>NC_045659.1:1843500-2458000 GCF_009829145.1 Chiroxiphia lanceolata | reverse complement strand
TATTCAAGAGAGGGAGAACAACAGAGGAACATCTGTGCTGGTAAGATATACTGGGACCCAGATACCGAACATTATTTTAGTGCAAATTAAACTTTTTTTCCCCCTTTCCTCATTTTTGCAGTCGACAAGAATCTCCAGACAACTGAGGGGAAGGAAATAAAAGCATTTAGCAACAGCTCAGTGGTTTTTTTTTTTTCCCAGACATCTGCTCCAGCAAGGTTTGTGTCTGCCCAGAGGTTCCAGCTGACTACTTGTGCTAACGACAGCACCAAATAACATCAGAGCAGCTCTTCTGGAAAGGACAGACATCCCTTTATCCCCCTCCTGTCTCTGTCAGAGAAAGACCTGGCTTGGAAGGGACCTTAAAGCTCATCCTGTTCCAACCAGGTTGCTCCAGGACCCTCCCCAGCCCTGTTCCACCAGGGAAGGCTGCATGCAGCTTTAGGGATTCTCTTCCCTGACATCCTCCAGGATTTCCAGTTACATCCTGGAGGCTCCTCAGGGCTGGAATAACCTCCTGCTTTGCTGACAGCACAGGCACCACGAGGATCCCTGTGCTAACTGATGCTCCTGTGGCCACTGTGCCTTGAAAAACTCCCCGAGAAAAGAGGAGGATTCTGGATTTCAGCAGAGTTTGACGAGCTCAGACAAAACGCTGGGGAGGGCACTTTGACTTGCTGCTTCTCTGCATGGGCTCATTAATTAAGGACTCAAATCAAAGCATCCCATGGATCCCAGGCTGTTCACAGGGATGCTGCTGCTGTTCTTTCAGGGCTGTTCCTGCAACACACACCCGGGCTCTGAACCCACAGAGCTCCCACAGGAGCTGGGATGTGGGAGAGCAGCTCCAGCAGCACATCCACGCTGAGCAGCTCGTGGTGCTGCAGAGAATTCTCCTTCTTTAATGACCTGATCCCTCTTTGATTGATCAAAAAGCACCAGCTCTCTGCACTACAACATGGGAAGGTTTGATTCATGCAGTGACTTGTCACGGGCATTCCCTTAAAAAGCTCATTTCAGACTAAAAAGCATCATTTTCTATGGTCATTTTATATTTAAGATTATATACTGAGGTAAAAATACATCCCTGATTGTTAGGTTGGGCACTTACAGTCCCGTTTTGGAGATACACAGATCCCAAGAACAAGACAAATCTCCATCTCTTAGTAGTCCAAGCACTCCTGGATTTCTCTCCCAGTTTTGCCCTTTTTCTCCTAAGCCTCTCAGGCAACACCACAAAAACCAGTCCTGGAAAATGACCTTTTGGATCCAGTTTTGGGATAGAAAGGGATCTTTCCCATCCTTGCTGCAGTGGGAGGAGAGGAAAGGGGATGTTTACAATTAATTGTGTCTGCACACAAGGACCTGGGATGTGACGAGCTGTGCCTGACAAAAATGCAATTTCCCATCGTTTTCATTTGGGTTTTAAAGTAGCTGGGCCTGAACATCATCATCCCTGTGCCAGACAGGCAGGGAGTGAACCTGCAACCCAACACCAAGGAAAACAGCATCTCTGGCCTTTCCAGTGTCCTGTGCCTCATTTCAGCCCAGTGGGGACAGAGTTTTCTGCTGCTTTCCCATATTTCTGCAGTAAAATTGGCTGCAAACCCAAAAGCAGCCCCGTCACCTTGGTGGGGATTTCAGGCATTGCTGGTTTCAACTTCTTTCCCTCCTTCCCTCAGCAAACCCTCTCCAGTTGCCCAGCATTTCTCACCTCTCTCTGCTCCTCTCTCCCCTTCAAACCACTCAGAAAGATGCTGCTGGTGGTGAATTCCTTAAAAAAAAAAGGAAAAAAAAAAATCATCTCCTTCCTTTTTCTGAACCTCTGAGTTTTAATTAGGCTCGTTCTGCACCTGTCTTGATGACACGTGAAGGAAATTAATGGAACCAGCAGCCATTTCAGACTTCCATGTGGCCTGTGGGAGCCTCCAATTACTTCCACTGTTGGGCTATGTCAGGGATAAGAATAAAGGACTTTAATTATTGACCCTGCTGTGCTGGGGAATGGCAAGGAGATGGATATTTGGCTGCATCACATGATCAGCACAGGATCCTGACAGCAGCATTTGGAAAGGAACACAGCAAAGGCTGTCAGGAGCAAATAAATCCTGAGTGTGGAGCCTTCCAGCAGCCCTAAAAAAAAAAAATAATCCCAGGTCTGCCTGGGCTGGAAAATGAGCCAAAGCAATAGGATGAGCAGGGCTGGTAACACACATTGTGTGAGCACTTGTACATCCCAGTCCTAAAATAGAGCATCTGAGCAGCCACAGACACACCTCTCCAGGCAAAACTTCTGACTTCCCTCCCCTTGGCCTTGATCCTCCAAAACTCCAGTGACCTTGGTGAAGGCACAACCTTGAGGGTGAGGGGAGAGAGGTTTCATGGGCCAGAAGGAACATGGAAGTCGATTTTTTTTTTTCTCAATAGAGATATTTTCCTGCAGTAGAAGACTTTTTCATCAACATAAAGAATGGAAATGAAAAATAAGAGAAAGAGGTTTCTCACTCTGTGTTTTTATGGGGCATCCAAAGAAGTTTTATAGGAAGTGTTTGACGTCTGATGAATCAAACCCGAAAAAGAGAGGCTTTGTCATATTTGCATTGAGGCAAGCCTGTGTTCCTCCCAGGCAGGTTCCCTGCAGCCCAGGCAGCTCTTCCCCAGCAGCACAGCATCCCATAGTGCTGCCAGGCAGGGGCAGCAGGGCTGGGGGCACCTGCAGCACATCCCTGCCCCTGTCGTGCCTCACGTCTCCCAGCACCACGTCACCCAGTCCACGTGGAGAGTGAGTGGGCTGAGACCATATGGAGACACACGAGCGGCTCAGGGAGATAAAACATCCACTTGCAGTTGAATTAACCAGGAGTCAACCTTTCAGCTTCTTTCCCCCCTCCCTGCAGCAGCTCACTGCCCTGGGTCAGCTCGTGGCAGCACATCCAGCTCTTGGAGGGCACTTAAAGCCAAGACCCCCAACTCAGGCTCTGATCCAGCTACACCAGGAAGGGAACTTCATCCTGCACATCCAGAGCTTCCCAGGCCACAGCCTTGTTTCTTTGGTTATTGTCAGAGTTCTGCAGGAAGGTGGAAAGGAGACCAGAGCCCATTTTCCCAAATCAGAGTCACAGAATGGTTTGGGGTGGAAGGGACCTTAAAGATTATCCAGTTCAACCCCCTGCCACGAGACCAAGTGGCTCCAAGCCTCTTCCAAACTGGCCTTGGACACTTCCAGGGATGGGGCAAACACCTCATTGTGAGAAAAATGGATCCCACTTGTGCCTATCTCAGTTCCCAGTGGCAGCAAATAAAATGATCTCAGTGTTTTGTGCTGCTTTTGGCTGGAACAGAGTTAATTTTCCCCCATCACACAGAGCTGGGGGAAGGAGAAGGAACGGGGGCCGTTGGGAGCGATAGAGCCCAGCTTTCCTGGGGATGGCTGAACACCTGATGGTGGGAAGTGGGGAATGAATTCCTTGTTTTCCTTTGCTTGGCTGGCTTTGCTTTACCTATTAAACTGTCTTTTATCTCAACCCACGAGTTTTCTCACTTCTTCTACTCCCCCAAAGCCTCTCCCCCATCCCAGGCGGGACGAGGGAGCAGCTCCTGGCTGGGGTTAAACCACGACGTGTTTTCAAGACCCATCAAAACAATGAAGCCTGAGACACTCTGTGGGTGTGTGTGACGTCTGAAGGACAATTTCACTCAATCCTACAGCTGAATAATGGCTCTTTGGGTAATTAGTAGCAGATATTTTTTAAGCAGATTGGTCCCTCTGGCTGAGGGCAACTCTAAGGTGGAAATCAATCCTGCACGAGTATTATATTAATTTCAGAGATCTTTGTCTCTGTGGACAAAAACCCACTGTCTTCCTGTGAATGTTGCAGTGATGAGAACATTAATATTAGATAATTATGACTTTGAAAGATTAAATGAGAAACGGTGGTGATGAGGAAAGGGCATTATGTTAAATAAAACTCCTGCCCGTGGAGGCTGTTAACACACGTCTGTTGACAGATACAGGGTGAAATAATAAAAGCAAGAGGAAGGGAGAGGTGGGTTCTGTCTCTCCAAAGTGACAGAGGTGCAACTCTGAGGCAGGGAAACAGAGTTAATCACACAGCAAAGGCATTGATCTCCAGCAGGAATGTTTAGCCCCTTTTTACAATGCTGCTCGTCCTCAGAGCTTTTCATCTGTCCAGGGCATGCTCAGGGTTTTGATTATGCTCACAGCAATAAAAAGGACAGGATCTTGCTTTGAAGGATCTCAGGGTATCAGGGAGAATATCTGTGATATGGACAGCTCAGGTCCCAGAGAATCAGAATATCCTGAGTTGGGAGGGACCCACCAGGATCATCCAGTCCAGCTCCTGGCCCTGCACAGACACCCCAACAACCCCACCCCGTCCCTGAGAGCCTTGTCCAGACACTCCTGGAGCTCTGGCAACCAGAGCCCAACACCTGAAGTCGAGATGAAAACAGAGCATCTGAAACCACAACCAACATTCCAGGTAGCCACTAAAGATGTGGGGATAAAGGAAGGATTAGTGAGGGAAGGATGAGAAGGTGGCACCGGATCGAGCTGAGAGGGAGGAAGGAGCACTGGGGCATTATCCACACCAAGGAGCAGGAGCACACCCTGCTTGCCCACCAGGGCTGATGCTGCAGCTTCTTCCAGACCCAGAGCCTTGGCAAAGAGCTTAAAAAACTAAAAAAGCAGACAAGCAAATCCCCAGGATCGTTCCAGGGGTGCTCCTGCCTTGCATCAGCTCCCACACGTGCCCCTTGACACCCCAGGTACCCCTGCCTTGGGGGGCTGCCAGCCCTGAGGGGCACAGCCAGCCCCAGAACCCCCAAACCTGCACCCTCACACATCTCCATATTTCCCTCTAATTTCAGATATTTGCTCCTCACGCCCTGGATGTGCCCAAACTAGGTAGAAACTGCACTTAAAAGAGGTAGAGCCCAACCTGTTCCTGCCTGTGTCCTTTGCTGAAGGCTGACACAGGGTAGAATTTTAATTGCTCACCCAGCCCCATTCCAGAGGCATGTTTTCTTCCTACCTCTTTTTTTTTTTTTTTATTTTGCTTGCTCTGAAGGAATTTTATGAATATAAAAACCCTTACCACTGTGTAATAAGCACAATCCTCTTAGAACAAATCTGACAGGCACTGAAGGTATCTTAATGGACGTATTATTTCAAATGTTCCCTTCTGTTTGATATCTGGCAAGCAGAGGAAGCATGATTAGAGGGTGCTGGGGACATTGTATAGCTGCCCTTCCTTCCCACCTCTCCTATTCAGATTATTTCCCCTCTGTGACCTTTAGAATCTCGCTCTGATCTGGATCTGAACTAAAATTTGTGACCCTTTGATGAGCAAGGTAAAAGAGCTTGCGTGTGCCAAATTCATTTTCTTCTCCTTTAAAAAAAAAAAAAAGAAAAAGAAAAAGAAGTTCTTAAATAAGGCTCAACAAAATCCTTTAAGCCAGTTGCTTTTATCTATTTTTATATGGAATTTAAGGATTTGTGTCTTTTTTTTTTTTTCCCCCACCTCCCTGTTGGTTCCCTTGTGATTGAATTACATCAGGAGCTGAGGGTTCCAGCATTCATTGGAGCTGTAGTAAAACTCTAAAAGAGGCTGCATCACACATCAGCAATGATTTTGGTGGTGATGGATACAAACCTCTCCTCTGTGATCATTAATGTTTTAATGCAGATTTTAATTGCAGGCTGCTGAGATGCTGCATTTTGCCAGCTCTGAGCAGCCACTGATGCCCGGGGTACCAGGACACCCCTGATCAGCCACTGCCTTCACCCTTGTCGTGCCCTATTTGATGCCAGGAAACGTTGTGTTTGTGGCAGAACAACTCACAGCTTGGGCAAAACCTCCTCACTGCCCTGCCTTGAGGGGCATCACGTCCAGGGATCCCCATCAAACCCCTAATTGCAATAATTAGGCCAGGATGCTGTCGAGTTAACGAGCACGGTGCCTGTGCTTGAGATCCTTCATTACCCCTCACTCTGCTCCCCAGCTCACCCTCAGCCTGAAGACAGATCTCCCCCTCCCTCCTCTCCCCAACAGGCTCGTGGGATTGGGGCAGCTGGGATAGCCAAAGGCAGGGAGATTCCCAGGTTATCCCGGATCCTGCGGCGCTTAATGGAAATAAATTAGGCCGTGTCAGAGGGAATTATGGAGCTGCAAAACGCAGCACAAGGGAAAAACTCCGGAGCTTGGACGCTCTGAAAACCTGATGGGATGGGTTCTGGCCTCGGGATTTCACAGCCCTGAGCAGCACAGTGGGGTCCTGAGGCACACGGATCTCCGTTATCCTTCCCTCTCCTCCTGTCGTGCTGCTGACGCCCGCGTTCCCTCGGGATGCAGCAATTCCTGTTTTAACATCCCGCTCTCCCTGCGGGGGATCTCGCTTCATTAGCAGCCTCAGAGGTGGGAGGGAAGCAAGTTAGCTCCGGGACATATGGCTGAGCCAGATCTATCCCTGGTGTAAATCCCACCAGCTCAGTGCATCCCTGTGTTCTAGGAGCAAAGCTGGATATGGCCCATTTCCACATTGGATATGTGCTCTCGTGTGGACGTGGAACCACAGGGTGGTTTGGGTTGGAAGGGACCTTAAAGATCATCCAGTTCCACTTGGGGAACACCTTCCACTATCCCAGGTTGTTCCAACCTGGCCTTGGACATTTCCAGGGATGTTGCCACAGCTTCCCTGGGCAACCTGTGCCAGGGCCTCCTCCCCACCAATAAAGGATTTCCTCCTGATATCTAAACTAAACCTGAGCAAAGGCTTAGATTAGAGAGCAAAACAAACCTGACTGCTGAGCAAAGCAGAGCCCCATTTGGGGTGTGCCATTAGGATCAGTCATCTGCACCCAGGAATACAGGGACAGATTGAGGAACACCACCTCATCCTTGTTCCCAAGATCTCAAGAAGGAAGTGGCAGGTAAGACAGGTAAAATGATGATAATGTTCCTTCTCTCCTTTAGTTATCTCCCCACCCCCCCTCAAAAAAAAAGAAAAAAGATTCAAAGAAAGGAAGGAAAAATCTCAAAGCCAAAAAAAAAAAAAAGCACATTTTCTCCATGAAGCTTATTGATGGTCTCAGCAGACCACAGCAAGATAAAAGAGAGGGAGGAAAAATCTGCAGCTAATTAAAGAAACAACTGAGTACAAGACAAATATCAGAAAGCAACACAAAAGCCTGACAGAGATGGGGATGGAGCCACAGCCAGACCACACAGTGCAAAATCAGCAGCCAGGAGGCTGCAGGAGCAAACAGCCTCTGCCTCAGCAGGGTGAGGACACACTCAGGCTCAGCCTAAACACACCTGGCCCAGGAAAGGTGTTCCTGCAGCGTGGATCCAGCAGGGAATGGGACAATTCCCTGTGTGGCTCCATTTGTCACATCTCAAGGGCTGATCTGATGCCCACTGATATCACTGGCTCAGCCCTGCCCTAACCTCAGTGCTGCTTCATCAACCACTGCTCTGGAGCTCAGCCATGAGGTTTTTAGGGAATTTTGGCCATCCAAGGCCCTGGATGCTCCAGCAGCATCCTCAGTCTGTGCCCACAGCTCTGCCAGGAGAATGTCACTGCGAGGAAATTGTGTGACCGCCTGTTTTTTATGGTCATTGGAGCATTTGTTCAAGGCTGGGTTTTTTCAGAGGTGCTAAGCAACTCCTGTCACATCTGAAACATCAGAGCAAGGAACGTTCTGTCACCCCAGTGTCAACAGGAGGATCAACAGAACGAGATTAGAGCGTTCCAAAGTGTTTGTAACTCCTGGCTGTGGGTAAACACTCACACGTCCCCCTCGAAATAAACACATCTCACCATGCAGATGCTCTCACACGTGGCTGGACCTGCACAAATGCTTATATAAATTCAAATTAGGAGAGAGGCTTTATACTGACATGACAGGCACTGCAAGCAGTGCCAAAACACGAGAGGAGAAACCTGTCAGGGGGAGGTGGGATTGAGCAGCCAGGCTGAGCGTGCCCCCTCCACCTGCGAAGGGTGTGGGATGAGGAGTGGGGGGAGCAGCTCTGCATCCCCAGCCGTGCCAAGGTGAGCTGGGGATGCAGAGTCCTGCTCTCCTCGCTCCCCATGTCCCTGGCACCCACTGGGTCTGCTCTGCCCCTTTCCCTCCTTGCCAGCACGCCTTCTGGAATGCTCTTTCATTCATCCAAGGCAGGCTGTTCCCTCCCTCCCTCCCCTGCAGTGTGTTTGCTTCTCAGTTATCACACATTCCTGTCTCCCCTTGTTGCCTCACACCTCTCCAGTCAGCAAGGGATGGGGAGCGAGCCAGAGCCTCTCAACACCTTGGCAGAGCTGATGGAAACAAGGCACCAGTGGGTTCTGCACCCACTGGAAGGGGCTGCAGCCAGTTGAGACCAACATTTGTGAGATTTAAGGTGCAAAGCTACGGGGTGGAAACAGCTGGGAAGAGTCCAGCACCTCAGAAGTGAATCATTCAGAGAGGGAATGGAATTTCCCTCCGGGTGCTGAGGGTGCAGCTGATGGAGACAGTTGTGGTTGGGAAGGAATTTTCCCCAGGGGACCCTGGCAAGGGTTGGAGTTGAGAAAGGAGGACAAAAAAAATTATATTTTTCTCTTGAGCACAAAAGCAAGAATTCAGTGAATGTGCTGCTCACCTTTATGGAAACATTCTTTTGTTACAAGTCCTCGAGTCCCTACAAACACCAGCTTTGAGTGCTCCCTCTGTCTGTCTCTGAGTCATTTGAGCTCCAGGAGATCTGGGATTCAGCTCCAACATGGATGTGCAGGGGAACCCTGAGCAAGGGCCTTCCCTCAGTGTGCTTTTGCTCATCCCTGCAGTTCCCTAAAAATGTGATAATGGTTGGATTGGGTCAGGCTGTGGATCCACTGAGCCCCTTGCTCATCTCAAAAAAGGGATGATACACCAGCAAATACTAAGGAACAGAACGTGCAAACAATTATTCAGTGGATTATAGAGAGCGGGGAGCAAAAATGCCAAGAGACTTCATTTGATGCATCTGCAGATAAAAGCCAAAGTGGAGAAGATCAAAGCTAAATATTGCTGCCTGCTGTGTGCACGTTGACCTGTTGTTCTGCACCACTCAGATCTTTGTGCTTACAGGAAAATGCAAGTTTTTTATTAAAAAAAAAAAAAAAGGCGCTTTAGAGAAACCATTAAACCAAAAGCCACTTTCAATTCCAAATGTTCACAGGAGCTGCCTCCACAGGTGACTGCTAAGGACACCTCTAGCAAGAGAGCACGTTTTGTTTGCATAAAACCATCAGCTCTGCAAATAAAACTGGATATTTATGGCTTAGATTTCCCCTCCTCCTCCTCCTCCCCAAGTTTGCTGTGAATCTCCTCCAGCCACCAACTCAACAGTGACTCATGGACTCGTCCCTGGGGTGACACTCAGTGTTCCTCCTTTTCTTCCAGAGCACTGAGGGACTGTGTGCCAGCCAGGTCACAGTGAGCCCTGGGAGGACAAGGACCTTCAAAAATAGCACTTCTGGGGCGTGGAGACCTGAGCTGAAAGCAGGAGATTGTTGTAGGAGTGGCTGCATGGAGGGAACCCAGTGCTGAGGGAAAGCATTGCTGGGGAGCGGCGTGGGCTGTCAGAGCAGGAGAGGAACCTGTGCTTCCACTGCAATCATCACATCCAGCCTCACAAACTCCCCTCCAGCTGCTGCCCATGGACAATCACTGTGTCCCTCACCACTAAACCCACTCTTGAGGCAGGACATGAACACACACCCCCACCCAGCTCACCTCCTCCATCCCTCTCCCCGGGGTGGATCCGGTTGGAACAGCACACCGGGATGAGATCAAAGGGGTTAGGCCAGGGAAGGAAGGAAGGAAGGAGAGCACAACATCCATCTGAGAGCACTGACACAGTTTTAATTAGATGGCAAGATGCAATTACTCATCTTGGAGTTTTGCCAGCCCATCTCCATGCAAAAAATACCACAGGTCTGAGTGGACAAAAGGGTTTGGGACCTCTGGTTTTTATCTGTGAGGACACACAGTTATCCTGCTCAAGGGCAGAGGAGAGCAATCCAGGTGGGCTGCAGGGCAGGCAGGGGGACATCCACCATCCAGAACAACCCAAGGACAAGGGAAAAAGCAGCTCTCTGGTGCAGCAAGCACAGGTAAGCACTGCTTTGTGCACTCCACGGTGGGGAGAATCACGGGACAGAGTGCAAAACACATTCCCTCCCCAAGCACAAAATGGTAAAACTATATTTTGGGCCAAATTCTGGACTTTAGCATGCTGAAAACCTGGCTCTCTCACACAGACACACACACAAAAATCTTCCATCTTCCTCTGCTCCCTGACTCTGTCCCTATAAAATGGCAGGTACCTGTCTCCTCTTCCACATGGAGCAACTCTACGAGAGCACCAGAGTATTGGAAGAGCTTTCCTTAATCCAGCACAGAGGTTGTGGATTCCTCACTCCTGGAAGTGTCCAAGGCCAGGTTGGATGAGCCTTGGAGCAACCTGGGCTAGTGGAAAGTGTCCCTACCCATGGCATGGGGTGGAAATGGATAATCTTTAAAGTCCCCACCCAAACCAAACATTTGGTTGCAGGGATGACATAATGAGGCAGAGAAGAGACATGAAATGTGTCCCTGCCCATGGCAGGGGGTGGAAGGAGATGAGCTTTAAGGTCCCTTCCCACCCAAACCAGCCTGTGATTCCATCTATCCCAACTTAGATCCTGGCAGTGGAAGATGAGGGTGTGACGTTGCAGGGAACAACATCCACCTCTGTTTGCCCTGGAAAGGCAGAACTGAAACAAAATGCAGGGAAATAAATCCCAAATCCAGCCAGGCAGCCACGTCCACCCCATGGGAAGGGTTGAGTTGGAGGGGCTTGAGCTGCCTCAGCTGATTGCAACTGGCTGGAAAGAAAATCAAATTGCAGCAGAGTTCCAGCTTTAATTGAAATTTCCTGGGATCTGTTATTACACGGCAGTGATTGTTCTGCAGCACTAATGAGCCTTTGCTCAGATGATTATCCAAGTGTCTCTCCAGTTGCTATTTCATTATTGTATTATTAATGATCAGATAGGATTGTCACAGCTGAGACACAACTCGAACGTCAGCCACGAGGCAGAGCAGGGATCAGAGCACACAAACACGGCTGCCTTGACACACATCCCCTGCCACGAGGGCTGGAGCTGCACAAAACACGCCCTGCAGAGCCATTTTTGGGGGGGTGGGTGAGGGATTTGATGTTTCTCTGCACTATTACTGAATGAATTACGCCACGCACGTGACGGGAGGGTTGGAGTTGGGAGGGACCTTAAAGATCATCCAGTTCCAAACCCCCCCACACCTTTCACTAGACCAGGCTCAGAAAGTATTCCACAAACATCAAACACTCATTAAAACCTCTGGGAGCTCCTCTGCACATTTGCAGGGGACAGAAGAATCCCATAACAGAAGCAATGAAAAGCACTGAGCAACAGCAACAGTCAAATGATGTGAAAAGCAAACGTGTTGTCGTTGAGAATTCAGCACAATCTGTGAAAATTCACTCCCATGATTTTAAGAATTGCCTCTTTAGGTGTGCTGAAGCCTTTCCATGGTGCTGAATTCTTTGGGCCTCTCCAAGTGACTGGGCTCTGGGCTCTGAGCACCCTCAATATTTTGCAGGATTCCTTGCTGGAGTGAACAGAGCAAACAAACAGGAGAGTTTGTGCCCAGCTGTGTGGGGGCCACTGAGAAGGACGGTGCTGTCCAGACTTGGTCTTCCAGGAAAGATTTTTGTTCTTTCTGGGTTTGCTCATTTTGTAATTACAGTGGTAAAGCTTTTTCATTTCTTTTTTTTTGGTCATTCAGTGAAACAGGGACTGTCACCTTCTCCTCTCCTTATTGCTGTGAAGAGAATCCAAGAACCCTCAGTGCCCATGTGGGTCATAAATCCCACCAGCCCATCCCTGCTCCTCCTCCTTGACTGACCAACAAGAACATTTCAAACAGGCTGAAGCTTCTCTCAAACAACTCCCAGCAACCTTGCACGTGCCCCCAGGAAAGTGTAAATCCTTAAAATACCCAATCCCTTCCAGTTCTGGCCAAAATCCAGCAGTTCTGGCTTTGCTTGGTTGTCTTGTTTTGGATTTTTCTCGTGTGATGTTGGGTAAAATCGCTTCTCTAGTTCAGTTACTTCAGATGTTAAAAAAAAAAAAAAAGAGGGCTCAAAAGTTCAACCCCAAAGCTGGGTGACATTTCAGTTTTCTTGTGAAATGTATCCAGAAACAAAAAAGGAACAGTTTTAAAACAGCAGGAAGTAACTACAAAAATCAGGGTGAGTTAAGGGAACAGTTTCAGTCACAGAAAAATCAGTAAAAAATTCAGAACTGCCAAGCATTTATTTAGTTTTTGTTGCTACAGTTACTTTTAATTTCTTTTTCTTAAATCATTATTGTTTTTCCTGCTGTTCCTAGTTAAGCCAAATGTATTTTAACCCATGAGGGAAAGCCAAAGCTCCCTTGGGGATGGCTCAGTGCTTCAGCCTCTATTAATTTTTTATTGGGGCTTTGCTCTCCGAGATCCTGAGCATGTCTTGGTAATTGGACAAAAAAAAAAAAAAAGCTTATTTCCCTAATATTTGGTTTTACCATCGAATAAATATTCCAATATTTGGATAACCTTCTTCACCCAGGATTGCAGGAAGTTGTACAATCTTTATGGAGGAAAATACTCTGGGTAAGTGCTTGGTATTGTTCTTAATGCTGGTAAAAGACAATCTACATGTCCAGGAATCATTTTCTTAAAATCCTAGCAGAGACTCTTGCTGGGTTTTTTTCCTCCTTTCTCAGAAACACACCACACACCATTAGAACATTATGGTCTATCAATTTGTCATATTTCAGCAATTTTTTTTCCTTAAGGATCCAAGATGAGAAATCGCTAAAAAGGTCTAAAACCGGAGAAAAATCGTTTTGCAAAAACAATTGCTCCATTTGGATGTCAAAACACACAACATTCTTCCTCCTCTGAAAGAACATTAACAAAAAAAAAATAAAATAAAATCCCCCTCCCCTTCAGCAGCAATCATTTCCCCCCCTGTGAGTTTGGCACATTGTGGTCCCAGGTATCTTTGTCAGGAATGAGAGTGGAGCTTTAATTTATGTGGCTGTTGCTTCCTCCACCTTAAATCATCCCTCATTTCCCAGCGTTGCCATCTTGTATATTTGTTTTTCCTCTGCACAGTGTGCACACATATTGCTGGCACTGGGGAGCAGGGCAGGTTTAGGATTTTGCTTTCCAGACTTTCCAGGTGAGTTTTACCCCGAGTTGCACCAAAAGAAGTCAAGGGGAGTGATTCTCCCCCTCTGCTCTGCCCTTGTGAGACCCCACCTGTGTCCAGCTCTGGGGCTCCCAACACAGCAAAGACATGGAGCTGTTGGATCAACACAACAAAGACATGGGGCTGTTGGATTGAGTCCAGAGGATGCCACAGATTTGATCCCAGAGCTGGAGCAAGTCCCCTATGGAACAGGCTGGGAGAGCTGGGGGGGGTTCCCCTGGAGAAGAGAAGGCTCCAGGGAGACCTTGGAGCCCCTTCCAGTGCCTAAAGGGGCTCCAGGAGAGCTGGACAGGAACTGGGGAGAAGGAATGGAGGGACAGGACAAGGGGAATGGCCTCAGGCTGAAGGAGGGCAGATATTAGGAAGAAACTCTTCCCTGGCACAGGTTGCCCAGAGCAGCTGTGGCTGCCCCTGGATCCCTGGAAGTGTCCAAGGCCAGGTTGGAGCAACCTGGGATCGTGGAAGGTGTCCCTGCCCATGGCAGGGGGTGGGACTGGATGAGCTTTAAGGTCCCTCCAACCCAACCCATCCCATGGTTCTGTGACTCCAAGCCTGGATGTTGCCAGCAGCCCCTGAACCAGCTGCTTCCAGGCTCCCTTGGATCTGGGAAGCACCTCTCTGTTCAGCTGCAGAGAAAGCTGGTTGCTGTGCACAAGAGCTGTGGGATTAGTTCAGTATCAAATAAAGATATGATGATGAGACAACACTGTATTAAATTGCTGGCCCAGAGTGACTCCCAGGGGTGGAAAGCAGCCCTGATCCACGACTTCATCTAAATGTGCTTCTCCAAGTTCTTCTCCAGGCTATTCCCTGCATCCCCAGGCCATTAGTGTGCCACACTGGCAGGTCAAGGAAGACAAAAAGGTCCCTGTAGCTCCCATCTGCCCCGGTAGAAAAGGATGAACTGATTATATTCTACATTCAATCAGGAGAAAGAATCAATCTGTAATTAAGAGACTTCTCTCCCACCCCTCTGTCAGGTCTTCTCCCCTCCCCCCCCAAACCTTCCAGCATGAAGTCAATTTAATGAGATTTCTCAGTAACAAATGACCAGTTTGTAATAATTATATTTTCTTCTGCAATTGCTGTAAAAATGATTTAAAGCAGAGAAGGCTCCAATTTATTAAGCATCAAATTTTCTGCAGTGAACTTTTAACTATGAGAAGAGCCTCGAGACTGAGGGAGCTTCCCTTCCCCACTCTGAGCTTTGCCTTTGCCCTAAAATATCGATGGTTTTTAGACAAAGATTTGCCTCCTTTATGACAATAAATGAATCCTGGGGCAGGCAGAGCCCCGCTGCAGTTTCTACCCTTTCATCATTATGGTTTTTATGGGGTAAGAAGTTGTGCAGAGATCAACAAACCCACCCCCAACCAGTTGCAGTCCCAGATTTTCCCAGCTGATATTGGCAGAAGGTGTCATTGCTCAAAACTCACAGGTTTTCAGGGAAAAATCCAAAGCTAAAAGCAGTTCAGGTCCCCAGCTGTGACTAGGGGAGTTTACAGGGATGCTGACAACACTCATCCTGAATAACACCAAGCTTGTGGCTCCCAGACCTTGCAGCACCAAAAACCTGCTCCAACTGTGTGTTTGCAGCTCTGGGAAACCCCTTGAAGATGGGGATTTATTCTTCTCAAGCTGAAGCTCCACACTGCCAACATGCCCTGTCCACTGGTGTTCCATGATCTTGCACAAGTCCTGGCTTTCCCTCCCTCCCTTCCATTAAAATTCCACTCTTTTATGTCCATAGTCCCCTCAATTTATTTATTTTAACCAACATGCCACCTGGACTTTAGAAAGTGGTTGAGACAGAGCATCTGGGGGAGGCCAGGAGCAACATTCCAACTTTAATGCTTCACTGGAAAGTCACTTTCCTGGCTTTGATAAATCACAGCACTCAAATTCTCCCATCATTTTACTGTACAAAGAGGCCACAGCTAAAATAGTTATTTAAAGTCGTGCAGAAAGGGAGGAAGTGAGAGTTCAAACATTTCAGACTGTTGCACTGCCTCAGCAGCTTCCTAATTAGTGCAAGTTCCATCCCATTTTGTACCTGGAGAGTGACACCAACAGAGCAGAAAAGATCTTGCCTTCAAGTTTTTCTGGGGAGCCAGGAAAGTCTCGAGGGTTCTGTTTTATCAGGAGTTCCCACAAGTTTCCTGTGCAGTCAGGCCCCTCCTGGGACTGCTGCAATCCATTATTAATAAAGGAAAAGCAGAATACAGGTAGCTGAACTTGGAGATCCCTGTGGAAAAGATGCTGGGCAGCACTGAAACAGGAAGGTGATTAGGAAAAGGAGGGAAAGCAGAACTTAAGGACAAGAGCTGGAGAGGTGCATCTTTCTCCTGGATTCATTTTAAAATGCCAGCAATGGTTTGCTGGGTGAGGGGATAAGAAACATGTCCAAAAAAAAAAACCCCAAAACCAAATCCCCTCCTCAAAAAGCCCGAAGATGCAGCACCCTGTTACTTTCCAAAACAGCCACACCAGATTGCAAAGGTTGTGGAGTCACAGAATGAGTTGGAAAGGACCAAAAAGATCACCCAGTTCAACCCTGGTTCTCTCATAATTTGGAGTCAGTCAGTTCTATTCAAAGTTTGACCCCTTTTGCACAGCAGAGCCCACGTCACATGCTGGGAATTGCCCAAACTACTCCCAAACTGACTTGGCCCTTTCTCAAAACCCATTTCAGTTTGGCCAGATGGGACAAGCAGGAAGTCAGGAGTCCCTGGTGGTTAAAAATTACCTCATCCCTGTCAGCTGCTGCTCTCTGAACAACACCAGAATCCTCTTGTTCAGGGTGGGAGCAGCAGCCCAAAAACAGAAGTGGCAGGAGAATGAGAGAATTGAGTCCACTACATGAGATAAACCTATTTCTTCAGGGGCAATCCTGGTAAAAAGAAAAACACAATGTTACCTTTTTTCCTCACTTTGGAAGAATGAAGGTGCATTAAAAGAAAATCTGCCCTAGAAAGATCTCTGGAATGTGTCCAGAAAAGGGCAACAGAGGACAAGAGGAGCCTCAAGCTGTGCCAGGGGAGGTTCAGGTTGGACATCAGGAGGAATTTCTTCCCAGAAAGGGTTGTCAGGCACTGGAAGGGGCTGCCCAGGGAGGTTTGGAGCCTCCATCTCTGGAGGTGTCCAAGGAATGACTGGATGTGGCACTCAGTGCTCTGGGCTGAGGGACAAGGTGGATTCAATGATCTCAGAGGTCTTTTCCAACCTTAATGATTCCGTGATTCTAACCCTGTGCACGAGCAGCTCCCAAAATCCCCAGAGCAAAGGTTCACCCCAAGTTTTCCCTGCTATCGCTGCAAATCTTCGCCGAGTCCTTATTTTATTTTGTTTTGCCCAAACGCTCCTCAAACCAGCTCAGGCTTAAAAAAAAGGCAGTTTTCTGCAGCACAGCAGCAACTGCTGAAGCAGCTCCCAGTGTGGAGTTCATTGAAATGCAGACCAGCTCCACCCTTCCTTCTGCCTCCACCTGAGCTGAAAGGGAAATGGGTTCCCCTGGCTGACTGACCTTTCTGCTGAACGGGTTGTCTTTGCTCCAAAGCTCTGATCCATGACCCCCCTGTGGAATGGCCTGGAAGGCCGTGGGTAATTACAACCCAACAGGGCCATCTTTGCTGAAAACAAGGGAATATTCATATATTTGGCACTGGTTTCCCTTTTAGAAGTGGCAAGAGAGATTCCCAGCGACCGATCCTTCCCGTCTTTCCTCTCCCTGCCTCCCGAGGTGGAGGGAGGGGGTGCAAATGGAGGAGCTGTTTCATTAGAACAAGGGGCAGATTGGGGAGCCAGTAGGAGGCTGAACAAGCCTGGCTCGTGGGGGAAGAGATTCTTTTAATGAGACCTAATTCTATTACATGAAAGATGATGAGGAATCGATGTGAAACCCTGCTGACAGGGAGGGGTTGCCGAGTTTGGGCCGTGGTATGCATGAAAAAATAAGATTTTCTACACCTAGCAGAGACAGAGAGAGCGAATATGAAAGAGAAAAGGACAGATAAAAGGAGCTGGGTCCCCAGCTTGGCACAATTTGGCTGTTTTCTGATTAATACCAGTGAAAGACACGGCCAAGAGTTTTAACCTGCACGTTGTTCACCCAGGGCTGTTGAAATGCAGCTCCTTGTTTCAAAGCACACTTGTTACATGAACCTCCAGCACGCCTCCCAAAGGCTGTTAATTTAATTAATTATCCCTGGTAAACGGGCCCCTAAGGGCTCCCAGAGGAAACTGTGCATCTTGGCAAGGAAACAACAACTGACAGGAGCATCTGCCTTGCAGAGAATTACAGTGCCCACCTCGTGATGTTGAGCAAGAGAGAACCAGCCAAGTCCTCCTGCTCCTTCCCCAGGTGTGGCACAAACAGTTGCACTTCCTTATATTCCACTTTTAGGCAACTATTCGTGCGGGCACATCCACTGTCTCCCAGCTCTGTGTGCACTCACGTGGGTCACACGCTCAAAACTCAGGTTTTTAAGTGCCTGGCTTGAAAATTTCTTATGCACAACCACCCCCTGCTCTGCCAGGTCACTGCTCAGGCAATCAATTTTCGCTTTAGAAGTTAACAGGGCCATTTTTAACAAAGTAAACTCAATCACATCCAAAGAAAGGGACTTAAGAGTTCATCCAGCCAGTTGTCAATAGCTGAGGGAAAAAAAGTTATGCCTTGTTTGAGTCAATTTGATGGGAGTCATCAGGCAGCTAACTGGAGTAAATCAGGTGCATCCCAGCCCCTTCAGTGAAGCTTTGCCAATATTTGGAAGCTGAAGACCAAGCTCAGAAGTCCTTGGGAAGGTCATTCCATGTATTATTTGCCAAGACCTTGTCTCCCTTATCTGGAGGAAAGTGTCACAGACCCCCTGAAGGGCCCGTTTTCCTGTTGCTCTTCCTTACACCCCACCCACAATTTGCTTCTTTTAATCATTTTTTTTACCTCAGAAGTGGACACAAAACTGCACAAGTCTTGCAAACATTTTAACCCCCTTCTCTGTTACTACACAAAGGCCAAAGAAAGTCCCCGTGACCTCACTGTTAGTATCAGTTGTGCTTTTTTCATTAATAATTCATATTTCATATTTGTTAGTACCTACATTTTAAATATCCCACACACACACCTCCCTACAACTCCATAGCTGCAGTGGAACTTTGAACAACCAGCAGCCCAAGCTGTAAATGACTGATTATTTTTAGCTTAACAAGCGAGAGGACAAACAATAAAAGAGCAAGGATAATGCATCATGAAATGTACTCTGTTCATCTGTGTGACAACTGCAGTTTAGTTGTAATTAATTATGCTAATACTTCATGGCACACCAGTTAATGTTCTGTGGTGTCATTTGTTAAAGCCTCGGGAACACGAGGCCTCCCCTCCAGCCTCGTGCTCCTAAATGAGGGAAAAGTTGGATATTTTGGGGGTGAGGGCAGAGGACACCGTGGAAAGGGGGGGGTGTGAGTTAAAACTTCACCTTGGGAAATCTGTCAGGTCACTGGGACATGGGGTTTTTGGCAGCTTTAACCTGATATTTCTAAGTCAGACACGAGGGGCTGCACGAGTCACTGGCACCAAAGGGTCGCCATAAAATCCCTGACACCCAAATCTGCCCCTGCCACGCTCCTGCCACGCAGTTGTAGCTCCAGAGCTGTGCAGTTGGTGCCCACACCTCACTCCTGGGCCAAGGCTGAGCTCTCAGGCTCCCAGCTGGTTGCAGCACTTTGCTCTGCAGTCACAGAACCATCAGGGTTCTGGGAAGAGCCCCCCCCGGTCATCCAGTCCAACCATCAGCCCAGCACCCCCAAACCACATCCAGGCAGCGACTCCAGCACCTTCCTGGGGAGTTTATTCCAGTGCCTGGCCACTCTTCCAGTGAAAAATTGTTTCTAATGTTTAATCTGAGCCTCCCCTGGCACAACTTAAGGCCATTTCCTCTCGTCCTTTCACTTTTGAGGCTGGGCAGAAGAGACCAACCCTCACCAACCTTATTTTACTTCCCACTTTTTTATTTCCCGTGTCCCTGTGATGATTAATATCAAAGGGCATTTTTGCCCTCCTGACATTCCAACCCAGCAATTGCAGTGCCTGGAATAAGCCCTGAAAAGAAGGAAGGGCAGGTGGGGAGGTCAGATCCCTCCCAGCTCCAGCTCTTTTGCTGTTTACATTAATCCACAGTGCAGAGAACACACAGGGAATGTCAGCTCTGTTCCCAGATTTTGTATTTAAGATGAGATTCGAACATTCATCTTCCCTTGCAGGCACTGAACCCCACAGGTCCAGGAGCTCAGGGCAGGAATATTTGGCTGGGGGGAGTAAAGGAATGCTGTGGCTTTGGGATCCCAACCCCAAATCCTTTTGGGTGCCTCTGTCTTTCCTCCCTTAACTAAAAGTGTTGTCAGGCTCCAGGTGTGAGAACCAAAGGTAAGAAAAAGAATCAATGTTTTTGCTTCCAGCTTGGGAGAAAAAACAAGTAATTTAGCAAACATTACTTTAAAAGAAGGGTTTCATAAAATGACTTGTGCTCTGCCTTTTTTTCCCTTCTAAATTGTTTTTTCTTCCCTCTCCCCCTTAACATTTCCACCACTGATTGACAGCTCCCTGATAATAGATTCTCTCAGTTGGCAGACACTTTTTATAATGTTTCATTCATGGCACTGCAAACTAGATGGTCCCTCTGTACCTCCTCCAGTTTCTCTCCCTCTCCAATTGCCTCTAGGAAGGATGGCAGCAAAGATTGTTGAAATCTCTGGAGAGTTCCTGCAGTGGCATTAAAGTGCATTGGTTTCCTAACCTATCAACCCTTCAGTGAAAACTTCCACAGTGACAGCAAAAAACAGAGCAGAAAATTCAGATTATTGCAGTGGATAAATGACTGTTCATTCCCGAGTGTGAGATGTGTTTCTCAACCCAACTCAGCTCACTCTGGGCACCACCAGTCCCGTGGCAGAATCAGAAAATCCCGAGCTGGAAGGGTCCCAAAAGGGTCACCAAATACCCCAAACATGGACCTGCAGATCCAGACCAGCAGCAGCTCCAGAGCACAGCTCGTGTTATGAGCTCAGTGTGTCACTTCTTAGGGAACCCAAGGGATTTGAACACTCGAGTGGCAGATTATTCAAATCAAAACTGATCAGAGATGAGGAGATAACCATACATTTATCTTGTTGGCAAACAGCAATTCCTTTTCAGCCTTGATCTCAATAAAATACTTTCCCTTTGTTGTGCAATCACAGCCTGAAACAGAAATTGAAGAGAGACTCAAAATAAGTCCATATTTTCTCTAAGAGCAATTTGCACAAACACTGTGTTTTTCCATGTTTACTTTGTTTGCCAGAATTAGAAGTGAAAGCCAGAGCAGCAGGGTGGAAGATACTCCCCTGGTTAGAATTACAACCACTTTTCCTTGAGGTTTTTCCCTGACTGTGTACATTTGGGGCTTGTTAACACATTACAAGCCATCAAGCATCACTTTGCAGATCAATCTGCTTGTTTGTGTTGCTTGGTTGTGGCGATGGTTTAAATCTGAGCAGGAGGGGGGGAAGCCTTTGCTCTTTAAAAGGATTAAACTCCTAAATGGCTCAGCAGAAATAAAACACCTGAAAGTCTCTAAAAATCCCTGGAAGTGTCCAAGGCCAGGTTGGAGCAACCTGGGCTAGTGGAAGGTGTCCCTGCCCATGGCAGGGGGTGGAGCTGGATGAGCTTTAAGGTCCCTTCCAACCCAAACCAGTTTGGGATTCCATGATTTAGGGGTCAGGGAGGTGAGATTTGCAAAGATTTCAGCACCTCAGGCTGTGGACAGTGCAATGAGAATGACAGCACACACCCCACGAACTGCCCAAACCCAGCTTGGCACTCGAGTTCCCATCAGGAAAGTTGGGATAATAGGACTCTCTTGTCTTACTGGGGTGGAGGGAGAAGACAGACATTAAAGATTTAGCGATGCTCACCTAATACGGCCCCGGGGAGGCAGATAAGTGAGATTTTTCTCGAGTATTTTAACAGAGAAGAGCTCTCCTGGCTTCAGTGGTGAAACGGAGCCAATTTGCACAGCCCAAGGATGGAGCTCTTGATGCTTATCTAAGGCTTCCAGGAGCACAAATGAGGGCTGCGGGTATCAGAGGCACCTCCTGCTGATTGCTGCTGGGAAGTTCAGCTTCGTAAAACCGTGTGGAGTTTTAGTGCCACTGCCCTCAAGGCAGGGAGATCCTCATCTGCACCTCGCTGGCAGGAGAGGCTGTAATGAGGAATAATTCCTCTGCTCCTGGTCCTGGAGGGAACTGCAAAGTGCAGGGTCTGGAATGAGGCTCAAATCCAGGCTCAGGTCTGTGGTGAGGGCAGGTTTTCCTCCCCCTGGTGCCCTGGGGTGTCTCAGTGCCAGGAGAGATGTGCACGACCCTGGGTCTCAAATGCCAGCAAGATTCCAGCCCTCCCCCTGCCCTCAGTCAGGACCTGCAGCCTCTCCACGATCCCCAAAATCCAGGCAAATGTTCTCTTTTCAAAGTCTCACAACGGGCTGAGTTATTTTTCATCACCTTCCCCCCTCAGCAAAGCCCAAGGTTGCTGTTTTCAGACACCCCCAGCTGTTTATTTGCCTGTATCTTGGTCTCCCAAGCCAGTAGCTTCTTGTCTCTTCCCATTCCTGCTCCCAAAACTGAACTCCACTGAAGTTTTAGCACCTACAGGACGTTGCTTCCTGAGAGAAACACAACTGCCAAAGAAACCATGCCCATCCCTTAATGCCAGCTTTGTTCCCAGGCTTCCATCCCTGCCTGTGGGTACGACCAGCACTTCCCCCTGCACAACCTTTCCTGGCAATTTCCAAATAAAATATCATTTTATAATGTTTATAAATACAATAATTTTATAATTATTTATAAATTTAATTCTCTTTCTGCCCCCCAAAGCTCCACACAATCAGCAGTCAGGCCTTTTTTGTAAGGGTGGGTGTAGTTAAATATTGAAGAGGAGAAAGCAAGAACTCTCTGGTTTTACAGTCAGAATCTAACATGGAAATCTGACTTCCAGCTATTCCCATTTTTAGAAAGATTTAACACATTTTGCAATGAAAAAGCCTTAATCCCTCTACAAGGGAAAAGGGAAGACAGGGAGATATAGATGGGATAAGGTGCTGGACTTCAAGTTTGGACTGAACACAGCATTTCTACAAAAAAAAAAATGACTGCCTGGCCAACTGTGGGGTGTTAAATCAATGCCTGATTCAGGAGTGAAGAGAAATGGAATGACATTCCAAGCTGGACCAGCAGGGAACATATTCTGCAGGTGGAAAAAGAGCAGGTTGCTCTGGCTAATTAATAGGTAATCAGGGCTAGAGCAGTAATTTTCTGAGTGATGACCAATTTACCCTCCGTAGGTTTCCCCTGGGGTATCTCCTGTCCAAGTTGGATATTTCTTGATTGGAGGTTTTTAACTTTAGCAAAGTAAGAGCAGCTCCTATTTCAACTTATAAAAAGAAACCAGCATCAAGGGCCCAGTCTGAAAAAAAAAAATCCAACAACCAGAAGTCCATTCAGGCTCAAATCCAGGTTGGAAAGGACTTCAGAGGAATCATTGAAAGCTTAACCACCTAAAACCTGCTTTGTCCCCTTCCTGGCAGAGCCCATGGTGACAGCTGTAACTCCTGAGTAGTATTCCATGCCCAGGGAGGTATGGCTTGGGATAATCCATAATTTATATGCAAAAAAAACCCCAGCATTTTAAAAGATGCAGACAAAATAAACCAGTGGAGGACAGGAAAAAGGCAGACAATTTGATACCTTTCCAGACAGTGCTGGGGAAAGTTGTTCCCCACTAAGAAGGACTTCAGACCACTCTCTGAAGAGGAGACTGGGATTTACTTTAAGCACTGTGCAAATCTTGGAAGAGTTTAACAGAGGACTAGAATTATTTCAGTTAATAAATAGAGGAGAGAACAGGCAGGACCAGTTGGTATTTAGGCTGCTTTACATGACATGCCTCGAATGAGATTAATTGCATTTACCAACCCTTCTGCTCTGAGTGGTCAAGTGCCCCATCCAGTTAAATTTAACCTCATTTTCAGCCTTAAAATATATTTCTGCACTATATTTCTGCACTATAGTTCTGCACTATAGTTCTGTACTATATTTCAGCACTATAGTTCTGTACTCTATTTCTGCACTATATTTATATATTTCTGCACGTGAGAGGCACACCATGATAAATATATATAGTTTCTGTAGTATATTTCTGTATATATTTATATATTTCTGCAGACGAGAGGCATGCCATGATAAATATATATATATTTTGTCTCTGCAGCAGCCTGGAGCTGCCCCGAGCCAGTGCACAGAGAAGAACTCAGAGGCATATCAAGTGGCTCAGCTCCAAGCTGGCACCACACGAGGCAACAGAATTTCTCAGACAAGCACACGAGGGCCGGGGAATTTTAATATCTTCTTCCCCCTACAAGTAATTTCCAGTGTTTATGCTCTGTGGAGCTCCTTACGAGTGTCAGAGCAGAACAAATGTCGCTTTTAATGGACTTGCTAAATCATAAAAACCATTTGGAAAATTGCATCTGATTAAAACATGAAAACGTTCCATTATTCACAGGGCGATCGCAGCAGCTTGAAATCGGTGGCAGGAGTGGGCTGAGGAGAAATCTTGGCCCACAGGACTTCATACCTCAGTAGCTAAAAGCAATCCTACAGTGTTCTCCAGCCAAACACTCAGAGGCATTTTCCTGGAGAGGCAGAACAAAGCTTGGCATCCATCACTACGTCATTAATTCTTGTAGGAACTTATCAAAACCCCCCCATCACAATGCACATTGTCACAGGGAATATTCAAATACTCCCAAGCTGTGGATCACAGCTCCCTCTGGGAGAAAGGCCAGCTCTGGAACAGGCCAGAATATTTCATTTCGAGGGTGGCTGTCACGAAGAATTTTCTATTATTTATCCCCACTCACCAAAAACAAACCAAACAAAACACCTCTTACTGTGTGTGGAACGGGAGTAAAAATGGGAACTTCTCTCCCATATGGACCAAGCAGATGTGGCAATAGAGGATATATTATAGACAGGAGAGCAAACAGCACTAAAACCAGAGAGGAGACCCATCCAAATGAGGATGTTGTAGCATTTAGTGGCAGAAGAGAGGCTGAGTTCTGCCTGTGCTCCCTAGATGGGGATGCAGAGTAATTATGCCCTGGTTTACTGAGCATGTAACCTCTGGTAACTGTAGATTCTGAGAAGTGACAGCAGATGATTTAGGCAGACATGCCACAGCAAGGTAGCTGCCTACATCCTACATGTCAAACAATGCATCAATCAAACCTCTCCTCTTAGGCTGGTATTTAATTTTCAAGGGGATTTTTCACAGGAAGTGTGTTCCTTCACAAGGCTTTTTGTTTTATTGGGTTTTTTTTTAATTGAACTAAATAATGCAGATTCGGGGGGAGGGGTAGGAAGGGAACCAACAATTATTTTGGGAAAGCAACACCATCCCATTTAAAGTCAAACCACTTCATTTCAAAAGGATGCAAACTTCCCGTGGCTCAAAAGAGCAGACTGAGTTCTGGTTTTACCACGACAGAGCTGAGGTGTGAACTGCTTTTCAAAAGGACAGAAGAGCATCAATAACTAACTCCAGCACTCAGATTTTTTGTTGTGGGGTTCCCAGAGCTGATGATTTCCCTCGTGGGGGCAGGAACACCCTGCTCAGACCATGTTATATTTATTTTCAGGGTTGTTACATCACTGACTGATGCTTATGAGAAAGCAGAGGGGAGATGCTCTTTTAGTGCCTCCAGATATTCCATCCACACAATAAGGAAACAGCTCCTGATTTAAGCATCAATTTACACACTGGAAACACCTCCTGCAGTCTTTGCTGTACAGAGAATTTCCCCTGCAACACCTCACCTGGTGAAGATTTAACCAGAGCCCGGAGCTGTTGCATAGATAAATTCATTAAGGTGCTTTGAAATAGTTTTGGATGAAACTGTCAAGGCAGAGTAAAAAAAAATCAGCCTCTCAGAGCTGCTGCAGGATTTTCAAACGGCGTCAGAGAGCTGCTGAAGTTCAACTTAGACAAATTTCCTACCACTGTGCAGTGCAGTTTTCATGCAAAGGTTAATAACTCCTGATCTGTTCTGTGAACTCAGCGTTTCTCCGAAATTTCAGCTTGATGTACTGCCCTTTTCACACATTTCTCCCTGCCTGCCTTCCCCCTTGCTAATCAGCTCTATCAACACAGCCTCAGGTGAGGAATGGCTTTCAAGATGTGTAGACTGGGAGCTGGAAATTCCTGCTCCCTGCAAGTGATAACAGCCAACAGAAGCCTGTTAATAAGCAACAAAAACCCCAGCCCAGAATCACAGTGGATGTAAAACAGCGTCAATTTACACCAAAAGAGAGCCTGGCCCGCTCTTTAAAAAACAAAACACTCAATCATTCTGCCTGAGAGACGAGAATATCAGTTATATTTACTCCATATCCTTCCCCATAACCACTGATTTGTGCTTCCCTGTTTCAATCCCGGGATTCTCAAAGGCAGGGGAAAACTTGCAGCTTCTTTCTGGAGGGGGAAGGAGAGAAAGCTGCGGGTTGCTGGGGGACTCCAGCTTCCCGTGTTCATCCCGGCAGAGCACAAACACCACTCACCACCCCCGAAAAACTAATTCCTTGTAGCCTGAGAGCTCACCCAGCAGTACTGGAGGTGCTTATTTTCACAATCAAACTGCTTGACAATGTCTCAGCAAGCCTGCAAAGAGATCCTGCGTCTGCTGGAGGGTCTGAAAGGTGCCAGTAAAACGCCTCCTTTTCTGAATTCCCCGCAACAAACAGCTCCAAGAGAATAAAATGCATTATATTATCATACAGTTCTGCAGGGCATCACGCTTAATCCTTTGCTCCTACTCAGTGCAAAGTTACTTTTGAATCCTACAGCTGGTGCTGGGTAAAAAAAAAGAAGCTTTTTAGGCTTTTATATTCGTTGTTGGACCTTTCTCCTGCCAGGCTGGGACATCAGGACCCCAAATGCTTTCAGACTTGTTCACTAAAGAGCTCTGGCTTCGTGGCAGATATGTGTTGATTTTCCTATAATTAATATGTGCCCATTTAAACTGGCATCACAGGACTCATGTCTTTGTATTCCCTCACCCTGAGCAGCATCTGGCTGTTCTTTACCTGGGGTTAGAGTGGTGGGAACAGGTTTCCTTCCCAAAGGATGCTGGAAAAGGAGGGATGCTTGCAGCAAAGCATCCGTGTCTGGGTGTGATTAAAAGTCATATTAATGCTTTGCTCTCACATAACATTTATCACACTGGGACTTGGAGCCATCAACATAATCAAACCTTGTTTAGAGTGTGAAAAAGTGATTGGCTTAAGGTCAGGTTCAGTCTCTGGGGAGGACAAGGATGAGACCTAAATCTTCCACTGAAAATAGCACTGAAAAACACTCTGCTGCCTTCCTACTTCTGTTCCTCTTTCTAATCCTGCTTTCCTGGGTCTGCAAATAGGACCTGGGGACTCCCCATCCCTGGAAGTGTCCAAGGCCAGGTTGGACAGGGCTTGGAGCAACCAGGGATAGTGGAAGGTGTCCCTGCCCATGACAGGGGTGGAACTGGATGAGCTTTAAGGTCCCTTCCAACCCAAACCATTCTGTGATTCTACAGTATATATTATATATAGGAATATATTATATATATATTTAATTATATAGGAATATTATATATATATATAGTATACATTCTGTATGGGAATAAATCTGGAAGTCACAGAGAAGGAGAACCTTGTATCCCAGACACAAAAAGCCTTTCCTAGAAATCCCCACCAGGTTGATGCAGCCACCTCCTGGCACTGAAGGGTCTGACCTTCTCCTCCTCCACCCCTCAGCACGGGGTGGGAGGCTCTGACACTGCAGCTCTCAGGGAGAAACGCTGAGCAAGAGCTCTGTGCCTCCTGCCCGGGCTCCACTCTGCCCCCTCTGCTCCCCCCTCCCGAAGAAAAAGCTGGTTTGTTGTTTTCTCTTTAGACTACAAGCCAAGAAAACAGCTATAAACGCCCCCAACGTGACAGGATTACACTGCAGAGCTGAGAAGTGGGGAAGTGAGAGAGAGAAAGAGAGAGAGAGGAGAGCTCTGGTACCTCTTAATAGAAACCCCAGCTGATAAACAGTGAGGAGCAGGGGAATCTGTGCTTACTCCTCACAGCCTTGTTTGTGCTAACAAAGGCTGGGGAGTGAATTACTGGGAAGTGGCCTCCTTTCCTGGGAAATCATATCAAGCAAGCAGGTGCTGCTTGAGGAACATTTATCTTCTTCCCGGTGGCTGGGAGGCGCTCCAGGGATGAGCCAGAGGGACCAGCAGAGACATCTGGGCTGGGGGGTGGAGGTGGCAACAAGCAGGGGCAGGAGGTGCTGGGTGGGGGTGGGCGGGGAAGGTTTCATCCCGAAATCCCGCATCCCGAAGGGCACAGCCCATCACATCCCGCTGCTCTCCAGGAGTGAGAGTCTTATCACTCCAAGGAGCCCCTTCCCGGCTTGCTCGGAGATCCTGAGGAGGGGGAAGGCTGGAGTTGCTGATCCTGGAGGTCTTTCCCAACCATAAAGCCCTAAGCCAGGATTTGGAAAGCTGGGTTCTGGGTGTCAGGACTAACTGGGCTGCTTGTGCAGGGCTCTCACACCACCTCAGTCCCTCTGCTTTGCCCCTGCTGGCAGCTAAAGCCCATTTTTTTGCTTTGCAAAAGGCTCAGGGCTCAAATGCAGCACTTGTCACTTCGGTTCCTAGATGGATAAATGCTCTCACTGCCACTCTCAGCTGTCACAAGGATTTGTATCTGCCTTCATTACATCCCTCTCAGTCACAGTATAATTAAATCTGATGTTGCTATAAGTCTCAGTGAGCAAAGGAAAATTCAAGAGATTAATCAGACTATATTGCAAAAAGAGTTCTAAAAATATTCTAAATAGACCAGAAAACCAGATGAGTGGCATTCTCATTTATTACTGAGCCAAGCTCTGGATACAACAATCAATTGAGTTGATAGATAACACAGGATCTTCTGCCTCTCCTATTTCCTTCTAGAAGCTCTCACTCAGAGCCACATCAAGACACAATTCTATTATTGCCTCTCTCACCCACTGGAGCTTATTTTTGGCTGTGTGTTCAGCATTCTCTCCAGGGGTGTGCTGTTGTCATGACTCTGAATTAGGTTTTTCTTTTCTCCCTGTCCCCATCCTGTAATAATGTTATTTATTTATTTATTTTTGGAGCACACGCGTCCTAAGATCCTGCTCAATTCTGTCCTTCCAGGAGCCTGGGAGGGTTTTGTTGTTTGCTTTCAGGGCATGATGTAATTTCAAACACGCAACAGGAAATTCCCACGTGGGTTTTTTGGGGGGATTGGCTTTCCATGACACACAATTTGATGTTTTCTAAGCAGTTTAAGCCCCTGCCTGCTTCACATATCAACCAAGATGCATCTAGGCCATCTTTGGGAAGAACTTCCCAAGCTTCTTGGCTGGCTGATGTTCTGAATTTACTGTTTCACGCCTGTCACAGTGGCGTGAGTCTGACTGGGCACAA
Organism: Chiroxiphia lanceolata; assembly: GCF_009829145.1. Classification (NCBI taxonomy): domain Eukaryota; kingdom Metazoa; phylum Chordata; class Aves; order Passeriformes; family Pipridae; genus Chiroxiphia; species Chiroxiphia lanceolata. The sequence goes on along the minus strand of NC_045659.1, from coordinate 2,429,106 downwards.
CTTGGAGCTGATTTACGCCAAGAGCACGAGAACTAAAGAGGCCACTTTGTCATCTGCAGCTGGGCCAGCTGAGCTGGAACAGGGGGGGTGTAAATATTCCCAGAGGAGCAGCCAGAGAGCTCCAGCCTGGGAAAGTTTCACTGCTTAGCTCGGTGTCACTTCGGCTGCTCCTGAGGACGTTTTTGATAAATATGTAAAGCAGCAAAATAAGGCTTTTGCTGGTGTAAAAGGGGGCATGAGGGGATGGCAGAAGGGGGCAGTCAGTCCCTGTGCCTTGCCTGTGAATTCCTGCTCCAATCCAGGAACATGAACTCCTAAGAAACTCCAAATTTGCTGGTTTTAGGGTGGTTCTGCCACGCTGGTGGCACCTCAGCACCTTCTCCAGATGCCTCCCCAGAGACAGTCCCTGGGTCACACCGGCAGCATCAGCTCACAAAAAGAATTCAGAGCTCCTCAAAATTCCTCAAAAAGAGGAATTCAGAGCTCCTGATGCACCTGAGTGTTCACGGGGCTGGAACACAACCTCCAGGAGAGGTGACTCCTTCAGAAATCAGGGAATAAACAACCCAAGCTCCAGAGGAGCCCGGCCTGCCGTGGATTGCCTGGATACAGGGGGGGGAATGTGACACGGGCATCGTGCCTGCCAGATGGAAATTACATGGGGAGAGAGGTAGCACTGGAGGAGGGAGAGGATATTAAAAACAGAGCCTCATGTTTCAATGCCAAAATTATTAGGGAAGCGAAGGAAACAGGCAAGAAAAGCAGCATAATCCGTATCAGTCACTGGATGCTGCTCCACTGGGGGAGGCCGGAGGTGCCAAGGTTGAGGAGCCTGCCATTCATCATTTTTGATTTAGTGCTGCACAGACAAGGGGAACTTGCATGATACATGGGTTGTATATTCTTCTATTGATCCCTCAGACTTCGTTTGCTAAACTTACCATCCATCACCCCCCTCCCAGCCCCGCTCAGATCCCCCCTGGAGAGGAGCCTAAATGGAAGCCACTGTCCTGTCTCTCAGGGCCAGGGTTCCAAATGGTTTGTGACAGCCAAGGACATGGAGAACTGGGGTTGATCCACTCCCCTTGTGATGGATTGGCAGCATTTACAGTTATTTTCTCCGTGCTAAGGTGGCTCTTGGAAAGGGCAAGAGCAGCCTGGAGGAAGCTGTGCTCCCAATCCCACTGAGGTGAGACAAACTCATCCTGAGACAGGGAGGACTCACCCCACTAACACTTCATTCCACTTCCACAGAAATTAACTTCGAAAAACTACTAAAACAGAGCCCTGAGCTTTCTTGGGGCTCAGCCACGCTCTCATCATCAGGTTGGGAAGGATGTTCCACCCCCCTCTGTCCCTCTCCCCTGCTCAGCCTGGATCCAGCCCCTTGCCAAGGAGCAGGGGTGTCCAAGGAGAGGGTACACAAAGAAGGACAGCTGGTGAAACAAGTGCTAATCCCCATGTCCACCTCCTTAATCTGTTTGCTCATGTATTATCCTGGCCAGCAAGGACTATTTCTGGCCTGTGTTGGTCTGGCTGGGGAGGGCTGGGGGGGCACAGGGACACTCGTGGCTCAGGCACCAATATAATCTGGAAGTGTGGTGAAGCTACTGCAAGTTTGGGGCTGAAGAGCCATGGTTTTGTGATTGCCAACTCATTTCTCAAGTTGTTGGGATAAGACTTACTAGGGAGGACAGGTTGGTGTTCATCTTTTGGGAGCTTTTCAAATGTCCACCAGAACCATTTCAATGCCCTTTGCTAAGGAAAAGCTCCCAGAACTCTTCTTCATGGCTGGATTCTCAATCTATGGAAAGAGGAAGGCTCTTTTACAATCACAGAATGGTTTGGGCTGGAAGGGACCTTAAATATCATTTCATTCCACCCCCTGCCATGGGCAGGGACACCTTCCACTAGCCCAGGTTGCTCCAAGCCCTGTCCAACCTGGCCTTGGACACTTCCAGGGATGGGGCAGCCACAGCTTCTCTGGGCACCCTGTGCCATGAGAGCATCAGGGGCAGAATGGGGTGGTATCAATACCCTCTCCATACCCAGTAGTTATTTCTCTGTTGCCCCATCCCAAGCAAGAACAAGCCCTGAAGTCACTACCAGACAAAACTCAGGAAAACCAGGGGCAGTTCAGCCCCAAACAAGGACTAAGAAAACATCAATGAATCGTTTCAGGATTCATCTCCCACATGTCCAGCCATCATTTTCCTCTGCTGGGCTCTGCAAAACATCTCATGAAAGCATTGATGGACCTGACAGCCCCAAATCCATCATCTGAATTCTTCCAGCAGCTCTGGAAGGATCTCTGCAGAAATCCCCCCAAAGCTTCTTCTCCCCCTGCCCCTTTCTTTTAAAAGATGCAGATGTTAAGAACACAAAGCATTATCCATTTCCTCCCTTTTCTGACATTTTCAGGTATAAAAAAAAAAAAAAGGAAGCCAGGTATGAAGGGGACCAGCAGTCTAAGAGCAATCTGTCCATGCTCAATGAGAGGGAGAAAAAAAGAGAAGTGAAATTGTACATTATTAGATGATCTCCAGTTGCCCTCTCAGCACAAGCAAGAGCCACATTAGGAGGCAGGGAGAGTTTAAAAGCCTCTAAATGGCTCCAAGGGAGAGGAGCTCGCTGAGGGAGGGAGAAATGCTGCTGCCTGCCAGGTTACACTCCAGGAAATCTCAGAGTTTAGGAGGAAGCTGGAGAAGGGTTGTCAGAAAAAGGTGTTTGGCCAGCTATAAAAATTGAGTCCTGCTTGTGTGAGGGTTAAACAACCAGCAGCAAAGCCTGGCATGTCAACATGGGGGGTTCCAAACACACAGCTTGGAGCTGAGAGGGGCAGAAAGCAGATGCTGAGTGTGCCTTGGGCTGAGACAGCCCAGGAAGCTGCAATGGGTTCAAGGTAAAAGCACATCCAGGACACGGCCAGAAATAACCTTGTTTGGAGGAACAGCCAGCATATAAAAGTTATATGTTTAGAGGGGGAAAAAAAAAAAAAAATAAAAGCTCTGTTCACCTCTTACCAAAGAGCTCCACAATTAACCAATTAGTAGGAGGTAGCTCAGAGCAGCAGCATCCCTGGCTTGGCTATTACAGCTGAGCATTGCAGGGCCTGCTAATGGGAGATAAATTCCTATCTGGAAAATTGGATGCAATTAGAGTCATTTTAACGACAGTTCGCAATGGAACTGACCTTTGCTTTCACAAGCAGGGGTCCAACAGAGATATTATGTTTAATAACATTTTATTTGTTGTGGAAGGAAGCTTTTGTGTTTGCAAGTACCAGAATAACTTAGCTAAGCAAAAAAAAAAAAAAAAACAACCCACCCAAACACAAGGGGAACTGGGGTTTGGAGAACTGTCTGAGATTTAAAACTCCTAAATTCTCATCTCATCTTTGTCATTAACTCAGTGTGACAGTGACTTGACCTTGCTATGACTTGTTTGACCCATCATTAAGGCTTGGCTGACTCAAAAATCCCTTGTAGGTCCCAGATTTGCCCTTCTTCCCATTTGGCACTTCCATTCTTTGGTGGTGGCACCTCCCCAGCTCTCACAGGCCATGAGCAGCTTCCACTGAGAGCCCACCTTGTGAGGTGAGCTGAGCACTCTGCTGGGAAACCAAACCATTCCAAAGGGGAAGTTCTTGTATTAGGATGAATATCAGGAGTCTTTCCCAAGCCTGTTTTCCACAGCAGATGCCCAGGGCAGCCCTTGGGTAGCACCTGAAAGGCACTGCCATTGCAGGGGGGACTTGAACCACCACAGCCATAAATAACAGCATTGTCTGCACCCACTCAGAACTGGGGGACATCAAAAACCAGCTCTCCTGGTATTTTCAAGCTTATACACCTCATTCCCTTCTGCTCTGCTGTTCTGTGCTCCCCAGTGACCCATCTAACCCCAGGGTCTGCAGCTACCAGGCAAAACTCTCACAAGTCTGGCATCATGGGCTTAATACACAAAGTGCTTATTTTAAACACAGACTGATGGCTTTTCTCCCAGATAATGATGATTGATTCTGTTTTCCATCCTTTGTCAAGGCTCAGCACATGCCTAGAATTTTAACTAGTCCTTCTTCTGATACTTCCATGCATCCATCTGTTCCCCTGGATCTCTCTCGGTCTCCTGCTTTAAATAATGAACTTTGCTATGCTCAGAACCATCTATTAATAAATAACAATCTCAGAGATTACACAAGCCAATTAATAGTAAAGCAGCATCAGGAACTCAAGTGATAGATGCTGCTGAATAGGGGAGGTGTGAGAGGGTGGTGGAGCTGCCAGTCCTTGTACACACAGGATTAGCAGAACCCCCAACAATAGCTGGGGGCAAACTTGTGCAAACAGTGCCCTGAACAAACTCAGGGGAGTTCAGCACCCACACACTTCTGTGCCAACTGTGCCAGAGAGGGAGCAGGACTGGGTTAATTCCAGCATTCTCCAGCACAAAGTGAGGTTTTGTTTGCAGCTGCAGCTCAGGAATATCCAAGAGCAAGTGCAGCTCACGAGCACTGAGAATACACCACCACCAGTGAGCTTTTCCTGTTTAACCTGTGGTCTGAATGTAGCACAACTGACCTGCTAAAAGACAAAGATCTTCCAAACCTGCTCTGTCCTTCTCCCTGTGTTCCAGCTCCCCTTTGCACTGACACAGCTGGACCCAGCTGGGATGGGACCATCCCAGACCCCAAATTAAGGCTTGCTCACGTTCTCCGGTGACACAGGAAGCAAATGATGACAAACACAAGCAGCAAAAGCTGCAGATGACATATGGGACACATGCTGTCCCCTGGGACACATGCTGTCCCCTCAGCCAGGCAGCTCAGTGGCCAGGACTGAGTTCCCTGTTGCCAACACGAAGGGACAGGAGCCTCTGTGGAGAGACTGAGCCCATCTGTGGGCCGGCGGTGCAGGGAGAGGGAGCATCCCCCCGGATCCCAGGAGGGCTCTGCAGGGCTATCCCGCTCTCCATGACTGGCACACATGGGCAGCACTGTTCCCTGCACTGGCTGGGCACTTAGGAAGGGTCTAAACCTCAGGCTGAGCTATGTTTTTGCTTCCCTGTGTCTCAAGCACACGCTTAACACGTTCAGTTGAACACTCTGCCAACACCCTCGTTTGCTGTGTTTGCCATCTCGTTTGTTCCTTTCATTTTTGCTCTTCGTTCTCCTGTCCTCTCCTCCTTTCCCTTTCATTTCTCAGTGCAGCTCCTGTGGGTTTTTTTCCCCCCTCATCTCTCCTCCTCTCTGCCCTTCATAATGACTTAATCTGGCAGGCAGTGTGACAAGCGAGCGAATCGAACACGGAGTTTTCCTGCACTCCAGATTCATTCGAAGATCTCTCCCCGATGCAGCTCTGAAACCCCAGATTCAATTTCCCTCTGACATAATAACAGAATTAGTCTCATATTGTCGTACATAAATTACTCACAAGCCCCGTGTCAGGAGGGAAGGGAAGAGGGAAAAGAGACAAGAGCAGGATTCAAAGGAAGGTGTGACTGTGACAAGCGACAACAGAATAACAATAGGGGACCAGTGGGTGACATCGATCACATGTGACAAACAGGGACAAAGCCATCTCTGTATCAAACAGCAGAATTATTTACCTCTTCTTCTCTCAGCCCTTGAGCCATTCAACCTCATACTGAGGATTTCTGTGTCTTGCCAAAGACACATGAAGTCTAAATAACTCTGGGATTGAAAAATATTGTATCTCACTCAGTGGAGTGGGGCGGGTTTGTTTTTTTTTTTATTCTTCTTCACAAGACACCATTCATGGGAACATCCCTGCTGGCCTGAGCTGGGAGGAAGGCTGGGATAGAGCCCAGTGGGAGCAGGCCTGGCTCAGGAGGTGGCAGGCTCTCAATGGCAGTAACACTGACAGCATTCACATAAAAAAAAGACAAGCAGCAAACCAGCACAAACTCCTCTGTCTTCACATGCTGCCCTTTAATTCTTCACTCTGCCTCCTGCACCGGGAGCAATCAGCTGGGTCTGGAGCTCTGAGACAGCACTGCTGACTACAAAACATTCAATATTTGTGATTGAACACTGCTTCTCCCTGTTTTTTTTTTTTTTTCCCCTGCCTGCCTCCCTGCTCTGATGTCCCACAGTACAGCAGTGATGTTGTCACTGCTGGTTGTCATTTGAATGTCACTGTGCCATGGGAAGAGACACTCCATGGAAAGGATCTGAATTCTCCTGAGCAGCAGCATCTGAGACTTCACATCACATCTCGCTCCTCATCCACCAAAGTGCTCCCGGTAATGAAGCAGCCTGACCTAAACAGAGACAGCTTGGAATTTTCAAGGAAATCTCAACAACCTGATGTCCTTTTCTTTTGGTCTTTCAGCAGGCAGCAAATTGGCACTTTGCAAGTGAATACAGAAGGTGAAATGTGGAAGGTGTCAGCAAAAGGCACTTGAGTGAGCAATTCAGAGCTGGGGGATGTACCAGGTCAGAAAATGGTACTATCTATGACACTCCAGTGTGCTTTAAAGCCCTCCAATTAACTGCACTCTTTGGGGTTGGGCAGCTGACACAACCCTCACAAACCCCAGGAATCCCAAAGCTCGAGCATCGCTTCCCGTGGGTGTTTCTAAGGGGGAGAAGACACTGAACACTTTCGTTTTCTGTGTAAATATTGGCACCCCTACACGCCCAAAAAAGGATTCTGAGAGCCCCCGAGTTTCTAAACACCAGGAGGGAGGAGAGTGCAGCCCACAGTCGCCTGCAGAGCAACAAGGATTAGCCTCAGGGATGCTGAACTTCACACCAAAGCCAGGTTTTATTTGCCTGTTGACAGAGTGAATGGCTTTGTTGGTCTTTCCAACTCAGACAGTAAAGGTATCACTAATCGAGCAAAGGCAGAACAAAAACTGGTGGCTTAAAGCTGAAACTAAAGAAATCCAGGTTGGAAGCAGGACATGCTTTATGTGTGGGGGTTTTTTTCCAACAGAGGATGTGGATTTTGCCCCTCAGTGTCTTCAGTCAAAACTGCCCAACTCCATCTTAAACACACACACACACACACAAAAAAAAAGAATAAAAACAAACCCAGAACTCTTAATCAGGATAAATTACAAGCTGGATGAGGATTATCAGTATTTTTCCTGCCTAGTTACACAGCAGGCAGGAGCACCTGACCCTAATGTCCTTTTTGCTTTTAAAAATCTGCAGAAAATTTAACTGATCTTTGGATCCCCCACTGTTTTGGCTTAAGAATAACTTGGGGAGGAGGGGAAACCACAACAAAACCAAAGTTAGCAAATTTGAACTATTAAACAAACAGCATTTGTTGAGAGTCCCATAACAGCTGGATTTGCTCATAGCTGCTTTGACACCCTGGCAAAATCCATTTCTCAGCATTTTCCTCATTAAAAGGAGCTTGGTTTTATATACTCTGCCATGAAAAATTAAGCAGGTTTTCCAGAAATAGTAATGAGGTAAATTGACAAAGAAGACAAGTCATTTCCACCTAAGTGCACTTTTTTTTTTTGCCTCTTCCAGAGCAGCCCTCACTAGGCAGTGGTTCTTTCTCCATCCAACATCCCCAGACAAATCCTTCCTTCTCAGTTTGCTCTGGAAGGGGAGGAAGGGAGGGTCCCAGAGCTCAGCACAGCTCAGGGGGTCTTAAAGAGCAGCAAGACTGATTCAGGTGGGGCTTTAGGAAGCACCAAATAACAGGAGAGGAGCACTGGGACTGCCAAGAGCAGGAGCCCCCCCTCAGCCTGGGGATCCTTGCAAACCCAAACACCTGGAAATTCTGTTGTTCTGCAGCTCTGCTCCTATCAAACGACGTCATTTTGGTGACCAAGTCTTTCCACACAACAGGGACTGTAACTACACCCGGGTTTGAAAGCAAAGTTCGTTCTGCTGGGCTGACTTTGAAACCACCTTGTCCCGGGCAGAACGTCCCGCTCCCCCTTTCCCTTCCAGGAACGGGGATCCTCCATCCCCAGAACGGAGGGAACTTTGCCCAGCAGGAGGCTGGGAGATCTCTGTCCCTCCTCCTCCTTCCCCCTTCCATGAATAACGTCAGCCATTGACCTTTTCAAGCAACAGCACTTGCTGTAAAATACGACTGTTCCAGTTCTCACCAGTGCCAGCGGAGGAAGGGGCTGGGGGAGAAGTCTCCAGCCTGCTGGCACAGCAGAGAAAGGGCTCCGTGGTTCTAACAACCTACCAGGAAGTTTTATGACTGTATCCCTGGCATTTAAAATTAATACAGTTATTAAGAGAGAGATTGTTTTACAGCTTAATGGCTTTTTAACAAGGTGAATGCCACGAGCCCATGTCTGAGAGGAGGAAAGGGGAAGAGGAGTTCAGAGGGGCTCTGTGCTCTTGTGCCTCTTGAAAGGGATCCTCAGGGACAGAGGGGCTGTGAGGAGCAGCTGAAATCCAGCTGAAAACTGGATTTTAGTGTGTTACCTCTGCATTATTGACCCCCTGACTGTGCACAGGAGTCCCCAGAGAGTGGAGAAACAGGACAGAATCAGCCCAAAGGTGCCTCCATCCCAGTGTGGTGACAGGAGGGTGAGGGACTACACCTTGAGCAGCTGGAGCTTCACCTGGGCTTTCAGCCCCTCTTTCCTGCCCTTCTTCCCTTGGCTGTTCGAAAAGTATCTCACCAAAAAAATGGTACTTGTTTGTTTGAGCAGTTTCTGCCTAAAACTCCAAAAATCAGCCCTGGAGCTGAAGCCCGGAGATGAGGAGCCCGTATTGATTTTAATTCACTGCACTTTATTGCTGCATTTAACCAGAAGATCTTTTTTTTTTTTTTTTAATTCTATACATGAATCAAGAAATAAGAAACACCAGTTTTGCCACTGGCTGGATGGCTGCTAAAACATTCTCTGCAAGGGCCACCAGACTGATTTCTGCTACCCCAGGCACGGCTCTGTTCACATCAACATCCCTAAAAAAAAAAAAATCCAGGATGTGTTGCATCTTGAAGGGGCTGCAAGTTTGAATTGCTGGTCCCAAAAGCAGTCTCAGGGAGCTGGATTCTCTCTCCTTGCTTGCACTGGTTTAGACTGGCAGGAGCTTTGCTAGAAGCAGGTTGCTTTCAAACCTGGGTGTAGTTATGTTCTTGTGTGGAAAGACTTAAACACCAAAATGACATTGTTTGATAGAAGCAGAGCTGCAGAGCAGGTAAAACACTGCCCAGCAGGACAGGGAGGTCCATCTCTGGCAAACTACTGAGCTCCCAAGCCCCTGGAATCTTAATTCCAGATGCACTGGATGCTTTTAGCATCAGTGAGATTTGCTGGCCTGTGGCCATCCAAGCAGGCACTTTGCCTCCTGCCATAACAATAACTACATTATTTGCAACGTCACAAATCTTTACCTCATCTGCAATCGAGCCCAGAGAAGGACATGGATCATCAGCTAAGTCATTAATAAAGGTATTGAGTAGCTGTGGACCAAAATAATCCATCCCCAGGGAAGGTGCTTTAAACAACCTTCCCCATTGATGCTCTTCCCTCAACAACTGCAACCCGAGCTCTCATCCATCTCCCGCTCACCCCATTAATCCCACCTCAGGGAAGTTTTTCTTAATCAAAATGTCAGGTGATACCCCAGTCAAACGCCTCGGAGGGAGCCAAGGATACGCTCCCAGCACTGCTGCCTGCACCAGGGCAGGTGGGACACACCAGGCAGGTGGGACACATCAGGCAGGTGGGACACACCAGGCAGGTGGGACACATCAGGCAGGTGGGACACATCAGGCAGGTGGGACACATCAGGCAGGTGGGACACATCAGGCAGGTGGGACACATCAGGCAGGTGGGACACACCAGGCAGGTGGGACACACCAGGCAGGTCAGAGCAGCCAACAGGTCTGGCTGATGAGACCGATGCTGTGCTGACTCACAGCCTTTTCAGTTTTATCCTCTGGTTTGTTCTTGCCACGCTCCCAGGTCAGCCATTCCTCTGGGTAACGGGGGTTTGACCTCCCACTGCTGCTCTCACCATCTGGCTTTGGCTCTTTTTGCCCTCACTGAAGCCCTGCAGACCTCAGGAGGGCTCGGCAGAACATCTCAGAGCGAGGGCTTTCACCTTCAGCTGAGCAACCACCCAGGCACGTGCCGTGGTCAGACACACATCCCTCACCTTTCCAAAGGCTTTATTAGCTAATGCAGCTCCAAGGCTCCCAGACACCAGGGCTGGCTTGGATCCAGCCCCAGCAGCACAAGGGCAGGGTGAGCTCACGTCTGTCTGCAGCCGTCCCCGAGGATGTTCCAGCAGAGGGGGAGGAATTTAAATTAACACCTCGGTTCCTAAGGAGGTTTCAGTGCCTCCATGAGCAGAGTAGAGCCATAGAATCATGGAATGGAAGGGACCTTAAAGCTCATCTCCTTCCACCCCCTGCCATGGGCAGGGACACCTTCCACCAGCCCAGGTTGCTCAGATCCCCCTCCAGCCTGGCCTTGTGCACAACACAGCTGAGTATCAGCTCAAAGGACAGGAAAAGCTTCCTTCTTTGGGTCTTTTAGGTTCTCTGATGCACAAAACTGCGCACAAAACTATCTATTATCGAGATAATAGAAATAAGGTGACGCAAATCATCTTTCAATCAAGAATCAAACTGTTCTGCTTCTTTTTGTCCCTGCATTACACACCCAGAACATCTGTGGAAGCTGCCAAATCCAACCTCAGCTTAGCTATATAACTGGGAAGGAGGAAGCTGCCTTTATTCCAGGCTTCTCAATCTCCTGTGTTGCTGTTGCTCCTTCCTAAAATTCGAGGTGCTCTCCTAAACCCCTTGGAGAAGCTGCCACTCTCACAAAACCGGATAAAATCTGGAGAGATTTTATTTCCAGGCCGTGACTTGGCAGGAGATCTCTTCCCTTTGGTGAGCGTGCCCCAGCAGAGCAGTGGTTAAATTCAATATAATAATTAAAAAGAGGGGACTGTTCACCTGTCTGGAGTGAAAGGTGCAGGTGCTGACACTTCAGGATGGAGATGTCAGTGTTTCCCCGTTCCCCTCATCCTGCCCCATCTCCCAAAACGCTGAGCACTGAGCCATGCAGGACCAAAAACAGCAAAGCAAAGCACCTCTTTGCTTTGCAGGCAGCAGGCTCTCCAAAATCCTTTGCGAGGAGAGAGAATAAATAAGCTCTGAATGACACAGTTTTTAACAACAAAATCATTCCACGGACAGAGTGTGTAATGAGTTCCAGTCAGAGCAAGTTATAGAGGAATAATTTTCTAGTACCTGGAGCTAGCAACCACTTCATGGATGCTTTTTATTCCTAGGTTGTAAATTGATTTTATACATCATTTATCAATGGAGGCCTGGCTATATAATAGGTATATTTTAATATTTATGCCTCTCCACCCGCATGCTCAGCAAACAAATGGGAACAATAGGACATGGTTGGTGTTACAAGTCACTGGGATATCTCCCCCTGCTCCCAGGTAAGGGTGATGGAGGTCTGCAAGTGACAGATAAACCCAGGGAAATTTGATTACGTGATGCATAAAGAATGACTGAAGAGGATTAGAGAAGTGCTGAGGGCTTAAGTTTTGTGTTGCATTTCCATATATTGCCTTTACGAGCCAAAGGCACCGGAATCCTCAGGGGGACAGGCACGGAGACAACCCTGCCTGTCCCCGGGGCTGCAGGTCCCCAGCACGGGCAGGGGGTGGGGGAGTCCCAAGGTGAGCCCTGGAGGCACTGAGGGGATAATTCCTCCAAACCGTGCTGAACAGAACAATCCGAATGCAGAGGGCACAAAAGGCACGTCCCCGCTTTGGGAGAGGGAGGTGGCTTCTTTCTGGGGATAAAATCCGGCAGCAAACTGTCCGTGCAGCTCTTCCAAGCACTGCCCTGCCCCTCCTTTTGAGCTCACACACCCATAACTTTGAGTTGCAGCTGCTTCCCAGGTAAACCGCTGTCCCGAATGTTTTCCAAAACATTTCCCGCCTCTGTTTATTTTCATTAAGTCTCTAAGTCAAACTTCAAGCCCCTTCCCTCGTGCTCGGGCTATCAACTCTATTACAGAGCACTCGAACAGGACTCCTGCAGAAAGATCTCGTGCTGAACCCCACTGCTCCAGGGAGGAATCATTAATATTCAGCAGAGAAAGCAGGAAAACACATTTACTCCCTGCTCACAGCTAAAGCTGTTCTTCAGGCAGCTGCTTAATCTGTGGTCACCGTGCTATTTACTCCCAGGAAGGAGATGAATACTCAGAGCTCTCAAGCTGGTTCAGTTTCAAAAAAAAAACCCAGACTTAATTTAGACTTAATTCATGGTCGGGTAAGTCAGAGGCACGTTCCCAGGCTAACAAAACCTCTGTCCTTTCTGTGACAGTGTGCTCCTCCAGAGCCATAAACAGAGGGAGTTACACTCCACGGATTCCAACTGCACTAATTATCTCCCCATTATTGATGTTGATGAGACACACACTCTGCTATGTTAAATACCCCGTTGTTTATAGATGGAGGCACAATCAAGAAGCACAACCTCAGCCAACGACAGCAAAACACACCTCTGTCTTCCTTCCCACACACTCAAAGCAGCACAGTTCATAAAAAAACGTCTTCTTTGCAGCCTCACTTCCCTGTGTTACCTCAAAGTGCCTTTCCAGCTCCCCAGCCTGGGGAAGATGAAGCAAGAGAGAAGTGTTGAACCTTTCCTGCTTTAGCCAGGAACCCAGGGGTGTGCAGGAGCCCAGCAGCTGTGCCCTGGAGCCCAAAACAAAGCTGGGAGTTGTAGTTGCATCTCTACAGCTTAAAGCACTGCCCTGTGTCAGTCATCTGTGCTCAGCATCACACACATCCCTTCAAAGATTAGCCACCAAGACATCTGCCTGCTGACTGTGCAGGTTGTTGGCTCCATAGGAAGGGGGTTGTGCAGGCCAGCAGTGGTTAACTGGGTGAGAAACCCGGGTCTGACAGCACAACACAACCTCACTGTCTACTGCCAACAAAGGAGAGCCTTGGAGAAAATCCAGTGGAAAGGACCAGGCATAAGGTAGGAGATGGGATCATCTCAGACTCCAGGTGATGAGCAGCTCCCAGATCTCTGGAGAATGGGAGCACCAAGCACTGGAGGCAGAAATAAACCCACAAATAATTGGCTTTGTGGTGGGAGGAAGTCACCAGGACCCCCAGGCTCTGCCTGTTTGGGAGAGCAGCCTGAAAGTGCCTCTCTCTCGCTCTGTTTTTCCAGTTCTCCCTCCCCTGCAGCACAAGGACAAACTGTAATTCCCAGGCCATAGGCTATTCCACCCAATCCTGTTGCTGCTTCCCAAAGGAAATCAGCCACATGAGCTCTTCCACAGCATTCCTGCAGCATTAACAGGGACAACTTGGTGATAAAACCCACAGCTGAAAGAGGAGATACCTGGAGATGCTCTCTATTCCTTCCCCACTTAGTACTGTTGACAGAGACGCTGCTTTTCCAAATTACAATATTAACAGAAAGAACAGAGTAATTTAAGCCATCAAGGAAACAGTTAAACACACAAACACATCACTGCAAGGAGGATTACAAAAGAGAAGTGCAGGGGAAGGCAGTGTCAAGATAATCATGAACATCTACATTCTTCCTTGTACATTCAAATTGCCAAGGAGCCTTTTAGGGGGGAAAAAAATGTTTTCAGTCTAAAAAAAATTGCTTTGTCAAGCAGGAACAGCTTCCTACCCCCTCTTGCCTTCCCCACGGTGGAGTGACCTTGGAAGCCACTGAGTTATTCAGCATGAAGGCCTCTGAATTATCTGGTTTGACATGTCAGTTTTGTCCTAGCAGGCCACAGGCCAATGTCTGGGGGGAGCTGCAGCCCCTGGCAGCGTTGGGAGACTCAGCAGGGAAGGAGTGTTGGAGCCACAGCGATGCCCTGAGCCACTCTGGCCCGACAAATGTCACTGTGATGCAGCTCAAACCCTGCAGAGACAGCAGAGGGGCTGGACTGCCACAGCCCTGTTTATTCAGAGGTTACTCAGAGAGACTCCTTTAACCACCCCATTTAAATGAGAGCTCCGGTGTCAGCGGGGGAGGCTGGGCTGGAAAACCCATCCCTGCCCTCGCAGCCCCTCCAGCAGCGAGGCTGGCACGGGAATTGAGGTCAGGTTTGCTTTCAGACACAAGGAGAGGTTTGCTGGGCTGGGTTTGGGGCTGCAGCAGCTCTGCTGGGACAGGATGCTGCAGGACTGATGTCTCCCCAGGTCAGCCTGTGCTTGACTCTGCTGCTTCCTCAGGAAGAGCGAGATGTAAAAGCACCAAGAGGAAAGCAGGAGACTTTAGGCTCAGTTCCCAGCCCTACCATAAAGTCCTGCAAGATCCCAGCTCAGTCATTTAATCCTCCTTGGCCCACGTGCTACTTGGGCAAGAAAAATCATCACTGCTCTTCACAGCCCCCTCTCCATCCTCTCCCTTCCTTATTATTCCCAAGCAACACATCTCAGTTCTGGGAATAAATCCATCCCTCAACACCTCTGGTCAAACACAAAGACTTATATCACTGAAATAACTGCTACTGAGGGCCCAGCCTGGCACTGGGCATTACCATCTCATCTCCCAGTCCCCACTGTCCTTTTATAATCCCTAAATTCCCACTAAACTCCTATTTATCCTGTTTTAGCCCGCAGGCTCTGCAGTTCCCTGGCAGCACCTAAGTCCCTTCTCTTTTGAATGGACTTTTATTTGAAGGCTAAATCATTGAATCACTAAATTAACACAGAAAGGACAAGGCAATGTTCTGGTAAATAAGTTTATGTTCAGTACTGAATACCTTGGAGAAGGGAGTACAGATCCCTGCACAGCCTTAGGACCCCCAGCATTTTTTAGTGGCTTGATTTCTATTTGACCCATATATATATATATATTTATGTTTAATCTATTTTTTACCCTTCTAGTCTCACACTGATGTTTGGAAGGATGCACAAAGTTAAATAGGTCCTGATAACTCCCCTCTGGCAGGGCAGGGGTCATTCCCCTCTTTGCCATGCCTGTCACTTATGATACACTTGTACATAAAAACAATTTTGCTCCTAGATGGGAAACAGAGCCTTTCCTCCCAGGATCAGCCCATCTTCCTGCTGATGCATTTGTAACCTGTCATTCCGTGCCCCCAGCCTGTCAGTCAGCAGGGGAAGGGCCACCTGCCTCCTGTTGGCTCAGGGTGGGAAAAGGACATCCCAGATTGGAGCCAAAGGGGTGTTTTGAGGGGGGACACCCCTGGAAAAGGAATAGATTCCCTCTGATTCCACAGCACCTGTGGCTTGGCTGTCTAATTTTTGACAGAAACAATAATAAATCATGCAGAACACTTCCTGGCACCACTTTGCTTGTTTTTAACCCCCCAAAAGCCCAGAGCACGTGAGAACCTGAACTGGCTCCAGCTCTTCACCTGACACCAGCATCACACACCTGGGTATTGTTATACAGACACTCCCTGTGCAAAGCACCACAAAACAGTCCCTGCCCCAGCAGGAATTTTATCCACCTCCTAATATAAAAGCACTTCTCTCCTCCACCAGTGACTTGGGGCACAGTGGGGCTTTTTAGGGGTCTCCCTTTCCCTTGGGAATTTGTGAGAGCAGCATCCTGCACGTCAGCTGCCAAAACAACTGCCACGTAAAGAAGTGATTGGTGTTAAAAACACTCCCTTTTTGGTGGCCTGTTGCTGTCCCTGAGCTCAGGGGTGGGTGGGTACAGCAGGGAGATTGGGAATGCTGCCTCTGGAGCAGCGGGGCTGCACATCAGGAAGGATATTGAGGGGCTGGAGCAGGTCCAGAGGAGAGCAACGAGGCTGGGGAAGGGACTGGAGCATAAGTGCTGGGAGGAGAGGCTGAGGGAGCTGGGGGGGCTCAGCCTGGAGAAGAGGAGGCTCGGGGGAGACCTCCTCACTCTCTGCGACTCCCTGACAGGAGGGGGGAGCCGGGGGGGGTTGGTCTCTTTTCCCAGGCAACCATCAGCATGACAAGAGGGCTGGGTCTTCAGCTGTGCCAGGGGAGGTTTAGGTTGGAGATTAGGAAGAATTTCTTTGCAGAGAGGGTGCTCAGCCATTGGAATGGGCTGCCCAGGGAAGGGGTGGATTCTCCATCCCTGGAGGTTTTTAAGATGAGACTGGATGTGGCATCAGTGCCATGGGCTGGGAACCACGGCGGGGTTGGATCAAGGGTTGGACTTGATGATCTCAGAGGTCCCTTCCAACCCAGCTGATTCTATGATTATTCATCCTTAAACTTGAAAAATCCCCTTTCCCACCCCAGGAATGTGACCACTGCTGAGGTGGGACCTGCTGAGCAGCCCCCAGCAAAGTGCCCCTGCTTTAGAGCCCTGGTGCTGCCCTGAATGCCAGCCAGGAACTGTTCATTGAGCACCAAAGCTCCCAGAGCCTGGCTGTGCTCAAGGAGGACGACACCAATCCCTTCTTGATTTCAGGACAGACCCTCTGTGGCCAGGAGCTCCAGAGCAATCCCTGACAGCCTCACCCAACAAGCCCTCAGGGAAAGAAATGAGCCTGAACTTTGTATTCATTGACTGTGGTTTCTCCAGACCTCTGCTAACACCAAACGTTCCCTTTTCACCCGATCCCTTTATCTCAGTCTCTTTTCTTTTTTATTTTTTTTCCCCTTGAACTGAGCTGCCAGAAATCATTTTTCTCGGCTCATAAACACATTTCCATCTGAGGAAAAGCAAGTAACCTTTGCTGCAGAATTGCTTCACCCTCCTGAGCTCTGAGAGATCCTACTCTTCTGTTTCCACAGATAAAAATTTCCCAGGGGAGGTGGAAGCTGCAGGGAAAGGGGGTTTAGTGAGTACCGGGGACTCGTGGTCCTCCTCCCCAAAATACATCCTGCCCTCCCATCCAGTGTTAACAAAACACAGTCTGAGCAACTGAGTTTATTGCAAAATCGTTGCTGAGAAGTGGTTGGTGTTGGGAATGCACATGTAATCTTATTTTTAAATACTATACATGAAGCAGTGTTTCTGTTTTGCAGTGCGAGGGGAATTAAGGAATTCCTCTGGTGTCAAAGCCAAGGCCACCTTCTCTCCCTGAACCTGCCTTCTTTAATGCTTGTCTTTGTCAGCCTAATTGGATACCAAGACAGCACTTTTTGGGTCTTCTAGTATTTATTTAGATATTTATCATTCCCTATATTTCAGGGAAATCCCAAAGGCAGTTCTTCACTGCATCCCATCTTTGATGGAGGACAACAGAACATGGGTAAATTTTACTCATTCTCCAAAGAGATGCTTTCCTATGGGATGGAAGATGAGAGTTACCTTGTCTAACTTCCCTACAGCACCCAGACTGCGGGAATGGAAGAAGATTCCTTCCCCTATTCCCTTAGACCCCTGATTTTCCCTCTTCTCTTGAGAGCAGTGATAAAATGCATTCATTACCTCTACTTCAGTGGATGGAAAATGAGGGGAAAGTGGTTGTTTATTAGATGTCGAGAAACACCAAACCCTTTTAGACTTGTACTCTAAAAGAAAGGAAAAGGGTAAAAAGGTAATTTTCCAGGAAGCTCCTGTCACTGTTTGAAAAGAGAGAGTAAAAAAGACTGCTTTTATTATCTGCTTTATTTATGGTGACTTAATAACGACACAGACAAGTACATTACTTGCTCAGGCACTTCCCTGCTGCTGCCTTTGTAAAGACAAAGGAGCAATCAAATGTGTGTCTGTTTGCTAAAAGCTGAGCTCGATAGTCAACCAACAGGGGGTCTCACCTGTGGCTTGGGAAAAGGGAGGGGGAGTGCAGATTTAATGGAGATTTACATGATCCTGGACCTTGGGGCAGCGAGGTTTAAGGAGAGAGGTCAGCCAAGGAGGGAGAAGGGAAGAGAGAAGAGAGTTCTATAGGATTTCCTACCTCTTACTGGGTTATTGCCCGTTTTTAAACTGCCAAAAGAGAGCATCTTGCCGTGGTGGGAAGCAGAGGTGGCTCTGCAGCAGCCTCATCCACCAAAAGGGAGCTAAAGCATTAATCACACTGCCTGTGTTTGAGTGAGGCTTGGATCCTCTAGAGCCCAGTGGATTCAGCAGAGCTGTTCCCAAATGTGGTGGAACAGCCTCATTCCTCACCACAGCACAGGGACAAGGCCAAGTACCAGAGACAGCAAGGGGGGAAAAAAAAGAAGGGTCCAGAGTATCACGGGAGGCTTGGTTCAGGATGCTTCAGCACCAGGGGAAGGGGTCAGTTCCCAGAGCAGAACACAGCTGGAATACTGCAGCCCTTCCTCCAGGAGAGCAGCAGTGGGAAGGGTTTGGGGGATCCAAAGAAGCTGGTCTGGGTTTAGTGCCTCCATCTCTGATATTTGCTCTAACTGAAAGGAATACTTAGCACTGATGTGAGAGCAAATGTTGCAGGGCAAGACTCAGAAGGAGGGAACAGCAACCCTGTCTCTATCACAATCCTCCTTCAGTACTCTTTTCTTCTGTATTTTAACACAAAATCAGCTCAGATATTATACAGCCTGTGTGGCTGGTGCCAGAAGAGCCTCCTGAGCTGATGTTGCATTTGTCCAGCCAGGAATGTGACTTGGCACAGGCAGGGCAAAGGATGGGGATAGGAGGGGCATGGAAGACAAAAGGTAACATCCCTTCCTGACCTCCTGGAGAATCCTGAGCCCTGGCATTTGGCATGGACACTTCATGCACTTAAATAAATCCAGAGGGACGTTTCTGGTGTCTGATATAGATTTTTTGATCACCCTGTACACAGTCACCCAGCCAGCACAAAGCTTCCTTGCTACAAGGCACAGACAGTTCTTAATTAAGTGGCTTCGCTGTGGAGTTATTTATACTGCACACAAAGTTCTCCAGATCCAGTCCTGCATCACCAGGGCACTGCTGACTTTCTATAGCAAGTGCTTAAAGAGATTGGAGGTCTTTTATACACAGCTGTTTAAGGTGAGTGAGCAATGCAGCCCATGAACATTCCAGCAGTCAAGAAGAGGAGTGATGCAGCCATTAAAACCTGTTTCTAATAATTCAGAATGCACTCAGTGCTATCCCTAAGTGTCCTGTTATGAGACAGAGCATTAAGAAGCCATTAACCCATCACACAGCACAAAGTGGGTGCTACAGCTGGGAAGGGAGCAAAGCAGTGTGTGTGGGGAAAAGGAAGGACAGGAGCACCAGGAGCTCTGACACTGGGGCAGGGTCCTGTCCAGAATGGAAGAGATTTATGTTCTCACCTCCCTGTCTTTTCCCTTCAGCAATTTTTGGAAGTGTTCTCAGCGCTGAACTTGCACCTCTGTGCCCCCTACACCCAGCTGAGGAGGACAGGCAGGTTTGTCTGGCAGGAACTGTGTGCTGAGGGGTGCAGCAGGTTGGCTGGGCGTGGGTCACCTGGTTCTCAAATCACTTCCCACCCCAATCTGCTCCACACTCCTTCACTGGTGCACAGCCAGAGCTGAGCTGTTTGTTCCCTGGCTCACATCCCACCTGGGCTGACACAGGCTCAGACAGGAGCTCTGGGGAGAGGAGGGGGACATCCCCCAGCAGCCTGGGGGAAGGCTCAGGGATTGTCCTGTGGCTGCAGGGGAAGCTGGGAGGGAGGGAGGGAAGTGTGTGTCTGCAAAGGGGTCCCTTCTCAGAGGAAAGAAGCCAAACAAACCTTCCAATATGATTATCAGCAGCTGGATAGCTCTTGGTATTGATCCTCCAGCACAGCTAACTAGGAAGGTTAAGGGGCTTTAGTCTGACTTCAGAACAAACTTAATCCATCATGTGATTCCTTAAGTGACTATCTTGCCTTTCTCCCAAGAAATCAGCATTTTTCAGGCTCTGGGAGATTTAAATCACCTGAGACCAGGATCTTTGCACCCTCCAGGGCAAAGCTGTGGTCTGTGTGCACACAGAGTCCAGCACAGCTAGGAATGAACCTCTGAGAACCACCTGCAACCAGGACTGGAAAACATCTGCTGCTCGTTTTGCCCTGAATAAGACTCTTCTCCCCGTTTTACTTCCTATTGCTCTCACATTGCCACCTCTCCTCCTGGTGCCTGAGTGCAGTGCCTGGCACAGTGGCAACCCTGACCTCTGGCAGGGCCTGGCAGTGCTGCTGGAATACAAATCCACAGAAATTGTGGCAGGGCCACGAGTTCCCCATCCACTGTGCCATTAGAGCCAGGGCTGCAGCAGCAGCAGGAGCTTTCTCACAGGGGTGATGCATTGAGAAAAGGTTGCCCAGGGAGGGAGGCAACATTCCCTACACGTATTACAGCATTTCCCTGCCTTGTGACAATTGTGTATCGTGGCATTCAACACCTGAGACCTGTGGCTGTGACAGATGAAAGGAAATGCAGGTGCCCAGCTGGGAAATGGGGTCAGGACAGGAGGGATTTGCAAGCAGGAGCGAGGCAATAAGGCAGCAGCCCTGAGCAGGAACACCTGAAAGTTTCTACATATATAAAATTGTTCATATCTGGGGACAGGAACAGCCTCTGGACACATCCAATGGCACAGACTGGCTTAGAGTAGAAAAGGCAAATCCAGGGTAGGGGAAAGGAAGCCCCAAGCAAGCTGCCTCAATCAGAAAAACCCTGATAAGGGGTTTAGGGAGAATGGAAGAGGGAAAAGAAACCACCCCAAAAAGCCCCACAGCCTCATCAGTCTCTGACAGGAGCAGGTACATTGGGCACTAAGGAGTTTGCTGTTGGATGTTTTTCCTGTGCTGATGGATGGCACTTCCAGGGTTGTTATTAACTGCACTGGACTTTAACACTTTGGGGTGATCTATGGAGCAGCAGCAGCCTTAAAGTATTTGGCACTCGGGCCATGGATTATAGGAAAGGAGGGAAAATTGCAGCAGTTGCTCAGAGCATCCCCATCTGTCAGGGTGGGAGTGCACAGGGGGGGGTGGGCACGGGCAGGCAGGGGAAGGAGCAGCTGAGGGAGGGCAAGGCATCATTTCTCTGAAAAATGAAGGAGCCCCAGCTGCTCACAGGAATGAGGAACTGGGTGACCACCCTCGGGAAAGCAGAAGAGGGGTGATGGAAGCCAAGCAGAGATGTTCAGGATGACAAGGAGCCTGCTCAGGACAGCTTGTTTTGGAGCCTGAGGGAGAGGAGGAGTTGGTTTGAAGGCAGGCAGTGCCCATTTCCATGTGGCATTTGAAAGCCACGTTGCAGCACGTGGCTAATCCTTGATTTTTTGGAAGTGGCTGTGGAGCCTGAACCATCTTATCCAGCATTTCCAGAGGCAGAGGAAGGCACAGGGAGGGAGGAGCTTCCACTCCTTTTAGGCATTTAATCAGCAGTGAGCTGCTGTGTGGGGAGCACCAAGCCTGGCTGGAGAAGACACAGAATGAGGCTGAAATATTTCCCTGACCCACCACTCAGCTCTGTCCTGAAAACACACAGAGCTGTGAGCTGCCACCACAACAGCAAATCTGAGCATCAATTAATCTCACTCTAAGCAGTTCTCACTCCTGGATTGTGATGTACAATACAGTCACAGTTTCAAGATTGTTTTCTGCTGCACCCTAAATTTACTATGGCTTAAAGGAACAAGGAAACAACCCCACCTCACACCTGCTGGGTGTTGAAGCTGCTGGATTAGTTGCAAAGCCCTGAATCCACACACCAAGTTCCCTCCCTGTCTCTCCCCAGCTGGAGCAATTTGCCAAACTTAGCACTAATTCATGAATCATTTCAGTCAACTTGAAACTGGCCTTCATAATATTTATTTGTCATATATTCATCCACTAAGGACTGTCTCGTTGCAGTTTCAGGGGTCTAATTAAATCATGGCATGAATTGGAAGAAACCATTCTTCCAGCAAGGCTGAGCTGACCTCCTCAACTCATTTATTCCCTGATAACCATCATATGGAGCCACTCAGCACCCCTGAGGGAAAAGACACTTCACATCCCATTGATCCTGAGCTTTTTTCCCTGACTTCTCAGGCAGCTCTTATTTTTATTGCACAAATGCATTCGCTGATCAGAAATTACTTGACCAGCTACCAACAAAAAAAACCAAACCACAACAAAACCCTTTTGGCTCCCAAGGAGCCAAAGCTTGAAGAAATCCCAAGCGTGGGCTGGATCATTGGAGGAGACACCAAGCAGTGCAAGGGGAGCCCGGGGTGGTGTTATGAAAGGTGACAGCTCTTGCTGTTGGACAGCGTTTGAAAATGTGAGTAATCATCAAGGTGTCATTTGCATTCTTCCTCTGATCAAAGCAGGGAAGCACTGGACAGAAAACCACGGAGTTCTGCGGGGGGAATATTGCAGAGGGGCTGGAGAACCCCCAGCACGGAGTGACTGCTCAGCAGCCACAGCACTCCCCAGCTGTCAGGAGAAATTTAACTGTTTATGGCCTCCTGCTCCTGTGAGCCATTAAAACAAACAAACAACAGCTGCTTCCTTCTCCTCCGCAGCACCAGCAGGGCCAGGTTTGTTCATTATTAATTCTGTTTGGCATTTATATCACGGGGGTACAAACTGCTGCTCCCAGACCTTGTGTTGGAGGCTTAACACTCCCAGAACAAACATGTGCTGCTGAGCCAACACACTCCCAGCATCCGAGCGTGGAGTGATGCAACTCATCCAGGAACCCCAGCACATCCAAAAGGGATCCATGCAGAGGGAAATTCAGCATTCCTGCCCAGACGGGGAGAGTGAGACAGAGAAGGTTCCACCTCCCAGGCTCCTGCAAACAACACAGTGCTGTCTTTCCACGCTGGTATCAGAGCCCTGCATCCTCATGGCATGGGAGAGCAGATCCCAAAATCCCTGGGGATGGCACAGAGGTGGGGCAGAAGAGCACCAAAATCAGGCCAGATTTCCAACAGCTGTAATTACACACAGGGAGAGGCACAGAAAGCTCATTAAAGTTGTTCTCGCTGAGCCGAGGTCCCACCTCCCAGTGGGATGCAGCCACCTGATTCCACAGGCTGCTTTGGAAATGTCATCCTCAGCCACTGTGAAATGAAAAGGCCAAAGGAGAATTTCATGGAGCCCGAGGCTCAACGAGAGCAGAGGGAGTTGCTGCTGCCAGTGCTCACAGAGGATATTGCCCTAAGAGGAGCTGTATAATCTGTCCCACAGGAGCAGTGAGTCTCTTACAGGGTTCTCCTGTCCACTCATCCATTCATTCCTCCCCCTCCCGAGGAAAAGGGGAGGATCTCTGTGTTCTGCCCAAAGACACACATGCCCTGTTCCACTCTGCTCCCTCAGGAGCATGAAATATTCCATCAGAGCACGAGCTGAGGCTGCTCCATGCTCCCTGTGCCCAGGAAAGGGAACATTTGCCACACAAGAGTGAAGAAGAAATGGGATGAATAAAGTGGAAGGGGGGAAAAAAAAATAAACTGGGTGCTGCTGAGGTGAGAAAATCTGTCTCCCCTGCACAAGAGCTTATCAGTCTGTCCCTGCCTGGCTGGGGCAGAGGAGTCCCAGAGCCTCCTCTCATCCCTCAAAACTCCTGTTCTGCCCCTGAACAGCCTCAAACAAGACAGCCCTTGAGGATCTGCCTCAGTTTTCTTGCCAAGTCACTGAAGGCAGGAAAAGGACTTTGGAGCTGAGCTTCTGCTGGTTCCTGCACAGCCATCCCTGCATTTTTATCCATGTATGGACACACCAGCCATGGCACAGGGCATGTGCCACCACCCTGCAGCCACACCTGGGACCCCCCCAAAGCTGAGGAACACCAAAGAAAGGTGGCATCCCTGCAACAAGCTGGAAAACAACGGTGGATGCCAAGTGTTCCTATGGCCAGCCAGAGGTTTTTAGGTTCAGCTGTTCCCAGTTAATCCTTGTTATCACACTGACGTGGGGTGGGAGAACAAATGTTTTGCTGGATGGCTCAGCAGCACATCCCACTCCTTTAAAATCGGGGGCAAACATTCCCTCCAATGTAACAGATATCCCTTTGGAAAGAGACAAAAAATAGCTCTTTAGTGAAACCTCTCCCTCCCCACAGTGAAGTTAATCTCTGTCTAAGTGCTCCTGCACCATCTTCCCCTCTCCTTGACCCACGGCCATGCCCCGGGGAAGTTTTTCTCCACTGATTTCTTCCAAGTCGGTTAAAAAAAGGTCTTGGGAATATTCATCATTGTGACACAGCCCTTAGCTCAAGGCTCTGCATAAAGTCACCATCCATCTTCCTGGCTCTGGGCTGCCCTGCTCTGCACACCGGGGGGTCTGGGCACCCACCACTTCAGGGGGATTATTATGTGAGGAGGAGGAGAAATGGTCTCCTCCCCTCATCCCTTTGGGATAGGGACAAAGAGACCCGCAGGGATTAGACAAGAGGCTGGGCTTTGCTTCCAGCCAAGGAGCCTGTTCAGATCTCTGAGCCCAGACAGCAGATTAATGTCTCCTTTTCTTCCTCCTGCCTTTTAAAGTGCACTCTATTACCTGGCCAGCGGCACTGCCACATTTATTACCTCTCCTCTGCTCCGCCTAATTCTTTGTCACCTGTTCCCTCCCGCCTCTTCAGAGATAAGGAGCTGTAAAATGGCTTTTTTTAACCCAAATGGGAGGCTATTAGGAGATTAAACGGGGCAGATGCTAAAGAGGCCTTCACACTGCTCAGCAGATTTACCTGCAGAAGCAGAAATATTTGGAAACATATGGAAAGGCCTCTCATGCAAAGCATTTCCCTCGTGCTGGGAGAGGTACCTTCCTTGTGCCCTTTCCCCAGTGGGTGTGAAATTCAGAGCACACCAAAAACACTCTTGTGTGGCAAAGAACAGACTCTTCAGTCCTTACCCTCAGCCCTGGAAGTGTCCAAGGCCCACCTGGTCTAGTGGAATGGAACAAGATGAGCTTTAAGGTCCTTTTTAACCCAAGCCAGTCTGATCCCATCATCCCAATTCTCAGAGGAAAAACTGGCTGAGCAGTAACACCCTCGCTGCTGACCACACATCCATCATCTCAGTGCCATGGGATGCCCAGCTGAGGACACAAACCCCAGCCCAAGGCAGCCAACATCATCCCAAATTCCCCAAGGAACTGCCATCAGCCCAGTTTTCAGCCAGGCATTGAATTACTTCTGTTCAACTGCCAGCTTTTATCTCAGCTACAGAATGTTTTCTGCACAGAGCCCCACCCTGGGGTGCAGTCAGCGAGGGCAGCTCCCCAGGGACCCCAGCAAAGCCCTCTGACACCCCCACTAACAGTGAGAATAACCAAAAACCTTCTCCAGTGCACAGAACAACCAAGAGCAGCTGGTCCCTGCAGCACCTGCCTCCTCTGCTCAGCACTCCTGACTTCTCCCATTCCCATTCTCCCTCTTTTTACCTCTCCCTCCCTGCCAGCAGCACAAGGTGTTCTCCAGCCAGAACCCCATTCCTGGGGCCAGAACCAGAGCCTGCTAAATGTGGTGGGCACAGATAATATTTGTTGTTTTAACATTTGTGTGGGATGGACTAACTGGCATTTCGGACAAGAAGCCCCAAAAGACAACATGAAACTTTACTGGGTGCTGGGATGTTCCTGAAGCCAAAGCCATTAAAGAATCAGTGGATGTTGTTGGACCTCAACACTCTCAGATTTGTGTGTCCTGGACCACACTTTCTGAGTTACATTATACTGTTCCAAGAGCTCAGAGTTGAGATCAAGGTGAATGAGCCAGGTAGAGTCTAGGACAAGACATTCCTCTGTGCTAAAGGGTATTTGCATTATCCAGAATTCAGCAGAGGGTCACAGCAGGATCAGGAAAGGATCATGGCTATGAGATAAGAGAACAGAGGCACAGCAAGAACTGAAATTCTGGCAAGATCCTGCCCCAGAAGGCAAGGTGGAAATGAAAGGCAGCTAAGCTATTTCCCAGCACTGGGCAACGTGGTTCCTCACACTGCAGAGGACAGAACAAAATAGGAATTGTGGAGAAAGCTGCCTGTTAAAAGAAGAAAATGTTTTCTCCCCTTTTCCCTAAGCCTTTACAGAGTTATGCAAGTTGACTTTATCTGCTGCAAATCCTCCTTTCTGTTGTCAGCTCCTGCACAGCTGAAGTCCTTAATTCTCCTACACACACCATGGGCCAGGGTGGGTAATATCTGCTTTAGCCTTTCCATAATGAATCCCATCTCCATCCCCCTGGGCTGCCATGGCTATTGATTCCAGCCTAACACCTCAGCTTGTTTCCTGTCAGCTCAGTCACACACCCCTTATCTGGCCAGGCACATTTATCTCTGATTTTCTTTCTCGCCACTTTCTGAACTCGCTCAGTTTTTGCCACGTAATGAAGTGAGCTCGAGGGGTTGTGTTCCTTTGCAGGAATCTACTCTGGGATGGCAGCAGCCAGCAATAGGACAGTGTTGGGATGCAAGGCATTAAATCCTTTCCTTCTTTATGCTCTTTGCTGTCAGACCCACCCCTGCTGCCTGTTCCCTGGGGCACTGCTCCTTGCTGGTATCCTGCTATCCCAGGATCCTGCACAGCCTGCAAACTGCTCCAAGGGCATCTGTGCTCAGGACTGAGCTGTCAGCTCCCAGCAGGAGCAGCCTGCAGGGTTTAGGTGTTCCAGGGGCAGAGCTGAAGGGCACTGGCACCAGGAGGGCTGGGTCTGATGGGTGTGGAAAGGCTGAGGCACTGGCAGGGGAGGGCTCAGCTTTCCCACTGCTCGAGCTGTGCCTCGCACGGGGGGGGGGATGCACTGCGAGCCACCAGCTCCCAGGGACAGCACAGCCCCTGCCAGCTGAATGCAGCAATCACAGCCTGACAAGGCAGCATCCTCTGCTGGGAGGAGCAGCACCTTCCCCGGGTAGCTTAACTCTGCTGTATTGCACCAAAAGAACTCTGTCAGCAAATTGATACTTGGAAGGCAAGGACGCCCCAAAACCACTGAGAGCCTTAAAGTGATGCTGCAGGTCCTCAGAAACTCCTTGATGTGGCTCCTACATTAGTGACTGGGCTATGAGGGCCAGACCTTGACCCTGGTGCTCCCAGGCTCCTCTTCCAGCAGCTGAACTGGGAGTTTGGGTGAAGTTACCCTGAGGAAAACAGCAGAACAGACCCTGAGCTCAGCCTGGTGCTGCTCAGACAGGGAGAGCAGCCTGACTCCTGCCCTGGGTTACCCAGGGGTTGTGCAGTGTTTCAGAGGAGAAATAAAAGCCAGCAGAAGGAATGCTGGGTCAGTGATTCCAATTAAATGCAGGCCCAGGGAGCTCATGCAGACACCCCCTCTCTGAGCTCCCTGCACTGGGTGCAGCCCCATCCCCTGCACGGTTCTTTGTGACCTGTCTCCATTTCAGCCCCCACAGATCCCTGCTTTGGAGATAAAACCTCTCTCCAGCAGCCCTGGACTAAACAACAGAACCCATCAGCCTTTCTGGATTCTGGAAATCTCCTCCCCTGAACTTTGGTCCGACTCTCCTCTCCCAGCATTATCCCAAACTGCGGCTCCTTCCCGCTGCTCCATTGCTTTGTTTGCCTTTCCAAGGTTGGGCTGAGCCCAGTTCTCTCTCTCTGGTCATGTGGGGGTGACTTGGGGGCCTGGAGCATCTGCTCAGGGGCAGAACTGGGGCTGGCAACGAATTGCTCTTGGGAGCACTAAATCCACAGCTGGAGGAGGGAACAAACAGGAGCCACAAACATCCCCCTGACGGCTCGAGGGAAGCAGCAGGATGCCAGCATTCCCTCCCTTTCAGGTGGCAAAGCCTCTCAGAAGAAATCCCACCAGGAGCTGGGATGGATTTCCCCCCCCATGTGCCCCACTCCTGAACCCACCAGGTCACCAGAGGTGGGACTGGTGCTCTTGCACCCTTTGGCATCAGCTGCTTGTCCATCACCCAGCCAGGTATCCCAGGGGGGTTGTGCCCCCTCCAGTGCCAAGGGGCATCCTCCTGCTCCTTCCTCCTGACCCAGAGCATGCAACAAGGACAGTCAGTCTCACCCTGAGCCCAGAGAGCTCCTTTAATCCCAGCAAAATCCCTCCCCTCTCCTTCAGCTCCATGTTTTTCAGGATGCTCTGTTTGCAGCCAGGCACAGCCAGAGCCCCCTCAGCCCCTGAGGGTTGGCTGAGGACAGGACACAGCTCCTGGAAGTGCCCAACTCCCCCCCTCTGCCTCACCTCACAGCCCATTTATAGGTGAGGTATTTAAAGTTTTAAGTCCCTAATAATACATCACTTATTCCTGTGCTTAATCCTGGCAGCTTCTCCCTTGTCCTCAGAAGGCAGAGTGGGGAATTTGGCCAGCTGAGGATGCAGTGGCAGATGCTGCTGACTCACAGTGGGGCTGGTGGTGCAGGGACACAGTTTGTTCCCACCCCAGAGGGGCCAGAATCAGCCAATTTATGCAAAAATCCAAGAATTGATGAGGCAGATGAGTTCCTCATGCTTCAGCTCTTACAGCTACTTCTGGAGTCGCTTTACAGCATCCCTTCCCCCACTTCTTTTTACTTTAAATTGCAATATAAAGCTTAGAAGGTCAGCTCTTCTTTTTTACAAGAATAAATTAGACTCATTATTTGTTAAAAAAGTCTGACTTGGAAAGAAAATGTGAATTTGCTGAGGGGGAAAAAAAATAAAAACATTTAATGAGATCCAAGAAATATTAACAAGTCTGGAAACCAGAGAAAGGGAATGTAGGAGTGTTAATTAAAGATAACAGGCTTCAGTGCAGGAAGTGGGGACATTCCAATGATACTCAGAGGGGACTGATGCTCAGGGCTTGTTAGTTTTTTTTTTCCTGAGGTTGTAAAACTGGGGAGGGATTTGTCCAGTTCTGGTGTGTTTGTGTGTGGTGCAGCTGATGATGTGCTGAAGTTGTTCAAAGAGACAACTCTGAAGGGAGAAATGTGAATATTTGGGCCTGAACAGGAAGGACAGAAGGCACAACTATTCCCTGTTATTCTGTACAGACCTGTATCAGTCCTGCTTTACTCCCCTGAGGCATCTCATGTGCCTGGAGCAGCAAGCTGATTATCTTAGACACCTCTCACTAGCAGGGAAAAATACAGATCCCTGGAGCCAAGCAGGGAAAATATGGACAATTCTTTTCCCAGATCAGATAGAAATTCCCAGAAAGGATGTTCCACTATTCTCCCAGCCCAAATTAATGCAGATATCCATCAGGATGCTGCCAAAACTCTCTGCTGTTGCCACTGAGTGCTGCCTCACCAGCTTTCTCTGCAGAGCTGAAATTGGGCTCTTCCCCACTAAATCTGAGTGGACTGAAGCATTAAACAGAAAGAAAAGTTACCTTAAAAACCCTCCTATGGTTAAAGGACAGGCAGTGTAATTCCACAGCTCTTTAAAGTGAAACCCATAAAGGTTAAGTTTAATATCAGGGAGAGGAGATTTCATCTGGCTGGAGCTGTCAGTCAAACCTGGGCCAGGGGAGCTCTGACAAGAAAATCCTCAGTGGTCCTTTCCCTTGCCAGCGCTCAGGGAGTGATCCCCAGCCTGGTGTACACCTGGACAAGGGCTGGTTGTGGGCAGCACATCCCTGGGAGTGTCCAAGGCCAGGTTGGATGGGGTTTGGAGCAACCTGGGCTAGTGGGAAGGTGTCCCTGCCCATGGCAGGGGGTGGAATGGGATGAGCTTTAAGGTCCCTTCCAATTTTAGGATCCTGTGAACTGGCAGAGGACCCCAGTGAGAGGGAACAAAGTTTTCTTCACTCAGGGATTAAAGGCAGATGCATCTGCTCATTTTGAGCTGTTGGCTTTCACTGCTGGATTTAAAAAGTGCCTCATGTTTCATAACAGCAGCTCTCCCCTTGTTCATCCACCTCACCCTGTGGCTCCCATATCCCCTCCAACACCTCTGCCCAGCCCCTTCCCTGCTGGAAATCACTCAGCTATTCACAGAGTCTGAATACACCTGCCTTTGCATCCTGAATTGCTGCAGCCTCCCAGTCCTGCTGCATCACTAACACAGTGTGAGTCTGTCCAAGGCAATAAAAACCCCAATCCCAACAGGAGACTCTACTGTATCCAGGACTGTGTGCCAATGAGAATGAGGGAACAAACAAAAAAAAGCACTGCTTGACCCCCCGAAAGACAACAGCAGCAGCAGCAGCTGGCTGGAGCTGCTGGCTCTGGCTGCTGGAATCCAGAAGGGACAGGAGGGAAACTGGTGGACTGGAAATAGGTGGAGAAGAAGGGCCAACTTCCCCCAGAATGCTGGATTCAAAAAATCATCTGTCACTTCACTAACACAGAACTTAGGGGCAGTTGCTGTTGGAGGAGGAGGAAACCAGCAGCTTCCATTAAAATTCCTTTTCAAGCTTCTACCAGCCCCTAACTCCAAATAAGCTGCTCCTTGGTAAGTCTTTGAAGGATAAGTTTGTCTTGGGATTAACTCCAGGCAGCTGAAAGAGCCCTTGGAACACCCTGTCCTTGGTCACCAGAGCAGCTTTTTGCCAACTTGAGCTCCCTGTTTTGGAATTTGAGAGTGGAAGCCTTTCCTACCCCTGGAGATTAGAGAGGACAAGCTGAGGGAAGTCATCTGCCATCAGGTGCTAAGGAGCAACAATTTCCTCTACCAGCAGAAATGCCTGCAGGGCTGAAGCACTGCATGGGGACACCAGAGATCTGTACTGGGGCCTCTCAAATCCCCTCTGTGGCCATGACCAGTCACTTCATTGCTAAAACAAGCAGAATAGCCCTTTTTTTGGTCACTGTTTGCCCACCTCACTGAGATTTCTGAGCACAGAAAACATCCACCTTCTGCCAATATGCAGATGTCACCTGAAATGTAGAGGCTGTTGCCATCAGGGGGAGAAGAAGCCTCAGATTCTGAGGGTCTCGAGCTGCTGTGCCCCAGATAGGGGTGAAGTGTTGCTACACCCCTCTGAGAGGTGGGTAAATTGAACATGGGGTTCCCTGCAGAATGGGGAGAATCAGATGAGCTCAGCCCTTCCCCTCTGTGGGATGGAGAACAAGCTGCTCTCTGCCTCGGGCTCTGCTGGGGACCATCACCCTTGTGCAGACTCAAACCAGACCCATCCCTGAGCTTTCCCCCTGCTCCTGCCCTGCATCTGGAGTGCTGTTGTTGGAAAGAACGTGCTAAGACTGCAGTTAAGCTGAGCTCAGCAGTAAGCCAGCTCAACTGCCAGCCCTCACCCTCCCCGGGATTTAAAGCTCTGCCCCTCTCCAAAGCTTCCCTGGAATGTTGTTTCCCCAAAAGCCAGCGTTTCAGAGACGATCAGAGCTGTCTCTAAATGCATTTGTAGTCAGTTCAGAAGAAGCAGGGAGAGCCACAAACGTCCATGAGATATTGGGAAGCATTCAAGTGCTGACACTTTGAGGCTGGGTTAGACACGAGCCCTGTTTAAGTCTCTCACGCTCTCCCTGCCCAAAGCAGCTCTGCTGGAAGGCTCAGAAAGCCTTGCAGCAGGTGGAGAGAAAACAACCTTTCCCTGGGGAAATTTTCTTTCCTGACCCTGATTAATTAGAAGCTGCCTGATGCCCTGAAGCATGGAGATGAACACCAGGGGAAGAAACCAAAGGCAGACAAAAGGTTGCCCAGGGGAAGCAGCAGCTACCTGCCAACCTGACAGGCTATGACTTGAGCTGCAAACCAGTCTTGCAAGGGAACCTAAAAGCATCTTAAAGTGCATTTTCCTGCCATAAAAGCAAGACACTTCCCTCCTTGGGAATCAAAGACAGGTCTCCTGGGCTGAATTTCATTTCCTCTGTAATGAAAATTAATAGTAGCGGTAAAGACCAAGGCAAGGAGAAGCTACAGCTTCCTCCCACTCCTCAGCTCTGTGCCTGCCACTCTGCTGCAAATCTGTGCCATTCTGGGAAAAAAAAAAAAAAAAAGAAAACCAACCAGGCAGTCACTACATTTTAATTATGCCAGTAATGCATTTGCAGTCAATATTCCCCCTCGGAATCACCACAATAACCATTTAAACACAAGGTCAATTTGTCTGCACTAACACAGCCCGCAGTGCTCCAGGATTACTCATTCCCAGAGTGTTCTCTTCCAGTCAGAGAGCTTCTCTCCCTTATATCTGCTCCTCTCTGCTGTTGGCCCTCTCCTCTAACAGGCTGGCAAAGGTTTCTGGTAAGAGCCAAAACACACCCACAAAAAAAAAAAAGAGGGAACATTCAGCTTTTCCATGAAAGCAATCAGAAAATAACTCTCCAGGAAAATCCAGGACTTGACAGTGAAAGTTTTTTGGCTTGGGGCTGCACAGCTGTATCCTAGAATTTTTCCTGGATTAGGATACAGTTAGAAGGGGAAAAGGAGGAAAACAGAAAGGAGATTAACAGTCAAAGTATGTGAGTATCAGATCTATAGAAGGACCTTTGCAAAGGACTTGCCAGGCAAGGGCAGCAATGAAGGCTCCTTATAAAAAACAAACCTAATTCTCATTGCTTGAGGCCTAAAAGTTCATTAATAAGATCATGTAATTAATAGGAGTGATATGAAGAGGATTGAGTAGTGGAGTAGAAACGACAAGGGGGGGGGGTGAGCAAAGGAAAATGTGGTTTCCAAAGAGCAACAGCCAAACAAAAGTCAAAAGGTGGTTTGGAGAAAGTCTGGCTCAAACTTGAAATTCTCACCCCAAAAGACCTCAAGGTCTAAACTTCTTGTAGAGGAAGCATCCAGTATAATCTCTCAACTGCTTAATGAGAAGGATACTCCTCCCAGCTTCCCATCCATCCTTTTTGTCCATGTTGGTAATTCCATAGCTGCCAGCATGGACTGTTCCCTTCCCAGGTGCCTTTCCAAGGCTCCCAGCAGCAGGATAGTCCATGGTTTCTAAAAGGCTTCCTCCAGAGAGTATCAACATCAGAAGCATCCAAAGCCAGAGGAACCAGAGAGAGAACTTGAGGGCTGATGCTCCCTCAGTCTTTATTTAATTTAATATTCATGATTGATCCCAGCAGGGGAACTAAAGACCTCCCACTCCTAAATCAAAATGCTGTATTAAAGCCTATTTAAGTTATTTGGGAGAAATAAAGTGACCTTCAGAACTGTAGTTTCTGCATGCTGTGCCACATTCCAGGAATCTCCCAGGGATAACTCCCCTGGCCCCACAAACCTCCTGGCCCTTCCTTGCACAGGCAGAAAATACAGCTGGGACAAAGTGTGTGATGCAGGAAAACATCACATGAATTATAATCCAAGCGCTGATACTACTTGAAGAGGATGTTTGAAGATTGGTTGTCTGACAAAGAGGTAGAACTGGGTCTAGAAAAATCAGCATGAACTGAAAAAACCCAGAAAAGTTCAGACAAAGAAAGGACCTGGACACCCAAATAGATCAGTTTAGCTGAGAAGACTGTCCTCTCTGGCATTATGCCTGCTCTAAATTGCTTCAAGTTACAAGCTGGACATGAAATCTGCAGGTTTGTGAAGGAATTATTTGATGCAGGCGTGTTTCTGAGCAGTTTTCACTCTGAAAACTCTGCAGTGCTGCTGATTTTTTTTTCCCCAAGAATTGCTGATTTTCCAAGTGGAAGACCCTCACACTGAGCTTGCAGTTGTGTTGAAACCACCCAACGATGAGATTTAAAGCATGGCATGGCCTCCAAATCCAGAGGGTGTTCAAGAGCTGGGTTTTCTTGCCAGGGGAGGGAGGAGGCATCAGCAGAAGAGGTTTGGTACCAAACTGGATCCCTGGCCGCTCTCCTCCAACTGTCAGGTGCTGCAGGAGAGAGGGAAGGGCCAGATGCACCTGGAATGCTGAGTCACAGGCAGATGCTTCCTTAGGGAGCCACAGGCAAAGGGCAAACTACCCTGACAGAGTGACCTTCACATCCCAAGTCACCTCATCCTGCTGGGAATGGCAGCAAAAGGAAAGAAACCTGCAGGTCCACACACCAGAACCCAACCCTGGGAGAGCAGGAGCTCACTCAGCAGGGTGATGACCCATTCTGTGCACAATTCCAGGCACCAAGGTCAATTAAGCACTTGGGAAACACTCACTGGAGGTGGTGTATAGTCTGTTTGATTGCTTCCAGCCAGAAAACCTCTTCTGCTGGGGGGGGGGGGATAATTCAGAGCTGCTGAGAGAAAATGGCCATGCTCCAAAGAGAGGGAGAAAAGGTTGTCACCTCTGTTTGGCCAATGTGCCTCCACTCTTTCAACAAAGATAATTGCCAATCCCTTCTCTGCTGAAATAGGGGGAATATTGCACAGGAGAGCCATCCTGGGAGAATCCTGTTCATATCCAGGCATTGTTTAGGGGCTTAATCTGACAAAACACAGCAGCTCTTACTCTGCAAGGAACAAACAGCAAGTGCAGCGAATGAATGTTCCATTTTGAGTCAATACAGATCACAAAACTCAGGGAAGTGCTGGTGGAAGGTGGAGAGGAGGTACAGGCTGACTCATAGCAACTCTCATTCCAATACCCACATCCCTGTGATGCTGCATGTGTAATATAAGGACTTATCACATTTAGAACAGCTCTAAGTACCATGTTCTGAAAAGAGACAGGGCTGAAGCTGAGTCTGCTTTGATTGTTTCCTTTCTCTCTCTCTTCACCATCCCCCAGTTATCTGTTTTTCTCTTAACCCTGGAGTATGGAAATACCTCTTGTATCTGGCCCATCCTGTCTCAAACACTTCCAGTAAAACACCAATTTCAATTTCCCTGTATCTTCCTTTTGCAAAGCTCCTGCCTGTTCTTGCTGCTTGCAGCAATTCCCTCTCCTTCCTCGAGAAAGAAAATAAATGCTGAATTTAGTTATATCTTTATGCACACATGGTTTTCCCCCCCCCCCCCCCCCAGTGCTCCCAGGGATCCTGTCAGTCCCAGGATGGGATGCAGGAAGGTCAGTTCAGGTTATAGCCACAAATATATATATATATATATATATATATATATTTCCAGTCTTGCTACTGGAAAGATGCTGGTTTTATAGATGGTAAGCTGAAAACCAAACAGATTCCAAGATCCTTGTGCATTTCTATTAAAGATCCAAAAGTAATTTGTCAGGAGATTAACTTTGGTGCCCCAGCCAGCTCCTGGAATGGGGAATTGCATCCTGTCCCCACTGCCACACTTGGCTTCCCTGCCTCCCTCCCTCTCGTTACCCAACACACCTGAACAAGTGGATTTGGGATGTCAGGATGAATTGCCATTCCATCCCCAGCACAGGGAATTCAACCATGAGGAAAAATCAAGTGATGTAAGACTTTATGCACAGCCAAGAGTTGGACTTGGGCCATCCCACACCCAGCTGTGGGGTTTGGGTGACAACCATGCAGAGTCTGCAAAACAGCTGCACTTCCTATTGCCTCTTCCTGACTCCTGAGGGCTGGGGATTCATTCCCTGGAAGTGCAGCCAGCATCCCATGGAAACTACTCCCAGCCCTTTTGCTTCGTGGGGAATCATCCCATCTCCTCCTCAGCTTTCCCAGTGTTCCAGGGCATTAATTCCTGAGCACAGCTGGTCCCTTCCCCTGCAGGAACTCTCCCCTTCCCCACAGAACCTGCTCAGTGTCACTGGCTCTCCCCACTGTTCCTTGGGTTCTTCCCACTTGGTCCCCCAGCTTTCTGTGCCCTTTGGGGATGCTGCTGCTCCCAGTCAGCCCAGCAGCACCAGGAGGGAGGAGGGTTAAGCTGATCAACACCAGAGGAGAGGATTAAAGGGACTGGTTTGCAGCCATCAATCAGCACCATTTACATGAGACCTGTCAGGCTGCAGACAGAAAAAGAGGTGATGTGAAACAATCCTGTCTGAAGGTTTTTAGCACTCTTTACAAATTGCTGTGGTGAATAACTTGTTGCCTGTATTTATCCCTTTTCAAATTGTCTCTTAGCTACACTCATCCATCTTCATTCCTCTCCGCTTGCTCCAGACACTCTCAGCTGCTACCTCATTATTTTACATTTGTGCCCTGCCTGGCTGAGCCTGGCTCAGGCACACAGAGGAGTCTCAGGGGGACACATTCCTCCCTGGGGCAATGCCACGGGCTCTGCTGTGAGTCCAGCACAGCCTTTCACACCTTTCCTCACATCCCTGCTCCCCAGGCAGGGTGTCTGCAGGAGATCACAGCCTTGGCACCAGGACAGAGCTACAGCAGCCCTGGAAAGCAGAGCACCTGCTCTGCAAGGCAGTGCTTTCACAGGGCACTTCACAAAGTGTTTCCACAGGGATGGGCTCAAAGATTGGATCAGTGAGAGCTCAGCAAGGCTGAGCTGCCCTGGCACAGGAGAACCAGCCCCGTGTCCAAGTTCTGCCAACTCCTCCATCCCTTCCCAGCTGCCAGGGGCACAAACCACGGGACAGTCACTCCAGCAGTCCTGCTCTGAGGCAGGAGGGATGCACACAACCCCTTTGAGGGGCAAACTGCAGGTCAGAGCTGTCACTGAGAAACAGGCACCACGCTCAGACAGGCTCCAGCACTCCTGTGCTCCATCCCCAAACACAGGGGAGAAACACCTTCTGCAGATATTGGTCTGC
Organism: Chiroxiphia lanceolata; assembly: GCF_009829145.1. Taxonomy (NCBI): domain Eukaryota; kingdom Metazoa; phylum Chordata; class Aves; order Passeriformes; family Pipridae; genus Chiroxiphia; species Chiroxiphia lanceolata. The sequence goes on along the minus strand of NC_045659.1, from coordinate 2,392,810 downwards.
AGACATTTTCTAGTCTGGTTTTCTCACTGCTCCCTATCACAGGAGCATTGTCTTCCATTCTTAAAGCCCTTCCACCAAGCCACAGGCACACCCCTTCACCCCCAGTCACACCCCTTCACCCCCAGTCCCTCTTATGTCCCATCAGGCCTCCACAGCTGCTCATTTTGAAAAACCCTCACCCTCAAAACTAAGTGTATTGCTTTTCCCATGCCTCAGAATCCCTCTCTCCTTCATTTGCCAGCCTGAAATGCACGAGCCAGCCAAAATCTCCAAGCCACTGCTCTCCCTGATTTGTACTCTGCACTGCCTCCCTTTTATTTGCCTCTGAAAAGCATTTAAGCAGCAGTGTTTCTGTGAAAGATGCTATCCAAAATAAACTTATATTGTGCTGTAAATCTCAGCCAGGATAGGTACAGAATCACAGGCTCCAAGTAGGTGGTTTGAGAGCACACACTTATGTAGGAGGGAAGAACAATTCCCTTCACAAACAGCCATCACTGGGGAAAAATGGGGCTTGTATTATTCCAGTGGTCAGGCCACACAGAGCTTGCCTCCTCAAATCCATGCCTCCAAAGGTCAGGTTTTGTTAAAAGAACACTGACTAATCAACCTCCCAAAGCCCTGGAGAATCTGTGGATCTGTCCCCAAAGAGGACCCTGTCACTAAAATAAAAATAGCCTTGGTTAGGGGCAGTGGCAGGATGGGGACAGAGCCAGGGGCTCTGGAATTTGTGCTGTGCCATCCAGAGAAGGGACAACAGGGAGAAATCAAAGCAGGTCCTGTTTGGGTGTAAATGGCAGGAAGGGAACCACGAGCAGAGCAATGTTTTGCAACAGGCACAGCTTTTGGGGAGGGGCCAGAGGCAGGAGGAGAAAGGAACACTGGAACAACCTGAGGGACTTTGCTGGGCTTTTCCCAGCCAGGGGATGTGTCAAAGCTCCATCCTGCAGCCTCCTCTCTCCCCTGCAGCCCCTCTAAGCTTCCTGAATAACCACAGGCACTCAGCCTTCCTCTCTGCTCTCCTGATTTTATGGAGAAGCAGCATCCAGCCAGACACCATCAGCGGGGGGAGCATTCCCTAGTTTCACCTCCAAATTACTCACATTTCTTCCCACCAAGACCTTCTCAAATCAAGAGGCTGAACACCCGAGCCTGGTGGCCAGAGCAGCCCCATAATCCCTGGGCTGTCACTGGGCCAAATTTATTCAGCACCAACACCACAGACAACCCTGAGAGCTCTCCTCCCCAAACCAGGCTCTGCCTCCTGTATCCTGCCCCATCTCTCCACCCAGGGTATCCCCCACCCCGAAAAGCTGTGCTACAATGGGTGGCTAATCTGGCTGGGCACTTATTTTGTGGTGTTTAATTCACTTTATCCATTGCTAATTTGCCTTTTGCCGTGTGCCTGTCAGGAATCCATGGTTCAGCAATTCACTGAGCAGCCTAAGCTCGGCTCAGGCTTCATAAATAGCACCCCAGTGGCTGGGGCTCAGTGACAGAGCTGCCAAGCAACACTGATCTGCTGTGATCTGCCTCCAGAGGCACAGTTTTCCAGCTCTAATCCCCTGTTTGCTCCCCAGTACCTCCCCCCCTGCCAGTCCTGCTCCCCCATGGCATCATTACTGTTATATAGTGGCCACAGCAGCCCCCTGGCAAACACCTAAAATCCTTCAGGGCAGTGATGGGCGAGGATTTGCTCTCCAAAAATAGATGGTGGGAAGGGAGGGTAAGAAGGGGTTGGGACCTGCTGCTTCACCAGAGCAGCACAGGAGGAGGGAAGGATTTGCCCAGTGGGACTTTACAAGTTTCCAGCTGGTTGCCAGGCTCAGGCTTTGCCCTCCCAGCCATCCTTCCTGCCAGCAGGGGAAGCAGGAGCAGCAGCATTGCTCAGCCTCTGGAGGCAGCTGGCAAATAACACCGGGGAGGGGACACAGGAGGTGACAGCAAGAACTTCCCAAGGGGAGCCAGAAACTCATCTGCCACCCTGATGCCCAGGGCTGTCACTGCAAGGATTGCTGGTCACCTCACAGCTGCTTCAGAGCCTGAATTCCTCCAAATTCAGGACCTAAAATAGGTTATTATACAGAAGCAAAGAGCACCAGAGTTTGAGCTCTCTGCAAAGTCGTTTTTTTTAGCATAGTAGCCAAAACCAAAGCACTTCAAAGTGGAAAATAAATATATCATTGTTTCTCATGGAAATAAATCCCCTCATCCTCATGCTGCCCAGAGAAGCTGTGGCTGCCCCTCCCTGGAAGTGTTCAAGGCCAGGTTGGAGAAACCTGGTCCAAGGGAAGGTCTCCCCTGTGGGAATGAGGTGATCCCTAAGGTCCCTTCCAACCCAGACCATTCTGTGTTTTAACCCTTGTATATGCAATTTTATCATCTGATCTTGAGCAAAACTGTTTATCTTTCTGCTGAAAACCATTAACTCAACTTGGCAAATTGTTCTAGTCAACACAAATTAGGTTTTTACAGCCATGGAAAATACTCAGCCTCTCCCTCCTCCTTATACCAGGGCTAATTATGAGCAGAAGAATGAAATCAGGTATTTCCAAACTCTTCACAACAACAAAAAAAAGAGAAATAAGGCAACCAAATAGAGAGAAAGAGAAATAAAGCTTCAGTCTGGAGATCTTGGGAGGAAATCCAAAATCCTGACCATCTACCTGCCTCCACAGCTAAAAGGGTAAATCTAAAAGGAAACTCTCTAGTCTTGCTAAAATAGGGGCAAAACACTTCCTAAAAGCATTAGAGCTCACACCCTTCTGCAAAAAAACCCACAAAAAAATGCAAGTGCAGTTGCAGTATTTTTGAGATTATTCATCATTCAGCAACATTATATAATCATGAGGAAGAAAAACATTTGTCCAAGTTGAGTTGGGTTTTGATCTTCTCTAGAAATTCTGCCCTGGGCCATCATTTGAATGATGCTGGGATTTTGGGGGTGGTTTTGTTTTTTTTGTTTTTTTTGTGGTCTTTTTTCCTGCCTTGCCATAATTACATTCCTTTTAACAAGTTTTCCCTTGTCATAAAGCAGGAATACCCTGAGAGCCAGGGTACCTTGTCTCACTGCTTCTGCTAAAAAGGAAGCTCCAATTAAATGAAGAGGAAAAACCCCGATGAGGACATCAAAATGTGGAAATTATTAAGACTTACAGCTGTTAGAGAAACAATCAGGGTGTGCTGCTGATTTATTTTGCCTTTCCCAAATCAATTCCTGAATGATCATAAACATCTGGAGGCAGAGGAAGAGAAATACTGTGTATTTTAGGGGTATATTTGGAGGGGAAACACTACAAGGGAACACTCAGAGCAGGTTTTGAGCCATATTTTTATTTTCTATGCACAGTGTGGAGCTGGAGGATGATTGAACCCCAACCCTTCCCCTGCCTAAATAACCTCTGTGTCCCTGCAAACATGGGATGTGCCAAGTCCACAGGATGGCACAGGGGAAGGCAAAGGTTTTCTGACAGAGAAATCCAGATTTTCACTAGAAAAATAAAAGGATTTTGGGGCAACCAGCAACGCTACCTCCGAGGAAACACATCGCTGCCTTTTATTTTTAAAACTGAAAAAGAATACTTTGAACTGCCTGCAAGGAAATCAGAGTGTGCTGGTGGTGGCACAGGGAGAAATATGTTATTTCCTTGTTCCTCAGCAGCTTTAAAAAAAACCTGTCAATTAGCAAATAACTACGTAAATGGGATCCAACTTGACAGGCAGAGCTCCAGTACAGCGATGACACCGATGGGAAAAAGCAAGAAGAACAATAATATTTACAGGAAAGTAGCGACAGCAGGTAAATATTTTCATGGGGTATAAATTGTGTACGTTTCAAGTGTTCTCTGTTACTCTCAACGTAATTATTTACATTGAGCAGGATGGAGGAAAAGGCAGCGTGCAAATAAATGCAGCAGTTGCTGAAAAAAGGGTAAAACCAGGAGGTTCAGATGCTCAGAGGCACTTCCACTTGCCCTCGAGCAGGATTTTTGGCTCCATCAGTGTGGGCACTTCCCAGAGCATTAAATCAGGGCTGGGGGTTGTTCTCCCAGCAAAGCTCAGCCCCAGCTGCCAGATGGGATGCAGGAATTGTGCAGAGGGCAGGGCTGAGATCACATCAGGCTTGTCTGAAATGCTTCACCTGTTAAGTATTTAAATGCTAATATAACTTACTGGCACCTAAGACAGTTTTAGGTGCTTCAGTTTTGGCTACTGCACTAAAAATGCCTTTGTACAGAGCTCAAACTCTAGTGCCTTTTTTTTTTCCCATATAATAACCTATTTTAGATTCTGTTTGGAAGAATTCACACTTGAAAGCAGCTTGATGAGCAGAGGGATTCCCCACTACAAGAGCTTTGCTGCCACATGACTTTTTGGGGCAAGACAGGTTGTGCCCCTTGTCATCACCTGGAAAAGTCTCACCCTGCTCTCGAGAGAAAAAGCTGCTGAGAAAAGGGTCATTTCATCAGCTGCCTTCATAAGTCACTGAGCTCTTCTCAAAATTCAGTCCTAGGGAAGAAGGAAACTGGAATAGGTGGTGAAATATCACAGCAAAGTTCTTCCCTTGGTAACTGTTAGAGCAGCAAAACAGCATTGTCTGAGTAACTGCATCGTTGAAGCCACACTCAAACAGCAAAACAGGCTCATCTGCAGAAAATACTCCTTTCCTTTAGGTGGTTTTTGATGTTGTATCATTTTGCAAGAGCAGGAGAAAATTTGATGGAAAGGCAAGCCTTGGCAGTAAAATATTTTGATTCTCTATTTGCTGTTCAAGTAAAAGGGGACAAAAAAGTAATTCAGCATTTTTTTTATTTATTTATTTATTTTACAATGCCAGGCACAGTTGATGCTGTGTTTCTATAGGCAATGTGTCACAAAAGCTCTGCTGCTGATCCTGTAAGGTTTTCTGAGTGCACTAATAGAAGTGTGTGCCCACACAGAGGCTCCCAAAAAACAGTGGAGCAAAGAGATTCCCTGGGAGTAGCAAAGCAAATCAGAGTCGATCTCCTTCCACCTCATGCCTCATTAGAAGAGAGGTGGTTCTGGGCCTGAACTGGGGGTTTGTATCAGCTTTTGATTACCTGGTGTCCATTTTAAACACTTCCCCAATTACCTGGGCCACCTCTCTCCCATCACAGCCCCAGAATCAATACAGGGGCTATAAAGTCCTTTCCCAAACTCCAGTGGAATATAAAAAGCAAGCTAGGTAATAACACCAGGCTGCCTGCAATCCTGGGGAAAGGAGACAGCTTTTCTTACCCTCTAACACAATGTCACCCCCTTCCCAAGCTGAGCTCTCCTTGCTTGCTGGAATTCTGGCTCACTGATGATTATTATCTCTTCCAGCATTAAATGGGAAGACCCCAGCTTGATTCTGCAAGGATATTTATTACCCAGGGTGCCCTTTGATCCTGTTTAGTCTAATTGGGCCTGGCAAACAGCTCCAGGTTGTTAATGTATCTCCCCCATAAACTGGATCTGCAGACAGATGGAAGTTCCATGATTGCCTCCTCTCACTGCCATTAGAGGAGCACTTGGCTCCTCACTTTTACTTACAATTTAATTGCAAGGCATATGGAAACACTGAGAGCACTGAAGCCAAGGCCCTTGCACAGAGTTCAGGGCTCATCCTTTTGTCTCCTCTCCTTTTTAAAGACTCAGCTCCTAAAACGGCCTCTTCGACATCATTCCGGGGGATCCCTCGGTGGAGCTGCTGCCCCTGGGGGAGCTGCTCTGGGTTTTTGTGGAAACATCTGCATTCCTGCTCCTGGCAGGGCAAGGAACAGAGGATTTCCTGGGGACAGCTGGTCCCCAGCCCAAGGAGATCACCAGCTCTGCCTTGCTAAGCCAAGCAGCTCAGACAGACCTGTGAGCTCGGGCAGTGATCTTTGCATAGCTGGGGGCACTCAGCCCTCATCAACTCGTTGCCTGAGCATTTATCCCATAACAGCTCTCTGAAATGTCAGGGACCCACTAAAAATTGAGCTGCTTCAACTCCTGCCTGGTTTTAAATATCAAGATGCCATTAGCTGTGCCCGCTGCCCTCCGGGGAGCAAATGGAGGGAACAACAGCAACTCCCGGGCTCGCTGTGCCTGGGGCTCATCATCTCCCCTCTCTCCCAGATGCCCATGGGGATAAAGACACTGCTCTCCAGGACCCCCCACTCCAAAAAGCAGGCAGGAACAGGCTTCAAGGTGCACTGGAGCAGGAGGGGCTGGAGGGAGGATGCCTTCTAGCCATTATATATCTCCGAGTGCATCCCAGCCCAAAACAAGCTGCACATTAACTGTGCCCGAGGCACAAACAGCTCCTGGCTGGTTTAGGTGCTCTTGATGCACTGGAAAGACCTCAAAGATGGTGTCACTAGCAGTGACCTCACAGAAAAAACCCAAAAGAGAATGAAATGGCCCCAATCTGAAGGCTCAGGGTGCAGCTCTGACAGGCAACAATTACAGGGAGCCCATTAAAATCAGCTCCACCCAGCTCACCCTCTCCTGCTCTCTCATGACCTGAGGTTTCCTAATTTTATTTTGCAGTTCTTAAATGGAAGCCACAATAAAACAAACCCCCAGAGTGGAAACCACCCAAAAGGAATGGGGGAAGGGGAGGATGGAAAGGTGACATTCGTTTTCCCCTTCCCCAAAAAAGAGACACCTGACAACTTGTGTTGCTGAGTGTGTGACAGTCGTATTCAGGGGGATGATTGAACCCCTGTCAATCAGACAGAAAAAAATCAGATCAAAGCTACAATCAAACCTCCCTAAAAATACATAAAAAATTAAAATGAACAGACAGTGAAAGCAAATAAGATGCACAGAGCAGCCTAAAGCACCCTTGGCCTGACTGGGGTGGATCCTGCTGTGTGAGAAGGTAGAGATGGACCTTTTGGATAGGCCATGGGAACAGTTTCCTCTGGCTTGGAATCACTTCTGTGATCCCACAGACCTCATGCACCTCCCACATGGCCCTGGAAAAAGCACAGTACATATTAAAAGCTTCACCTTTAGCAGGGCAAGAAAGGTGCCTGAATACCTGGGGACACTCGACACCAGAAGGTGCTTTAATCTCACTGTTCATTCAGGACACTGAGAAGATTTTTCACTTCCCACCACGTCCCTTTCTCTCAAAGGCTGGAAAAATCAGCCAACTGGTGTTCCATGTCCATGCTGGTGAACTGGGAAATTCCCACCCTTTTATGGTGAAATTCAAAAGGAAAACTGCCACTGATTTTGGCACTAAACACTGATCCCAGCACGCTGGAGTCTCAGCAGCTGAGTCACCACTAATATTTCCCTACTGGGAGATTTTTGTCACCTCCTCTTGCCTTTTTTTTTTTCCTTCCCCCATCCTTTCCTCTGCTTCAGAAAAAAAAAAATAAATCTCTCCCTAGTTTGTGCTCTCTCCTTGGCTTTTTTCCCCCTCCAATAGAATCCTACACACTCCTCTGTTCCCTTTCTCCATTTCCATTCTCTGTTTCGCCGAGTCCAATTCAATTTAAAACCAAATTACTTCATTGGTGCCACCGCAGGACAAGGATTGCAAGAGCCATTAGAACCCATGTACAGCCCCCATTATGTAAAAAAATATTTAAGGAACAAACACTCCAGCAAATGGAACCAATACATTCCACAGAAAGGGATTACGAGGAACGGAAGGAAAGGAGCGAAGTCAAGCTCGAGAGCACTGCAAAGGCTGCTCAAAATTCAGAGCTGGTAACGTGTCAGTGCACAACCAACAGCACTCCAAGTGCAGCAGCCTTTCCCAAATCAATGATCCCTTCTGGAGGACTCTGGGCTGAGAACTGGAGCTGTTTGCTCTGGGTCCCTTCTCCCTGCGCTGCTGCCAGTAAAACCACGGATCTCCAACACATCTTGGGCGTAGCAGGTGCTGGAGGGGGGGGAAGAAGGAATTTACATGGGAATTTTGGGCCCAAAAAGGCAGTCAGTCTATGGCCATTTTTAGGAGGTAGCTTTGCATCGGCTCTGATTCCAACCTCATTGCCTTTTGTGTGTGTGAAAGTTTTCTCTATTAGAACAACAAGCAGGTCCCTCATTGCACCCTGACTGTGCAATCCAACCCTTCCTGAACGAGTTGGGAGTTTTCCTCTCCTCAAACTTATTTTAACAACCCCCTTCTTTTTACCTTGTCACCACAGAGCCAGGCAGCAAACCTATGCCTGGTGCACTTCAGAGAGGCCCCCTGAAGCAACCAGTTTGCTGGGTGAACTCTGGCACCACTCAGCAAAGGGCAGAGCTTAAAACACAGACCTCAGTGACCCCAGGACAAGGTTTTAAAAGCTAAAGCACCATGACCCCTTTAAATAATAATAATTAAAAAAACTAAATAGCAAAACATGCCTTAATAAATTTTAAGAATTCACATTAAACAGCATTTAATATGGGGATAAATAAATGATGAACACCAGCAGGCACTTAGATAATAACATTGTTTTGATATTCTCAAGTAGCAAGTGATAGGATGAGAGGGGGAAAATGCCTCAGGGGAGGTTTACACTGGATGTTTGGGAAAATTCTTTCACCAAGAGGGTTGTCAAGCATTGGAAGAGGCTGAACAGGCTGCCCAGGGTAGGGGTGGAGTCCCTGTTCCTGCAGGGATCTGACAGATGTGGGGGGGTGGCACTTGGGGCCATGGGCTGCTGGTGGCCTTGGTTATGGTTGGACTTGGTATTAAAGATCTTTTCCAACTGAAATGATGACTCTGTTCTCTGGAGTCAGTGCAAACAGATTTTCAGAAGCTCTGGGAGGTCAGATTAGATCACACAGGGCACAGGGGCTTCTCTGGGATGCACCTTATGTGGTGAAGGTGTATTTTCAGCCTTTGGAGAAGCAGAGCAGGAAAAACACTGGATGGTTATTTCCCAATTATCTTTCCTCCTAAGTAAAGAAAGGAGTTCTTTGGTACAAAAAATGAACAGATAGTGAAGGAAGAGCAGCAAAGGAAAGCATTATTTGTCCCTTCTGCCCCAAGCCTGGATATTCCTGGTCTCTCAAGATGCTTTTGTGGTCAGCAAGTTCCAGCTCAGATCCCACCACAAGAGGATGAGGGGGTAAAACACACTCAGAAAGCAAAGTTTTTCATAAAAGCAAAGGATAAACCAATCCTGCCCTGGTCATCCATGTGGGGAACATGCAGAGATGAAGAGGCCTCTGCTAAAAATTTGCTTTCTAGAAGAGAACACGTCAGTGCTGCCTCCCTGGCACTGCTGCTCTACCCTTCTGGGGCTGCCTGGGGATGGCAGAGCTTCTAAAAGCACCTTAAATTCCAACATCATGCCAAAAACACAAGCACCTGGCAAAGCACTGAGTGCTCTTTAGTCTGTGACATTTCACCTGAGCAAGAAACACTCGTAGAAAAATGAAAAAAAAATATTGATGATATTTGTCAAAACAAAGAACAACAAAATAACAGTGATAAATAGTAACCATGTTGAATTCTGAGTGTGGAAGTGCACACCCAGTGTCTGGTTTAAGCAGGTAGCTAAGGATACAGCTGCTAACACGAGTGGATTAATCATCATTAATAGGGATAGTTATCTCCTCCTCTGGCTCATGTGTCCTTAATAGCACATAAAATGCCTGTAAAATAAATTTCCTATTCATTAGAACTGATTGCTTTCTTCCAAAACCTCCTGTTCCCCAGAGCTATCAGTGGGGGGGACTCTGCCCACAGGATTCGAGTCCCTGTCCAGTCTGGCAGACCCTGCACTGCCTTTTACCAAGATTTGTAGTGCAGCTTCTGCCTGCACTTTTCTCTATTTGCTTTTTATTGCTTCCCCTCACCCCCAATCTCAAGCCTCCAAATAAAAATTAATTTCCTAGCGTGCTGCAAACAAAGCTTGCCCTGGAAAGGCCTCAAATGGAATTATGGATGATGCTTTTAGTTTAAACAGCATCTTCACGGCTGCTTTTAGCAGACTAATTTCTCAGCATCCTGACTGGGTGCTGCAGAAAGCTGCTCTGAGAGGGAGAGGGGTCACAGGCTCAGCCAGGGCTGTCTTCATTAGGCTGAGCTTTCCCAGGATGGACTGCCTGCTCTCACCCAAGAAATCCTCATCCCTCACCCTCAGAGCCAACAGTGACCTGCAGAGTTACTCTGAGGTGAGGGCAGAGCCCAGCCCATCACTCCCTGCTCCAGGGGCATCCATCAGGGATCCAGCACTTGGATGCCACAGCCCCTCTCAGCAGCTGAGCCCACCACAGCCCCCAACCCAGCCCTGGGATGGAGGGGGAGAGCAGCCACTCCCCCAGTGCACAAAACAAGCCAAATCCACCATTTCCTGGAAGGAAGAGGCAGGTGAGTTCCCTGGTTGGACACACACAGTGCTGTGTTCTGCTTGGGGGGCTGGAAAAGCAGATTTTTGGCTGTAGAGACACTGAACTGGTCCCTGTAGGAGACTCTGCCCAGACTGACACAAATTCCAGCCCTGCCTGCTCCTTGCTTTGTCCTCTGATGGGCTAAGGAGCCCTCAGCAGTTGTTCTCATGCCCATCTGACACAGAGCAAGATTAGACTGGTGAGAAAGGGATAATTGAAGTATCTGGGAGAGGAAAACCAGTGGGTTGGAGCCAGGAAAAGAGCCACCCCTGGATTTGACTGTGCACACTTTAACAGAACATCAGTGAAAATTGTTCCTGGAGGGACTGGGCTTCCAAAGGTGGCTGGAACAAACCAATTGTTTTATTACTGCTGGTGTATAACAGCACTAAGATCCTTTCTCTTCCAGGATGTGCAGGCTGGGATTATTGAGGAGACCCCTGAAGGAGAAACAATTCACCCAGAACTCCTGTATTTCCCCTTTTTCCCTGTATCACTGTCAATGACTGGCTCTGTCTGAAACAACTTCCCATTCTCTCAGGCACATGTTTGCTGAGATCCATTGGCATTATCCTCTGGTTTGTGGCCCCAGGAGAACAGGATCTTTCATTCTCTCTCTCCCCTTCCTTCCCAGCAGCCCAGAGGGCAGGGAGCTCCTCCCTGCCCTGCAGCAGGAGGTACCCACAGCTTTTCAAGTGTGTGTCAAGAGCACTCAGATGAAAGGCCAAAGCAGCAAGTTGCCTCCTCTCCAGTGGAGAGCCAGCTGCACATCACACCATTAAACCAGGAGCTGGGAATTGTTTACTGCCTGGACAAGAAGAGCAACTGGGAGCAACAAATGCACTCTGGTGAGCCCTGTAATTACCAGTGTGTTCATCCCTTCCTCCAGCAGCGAGACCAGAGGTGAAGGGAATAACTCCTGAGAGCGTGTTGTCACCCAGCCTGAACTCACAAACACAGAATAAATGAGCCAGAAGGTGTTTTCCCCCTTCTTACTTCTCCTACACTAAGATTTGGAGGCACTGTGAGCCCCAAGAGCCAGGACAGGGATGGTTCTGGGACACAGGTTTTCCACAAACCCCACCCAAGATCTGTAATTTCTGCAGAGCCCCAAACCCCGAGACAAGTCTCACAGAAAGGGATTCCAAGCATCTTGAAATCAGCAGGAAAAATCTTCCCTTCTGAAAGGAAAATGTGGGATAGTGTCTTCTGTCACCTGGGAGGGTGTGAAACACAACCTTTCCAGGGATTAACTTATTATATAGTAAGTAAAACAGGGAAAAAATACCACTGGTCTGAAGAGAAATCCCTTCTAAAAACACTTCCATTAAAGCACCCAGCACTCCTCACTGGGGATGTGCTTCAAGGCAAAGCTTCAATCCCAGAAAACAAGGCAAAAAACGCCCTCTGATGTTACCAACTGCCTTCCCTTTGCACATAATTTCTCATTCAGCTGGTTCAGAACACCTGGTGCCCCACCAACTAGTTGAAACCCACTTTGAAACCTAAACACTATCAAGCTGTATTGTTTTTATCACCTCTTTTCCCCCCCTCCTTCCTGGCCCTCGAAGCCTCCAAACTGTTTAATTGGCACACCTACAGTAAGACCCATTTCCTCCAAGGCACTCGAGCACAAAATTCCTGTTGGAATCTGATAACTTTGGCAAATCTGGCCCCAAACCCTGCATTTCACGAGAAGAAGATGGAGGAGATGCTTCTCCCAAGGAAATTGCTGTAATAGCAAAAGAAGCCCAAACAGAGAAGCAGGTCCTCGGTAGCCAAACAAATAACCCAAGGCTGGGCTGCAAAATGAGGCAATTAGTGATAATGAGCCTGCATTTGTCCTTTTCACTGAAGCACATTGAAATGAGCAGCATCCTGGTGAAGGTATATTTAGCTTTTTGGAGAAGCAGAGCAGCAAAAGCACTGGATGGTTATTTGCCAATTATCTTTCCTCCTAAGTAATGAAAAGAGTTGTTTGGTGCAGAAAGTGAACAGATAGCTAAGGAAAGCATTATTTGTCCCTCCTGCCCCAAGCCTGGATATTCCTGGTCTCTCAAGATGCTTTTATGGTCAGCAAGTTCCAGCTCAGATCCCACCACAACAGGGGGAGGGGGTAAAACACGCCCAGAAAGCAAAGTTTTTCCATAAAAGTAAAGGAAAACCAATCCTGCCCTGCTCATCCATGTGGGGAACAGCCCCAGGAGGGTTTGCTCCCCCACCCTGCTGAGCCAGGGACCAGCTCAAGGTCAACACAAGGAGAAAAATGACAAATATTGAGCCTTTCTGTAAACTCAGTGAACTAAGTGGCGACAGAGATGTTTTTACTTCTTGGATCCATAAGGTTTTACTTTTCTTCTGGTACAAATATACACTTACCAGTGGATCTGGTAGCAATCTGGAGGGAATAAGACTTTTCAGGGATATTTTGCAACTTCCACTTAAGCTCAGTCTGTCTTTATATTCACTGGCATCTAAACTGTGAATATATTATATTTTCCCCCCCCCCAACTTTCCAATTTTATCATCTACCATCAGTGTGTCATTTCTGCATAATATTGCCTAGATGGGAGCCTGGGATTTTTTATTTATTTATTTCTTCTTTCAGGAGCTTCACCTTAATGTGTTATAATACAAAACATAACAGCCATTACTGGCTTGGATAGGAAAGTTAATATTTCATTTTCTGTGTTTTATGTCCTGATGGCTTCCTACGAACATCAGAGGTAATTCTCACATATTTCACTGGGAAATGTAATGGGCTGGAAAGACATTCCCTTTTTCTGCATTCAGTGAGACACAGATGGAATAAGGGACTTGCAAAAATGCAGTGGTGGCGTGTCTATTTTGGACAGAATTTCAGGGATTTATGTAAAACACAATGATGTTTGTCAAGGAGACAACAGGCATTTTCCTTTCCCTTTTTGTTTGTTCCCAACACAAATGAGAGGAAAAGGAATGGGTGCATTTAGCCAGATACAATCTTTAAGTTAGTGGCGTGGAAAATTGCATTGATACTCCCTGAGTAAAATGATCAACTTTATTGAACAGCAGCAAAAGCTGAACATTTGCATGAGGCTTTTAAAAAGAAATCTTCATCTCCTCTCCCTGACAAGTAAAACAGGAAGTGGAGCAATTTTATCTGGACATTCTCCAAGGCCTGAGAACTTAATTGGAGGCAAATTTATTTTGGGGGGGCAGAGGAAAACATATTGATCAAGGGCTACAGAGAAATCAGAGGTGTAAAAGTGGAGGCAAATTGAGCTGAACATTCTTTGAGGAAGGGAATTTGATAGTTTACAGGTCTGGAGGATGTAGAATGGTCCTTTCAGCTCTAAACTGCCAAATTACATCTAACTCACATTGACTGGGAGACTGCAAGGTGGGTGTGAGCAATTCAAATTACTTTGATGAGTTCACTTTTTTGTGTCAGTCTGCAGGTAATGTCTCTATAACCAGCAAAAAAAAAAAAAAATCAATGGGAAATGGAATTTCCAATTCATCAAGAAAAAAATAAACAGAATCTAGAAAATGAGTCAAATAACACGGTCCCAGAAAGACAATATAAAAGCAGCTGAAGGGTTTTTATTGCCAATATTTCTTCACTACGAGCAGAAAAAGATCTCATCCTCCCATCAGAAAATATCTGGCCTTTTTAGATAATCCACACAAGTTCCTTCTGACAGCACTGAAACCCACTGCTTGTACTTTTGCACATGAAGGACTTTTGTGCTTTTACAGCATGTTCCCTAGAAAGGTTCCTGCAGATTCCTGCCCTGCTCAGCCCTCTCCACTAATGCTGAACATTAGGATTTCAAGAGTTATTTATTTACAAATGACCCTGCCTTCCCCACCCTCTAAGCTTTTAACTGGTCTTGATTAGAATCTGAACACTGGCAGATCACCTTTACCATTAGTTTCCAGATTCCATAAGGAAAATCCTGAGTCACTCCAGAACATTTTTTTCCTGTGGCACAATCCTTCTCCCCACAGGGTCCTCACTCAGGTAATCCTGCCTTTGAGAAGATCACATGGCTTTGACAATGCCTGAGCCCAAAATTCCCTTTCCTTCCATGAATATCAGAGGCTCAAAGAATTTATTTTTTTTCCTGCCTGTGCAAGTCCATCCACACTTCAAACCCTCTGCCTTTGGGCATGTGAAGTTTGTCAGAGTGATTTCCAGAAGCCAGGGGACCATACAGACCTCACATTGCTTGTTAGAACTCGTCTGTCTGGAACATTGTGGACAGAGATAAGTCCTCTTTACATAAAGAAGAAAGTGAGAGTCTGTAGAAAGCCACAGGACTTTCATTAGGATTCAAAAGGAGAACTCCCAGGAAGGGCTGGCAGGCTGAGCCAACCCCAGCTAAAGGAAGCTCAGCCAAGGGAAGGGTGACAAATAATCCAGTGGTCACAGCTTGCACCAGTCCATTAAATTGGCATTTCCCAGTTCTATTCCTCAGAGCCACAACACACTTCAGCTCAAAATCTGGTGCTTGGGTCCCTGTTTTGAGCCTGAAAGACTCTGGTCCTGTTCCCACCTCCCCTTCTCTACCCTCCCTTCTCACTCACACTCCAAGGTCCTCCCTTGCTCAGTGATTTCATTATTCACAGAGTGGAGCTCTAGTTAATCTCCTGCACTCTTTTCTTCCCAGTTCAGATGTTCAGGTGATCCCAGGGGTGCAGGAGATGTTGATTTAAGCAGTGATCAACCTACAGCACTCGACCCCTCACACAGAGCAGTGCCCTCCACACCCCAGGGCATCCCAGCTCTTCTGCTCTGCCTGCACAGAGAGAGCAAAGAAATCCTCAGGCTCAAAATCCTGCTTGGGGAACTGGGATCAATGGCAGCTATTCCCCAAAAGCACACACGAGGAGAAGCCAGGTGACCTCACCCCGTGTCACCTCCCCATGGCACGACCAGACAGGTACCTGAGCAACCCCACCCCTGGGGCCCTCTGTGCAGATCAGGAACAGGCTTGTGCAGAGCACCAAATAAAGCAAAGGACTGTCACTTCCAGCACCTGAGGGTCTGAAAATCCAGCTTTTCACTCAGTAGGGAGGGAACATGGCGAGATCAAGTTTGGGCAGAACTTGCCCCAAAGATTTCAAGAGGTTCACAGGAAGGGAAGGGAGGGAGGGACACACTGAGCCCCAGCTTAAAGGCAACCACCAGCTCTGCCCTAAAGTGTCCAGGGACTGAATAAACCCAACAAGATTTGCAGCAGGGACTGCTCAGCTTCTCCTGGGAGAGGCTGCTCTGGGCAGCAGCACCTCCAACACACCTCTCCCCTTCCCTCCCCCAGCAGTGACTCCTCAACTCCCTCCTTCCTGCAAGGCAGCTTTTTAAACACACAGAAGGCTGTGGCTAATGAAGCCACTGGTTTCACATTCATTAAGGGGTTTTTTTGATCTGCCAGCCCTGGACTCTGCAGCCCTGGCACTTGCTGCCTGTGATGTCTGACATGAGAGGAAGGGATTGGGCCCTGGAGCCAGAGAGGGTTGGGAGGTGCCGTGGAGGGAAGGACACTGCCTTGGAAAAAAAATTCGAGGACAGCAACTTATGATCATAATTTAGCTTAAAGCAGCAGCAGGGAGAACTTCTCAGGCAGCTATTTTTGACACCAAGGATGTTTCTTGCCCTTCTGTGCTGCCTTTGTGCCCGTTCTGTTCTCTAAGGAGAATTTAAAGGTGAGCTGTAGAACAGGCAGGAAGGAGGGGAAAAAGGAAAGAAGTTTGTGCTGGCCTAAAAAACTCCAATAAGTGCCAGTGGTGAGCAGAGCTGAACACCTGAGCAGTGACCTGTATTCTCAGGGGATACTTCTGAGACAATATCTCAGCAGGCACTTGTTGAGCATCTCAGATTCCTGTCCAGAGGGGCAGCAAAGGGGGTGAGGCTGTGACAGCCCCAGCTGGAAGGACACAAATCCACTGTAATGCTGCCCTGAAAAACCTCTAATCCCAGCAGCCTTCCTGACCCCCCAGGGGCCAAAAATCCTGACTAATCCACATCCCCAGATGTTTTGGACAGCCTGATGAAGTACTCCCAACATCAGAAAGCAGGAAACCCCACAAATCCTCTTCATGTTCCCCCCAGTTTTCTTTTTACACCTGCCTAAAAGGAATCCCTCCGTTTGCCAGGCCCCTGCACGGCAAATCCCCTCTTTTGCCAGCCCCTGCCTGAATTCTTGGCTTCAAACTGATTTCAGTGCACTGTATTAAGAAATTGTCATCAAGGAAAACCCTCAAACCCGAGGGCAGAGCGAATTCATAACGTCAGTGACAACTTTTTATTTCTTCAGTCTCTCATCTCAGCCTGTGTTGCCCACAGGGCTGACATCGGGTCTCTGGCGTGTATATGTATTTTCATTTAATCACTGCTGAAAAACAGCGAGGCTTTTCACACACTTTAATGAAACCACTCGTTCTGTTGGCCAGGCACACGATATCTCTTCATCTCCCCTTGTTTTCAAGGGCAAGGGAGTGCCCTGCCATGGGCTGGAGCCAGAATTCCCGAGTATCCCTGAGCCAGGCAGTGCCTTCTCACCTGTGAAGGGCTACAGGTAATGCCTCCATGCCCCAAGGGCATCACAAAAGATCAAAACCCCACGGGAAAAAACGCTGCTGTTGAGGCAGAAATGCACCCCTGCTCCCAAAATGTGGATGGACAGAGCAGCACACCCTCAGTGGTGGCTGCAGGGACTCTGGCCCTGCCCACTGGCACCACAAAACACATTTTTCAGACATTCTTTTCCAGGTCTGTTCCTGCCTCACCTCTCAGCACAGGACAAAAGCCCAGCACTTCCCAGAATGTCTCAGTAGCTTTCTGTAGCCTGATGCCTGTTGAATTTTGCATTGGAGTTCGACAGGAGGCATGAGCTGAATGTGCTGCAGAGTTAGAGCTGATTCCCAGCTCGGTCCTCCAGGAACATACAAGTGAGTGTTTCAATTAAATCTCCTCATTCTGCCTCTCTCACCACTCTCTGAGGAGGGTCCCTGTGCTTGCAAACACTTCACACAGGAAAATCACCTTCAGTAAGAGCACACAGGTAAACACATGCCAGGGCATGTCTCCCACCACAAAGACATATATATATAAATATATATACATAGACAGTACACAGAGCCTCATTCATATCATGAACAACCAGGTTCAAAGCCTCCTGAACAAAAGGGAAAGCCCCAGGGCCTCATGGAAAGTTTGCACAGCCAGAAAACAACTCACTGCTTTGCTGCAGCATCCTCAAGATCCTCACCCCAGGAGACAATTCCCCTGCACAGAAGCTGGTGAATCCAAACACCTGGCCCTGCAGGGAGCTTGTTGGGTACAAAAAAACCCAAACCCCCACCCTCAGAATACTAAAGTTCTGCTCTTTATTTTTCAGGAAGGAGTAGAAGAGAGGGATGCACATCCAGGCCAGAGAAGGAAAAGTGAAAACCCTAATTATTGCAGGACCTACATTGCCTACCTGGACCTAAAACCTGGATGCACTGAGTGGATAAATATCCAGATGCTGCTGCTCTGAGGTGCTTTAAATAAACAAGGACTGTTGTACTTGATTTCTGTATGGAATGGAATGATACACATGTCATAGAAAAAGTTCTGGGGCAAGGATGGGGTTTTTATCAACTCTGTAGGGAAAGGCATCAACTGAGGGGCCTTTTTACAGCCTCCTCTGCTCTGGTGGAGTTCTGGCATGTGGGAAGGGATGTAGCTTTCAGGAAACAGGATTTCACATCACACATTGATAGGAGCCAGCAATTCCCTCTCTGGAAACACAAGAAAGAACCACTTAGGTAACCAGACAAGTGTATCTCACTACATTAGGTAGTTCTTCAAGGGTACAGTGAAGTTCCCTCAAGCAGGGAGGCTCCAAGCCACTGTTCAAAACCAATTCCTTCAGCTTCAACTGGCTGAAAACAAGCATGGAAGAAGAGCTTTGAAGCAGGAACAAAATACAGGCATCGACATCACCCAGAGCCACTGCAGACCTGTGGGTCCAGCCTCCCTGGGTGCTCAGGGAAGAGAAATCCTCTCCAAGGGTGATTTACAAAACCTGTCAGGTGGAGAAAGGGCCAGAAATAAGGGACATAAAGCAAATAAGGGGTGTTGGGAACTGCCACTGGAGAGCTTAAAAATGGAAATGAATGCCCTTGAGCTGACAAGGAGGAGGCTAAATCCATAAATCCAGGCTCCCACCAGAGGATGTGCCAGCTGTGCAGCCCAGGGACTCAGGGAGCAGCAGGACACCAGTGACTGTGGCTGTGCTGGCCTGGTCAGAGCCATTCCCAGCCCTGCTGACTTCCCCAAAGAGCACAAGTCTGTCTTCCCAGCTGGCACCAGTGATTCCAAGCCAGGGAGGCTTCTCCCTGCCATTCCCTCCTCTCCCATTCTGCCCAGGGCACACCTCCCAGTGGCACCAGTGGATGGAGGAGCAGGAAGGTGTGGAACATGAAGATTGTCACACTGGCACAGGAGAAATAACCCCCAATTTTCCACTCCTTGCACTCCAGGTCTGACTCCTTGACAGAACAGGCTGTGAAGCAAGGAATTTTTCTTCCTCCCTCCTCCTCCTCCACCCATTCCAAACGTCAAACAAATCGAGGGGCTCCAAAAGCAGGAGCTCCTGCAGCTCCAGAGCACTGCCTCGTGTTTCAGCAGGGACCTCAGAGCCTTGTTTGCTAAATAAGCCAAGGGCAGCTGGAATAATACACCTGTCAAACAACACCGAGCTCCCAGTTCCCCTTGACAGCATCAGCTCACACGTGCTGCTGCTGCTGCTGCCTTTTACAGGGCTCTGCCAGGAGGAATCAATCCCTTAAACACATGTGGATGTAGAAACATCCTCTCCTGCTTCAAACTCCTCTGGTCACAGACCTTGGAGAGGCTTCACCTCCAAATCTTCATTTCTCACCTTGGTTTCAAGGCCAGACCTGGTTCCAGCCTCCAGCTGTGAGAGTTCCTACAGGCTGTGTTGCCCAGGGCTTTGTTTTATGCCCCTCTCTTCAGTTATGGCTTTGTCACATGTTAATCTGCCCAGCTAAAAGTCTCTGTGCCAGGTACCCCTGAGATTCTTTTTGGGTGGAGATAAATTTTGTTTACACCACTGTGATGAGAGGCAGCACCTCTACTTACACCTGATTTCACCTGTGTTTTCTTAAGGAAGAGAAAAGAACAGATGAGGGAGGGTTTCCTGCCTTCTTTTCTATTTGCTGCTTATAAGAAAGGATTCTTTCAAGGAAAGCACACAAACCTTAAGTACATCAAGAAATAAACAATATATTGGCTGAATTAATGGTCTTCGTGCTGATACGTAGAGAATAATTAGAAAATGGGAATCCATCGAGGGAAAAATAATTAAAAAATGAAGGGCTCTGCAAGTAGAAATGTATTAAAGTTTGCAGAGCTCTCGGGTGTTTTGACAGCTGTGTCACAGCAAAGCTCTTGTGGCTCCTCCAGTTATTCATGTCAGGCACTGACACCTGATGAAGCTGGGAAATGTTTGGTGCAGCCCCAGCTCCGAGCTGGGGGTGAGAGTGTTCTACTTCCAGGAGATATTTTGGCTGCTTCCAGCAGCTCTTTGGTGGAGGAAATCAAAAAAGTTGCTCAACTTCTGACCATTTAACTTAATAAGCGAGGGGAGCTCAGTGTGTGCTGCAGTCAGTGCAGAGAGGAGGAATCATAAATAATGCAAACAGGCAGCTTGTGAGGAGAGAAAAAGGTGCTTAAGGATGGCCCTGCTGTTCCCAGCTCCTGCACACAAGAGGGGCACAGGTCTGGCAAAGCAAATTGTAGGTGTTTAAAGATGTAAGGCACAGGCATAAGCAGCAATAACTCATGTTATTTAAAGCACCTCTCAGAGCTCTGGCTGTTGCCTCAATGTTCTTCCCTGAGAAGTATCATTTTGTGCAGCTCATGTTGATCTGCTTCAATCCAAGCCCTGTGACAAGCCCTGAGATTTAATGGATTGCTCTGACAGGTGTAGAGGGATCCAGGTTTCCCCATTCAGAGGTGGAGAAACTGAAGTTCAGGGAAGTCAGTGTGTGCTCAAGGTCAAGAAGTGTCTTTAAAGCAGAAATAGAGGAGATGGCACAACTCACAACATAGGGGACAAATCTTTGGTGCTATAAACTAGAATTATCAAGCAATCAGCCCCCTATTAAGGACAAAACAAGATATTTCTGCCTATCAATTCAGCAAGGGATAGAAAGAGTGAATGCAAGGTTTTAATTGCAGGTTTAACAGGCTGTGCTGGGTCAGACCCACATTCCCTCTAATCCTGTTTTATCCAGTGGCCAAAGGCAGAGATGGGAACAAGGAACAGAGCACACACCCCCAAGCCTCCCCTGATCTTTGCTTTGAGCATTGATTTATCTGACTGTAATAGTGAGGGTAATTGCATTAAAATTATTAAGACTCAAACTAAGACTTGGACCACTGAGCATAAGCTCAGCCAAATTATTTTTACTTCTGCCCAGCTCTGTGCACCATCACCTCGTTTGCTAAGGCAAATGATCAGAACTTTAGCGACTCTGCAGAAGGTTTTGACAACATTCCCTCTATCTAAGGGCAGTTCTGAAGCCAACAAAACAGCTCATGGAAGCGGGACTCTTGTTACCCACCTCCCCCAAACCATTTTACAAGTTAATTAGGTGCCAGTGCCTGACACAAACGGCTGAAAAAGCCTGGAACAATCCTTCCAAGTGACACCCCGGGCTGAGCAGGAACAGGAGCCAAAACACTGACCAAATGTTTCCACTTTGTGTCAGGAAACAAAAAAAATAAGTGTTGACAAATAAAAGCACGAGAGCTGGGCCGGGAGAGACGTTCCTCAATATTTCCATGTGTCTGGCTTTTCGCTTTCTAATGTTGACATGAGTGACAAAAAAAGAAATAAAAATAAAGAATCCCTGCTGTGCCTGGATCTGGGAACACATCCCAGAGCCCAGGGAAGGTGCCAGCCCTGCCAGCAGGCGCTTGCCTGTCACCAGCCCCCAGCAGGAACCAGGGCACACAAGGCTCTGCAGGGTCACATCCAGCTTTGGGCACCCCAAAAAGCCCTTTTGCTGGCAGCCAGGTGGGCTGGGATGGGGCAAAGGGGGTTCACCTGCCCTGCTCTGGCTGTGCCCTCGGGCAATCAGGTCCCTCTGCAGCGAGATGGACTCTGCTGTGGCACAGCTCAGGAGCAGAAGGAGCTGCTCTGCCTCTCCCCAGCAGGGCAGACCCCTGGCCAGGGCAGCAGAGCTGCCTCCAACGCTGCCTCCCACCCTGCCTGAGCTGGGCTGGCTCCTCAAAGAATGATGGGGACACAAAAAGCAGGTCCTTTTCCCAAAACCACTCCACTCTGTGGCCACCTGATGCCCAGAAGTGGCCCCCAGGTCCCAGCAGTCCACCAGATCATCTCCAGCTGCTGTGTCCCCACCCTGGCATGGTCTGTTTTCCTATGTCCCAGGTAACCCCATGCTCCTTTCCCTGTTGTTATCCTGCAGAGTCACTGCACAGGGATCCCTGTTGTGCTCAGAGATCTCACTGGGAGTGCTCCAAACCCAGCAGAAAGGGCTCATTTGAGCACCTGAGCCAGAATGACTCCTCAGAGTCACCCAAGAGAAGCTTCTCAGGAGCAACACGTCCCATCCACATCCCAAAATGGGCTCCTATAAGGCAGGAAAACCTCCCTCATCTGTTGCTTTCTCTTCCTTGATTAAGACAATAGAGGTTAAATCAGGTGCTGCCTCTCATCACAGTAGTGTAAACAAAATTTATCTCAACCCAAAATGTTGATTCTGACATTCACTTTGGGAATCAGGTCCCCAGAAACAAGGATTTTTCCCCCCCACACACACCTTCCATTCCACACTGCAGACCTGGGCAGGGGGGAAAGAATTTAGATTACACTGTCTAGCAAAGTCTTCAAGTGAGATTGCTTTTGGCTGCAAGCACAGCAATATATTTGCAAAACCACTGCAGCACCCTGAGATGCCACCTGAGTCCAGCTCAGGGGATCAGCTGCACAACTCAGTTCCCCTCTTGCAGATACACAAGAAAACAATCAAAACTGGGAGGACTGGCAGGAAAATGTTCTGGCTCTGAGCAAGTCTGGGTTGGGAGGGAATGAGGGAATGAGCAGCACCTCAGAGCTGGCCACGTTTGGGGCTGACAGAGCAGTTTGGGAAGCTTGGGGAGCTGCAGAGGATTTAAAGCACCAAGAATGAAAGTAATTGTGATCACAAAAACCAGCTCTGTGGTTTCTGGGATCTGCTTTGCCGCTGGGAAGCTTTCCTTCCAAAGGCCATTCCATTATAAAAGATGCTTCCATGTTTTATCAGGACAATGACATTCTGCAGCCTCTCCCTCCGTGCAGATGCCACAGGATCTCTCCCTGAGCACCCAAACGTGTGCAAACCCAACACTTGAACCCTCCTGCCCCCTGCTAAACGTGGCAGAAGTGAGCTAATGGTGCAGAAGTTATGGATCCAGACACTGATTATGTAAGGCTCATTTCTTTAAGAAACTAAGCTAAAAACAGCAATAAAAAGCTGTGTCGTCTTCCACATGCTCTGAGGTTCAATCAACCCTGTGCCATAAACACCACAGAATTCTGCTTAGATCCTCTCCCCCCCCCTCAAACCTTCCTCAGGTTCAGCACCAGAGCAGTCACTGACTTTCCAGACTGTTCACATCATCTCCAAGAGGAAGATGTCTGGAGTAGTGACTGCTGGAGAAACTATTCCATCCTGCCTCCCAAAGGGCATTATGACAGCAGGTTTTTATTCCAGGATAAAAACCACTCCAAAGTAATTAGCATCCTTCCAAAGTGGAGTAATTATTCGACAGTCAAGTCACTTATGTTCCAGAAGAGTGTGTCCAAGCAGGCAGCTATTCTGGAATGTTTCCGGCTGAACAGCTTATTCTGCAGTAGCTCTTTGTCAGCCCCAGTGAATGACAATCATCTCATTTCCCCTCTTATGGGGAGGAAAATCAAATTAGAAAAACTACTGTTCTTTTGGAGGTGTTTGAACCGATTTCAACGAGCCACCAGTTTAAAGGAAATTTTTTTTCCCCTTTTTTTTTTTCCTTGCCAGTTTTATAACCACTGGCAGGAATTCAAGGAGAAAGGTCAAATTCTTTCCCTGCCCCTAAAGAAAAGGCAACAACCAGGCTCAGCCATGTTATTAGTTATCAGAGCATCCACAGGGAAGAGGATTTTTATGAACTCTCCAACCATGCCCAAAGCTTCAGAAGCTCACATTTTATTAGGCACCAGAGACTCTGACATAAATCACAAGGCTGAAGGAAAAGCTGTGTTGCTCCTGCAGCTCCTGGAACTGCTTGTTCTACAATAAAAGGACATGAAAGACAGCTAATGCCTGAATATGTAACTATGGATGTGCCCTGGTGCCTGGAACAGCCACACCAGGGATGGTCACAGCCATAAAAGAGGTGGGAGAGCATCTCCTTGCCCAAAAAAATCCCTCCAAACTAGTGAAAACTAAAGGGTTAATAGAGACCAGAATGGCCTGGGATGATTTTCCCGTGGGCTGGCATGTACTTAAACGTCCTGATCTATCTTTGGAGCTCCTTAGCATATTTGCTCAGCTTATTTGCATACACAAATATAAACTGTACTCTCCAAAAATTGCTCAAGCAGAGTCAGGAGCAAATTAAACACTCAGGCTGAGGGGAGAGAGACAGGAGGGGGGGAAGGAGAGAGTGTAAGAAAATAGTAGCTCTGGCATGTTCTGGTCCTGGAGTCGACATGACTTACAGGGAAGAGACTTGCAAACATCAAGTACTGGGGGAAAACATGACAGCAAAGCCATGCCAGGCTAAGAGGGAGATGCATGAGTGGTTTATTCCTGCATATTTTCCCAGCTAATGTGGAAAGCTGCATCTGTCAGCAGTGACAGGGGTTGTATCTGACTGGAGAAAAAGCTGGGGGAAGATCAAGGGATAAAGAAGAGACCCAGAGGTTTTTGGGACCGATTTCCGTGGCTTCAATCAAGCTTTGGCTGGCAAGGAGGCTGAATTCCATGTGCCAGCTTCAGAGGGCATGAGCAGGCCAGGCTGTGTGGGGAGATCCCACTGGGAAACAGGTTTTGTGTCAAAAGCCAGGTGGGAAAAGGTTGGGGGGACAGTGGCTGGTCCCTCCCTCAGCCAAAGCCAACTGCTCTGCAGTGCAGACAGGTGGGTTTGTGGCTCTGAGACACATGGATGGACTGCCCTGACTTTTAGGGTTGCAAGCACTCGTAATTTTTACCCAGAGGGGCGTGGGAAGCAAATTGTTAAGTGGAATTCTGGCGAACAAAAGCTCAGCCCAGGCTCTGCATCAGCACCCTGCACATCCAGCTCGCCCAGGAGATGGATGGGAGGCTCAGGAAAGACAAGCCTCAAAGAAAGGTCAAAAGAAATTGGCTTGGCTCAGCCCAGGTAAGGGTTTTCTGAACTGGAGATAGAGCAGATTTCTCTTATGTAAAAGGTTGTTCTGAGAAAAGAAGGGAGCAATTATCCCTCAGGCCATAGGAGGCAGGACAGGGGGAAATGGGGTGAATCTGCAGGAGAGGAAAGAGAAAAAGCTGGGTTTAAGTTTCCTGTTCAGATAAACTTTTAATGCTGAGGATAAATAACAGACTGTTATTTATCATAACTCAGTGCACTGAGTCCTTGTTGGATTTGGGTGTGACACAGTCAGTTGTAGAGAGGATAAAGGGATGGATTAAATGCCCTCCAAGTCCCACCAGCCCCGTTTTTCCATGACTATGCATCTCTTTTGCACACACAGGAGGTCTGAGAGTTTCAGGTGTTGCAAAGAGCGAACCAAGAAGGAGAAACATCCCCCCCAAACCACCTGCCAACACCCCACACCAGCACTGCCCCACAACCTGCCCAGCCCAGCAGCTCTCCTTGGCATTGAGGTTACCAGAGTTAAGCAGGATTTTCTTTGAGTGGCCTCTTACTTTCAGGGAAGAAATTAAGATTAATCAGGAGCAACACACCCCCCTCCAACCCCTGCAAGCCACCACTGGAGGCTTGAATTCATTTCTTGCCTCCTTTTTCCCCCCCTGGGACAGGCAGGCTCTGAGCCCCCAGACAGTGGTGCCCTGCAGGAAGATCCTCCAGATGCATTTCACCACCTGAGGACTGGGGGGAATCGTGTCCCACAGGAGATGGAAGGGGAACAAACGGCAAGACAGGGAAAAAAAGAGGGGTTAGCTTGTTTTCTAGCAAAAAGTCTGTTCTGGGAGCAATGGGTTAATCTCTGGGCTGGCAGTGTGGGCTGTGTCTCCAGGGGAAGGGGTGGAACAGGCTCAGGAGGCTCTTTGTCAGTCCCTGTGCCCCTCTGAACCCCTGGGTGCCCGAGCTCCCAGCTGGAAACGAGCTGGGAGAGATGAGGTGGAAGGAAAGGCAAAGGGACCCAGCACAGCAAACAGCCCCAGGAACCAGCTCCCACTGACACAGCCTTGGCATGTTCTCCCCTCCAGCCCCTGCAGGTGAATCAGGTCTGGCTCAGAACAACCTTCAGGATGATGCTGTGCAGAAATGTCTGAAGCTTTTGTGGCCAAGCCCTCCCAGACACTTGCTGTGAGATCAAGCAGCTCCAAAACCAACTCTGGAGCAGACACAGAGCCAACCTTAACCTCTAATCAATGAGCTTTCCATTGACACATTCCAGCCAACATACCCATGGGAAGCTCTGGCAATGAAAGCAGAGACAACCCAGGACCTCAAATGGTGTATTTTGACTTTTCTTTGCAATTTCCCCTCCAACAGGTTGCCCCAGGGCTGAACTGACACCACCAGTCTCAGAGTCTCTGCAGCCTCATCACCAGCAAAACCATCCCCATCTGATCCAGTGGGAACCACAAATCAAGGGTTTTGTCCCAAATTTACAGCTTCTAACCATTCATGTCTGAGAGGAGATGACTGTGACCTTCAAGGGCATTTGCAAACACATCTCAACCTGGGAAAATTTGGATTACATTAAAAGTTGTGGTCAACGCTCAGCCTACTTGTCCCACCAGAGCAGTTTCTCCCCAACAGGGATTTTTCCAGAAGTTTTGAAGCCTGACCCTTTCCAAAGCTGCCTCTATTTTTGCCACACAAAGAAAAATTCTGGCAAAAAACCCCAAAAACCCACAAAAGAAAAGAACTGATGTGCCTGGGGCAAGTTGGGCACATCCAGTGACAAAAATGGGAAGAGATCCCAGCATTTCACTGCTGCCTGCCTTTGATCTGCTGAATAATTCTTGCAAGGCCAAGGAGCATCTTGGGCACATTTTTAAAGGAATTAGTGGGGAATCCTGGAGCTGAGGTTCCCAGTGAACAGCACAGGATGCACACAAAGGCTCCTCAAGCATTTCCAGAGGAGCAGAGCGAGGAATCCTTTTTGTTCTGGGCATGTAACATTAGGAAACCTGTCAGCTTTCATTTCACTTGATGATTTGGGTAAATCTCTGTCTCTTTGTCTATTCCTGCTTTCCTTTCTTTCTTTTATTTTTCTTTTTTTTCCCTGAAAAACGAGACCCCAGAATTGCCCTGTCAGGCAGGAACACACACATGTAATGATTTGTCAGCTGGTTGAGACCCTTCCTGGGTATTGATTCTGCTCTTTAACCAGGAGGGGGGGGCAGGGAGTGCTTCGCAGGAGCTGAGAAAAGGAGAGAGAAATCTGCCAAAGGAAAAATTGAACCCGGGATTTTCTCATTTTAAGCTTAAGCCTGTCGCTTGCAGAGCTGCTGGAACACCACAACACAAAGCTCCTCTCTCACTGAAAAGCAGCTCTCCCCCAAAATACCATTTTCTGCGAGCAGGAGAAACTCGCCTGCTTTCATTTATCACACTTTTTATCACGGGGAAAAATGTAAATAATTGAGACCACGAGCGAAGCCGGCATTCTAAAAAAAGAAAGCTCCAAACGTCTTTTTTGCTTTCTGGAAATTCTATCTCCCATCAAAAAAAAAAAACCTTAAAAAGATGCTCGTGAAATATTTTCACACACTGAAGGAGGGTTTTTATGAGGAAGCATATTTCCTGGGAGAAAAAAATAAAAAAAAAATAAAAAAATTTGCATTTCTCAAACAGCTGCAGTAAATCCTTATCTCCCAGGGATGCTGAGAGAGGAATGCTAAGCTTTAAGCAGTTTTAGAGGCAGATCTTCAGCTGGCATAAATCACAGTGCCACCGAAACAACAACCTTTGAAGCCCAAATGCAGCTCCAGAAAGGCTCTCCTGGCTTACACCAGGTGACCTGTAACACCCTCCCCGTGCAGAAACAAGTACTGCAAGGGACACACCGTCAGCTTGAAAACAACAACAACAAAAAAACCCCGAGAAAAACAAAATAAACCAAACAAAAACCCCCAAACAAACAAAACAAACCCAAATAACATTTTTAATCACTCCAGCAGAACACCTGGGTAAACCCACACGGCTCACACTGAAACCCTTGAGCATATTCACCTCCATCACAGCCACTCCTGCACCTTGGCAATGATTTGGAGCAGGCAATAAAGCACTCCCATAAATTCCCCTGCCACGGGATGGATGCTGTTTGCATTGTGAGAGCAGCACCCACCAAAGGACAGGTGTTAAAGAAAACACCTCCAAAGGAGAGCAGAAACACTGGATTTCCAACACACAGATATATATTCTGAAGTTATTTCCACACACACACAACCCATCAAGCCAGGAAAAAAAAAAAAGGCTCTTTAAATCTTTTTTAGCAGAGAAGTGAAACAATGAGCCTTCAATCCCTGCAAACACCAGCAGAGCAGGGCAGGTAACCCAAATATTCTGTTTCCAATAGATCCTCAGCCTGCTGCTCTTCATCACTGTTGCCTGCACTAGTTTCTTTGCTGCAGTTTTTCCCTCTTTTTTGAGTAAAGACACATTTTACACCAATCTTGCTTCAAGCAGCACAACCCAGAGGTGCAAAGGGCTCCCTGGCAACTCATTCACCCACCAAAGCCAGGGCTCCCTTTGCTAATCTTTCACAGAATATGACTGTAAATGGCTCCAAATAAAGACAGAGTTCCTGCTTTTAGTAAAACCAGCCCAATTTCACCGAGTTCCCCCAGCATTTCAGTGGCTTTTCACTCGTTATTGGGGACACTTATGGGATATGAGGTGCACTGGCAAGGTTAGAAGGCAGCAAATGCAAAAAAGAGGACACTGGGATTCAGGGAAAGGATTAAGAATGGTTGTTGTTACATGGAGTGACTCAGATAATTCAGTGATCACAGGGAACACCATCCAACAATAAAATCACTGACTTATTCCCTGCCTTACCCAGCCCTTCCCTAGGACAGCCTGGCTGTGCCTGCAGCCTCCAACACCCCCCAAAAAAAGCTGCTGAGCCCCACTCTGGGACACTCTGATTGCCCTGCAGCCATCTGACCTTCCTGCAAGGCAGAGAGGAGGAGCAGAGGGACAGGCTGCAAATGCCAAGCCAACAGATGGGCATTGCTGGATGAATTTTGAGCTGTTCCCTTTGCTGCTCTTTCCAGCAGAGCAGAGCCTCCTGTGGCACAGCCTGGGCAAGCCCAGGGAAGGGTTTGGGGGTGGGTTACACAGGCTCAGAGCTTTCCCTAAATTAAAAACCCTAAAAAACTGACAAAAAATCCAAACCACAACTCAAGAAACAACCTGAGAGACAAAAGTGCTGCGTCGACATTTCTGGGGCGAGCCGAGGAGGCAGAGATGGAAATGGAAATACATCCCTGTGCAGCTGCTGCCTCACTGACAGATATCACTGCTCCCTAAAACACACTCATCTCCCTGAACAATCCAGCTCGTTTTCCTCTCCCTCCCCCAGCACTCCAGGCTGGGGGGAAGAACAAAAACCAGAAGTAACAGAAAGTTTTCCTACCTTGTTTTGCAGCTCTGAGGGCGTGGAAGGCAGAGCAGAGCAGAGGGGAAAATCACCTTGCACCTACAGCCACACTGAGACCTAACTACAAAATAAAACTGCATAAACACACATAAAAAAAACCCTCCAAAAACTAGCTAAAAGCTCCAGCTAAGCAGACCATCCTAAAGCCAGGAGAGGGCTTGTGCTGCTCTATAAATACTTCTCCTGCAAAGGGGTCCCAGGTGATGGTGATGGTTGGGGCATCATGGCTTTACCTGAAACACCTGGGTAAAAACCACCCAAACCACGGTTTGGTTCCAATCATTCCCATCCAATCCACTCTCTCCAGGCCCATGCACAGGTCTGGAGGGCAGGGAGCTCTTTGGGTGATTTTTAATGGGCGGAATAAACTTTATACTGAAGACGGGAGAGAATATTTTCCCCAGGGAGAAAAAGCGCGAGGAGAAAAACTTACAACTTAATTGTCCCAGTGACTGGAATCAGCTGCGTGCCCAGGTGAGGCTCAGCACTGCTCAGATTGCTTTCACCTGAATTCCCATGGAACAATCCTGCTGCCTGTGTTTCTGCCAGTTTGCTGTTTATCCTACAGAATTCCCAAACCCCTTTCCAGTTTCGCTCCCTTTACGAGACGGGACAGAGTGAAATTCTGTTGGATTTGGGGCTGGGAGGAGAAGGGCTTATTTAATAATGCATTTTGTTTTGCAGAGTGGATCTCGTTCCTCACTTGGAAAAGATCCCCCCATTCCAGGCTGATTCTCAGCCATCCTCAGGGAATAACCACAATTATTATCCAAACTGCACCGTGATGCAAATGATGATCGTGCCCTTGAAGCTCCCCATCTGTTAATGCTCACTGAAATCCCTCAATCCCAGCAAAAATACCTGGGAAAATATTGGCTTTGAGCAAAAATGGCTCTCCCACAGTGAGCTGTACTGGCTCAATTCCTGAGCTACAGCTGCAAAACTGGCCCCTAGACCTGAGCCTTGGATGAGCTGCAGTCCAAGCCCAGCTTTGGATCGAGCTTTGGACTGAGGGAAAGAGCTGCAAGGTCTAAATAACACTCAGTGTTGAGGGGGGTAGCAAGGGAAATGCTTTATGCTGATCACATGGAAAATAACATCAAAGCCCGAACAATAAAGTGCATTTATTAAATTGGTCCGAAAAAGAAGTTTATTCTAAAATCAATTCGTATTGAACCTCCATAACAAAGAAATCATAAACTCCTGGCAGAGTAATGAACTTGAATTGACCTCAGCAACTCATCCTGAGAGGTTGAAGCCACCAGTTGACACAGAGAACCCCTCACCTGCTCAAGCCATACCTGCTCCACTCAGAAAAGCAGAGGCTCTTAATTTAGCACAGAATCCTCCCCAGTCTAGAAGGAAAATTCCCTGTAAGTGTTAAAAATCAGACACCACTAAATCAGCCCATTCCCCATGAGGAGTACATAGAACACAGTGAATGCTCTGAAGCAGTAAATGGCATAAATCTAACAGTGAAATTCTCTTGCCATGCTCTCAGTTTGTCCAGTCCATCAACCAGCACCTTGGAGACTACTCCAGCCTGGAATTTGTGATCTGGAATTAGAATCAAGAGATCTACCGTGGCTCCAAACTAAACCCACAATGCACCCTAAAAAAACCCCAATGGATCAGCACTTTCCTGCAGGTCTGCTCCCCATGCAGGTCATGCAGTGGTGAGCAGGGCCTGGGTGCACAGGAGCAAAGCCTTCAGCCAGGTGCTAAAAAAAAAATGGGAAAAAAAAAAAAGAAAAGAAAGAAAGAAAAGGAAAAAAAAATTAAAAAAAAAAGGGGAAAAAGGAGAAAGTAGAGAAAATAGAAACGCAGTGAGTACAGAGAAGAAGGACACTTTTATCCACCTGCTTCTAAAATTACACTTCTTTCCATATGCTTCCCTTTGGAAATGAAGGAGACTTGGCTCCAGTGCCAGCTGCCCACATCCCAGATTCTTCCCAAGCCTGACCTTTCCACAGCCTTGCAAGTGTCCCAGTGAGCTTTCCCTTGCTCCCCAGAAGTGCAGGGCAGCACACTGATGCCCTGAGTGAGGGGCTGGAGCCATCCCTGGAGAAGCAGAGGGTCATGGATATTGAGAGGAGTCACCAAACCACAGCACAACTCTGTGCAAAAAGCTCCTGGAAACAAAAAAATCCACCCCCATTCCCAGCAGAAGCGCTCAGGGCATTGATAGAGCTGTCTTCTTCCTCCAGGTCTGCCAGGCTTGGCTGGCTCTGCTTCCCAAGGACTTGCTAAGGGTGGCAGTGAAAGTGGAATTTGATGAACCAGTTTGGAATGAAGCACTTCCACGGAGCCATCCCAGACCCGCCAGCACCGCTCCCTTCTCCCGGCCAAAACCCTGGGAAGTGCTTCTCCCAGGAGAGTGGCCAGATGGTTGATGGCTGCACATCACCAGGGCCTGCCTGGCTTGTGATGAACCAGTTTGAGGGGATGATTTATTTTGCTGAGCCTCAGACCAGGGGGCTTGGGCAGAGGGGATTTTTTGAAGCACGGGAACATCAGACCTTGGAGCTGCTTTTTGTGACAGTCAGAGGCAGAGGCCAACACCAGGGGTGATTAGTGGAGCACACCAGCCCCACATGCAGACACCTTGATTCCCTCAGGAGTCAGGCTTTACTTCTTAAAAAGACCCAACCAGCAGCACATTTTCCCTGCTATCCCCTTCTTTATTTTTAGAGCTGTAATCAGGAGAACATTTTGTCTCCCAGCCGGATCAGCACGTCTGGAAATGAACAGGGGGCAGCTCTGCTCCTCTTTTCTTCTCTTTTTTTTTTTTTTTTTTTTTTTGCAATAAAAGCAGTGAAGAGAGTGGGAGGCAGGAGGCAAATGTGCAGCTCAGTGCTGAGATGGCCCAGCGAGGCCACGGCGCTGTTGTGAGCGTGGAAGAATGGAGAGGAGCACGAGGCAGAAGAAAAGCTTCATTTAGCAATGCATTTCATTTACATTTTTATAACAGAGCTTCAAAGTTCTGATTGATCAGGAGGGCCTCGCTCAGCACAAAGAGCAGGATGATTAAAGCTGGCAGGAGCAGTGATTGTGAGGCAGCAGTGGAGCCGTTCTCCCTCCCCGATGGAGGTGTGTTTATCCTGCCAAGGTTTACACCTGCTCCTCAAATAAGAAAAGAGCTTTTTGGCACTCTGCATTTGTGTTGTAACCACAGGCAGTGAGGTCTCCAAGACTAAGGGGAGAAGGTGCAGCTTCACCTCCAGCTGTGTGTTTAACAAACGACCAAGAAATGGATGAAGCTCAGAAGGAAAAGCTCCCATGGGTGTTAACAGGTGAACATTAACCCAAGATAAAAAGGAAAGGCCAAAGGACCAGCACTGCCCATTGGGGCTGATTTCTGCCTGCTGGAGACTTAATCCCTTATCTGAGCAGGACAAGGAAAGCCCACAGAATTCCCAGCCCGGGAAAGGAGTGAAGCACTGGACACTGCTGTGGGCAGAGCACTTGATCCTGCTGTGCCTCGGAGCCCCCAGCTGTACAACAGGAGGAATAACACTCCTCATGCACATCCTCCACCTGCCCGCTCCTCAGGGCACCCCGGGCACCCCCCCACAGCGAGGCACGGGTGGAAATTTATGTAAAACCCCCAATATTTTACATATAAATATGTATATGAAGCAGCCACGTTCTGAGTTTCGCCCACCACCTTGGTACAGCCATCGAAATATCCATCTAGAGTTCAAAACACCCTCCAGAGACCCACAGCCCGATGTCATCTGCAGTGCTCATCACCCAAAGCCACAGACTGTGCCTCTGGCCTCTCCAGCACCCAGAGGAAGCCGTGTCACACCAAGGTCCATCTCCTCATCCTCATCAGGGATGTGGATCAAAGCTTGGATAACAGCCCTCTCTTCAGACCCAGGAGTCAGATATTTCAGAGGGCTGATTTGGAAACGCTCCAAGTGATGTAATTAAGGGATCAAGATCAAGTTAAGCCGGACCTAAATAGCTCAGAAACAGTCTCAGATGCACTAAAGCACAAAATGATGCTGCACTGCAGCATCGTTGGGAGGTTCTGGCACTGAGGTCCAGGTTCTGTCTGGTCTGTAGATTAAGACAGGGCTTAAATCCCCCAATCCAGGCAGTTCTCTGTTGTTCTGTGTGCTGTCAAGGTCCCTACAAGTCGCTGCCATAGTGACTTTAGCATCTACAAAGCTTTTACCTCCTTTTGCAGACCCTACAAATTCCCCAGCAGAAGTGTGGATCCCGTGTAGCAAATTAAAACCTGATAATAGTGAGCTTTGCTTTCCCTAATCCCTCTCACAGATCCTTTAGGAGGACCTCAGGCATGAAATTCTTGGCTTACACCCATCCTGGAAATTTTCAGCCTGCATCAATGAGAGCAAGAGTTAAACCATGTATTAAAGAGAAAATGTTATTATGTGTGGGGAACCGCTTAGAATTAAAAATTGTCAATATTGCAATGAGCAATAATGACTGGCTTCACTGGTGTGATAGTGGAATAAAAAGCTGGGGTTAAGTCTCAGAATCTGAGGCATTCTGAATTCCTTGTCCCACTTGACAATCTTTGCTTGTTCCCAAAGCTTCTCCCTTAAACAGCAGTTGAAGAAATAGCATTTGGAGACCCGAATGACTTAGAAATTGCCCCAATTTTTTATCTTTCTGATTCCTGAACATAAGTCACCTCTTGATTGAGAGTGGATCAGATCTCAAATTATATGTGGGGTTTTTTTTCCTGATGGGGGATACATTTGTGTTGAAAGGAGCACTGTGTATTTTATTTACAGTGCTGTGCCTGGCTTTAAGATTGCCCAAACACAGTGATATATGCCTGCTTTGTTCTCCTCACAGCATTTTCCTGGCTCTTTAGTGGGAGGTTTATGACTTTTTTTTTCGTGCAATATGAATGCAGCAGCCAATATATATATATATTTTAATAATAAATACAGTGTTTACAAGAATAAAACCTCAATTCCAGATAGAAATATGCACCCGCATATGTGTGTCAGTGCCAGAGGCTCTGAGCTCTTCCCAGTGGTGATACCAGGAGTAAACTCTGACTTAAAACAGTCCTCAGCTGGTCCAAACAGCTGCTCCTGGGAGCTCCACAGCCCCTTCCCTGGATGGGAGATGTTCTGCCAGACCTGTGCGAGGAGGAGGAGGATCCTTCATCCCCGGGGATCTGGGAAGTCAGGGCTCACACCCCTGGGAGGACAAGCTAATTTCTTTCCCAGTTTTGGTGGTGCCAGATAAAATTCCGGTTGCCAGACTGGAAAAAGGGGGGTTGAAGGTGTTGTAATGTCATCCTGCTCCTGAATGTTGGTGTTTAGCCCTCCTGGTGCTCAGATGAGCCAGGGAGTGCAGGTTTTAATACACTTGTGGCTACTAAGCACAGTTATAACCCAGCTATCAGGAGTGTGACCCACACACTGAAACCAAAACTGCAGGTGGACTCTTTTGCTGCCACATCTCCTTAAAAAAATGTATATATATACATATATATATATATTTGGAATAGCAAAATAAAATATATGATACTGTAGAAAATGACACCGGGGAGGCTACGGAGAAGCCGTAGCCAATGATCAGAACTAATGGATCACTATTTAATAATAACACTTAGCCCCTGAATAGGTTTGAAGCTTCAAAGAGCTGTGCAAACGGGAGCTAATTAATCCACACCAAATCCCAGCCAGGTATTACTGGATTCTCTCCCTCCTTACACGCTGCTCAGACAAGATTACAGCTCCTAATTGTCCCCACGGCCACAGAGATTGCTAAAAATGGGAAGAAGCACGTCCAGGATGATGTGAAGCCCAGGAGGAACAAAATGAGAGGTTTAAGACCCTTGGGAACATTATTTGACTAATGATTCCAGCCATTCTAAGGGCTACTACTATTATTGCCCTGATTTTCACGGGGGAAGAAAGGAGCATCAGATGATGAAGAGACCATGTAGGAGTTTTGTGGAGGAGCAGGGGCAGGCAGCAGAGCTCAGGGGTCATTCCTGTGCTGGTGAGCAGCAGCGTGGCCCCGCTGAGCAGCAGAAACAGGGATGGGGAAGCAGCTGAAGTTGTTCACTGAGGTCTGGCTGGGGACAGGACACTCCCTCCATGTGCTGGATTCCCCACCTTCCTCGGCTGGAAACGTTCAGCCACGCTGGGGCTGGAAGAGCAGCTGTGCAGGTGATACCAGAGCTAAATCCCTCCTCAAACACCCCGGCTCCTCCTCCCTCTGCAAAGGCCATTTGGCTAATGCCGTGTTTGCAGGTTAATCTGATCCAGAGCCACCCATTCCAGGTGGAGAGCTGTGAAACACCCCGGAGCAGCATCCCTGGGACCTGCTGAGACCTGTCTGGAGTCAAAAAACAGAAAGCAGGAGCACAACATCCCATCTCCAAGGGCCTGGCAGCACAGGGAGTGGCAACATCCCCCCAGCTCCTGGCACTGGGGGCTGCTCTCCCTGCAGGCACACACCCTGGGCAGGGCAGGATCTGGGCAAGGGGCAGGAGGATACCCCAGCCTGGCCATTCCTGAGCCACTGGACACCTGGGAAGGACCAGGGAGGAAGAAGCAAAGTGTCTTCACTCGCTTGGTGGGCAGCATTTGGAAGCTCTGCTTTGTCCTTCAGCCACAGGGCAGTTTTTGTGTCCTTCCTGCCACTGGCACACTGGGGGCTTTCTCACCATTTTCTACTGTTCTCACCCACTCTGTATTTTTGGTGTAAACTCCTGGAGGTGGGAGATGTCTCCTGAAGGGCTGTGTGTGGCTCCTTCTCCGTGCTCTGTTTGTGGTGGGCTCACATCCCTCCCTCTCTGCGGGTCCCCCCGTGGCTGTGGGGTCACCCCAAGGAGCGGGGACCGGCCGAGGGGGTTTGTTCCTGTGCTCCAGCCCCAGCCAGGCTGCTGTGTCCTGCAGCTGGGACACCCAGAGCACACAAAACTGCAAATGCTTCCACACACAGAGGACTTTTCAGCTCATCCCCTTCCCTGGCAGCTCTTCAGGACCAGCCCAGACTACTCCCACCTTCAGTCAGGGAATACCAGCCTTGATAGATCTGAGCTCTCCTGAGCCAGCATGGATTTCTCCAGATCTCTCACTGTGTAGTTCTGTAGATCAAAAAACCCACTTGTCTCTCCCTTTTAGCCTGTGGTTTGTGGTTATTCAGCTGGGGGTCACAGTACAACTAACTAATCTTCAGGCTTACAGGGCATTTTGCCATCAGCAATTCAGCACAGGGGAGGGGAACAGAATTATTCCTTTCCTTTGTCACTGGTCCTCTCACTAATATCACAGCACTGAATGGGATCAATGAGAATGTGCTGCTACACTTCCTTAATGCTTTATTACAGGCACCAGGGTCCTGCTAAACAGCATAATAAAATATCAATAAATAGACTGTTTGCTGTAAAGGCTCCTTCTGCTGTTTCTCCACCTCAAGCATGATTTCTGCAGCTGGGGATGTTTCAGTGTAGCCAGAGGGTACTCTGGTGTGCAGGGCAAGATGGGAATGGAGAGATGGATGAATGAGTGGATGGACTGTAGCAGGCACAAGGACTTTTTCTAGGCTGGAAAGAAATGAGCACATCACCAGAGAAACACTGATGCCCACTAACATTGTTCTGCTTTCAGCTTCCTGCAAACAGCCAAACCCCAAAGTGTTCATGAAAAGCAAGATGGATTCCCCTCACTTAATATCAATGCCAGAGAAAAAGAAACATAGCAACGTTTTAGCTCCAGTTTTGAAACTAAGATTTTTGAGGACTGCGGGTACGAAGGGACACTTCATTGGGAAGGTGGTGGATACGTGCACAGAAGTAAGGAACAAAATATAGAAAGGCCCACATGAATCACTGTGATTAAGCCCGGGCAAAAATGGGTTTTGATGATTGATGAAAACCACCAGGATTTTCATTTTGGATTAAAAAAAAGGCTTTGACCTTCCCCTGGAGCAGGAAATCCTTTATCCACCCCGCTCTCCTCCCCGCTCTGTTTTTGATAACATCTTTTCTTTAGTGCCTCTGCTGGGAATACCTGAGCAAAGCTGCTCTGCTGAGAGACAGCTGGGTGTGTGATGCAGCAGGGTAGAACACAGACCTCCTTTTTCATTAATAACTAGTGGCCTGCCCAAGCCTTTGAGCGAGCCAGGGCTCTGTGCAGCCTGAATCTCAGCCAGCCTGTGCCTGAGAAATCTCTGCTGACCAAGGTCTGTCCTCCAGCTTCCCCCGGGGCTTTGGCAAAGCACCTGATAAAGATGTCTTCAGCGTGTCTGACATGGAGCTATTATGCTGTTTACAAGAGATCTGTCACAGACAAGTGCCTTCTGCACAGAAGCCATTTCCTCCCCAGGCAGAGCAGAGGACGCCCTAAATTAGCTCCCGAGGATGGAGTTATTCCAACCCCCCCAGACACAAACCAAGCCACGCTCCAATCTGCATGGAGCTGCATCCCATAGCGAGTTTGGCTTGTGGGCTGTAAACTGTGCCTCGTTTCTGCTCCCCTTCCCTCTCTCTTTGGCTGATGGATCCTGCAGTTTGTCCAACAGTTCAGCTGGAGAGAGGGCAAAATTTGGAGGGGAGGGACAGGGGATGGCGAGGCTGAGAAATACCTGCTGGGAATGCTTTGGAAGTCACCCAGAACCAGGGAATACATCATTCTGAAGAGGACTGTTAGCACGAAACAAGCAGACAGGAGCTCTGCCTTCCTGACTGAGTGGCTGCAGTGCCAGCCTGAAGGTCCATGGCAACTCTGGATGCCCAGGCTCCCGTTGAAGCCTTTCCCTGCTCCCTTCATTTCTACCTGCTAAAATGAAGGTATCCTCCAGGAACTGGGGTCTTCCACGGCCTCTCTTCCCCCTCCATGCCGTGGAGCAGAGTGAGGTGTGTACAAGAGGGGGGGGGGGGCGCAGCACACGGTGGTGAAGGGTTCATTTCTCTAATCATAAATTCAGCCTCCCGTAAATTCAATTCCGTGATGCTGCGCCTGTGACGTCAGTAAATCACAGCCATAAAGAAGGGAAGGCAACAGCAGCACGGGAAGGGAATGCAAATGCCTCCGGGAAGCCGGGCCATCACTCACAGCAGGGGCAGGACAGGCAGCTCTGGAGGCTGCAGAGGTGCCCGTGCCAGCCCCTGCCCTGCCAGAGTGGCTGCTCCCTGCATCCCAGCTTCCCCCAGCACAGCCTGCAGGAGCTGGGAATCACCTCCTGCCTCAGCTGGATGGCTTCAGTGGAGGGTACCTTGCATATGCAGGGCTCATCAGCTCTGTCTCGTACATAAAAGCTGATATTCCTCTTGTTTTCCTCACCAGTTTTTCCCTGGAGGAACAGCATTTACAGCACGTTGGGCATCTGCTGTACAGAGCTGGAAAATAGAGGATTGTTCCTGTTCCAAACAGGTGAGTTCCTGCCCCCAGCAGCATCCTGACACTCCCACTGAAGGTGCCCCACATATTGTGACACACAAAATCCCTTCAGATCCCGCTAAGTGGGAAGGGACTGCAGATATTGTCGGGGGTGAGCGAGGCATTTGTGTCCCGACATCCGTGTGAGCTCCCCAAAGCCTTTGGAAGATGATGGGTTCTCTGCCTCTGTCTGCACTCTGAAAACATCCTGCTCTGTTCCCGTGGCTGAATTCACCCTGCACAGCTCTGCCCAAACCACTTGCTCCTCCCGGAGCAGACCACAGCCGGCTCCCTCACCCAGGTGACCTTCTCCAGGGCCGGTTCCCCCTCACCGTGGGGATGGCATGTGTGGCTCTGGGCAGCACAACGTGACGCTGACCTGAGCTCCCCTCCCGCCCGGGCTGAGCTCTGCAGAGCCGGGGCCAATCCAGCAGAGCCTCGCTGACAGCCCCGGGGGAACGGGACGAGCAGGGAGAGCCCTCTGAGCTGGCAGCACTCCAGCCTCCTCCACTGCCCCCCCAGCACCCCCTCCTTGAGTGCCTGCTGCACCAGCACAGCCTGGTCGGGATGTGGCCCCCTCTGCTTCGCCCTGTTGCTCCTCTGGCCCCTCTCAGGGTGGCTTTGTGACCCCCCGAGCTGGCACAGCCCCGCCGAGAGTGAAGCTGATGCTGTGTGACAGCTCACTCCCAGCGCGTCACACTCCGCTCACACACCAGCTGAGCCTGCTCCCCGCTCCCTGTCCTGGAAGCTTCCAGCACCAGACACCTTTGTCTCCCTGCAAAAAGCTTTTCCAGTGGTGGAGGGGTTTTTTTTTTTTTCATGCCGCTGAAACCAGCCTGTCACAGACACTGCTGCCTCCTTTCCCTCCCCAGAGCAGGGTGACTAACTCACGTTGGGTCACAGCCTGATTCCTGCTGGGATCCAACCAGATCGGGAGTGGCAATGTTAGAGGAGACTCAGGACTGCCAGGAGCAGGCAGTCTCCACTGCTTCCCCGTGCTGGAAGCTGGCTGAACCGCCCTTGGCTGTGCATGGCAGAAGCCATCAATAAGGTCTGCTAGCGAGGAAGCTGGGTAAAAGATGCTGCCCTCCCCTCCTGCTTCCGTAGAAAAACTCATTTCAGCCCTGCAGGCTTCTTTCAGCTGTCTCCAGCCCTCCTCTGTGGAGAGAAACACGGAGTCACAGCCAGGCAGGGGCCGTTTCTATTTGCAGCCATCCCAGCGTCTGCGCTTCAGCCACTTGCTGATAGAATGCCCCTCACCACAGAAACAAAGAAGAGCTTCCTAAAAAATAAAAACGATCTACCCGCCCTCCACCTCCAAACCACGCTTCCAGTCTGATTGACAGCTTGGGAAAGTTCCTAATTATGTCCCCTGGACACTTTGGAGGCGACCCACCCCAGAGCGTGATTTGATGGCTCAGCGACTGGATGGCCTCGTTTGTACTGATTTATATTACCGAGCCAGTTCGAGCCTCATCAGCCTGGCTTGACCTAGTTTTTCCTCTTGCATAGGTCAATAAAAACACAGCAAATAGAGCTAATCAGACACTGAGGATGCACAGTTAATCCAGGCTGGCCCAAACTTAACAGGAGCACTGCAAACTCTGCTGTCAGAGAAAGGAGACAATAAATCTTTCCTTAAACAGTCAAAGGGAACTGTAGAAAGAACATGCCATTTCCAGGACAGATAATGCAGGAGGCTTTTTTTTTCTTTCTCTCTCTCTCTCTCTTAGGTTGCTTCCCTTTTGGTTTGGCTGAATCTGGTGGATGATGCACGAGTCTCCTTCCCCTGGAAGCAGAGAGCATTGGTGCCTTCTCTGCACTGGGGTTACAACCAATCACCAAAAGGGCATGAAGTCAGACAAAAAGCAAATGAAAAAAATGTGTGCAGCTGGCTCTAGGGTGTCCAAATAAATCCTGGGTAAATGCCAGGCTGCCTTAGTCACTGGATGCAGCGGGAGGAGGACGACCTCCTTTAAACTGTGGAGTGAGGGGAAGGAAGAGCAGCCACATCCGAGGGCTGGCTGTGCCATGGCCTTGTGCCAGGGCTGTGGGCAGGGCCCAGGCAGGGCTGGGCTGGGCTGACACGCAGCAGACACATGGAACACGGGCTGCAGGATGTGCCTCCCAGGACACACACGTGTTGGTGTGTCCACACACAGCCCGGGACACCAGAACCACAGGCTGGGCTCTCGTGCAGACACTGACTCCCATGGGACGTGTTCTGCAGAGAAACACGTCTGTGATGGGAGCAGAGCCTGGCAGGGACACACCCCCCCCGTCCCCCTGAGCCCCTCACCCCCAGGGACGTGATGTCTGGTCAGGCATCACCACCATGACACGTATGACCCACACAGGGGGTGTGCAGGGACCCCTGTCTGTGCCCCTGTGGCCTTTGTGTCCCTCCCTGATCTCACTGGGAAGTGCTCTCTGTGCAGATGTACAGTCGCACTCCAGCATCCATCACAGCCCCTGTGCTGGCCTGTTCACAGCAGGAGTGCAACACCTATTCTGGGAACAGCAGGGCTGTGCTGTACAGATCCCAGAGGTGCATCCAGAGGTGCACCCAGGACAATTAACCTGCACCCAGCACACCCCTGTGCACCAACACACAGCCTAAACCTCCTTAATGCCTCTCACCAGCACCTTTTCCTCCCCAAAGCAGCCAATTTCTACCACTGACCACAGACCATGCTGGGGTGCTCCAGCTGGGTGCTCCAGCCCTTTGCCCTCCTGGGGTTCCATGCCAGCCTCTGCTCTCATCCCTCTTTTCTCCTGGCTCTTCTCTCACGTGGGGACTTTCATGCCTCGAGTGAAGGAGCTCAGGTTTGAGCGACGACCTGGTGAGAGCACCTCACTCTCCCTGCAGATGAACCCAACAGAGCTCAGGGTTGGCTTAGTCTAGGGCTGATCTCAAGTGTGCATTTCCCTTGGAAAATTAATATTTGCTCTCTCCCATGGCAGACACTTGCCTTGCAAAGCAGGCAGGAGCCAGTGCCTTTTCCCAGGGAACGCTCCCTTGCAGGCAGCTGGGGCAGAGCCAACCTCCCTTGTGCAGCCACTGCTGCCATCTCCACTCAGGGACTGCGGCTCCAGCGCTGCAGGCACTTGGAAGCAGCCTCATGAGGGCAGGCAACGGGGCCAAGGTCACCCCAACCCACGCTGGCACTCCAAGGAGAGCTGTCAGAGGCACTCCCAGGAGGATAAAAGCTGGCACCAACACGCCAGCAGTGATGAGGTCTCCACTTCTGGACAGAGCTGCGATGCTCTAACTGACCTCAAACCACCCTGGGAAAGAGCATCAGTCCCTGCAGGCACTGAGCAGCTGAGTGCCCAGAAAGGAAACAGGGGGAGAAATGGAGGGAATGCAGGACTGGCGTGGGATGGGCAGAGGCTGAAGTGGCCCACGAGGGACTGTGGGGTCACAGAGGAGCACGGGGCAGAGCAGAGAGGGCTGGAAGGGCTCCCAGCCCACTGCAAGGTGTGCAGTGCCCACCTGCACGTTCCCCTGAGTGCTGGCACGTGGGGACCAGTCTCCATTCACCGAGGGGAGAGGCTTTACCTGCCACCAGACCTGCACCACACACCTTCACCAGAGAAGGGGGGAGAAGCAGCAGGCTCCAGTTCTGCCCTGCTGTCTCAGGAGACGCTCCCGTGTTTGCAGAGAGGGTGAACCGGCAGCTGACAAAAGCTATTCCCAGGCAATTAGCCCCCAGAGGCCGGCGAGGGCTGTGCCTGCTGGGCTGTGCTGCATCCATGTTTCACTGTGCCGTTGCCAGGGCAGGGGGAAGGAGCAGGAGCTGAATGCACAGAAAGAAGCATGCCTGGGTGTGTGTAAGAGCTCCCACTGCTCTCTTTACAATGCAAGGGAATTTCCACACAGGATCCAAGGAAACTGCAGCTCTGAGACCTGGCCCTTGGCTTTGGCTCTCATTGCATCAACTGGGAAGAGCTGGGTACTTCCAGAGGCTCGTTCTTCAGGGAGGCAGTTGTGCAATCCCAGCTCCGTGCAGGGACACAGCCTGGCTCTCCCTAAAGAACTGTTTATTCCAAGGATTGCAGTATTTACTGGTAGCTTGGTAAGGAAAGGTTTATCAGCAAGGTTGTGCTCCCAAGCCAACGTCCTTGTGCTGACGCAAAAGCAAGTGGGATATGTCCATCCAGGAGAGATACAGTGGAGCAGTGTTTGAGATATCTGGATTTTATTTCCCCCGTTTTATCACCTCACACCCCAGCACCGCTGTTGGAAAGCAGAGCAAGGCTGGGCACAGTGACTCCAAGAGCCAAGTGACACCACCATCCGATGCCAGCACCCACGAGAGAGACCTGCCTTCCCCTCCTGCCTCCAGGAAAAGCCCTGCTCGGTGTGGACGCTGCCAGGAACTCCAGCAAAGGATCAGCACTTGCCGAGCCAAGCCATCCTCCTGCCTGCTGGCCCTCCCCACACCCCACTCCAGCAGCATTGTCCCCGCGTCTCCGGCGTTGGAGCATCAGCGTAATGTGATGTGACACCTTCCCCCACACTTTGTTATAAATATCGCGTTTCACTGTAACTGTGTCTGACACCCCCTTGGAGGCATTTTCTCATGCTCCCAGCCGGGGTGCGGGCACGTGCAGACCCCCCCAGCCCGCCCTGGCTCTGCGGGCAGGGGTTGCCCACCCTGCCCTCTCCTTGCCCAGCACCACCGGCAGCGGGGATCGGTGGCACCGGGACGGGATGAGCCCTCTGGAAGGATTCCCTCGCCCTCAGCCTGATCCTCCAAGAAATAAAGCTGCGGCATCGCATCTCTCTCTCCCTTCGTCCTTCCGTGGGACGGACGCCGGCGCAAGGGATGGGTGCTCAGAGCTCCTGCTGATGTTTGTTCGTGTGCTCCCACCGTGCCCCCCCAGCTCCCCGGGGCACCCCCTTCCCAGCCACACGTGCCTGTAGTTATAGAAAATGCCACTAGATGTCTGTCAGGGTCCTGCACATCGGCTGCTGGGGACAGCCCTGGGAACCGGGGGGGACAGGGTTGGGGTGCAGGCTGGGCTGGGAGCTGTGCCCGGGTCAGTGCCAGCACCCCAGCCAGGATTTCTGATATTTTCGGGCCTGTGGGAAAAATCCCCACTTGAAACTTCGTAGAACCACGGGATGGTTTGGATTGGAAGGGACCTTAAAGATCATCCTGTTCCAACCTTCTGCCACGGGCAGGGACACCTTCCCCTGCACCAGGTTGCTCCAAACCCATCCAACCTGGCCTGGAACACTTCCAGGGATGGAGCAGCCACGACTTCACTGAGCATTTAATTCCTGCTAAAGGCACAGCCACCTCCATGCATGCACACAAACCTATTTATTCCCTGGTTGGCACAGCAATCCCACTGGGATGGGGCAGTGGGGCAGTGCCTCTGCCCATGGATTCACCCACGGGGCTGGGAGCAGAGGCCAAGCCATGGATCAGCTGCTCCAAAGCCATCACTGAGGCTTCCTCCAGCCAAAGGGCAGCTGCAGCTCCACGGTTTCACCTCTTGGGTATCTCTTCGCAGCAGATGCAACGCAATTACCA
Source organism: Chiroxiphia lanceolata (assembly GCF_009829145.1). NCBI lineage: Eukaryota > Metazoa > Chordata > Aves > Passeriformes > Pipridae > Chiroxiphia > Chiroxiphia lanceolata. The sequence continues at coordinate 2,348,656 of NC_045659.1, read as the reverse complement.
TCACTGCTGAAAGGCAATTACTGCTCGAGCTGCTTAAGAAATGCCAGCTATTTTTCAGAGGAAATTTGGGAAGGAAATCATCTCTTTTTTCGCGTTTTTGGGGAATTTGAAGTTTCCACCAGCTTCTCTTTTCACTCAAAAGAAAAGGATGGGAAACAAGCTTTCTTAAATACTGTTGATGTAAAAACATACTAGAGGATAAAAAGAGAAGAATGTATTTTTGAGCAGAAAAGAGAGCGTTTTACACATTTTACTATTTTTTTAAATCTATAACCAAACATTTTATTTTTTCTTTTCCTATTACAGGAGTATTTATCTTGCTGTGTAATATAATTTGAAAAAATACTAACCAGCTTTAGGTCCAGGTCTCTCCTGCAGAGGTCAGGATAGCACAGGAGCCTCTGCATTCAAAGATGTCCCTCCCCATGGCTGCACAGCCCAACTCCAGGCCAAAGGAACTGTGACAGTCATGGAACAGGAAAGCAATTTCCTTCCCTTTCCTTCCCAGCTGACAGCCCAGTATGGGACCGAAGGTAAAACCCTGCTAAAATCTCCCAGAAAGGAGCTGGCTGGAGGAAAAAGGCAAAAGGCAGTTAAAAAGTAATGGAGAGGACAGAAAAGAGAGAGAGGAAGACCCTTGGCTCCCAAGATCTGGAGCTGTAAGGAGCACAAAGCACTTGGAAACGCTCAGAAGTTGTGTGTGAAAAGCTCCCCTGGCTGATGTGTCGAGGAGCTTCCAATCGCCTTTCAAAAGCTTCCCTTCCCTCTGCTCCCTTTGTAATGGGAGGCTGTTTCTAATTATCTGTAAATGTTAAATGTTCTCTAATTCAATCAGAACAACTTGTTCACAGATGGCAAACCCTTCATCTGCTCCGCTTTCAGCGGAGTCTCTGCCTCAAGAGCCATTGATCTCTCCCTTCCCGGAGAGGCTGTGGCTGGAGGTGCGGAGAGGAAAGGAGCCCTCAGAACAATTCCAGGTCTTTCCCTTTTCCTTGACAGCTCTCCCACCGTCCCCTGCTCCCCTGTAACCCAGTTCTCTCTCCTGGGCAGGCACTGCAACCACGAGGCTGGCAGAGGCACGGCTTGGGTTCAGTCTCTCCTCTCCTCACTGCCGTGTTTCTCCTTGTCTTGCCTGCACAGTCCTGTCGGTGCCACCTCATCCCACCCTGCCATGGGTGCACAGTGCAGATCCCTGGATCCTGCTGCAGTTATACCACAGGCTGGCAGTTTACCCCCCCTGCATCCCAGCTCCTGTCACCACCCCGCCAACTCATGTCACGCTCCTGCCCAGCTGATGCTGATCCCGTTGGACTCTCCGTTCTTATCTCATTGCCTGCTGGTGAATGGCACATGCCAACACTCTGTCCGTTCTCATTCCCTGCTCCCAGCACATCTGTCCCCCTCAGCCACGACGTTTTCCCCCCTGCTGCTGTCCAGGCTTGGTGGTTAGGGCAGAAAACTGCTGCCCAGTGCCCAGGAACAGCTGTGACAGGGATCCTAAATCAGGTGTCCCCCTTCCTGCCACTGAGGCTTGCAATGTACACTGCACAAAGCCAGGGGCACGGGGATAAAGGAGGGGGGCGGGCTGGTTTTCTCCTTAAACCAGAGGGGAACTCTCTGCTGCTGATTCCCAATGATTTATTGAAGCATCTCGTCTCCCGCCCAGACCTAGAAAAGGGTCTTGCCTTTGATCAACTGGTGACTCACCATCTGCAGCCGAGGTGATTTACGACAAATGCGAGCTATTTCTGCACAGGGAAGGGGAGAAAAATAGGCCTCATCATCACCCAGGGGGTGGGAAGGATGGAAAACAAGCCGCCCACGGGACAAGGGTGGCTGGGCCGCTCCCCACGGCAAACCCGCCGCTGCTGCTGTGCCAGGGGCTGTGTGGGGGAGACTCTGACGTCTCACACAGATGGCTCCACGCCAGGGTGGGAATAGAACAGCCCAGATTATCCTCTCCACGTCTCATGGTGGGTCTCCATCCGTCAGGATGAGAGAGAGGGGTGCGAGCGCAGCCCACGGGGAGGAGGGCGTTGACAGACGCTGCTGAGCACAAATCCTGGTCGTGCTGCCAGGGCTCAGCCTGCTCTTTTCCATGCCCATCCTTCCCTCCCTCGTGGCACAGCCACAGTCTGATCGCTTCCAGATCAGGAAACTCTATTTCCTGGAAGAGTTTTTCTTTCGAAGGCAAATCCTGGCACAAAAATGAAATACCTGAAGACCCCTGTTTGCTTTCTGTGACGTGCCTAAAAGCTGAAGTACCACATCCACCAACCCCCCAGACTCCACTTGGTGACTAAAATGCCTTTAGCTAAAAGACCATCCCCTTTTAAGAGGAGGAAGATGTTTGGTTGCTGGGGACATGAGCAGATTCACAGCCTGACATCCAGCCACCCACGAGAGACTCTGTGCAGAATCTGCTCCACGGCCTCCAACGACTGGCTAAGGAGAAGCAAAGTCATTAAAGTGTGTGTTATATGGGCTGGAAAAATCCTTGGGAAGAAGCTCCACGCAGAGCCCCACTGGGCAGAGTGCTCTGCTGCTCAGGAGCACTGATTAGGGAGAGTTTGTTAATGAAGCAGATTTTAGTGGCTAAAGGCAAGAGGGGAGAGCAGGCTGTTCATCCAATGGTGCAATGTGGGCTTGCTGCAGCTGATCTTCAGTGGCCATAAATCAGCTCAGTTCTCCCAGCTTTTATCAGCTGAGGATCTGACCCAGGGGATGTGGGAATCACTGAAGGCCACAGCACCATCACGTTGTAATAAAACTGCTCAGCTTTGGCCACTGCAGCTCTCAAAGCCTTTTGCAGACATTCCAAAGCTGCTCCAGAGCCATAAAGGTTTTGCTCACTGCTCCAAATTTGCCTTTTTTTTCCCTACAATCCCTGCAGGTTCAGCTGCTTCAAATGAGTGAGACCCCTCAAAGCAGAGGAGAGGGGGGTAACAGGACCCTGAATAAAAGCAGAGTCAGCCCTGCTGTTCTGATGTCGCTGGGCCATCCCCCTCTGTAAGGAAAATCAGCATTTTTTCTGCAGGATACCAGCAGAACATGACCAGTTTCCTCTGTCTGAGGCTCTGCTCCCAGCTCCATGCTGCATTTTTTGCCCTGTGTGAGAGAGATGAAAGGGTGGATCAGTGCCCTTAAAAGACCCAGCACGGTTTTCCCAGTGCACAGATGGTGTGTACAGGAGGATTGCACCCAAACAGGCTGGAAAATATGCTTCCTGTTCCCTATTTCCCTCTTCTAACTTGTCATCCCCCTCCCCACCTTCACACCTTTCCCTTTGAGCAGGAGCAATGGGTTTCCACAGCCACACAGGTAACTCCCATTTCCTGCAGCAGATTCCCAAATGTATGAGCTTCTTTCCCTCCGTGATGGGCAGGTGTTCCAAAGGCAGTGGAAAAGGAGTTCATGGGAGTTTTCCAGCCCATGGGAAGACCAGGACAAGCCCTGCCCCAAAATAACTCCCATTGGATGCATGAGAAATGTTCCCAACTGCTTCAGAGCACCTCCCAGAGGATCCAGGCATTTAGAGCATGACTTTCCAATGGCTCTCTGGACGTGCCAGCCTTTATCCTCTGTGTTATCCACAGGGTGAGCACATCCAGGAGTTCTAACCTCCCTCCCCGTGCTCAGTCTGCTGTGGCAAGAGGAAATTAGGTTTGGTGGGAGCAGGGGTGGGTGGGTTTGGAGAGACATTTCTCCTTCCCAAGGGGACATCCAAAGGGAAAGAAGCCCCCTGTGGAGGTGGGTGGTGTACAGGCACAGCAGCCAGGAGCAGAGAGACTGCAATCAGCTCTTCCACAGGCTTTCCACGTGTCCTTCAGGCACGAGTACCTCAGTTTGGCAAGCCCTTCCAAATCCCTGCAGCGAGCAGCGAGAATGAGGAGTTCTCCCAGCCACCATCTGATCCTCCTCATCAATCACTGCTCTGCACTGCCCACCCATCCCTGCTCATCCCGAGGATGGAGCCCACTTAGCCAAGCCCCTTCCCATCCAGCCCTTCATCACCAGGGATCGATATCCCTTATTGACTAAGCAGGGCCCAGCCATTAACGAGTTCATTTTCCATCACTTAGATGCAGATGGATTCCCTGAGGAGCCCCAGGGTCACCAAAGTTTCATTAACAGAGACTGTAAAAGTATTTAAATACATTTAAAAGAATCGCTTGACAAATGGAGTGAGCCCACAGTCCTACTCCTCTCAGGTTATCTTCAAAGAGAAAAGAGACCTTTGGTGCCCACGGAAGGACAAAAAGCCCTTAACAGCTTTTCCCTGCTATTATCCATCTCACATCACTTCCAAAGAGGTCCAGTTTCCCAGAATGCTCCAGATGGAGACCAGCTACTCATTTATCCCAACCCTGGCTGAGCCTCTTCCAGCCACAAGGGCTTTTGACCTCCAAACTGGCTGTGACATGTTTGGTGGCAAACTGAGGCATGAGATGATGCCTCAGATCCAGCCCCAGATCTGGACAGAATAGGTATCATACACTGGTAGAATAGGTATCATGAACAGGCACTGGGAGATGTGCTGCAAAGTGAATTCTCATCCCAGCTGTTTATATCAGGGCAAAAAAAAAAATGTAACTGAGCTCAACCTGAATATTAAATGGGGGGAAAAAAGGTGTCAGAAATACAGGCTGAACTCAGGGGTCTGTTTCTGCTGCTCAAAGTTTTCTGTCCCATTTCCACAGATCTGTAGGAGACACATTAAATTTTTCTGCCACAAAAGCCCATGTAGGTACTGGCTTAGCTGTTGCTCCATGAGAGAGGGGTTTGGAACCCAGCAACACCACCAAATGTCCACCCAGAGAACATGGCCATGGGAAACACACCCTGCAGACAGTTTCCACTGTGAGCTCATTTCTGCCCAGAGCAGAAAAACAAAAATGCAATGTGACATTTTTTTTCTCCCCACTTGGTAAGAGATGACTCATGAAGTCACTTTACAACTCTTGGTGGGTGCCCAGGGTGGCAGGGGCTCACAGCACTTGGAGATAAGAGTCACACCACCAGGGAGGGCAACTAAACTTGGTTTCCCTAAGTCCAAAGCCTGCATGAATCCTTTCTCCTCCTGGGAAGGCTGTGAAGCACCAGAGATCTACCAATTTTTAACCAGTGTCTTTTTCTGTCACAAAAAAACCCCAACTAAACAGGCATTAGGAATTAGTAGACAAAGCCTGGCTCTTTGGCTGGTTGAAAGTCTGGATAGACTTGCCATGGGGACAAGTGCTCATCCTCAGTGCCAGGCCAGCTACTCTCCCAGGGAGATGGGCAAAGCTATCCCATGCCTTTGGAAAGGTCTCCTGATTTCCTGGGAGCTCAGCAGGAGGAAGGTGACCTCCTCCCCCCAGCACCTGCAGAAGAAAGCAGAAACTCTTGGATGGAGGAGAACTCCCACAGTGAGACAGGAGGAGGGAACTGGTCCACGAGCAGAGGTTTGTCCTCTGGGAGAGAGCAGCAACATCATTCCACCGGCCCCTCTGCAGTCATTCCAGGCTGACAGAAACATTTCCCTTGGAGCCCCTCCAAACTCACATTGCTAACTCCTCAGACTGCAGCAAAATCCCTCTGAATAGACATCAGCCAGGCCCAGTTGGCACTGACAAAACAGGCTGTGAGGGGGATTACTCTGGGCTCACACAGCATTGTTTGGAGTAAAACCCCTTCCCTTCCTGGGATGGTGGAGGAACGTGCACAGGAAACCTCCCCTGCCTGCCCAGCCTGGCAACAGCCTCCCCCTGCTCACCCACAGGACACTCAGTAATGCCCACAAGGTAAACTCAGCCTTTATTATTCCTGTCTCTATTTATCAGGATTTATGCTGACAATCCCAAGAGTGACAAATCAGCATCCCTAGGATGTGTTGATTCCCGTCCCGTCGGGTGCTGCCAAGGCTGATGCCCACCTGGCCTGGCAGAGAGGGGCAGAGGGTCCTGTTCACAGGGAAACAGCTCGTTTGGGACAGCCAGGAATTAATGGCATGGCTGGAAATGAGGGATAGAGAGAATAATCTTTGCTGGATGTGCCTTAGAAACAAGTGGCACCGATTGAAAGGGGCACAGGGAGTGGGGCTGCTCCGTGTTCACAGCAGTGATTGGGATCAACTCCAGGTTTACACCAGAAATTCCCATGTCTGGGCTGGATTTGCTGCAGATTTGCTAAATTTAACGCACCAGAGTTGCTCCAGAGGCACACCTTGACACGGGGAAGGGGGTCTGGCCCAACCCCATGGGTTCCATGAGAGGGGTTTTACCCTGCTGGTGGCAACGTGCCCCTCCACCCCCGTGATGGCTGTGGGAGCACTGCTCCCCTGTCACAGCACCAAATTCACACCCTCGTGCTGCTGACCTGACAGCCTGCAAATGAGACAGGCCCTCAAACCCCTCGACTTCCCTCCCTGTGATCCTGAGATCAGGTCCCAAAAGAGCTTATGCAAGAGCAGAAGCCTATTTGTCCGACCACTGAAAGCAAAAGGCTTATTTCCACTTGTAAATTGGCAGCGTGTCCTGATCCCGACTCCAACCCGAAGCAGAGCGTGTCGGTGCATTTCCAGCACAGCAGAAATCCTCTCTGTGGCTTTTCCCTCATGGATGGCTGCACAGCAGCTCCTGACACCCTCAGTCAGAAGGCTGTTGGGTTGGGACTCTGTGTCCTGCCTTCCTGGCCACGCATGGGCACTGCCAAGGCCCCTGGGAAGGCAGGGCATGGAGCTGTTCCATAATAATGCTATTTTCTAATACAATAACTGCCCGCCCTGCACGGGCCGTGCCGGTGCTGGGGAGCACATCATTCAGATCTTGGACCTGAGAGACGAGTCTGAAGAGCAGGGAGAGAATTCCCCTTGCTGGACCTCATCAGCAATGCCCTTTGAAGTGTTTCTGCTGAGTTCATTTTCTATTTCTCCTCTGCTTTTTCTTCCCCCCCCCCCCCAGTGCCATGGGGTCTCTGTGGATGCTGTGCCTCGCCTCCTGCCCTCCATGGACATGCACACACCATCCCAGCGTGTTTGTGTGCATGTAAGACAGACCTTTCAATTCCTTCTTCCATGTCAGCTCCATCTGGGAAGAAGACAGCTCCTTCTCTCAGGCATTTCATGGGCTTTGATGCAGGAGTGATTCTTTGCTGATGGGAACAGGCTGACACACACACAGACCCCACACCCTTTGTCCAGTCTGCCCCTGTGCCCACCTCTAGTCTGAGCAAGACATGGGTGCTGTTTGCAGCAGTCTTACCCTTGCAAGAGCCCAAATTCCAGCCCAAATTCCCCCCCCAGTGTTTGGCTGGATTAAAAGCCACTCAGTCCAGCCCTTGTAGGGCATTTCCAAGATGTGGGTCCTCCCAATCCCCCAGCCTTGCCATTCCAGCCGCTTTCCACTGAAAGCCTTGAGCAGAACTCATCCTGCTTTCTGCAGGGCCGGGATTCCTAATCTCCCTGGGCTTCTTTTCTCCATGTATAATGAGGATTACGGTTTAATTCCAGCCTCACAAGGGGGTGCTGTGGGGATTGCGAGGGTTAAGGCACTGCGATAGCGCTGCAGCGAGGCTGTGACAAACCCTTCCACAGAGGGGGCCACAACACCCCCTCTGCTGTTCGCGGGCTGCTCGCAGCTCGCATCAGCTCCCATTAACTGGGAGGCAATTTTCTCACCAGTTCAGACTTAATTCCTTCTCCAACTGCTGGTCCTATCCAGAGAACAGCAGGACAGGACTATCAGTGCTGAATTGCCTCGTAAAATAGGATGGTGCTCTGAGGTGTGAGGCAGTGTGTGCTGTCTGTGCAGTGTGTATGTGTGTCTGTCTGTCTGTGCATGGAGGAGGCTGTATCAGGAGAGCTCAGAAGTGAAGCCAAGCAGACAATCAGCTCAGGAAGCCCTTTGCACCTCTGATCCCTCATTGTTGACTGCGCCGCAGACACATTATGTGTGTTTACAGATGAAAAAGCAAAAATAAAACTGATGCCGGCTTTAAAATTCTGTTCAGCACAGCCTTCTGCACTGATTCCAAATGTTTATAAACACAGGAGTTAATGTAATCAGCACTGCAGCAAATACACACCAGGTACACGGCGGAGACAGGAGTGTCAAACGCGCTCCCAGCTCGGAATGACAGGTCTCTGCTGTGGGCTCTGCATCAAACAAAGGCAGCTGAAAAACCCCACTGAGGAATGTTTTAAAGAGCAATTCCTTTCCCCCCCTTCTTCCCTCCTCCCAAGCCTCTCTGGTAATCATAACTATAAATAACTAGTATAAGAGGTCCATTCCCACTGAGCCTTTCAAGTCGCAGGGAGCCACTGGGAAGGGGCCACTGCTCGGGAAGACACTGAGGGAATTCCTGGATCCCCTGAGGGGTATCCATCAGCCCAGCCCTGTTGTCCCTGTGCTCCTCCCAGGGCAGACAGGAGCTGTTTGGACGAGCCACTCTTCCCTGACTCCAGCCCAGCATCTGTTCCACCCAGAGGAAGGATGTGCATCAGCTCGCCAGGGAAGACCCCATCCAAAAGGATCTGTGTCATTGCAGAGCCCTTCCCAGCCCCATCCCGTGTCCTCCTGCCAACAGACCAAGGCTCAACCACGTCAGGCAGTGGGAAGGATTTTGGGAGGCGCTGGTGGAACGTCCTATAACAGCAGGTTGCTGAGGAGACGTTACCTCACATGGCAGCATCAGCAGAAAACCCTCGTGCTGGTGGAGCAGCCAAAATGCTGGGCGGACAAAACACTGCAAGCCCGGGGTGGGTTGTTGTTGTTTTTTTTTTCTTTTTTTCCAGCCAAATGTTGTTTCATGCTTTAATGGCAATTTTCAAGAACGATATTAGCGTGACAGCTCATGGAAGTGGCGGCCAAGTTCCTGCACCACTTCCAGTATCTGTGCCTAAAACAGATTTCAAAGGGGTGCAGAGGAAGGGGCTTGGATCTCTGTTCTGATGGCTAGCTGCCACCTCAAATGAGTCCTGCCATCCCTAAAAGTCAAGAGGGGGTAAATAGCACCATGTTAGAAATTATTCTCCTTGGAGAACACGGGATTCTCCAGATTATCTGAGGCACCAGGTGGGCTGCTTTATTCTCCCTTTGTTTCTAGTGAAATATGTTTACAGATTTATGAAAGGAATTTCTGAGCCTCAGAGTGGTTCATGTGTTCCTATACTAGCAGTGGAAAGGATGGGGAACCTTTAAAACCCCTGTCCTATTATTGCAGGCACCATGGGATATACAATAGTTAGGGGTCCTCTTTGATGTCTCTGGCTGGGATGAGCTTTAGAAACCATCCCAGTGAGGGTTAGAACAAGGAAAGAAAAAATTGGCTAAACCAGCTGCTCTAGCAAAGCAGAAGGCAGTCCCTGCAGCCCTCAGAGGACATGCACACAGAGACCTCCCCAAATCCAAAAAATAAGTCTGATGCAATTAAATATGTTACATATTATGATCTTCCTCCCCTAGAAATAACAAAAAACTGCCAAAGCAAAGAATTCTGCTCCTGCCTTTCCTGCTCATGCAGAAGTCCCCTTGGGCTTCACGGAAATTTTGGACTCACAAAATGCTGAGGAACAGGGGCCCCATGGCACTGTGTAATAAATCTTAGAAGTTAACAGCCAGAACTGTGCCAAATGTGATGGGTTCTGCTTTGTGCAGGATCATGAAAATAATACATTCTGGCTCAATAAGTCAGGCCTGATGCACCAGGGCGAATGGTCCACTGCTGCTGCTGCTGCTAAATGGATTTTACATTTTTGTCTCCCATGTTTGAGGTCTGGGATTTGGGAGGTCAAGGCCCAAGGCTCCACCTCAAGGCCAAGGCCCAAATCTCCCCATATTCCTGAAGGGAAATCTGAATTTCACCTTGGACGTAGCACTGCAGTGTCACCTGGAATGCAGAAAGCTGAGGTGTGGCTGCCCCACACATCTCAGCAGGGGCCAGTTCAGGGGCAGTGACTGTACAGTAAATGGGAGATGGGAGAGTGTAACACTGGGAATAATGCAAGATAGAACATTGATAATGTGGGGGACTCCGTGGTAACTTCGAGAGTCCTGCCCAGGGGAGCAATGTCTCACTGGAGGTATCTCTTTAATGGAGTTGGGAAAAGAAATAATGAGACTTTATGGATTAAAACTGAAATTAAACCGATAAACACTCCACAGACAGGAAAACCAACCATCCCAAGGATGCTGGGAACACTCCACAGCCTGCCTGTCCACAAGGACGGGGGGTTGCACTCCTAAGCTCAGGTCTGCAGCTTTCTGGAAGAGGCAGGAGGCAGAAATCATCAGGACAAGCTCAGCAGCCTCAGCTCCACAAGCAGGATGTCCAAAGGAATCCCAGTGGCCTTGCAGCCTGTGAATCTATTAACCAAACCTCATTACTACGTAATAACTTTTGTTATTTCGGAGCAAACCTTGTATCTGGCTAATCCGCTTTGTTACAGAGCTGTCCATCCTTCCCTCGAACAGGAATTAACTTCTAAAGGAATTAAAAGGAGGAGGAGGCTGCTGAAGGGGTCCTCAGGGGTATCTTTTTATAGCTGCTGGCTGCCCCCTCCTCTCCCTTTTCCACTCTGTGTGGTATCCTTCCCCACTGGTTCTGTCCTTTTCTGCCTGCCAGGCATTGATTTGTTCCCGTGTTGTTCTAATGGAGCTTGAAATCAACGTGACTTTGTTGTTGGTTGTTGTCATTGTTGTTCACATCTTTGTTTGGGGTTCAGCATCCTCGCAGAGGCCAGGGCAGCTCGGGAGCCGGCGTTAGCAGGCTAAATACCTCCTTAGCAAAGGATCCACAAAGGCTGTGTCTGTGTCCACATAATAAAGGCTGTTACAAAGAGCAGCAAACCGCTGCCTTCCCTCCTCCGGCTCACCAGCCCTTGTGCTGGCTCTGAATCCCCTCGCTTATCAGTACACACAGAGGGTGTCCAGAACAAGCTCCTTCTTTCAGCAGGCCCCGTGAAAAACGCTGGAGCAGCTACACCCGAGGCGTAGAGGAGGAAACGCTGTAGTATCTACACCCCAGGCACCGGGGAGGGTAAATTTAGATCCCCCCGCGATGGCCGTGTCTATTCGTGGCGGGTATTTCTGTGTGTTGTATCTGGTAGGTGGGCACCTGGCACTGACAGAGGCACGGCCCCGAAGGGGATCCAGGAACAAGCCTCAAGTCCACAAAACCCGGGGCGCTGAGGCAGGAGCACCTCGGGAAACCCACAGAGAGGCGCCCCTGGGCCGCGAGATGCGCCCGGACACGGCGAACAAAGCCCAGCTGCCACCACAGCCGCCAACATCTGCCAACAGCTGGAGGGGGCGGGAGCCGCGGGGGGCGGGGGGCGAGCCCGGCCACCCCTCCCTGCCCTTTTTTCCCGCATCCCCGCATCCCTGCAAAGGGTTAAGGCTGCGCCCTCCTTCCGCCGAGCGCTGACATCACGCGGGAGAGGCTCCGCCCGCGGGCCGTGCGTGTGTTCTCCGTGTGTGCGAGTGCGAGAGCGGCCCCGCCGAGCCCCGCCAGCCCAGCCCGGGCACCCGCGCCCCCCGCCCCGCGGCCGGCCCGGCCCCCGCGCCCCCCGCCCGGCCATGGAGCACCGCAGCGAGCCCCGCATCCCCCTGTGAGCCCCGCCGGGCCCCCCCGGCGCCCCGCGCAGGGCAAGGGCAGCGGGCGGGGGCTGCCGAAGAGCCCGGAGCCACGGGAACCGCCGCAGCCCGCGGAGGGCTCTGCCTCGCCGCTCTTTATTTGTTTTGCCTCCCTTTTTTTTCTTTCTTCTTCCTTTTTTTTTTTTTAATTTTTTTTTTTTTTTAAATAGCATTTTTTTCCCCCGTCCCCTCCCCTCCCTTTCTCACTGTGCTGCCCCGCGGATGTGCGGAGCTCCCCCCCCGGAGCCCTCCCGCCCTCCCGCCGCCTCTTTGTCCTCCCGCACCCACCTACGTTTTTTTATATTTTAATATTTTTTATTTTATTTTTTTTTTTTTTTTGCAACCAGACCTGAGCATCACCGCGGGGCGGGGAGGGTTGGGGCGGGGGGGGGGGTACCCCGCGGGGCTGCTGCCAAGACCGACCCCTTTGCCCATCGCTCCTAAGGAACTCTCATGGCTTCACGGCTGCAGACAAGTTGCCGTGCATCGTGGTGGACTATCGGAGTTTGCATCCTGGCGGCCGCGCTCCTCCCAGGTGAGACGGTCCCCCCGGGGGGCGGTGGGCTCCGCCGGGGCTCCGTGGGGATGGGGGACAGCCCCGGAGGGGGGATGCGGGGTGCCCGTGGGGGAAAGGGGTGCGGGGAAGGGCGGCACCGGCGTTTTTGGGGTGCGCGCCCGGGTCTGGAGCAGGTGTGGGAGCATCTGTGCGAGGGTGGGCGAGGGTCGGGGCCGGTGGGAGCCCCAGCTCGGCTCGGAACAACACGCCCGTTTGTTTGGGAAGCAGCTGCAGGCAGCGGGCTGCGGAGCCCGGGGAGCTGAGGCCGTTTGTTTGCTTTTTTGGATCGAGCGGCGTCTGGCGAGGCGCGGCAGCCAGGCTTCCCGGGAAAGGCGGCCACGAGGCAGGGCACGGAGCGCAGATGTTCCGGGAGGAGCGATGGAGGGTTTCAGCTCTCCAGCATCCCCGAAATCCCCCCGCTCCCCTTCGCACACACACTTCCCACGGGCTCCTTTCGCGGAGGGGCTGGACCGCTCCCAGGTTTCGGAGCTTCCTTTCGCTGCTTTTGCGCTTGGCTGCCTGACGGCACCTTATTCATCGCTTTGGTTCCGATCCATCCCTTTGGTTCCGATCCATCCCTTTGGTTCCGATCCATCCCCTTGGTTCCGATCCATCCCCTTGGTTCCGATCCATCCCTGGAAAGGAGGAGATGGGCAGAGCTGTGGATCGGCTGCTCCCCAGCTCCTTGGACCCAGCCGGGCGGTGGCAGAACAGCCCGTGTGTCCCTTCCCCGGGCTCGGTGCTGCCCTGGGCTCCAGCACAGCTCTGGGAAGCGGGAGAGTGACCCACTTTGGGAAGTGCCCTGCGGGGACTCATTTATTCTGCTCCAGTGCAGAGTGGGTTAATGCCATCCTGGAGGGCTTTCCGGAGTCGGAGCCATGGAAAAGGGATCGGCAGTCTGGGTTTACAGTTTGTGAATGAGCCGGGAGATGCAAATAGAGCCGGTGGTTGCCTTTTTGGGACTAGGCTGCTGGTGGCTGGGGCGGGAGTGCTGGCAGCGGGCACATGTGCCACCCCGGGTCGGCATCCAGCCTTCTGCAGGGGTGAGAGGCAGCCTGTGCCTGCAGCAGGAGTGGGATCTGCAGCTGGAGAGAAGTTGCAGGGAAGGCAGGGTGGAATTGCCTCCACTCCTGCTCTGTTTGGGCTGGGGCTGCGTCTGAGAAGAGCAGCCAGGCTGGCTTGGGCTGTGACTCTTGAGACGTGGCTGCAGATAGCAAGGTCTGAGCCAAAGGACGGGCCATCAGGGGAAATGCCAGGGCCCAGAGTTTCCTGGTGCTGGCAAAGATTGATGATAACACCCAGAGCAGGGGAGATAACAGGGCACAGTGACTGGATGGTCTGGCTAAAATGGATGAGGACAGAGGTGAAATGGGAGGAGGGGGATGGTCCAGTAACCAGGGGGACTGTGAGAGAGAAAAGGTTAAGAAGGTGATGAGAAACCAGGGCTGGGTATGGCTCTGTATTCCCAGGACAAAGGGATCTGCTGTGCATTGCAAAAAGAGGTGAGGGAAGGGACAGCCTCGGGCTCCCTGCACTCCCTGTGCTGCCAGGCAGGTGCCTGGCTGGGCTCTGGCTCCTCACAAGATGTCTCAGAACTTTCCATGCCATTCTTCACCTGGTCTTCCTTCCTTCTATCCTTCCACCTGGCAGCCCCATGCAGGAAACCCTCCCCACAACCCCCGGGAAAGGCACAGGAGGTGGAGTAATGCTGTGGTGACTGAGCCGGGCAAACCAAAAGGGATTTATGCTCCCCCCAGTCCCTCTAGGAATTGCTCTCACCAAGGAGACACACCGTGACCCTGACTCAGCCTGGCATCTCACCTTGTCCTGCCAAGAGAGACTTTTTTTCCCCTCCACTCATCCCATTTTTGGCTGTTCCCAAGGCTTTGCTGCCAGCAGTGGAGCGGGCTCATCTCCTGCCACTGCAGTAGCGTGGTAGTTTGTCTTGCACTGTCCCGCTGACAGCTCTGCCAGGATCAGCCAGTGGTGCATCTAGTGGTGCCTTGCCAAGCCAAGGGGACAGCCAGCTCCGCAGTGTTCCAGGAGGATAATCCTTCCCAAACCCTGGCTGGGATCCCCAGTGCCCTGCAGCCTGTGTGGGCGACACTCTCGGCCGGACCAGTTTGGTGGTGGTGGTGGGTGCACCACAGCTGCAGGAACGTCTGAGCCCGTGTTACACATTCATTCATTCATTTCTTTACTTGGTTTGGGTTCGTTTTGGGTGGGCTGGGGATGGATCCAGAGCTGCAGGGAAGGACCAGCACAGTGCCGTGCTCGGTGCTGCACACAGACACAGCAGACTGGCAGTCCTTGCTGGACCCCAGGTCTGGGTGCCTTTATCAGGCAGGTAATTCCTCAAGTTCAAGTGCATTGTGCCAATTTCAGCTGAGGAGATATTTATATATTTATATATTTATATATTTATATATTTTTATATTTTTATATTTTTATATTTTTATATTTTTATATTTTTATATATATATCTAAAACAAGCCATACGTAAGCTTTGAATGCAGACGAGCTTGCTTTTCAATGAGGGGGTAGGGGAACTCAGGATCCGCTACTCTAAATGAATAGGAGCTGTGGAATTGTTGGCAAATGTGGTTTTCTCAACCTCCAAGAAGGATGAGAGGAAAGCAGGAGGCACTGCTTGCTTTCTGGGAAACCTTTCATGTCCGTCTGATCGATGCCGTTTCATTCTGTTCCCATCCACGTCCGCTGCCTCCCCCTTCACATAATGTTAGCTTTTTTTTTTTTTTCCCCCCCCGATAAGGAAATAAAAGTTCCCTGCTGTAAAAGCCGTACGGAGGCTCTTATAAAAATCTGCTTTACAAATTATCTTTAACGCGATCGGTTCAATCGCCCAGAACGGATTCAGTTCGTGGCTCCTGCAGCCTTCGGTGCACATCTGCCCATCCATTTGGAACCAGGTATCAACTCACGCTACATTAGGGCTTCCAGATACTGATACCAACAGGGGCTCCTGCAAAGCCCTGGGGGAAGGGCAGGAGGGTTCCACTGCAGAGTTGAAGAACACTCGCAGTTAAATTTATGCTTTACAAGTTTTAACAGTCTGTCTGTTTAATCCCTGCCCTGAAACTCGTACGGCTTGAGGTGCAGCCACCCAGAGCAGAGGCTTCATCCTGTGCTGGGTCCTGCGTCTGCACATCTGGGCCTCTGTTTCCAAGTGCTCCCCTCTGTCTGGGGACAAATTCCTGTCTGCTGTCGCTGGGCTGCCTCCTGGGCTCCCAGAGGGGCCTGTGAACACTTTGCAAAGTGCTTTGAGATGCTCTGCAGGGGAGAGCTGCAGAGGTGGCTGAAGCTTTGACACGCTGTTTTTCCATCAAAAGCAGCGTTGCCTGAGCTGTAGTGACCTGGAGGGCTGAGGTCAAGCTTGGCTGCAGCTGGAGGGAGGGTTCGTTTTTGGCGAGGTACAACAGCTCTCTGGAGTGCTGGGAATAGTCAAAGTGTGTCACTGCAGGATCTGGTCCATCTTGTGCTTTACAGAGCTGCTTTAATATCCCACAGCAGCTTCCAAAACACACACAGAAAAAAAAAACAAACCCAGTTGCCAGAGTCTTGTTCAGCCTTTGGTTTGAGTTCTTGTTATTATTTTTTGATTTCTCCCCGCCTGTCTGCTCCGAAAACTCAGAAACGACAGCATGGGGCTATTTCAGGAAGGCAAAGCGTGTCTTTTGCTGGTGTTTTCTCGTTAAACCTGGCTCTCTGCAGCCCAACCGACCCGTCGGGTTTTGCCCCGGTGTGCTGAGCTCATGGGTGTGTGGGTGAGGCGACAGGCTGTGTGAGAGCCAGCTCAGCCCACGAGCAGGAGGGCGTCTGCCCCGTGGCCAGGGCCAGGGCTGGCCCTGCTTGCTGCTGTTTGCTCTCTGAACCAGCAGAGTTAATCAGGCACGAGCTGCCAGCCCCGGTGCACATGGAGCCGTCGGCAAAGAGACCGCAGGGGCACCCCCACATCCAGCAGCACATCCAGAGGGTGCTGGGAAGGAGCCTGTGGCTGACAGGATGCGGGTGCTGGCAGAGCCTGGCGCTGCAGCTGGACCAGCCACAAAGCCCAGCTTAAAGGGTGGCACCAGAAGGATCCTTTGGGCACCTGAATCACCAAGGGAACCAGAAGAGCCGGTTGTCCTGCCCTGCTTCCCAGGCCTGCTCTTCCACGGGCACCTCTGGCCCTCTGCTAGTGCCACCGAGGCTGGGGACAGCCTGGGGGGAGAGCAGTGAGTGGCCACCACCAGCCAGGGGAAGGCTCTTTGCCCTTCTGCAGTGCCCCGAGGGGTTACACAGGAATGGTGGGGCAGCACCAGGGCAAAATGATTTTTTAATCACTGGCTCCCGGAATGGTTTGGGTTGGAAGGGACCTTAAAGATCATCTCCTTCCAACCCCCCTGCCAAGGACAGGGACACCTCCCACTAGACCAGCTGGCTCAAAGGCAAGTTTTTTTGGAAGAGCAGGAGCCAGGCTGCCTGTGGGTGCTGCTAGGATGAGTTGGTCAGTCCTCATGTGGATGGCCACAGCCCTCAGGGCTGCTGAGAGAGGCTTTGCCTCTTGCAACATCATTGCTCGAGGTGGTGGTGGCTCTTGCTCAGTGCCTTTCTCAGCCCAGCCAGGCTTATCAGTGCAAAAAGCAGAAGAAACAAATGAGGGAGGGACAAAGGTACTCCAGTCTCACAGCCCCCAGAGATCCTGCTTCCTCAAATACGTCAGATTAAATCAGGGCAGCCCTGATGAAGGGTGAGCTGGTGCCGCCAGCCACGGGAGCTGGGACCCAGTTTGCACTGGAGACACTCATTGTGTTAATTACCAGAGCTCAGCCATCCCAGCACGGAGAATTCCACATCCAGGGCTCCCTAACCCACATTAGTGTGCCAGGTGAAAATTTGTTTAACTAAGGAGGGAAACCTCTGGTGATACATCCTCCTGCTTTCCTGCTGGCTGCTGTTAAGCCACAGATATTCTCCTGGGTGTACAGTTTTGTTTGCTTCTCCTGGAGAAGGTTTAGTCCAGACTAGATGGATGCACACACTCAGGTACCCTCCCAGCCGGGTTTCCAAGGGGAACCCCCTCTTCCCATAGCGGAATAAAATGCAGAAGTATCACTCATGGGAGGAAGGACAGTTTCCCCTCAGTCTGTGACTGAGAGCCCGTGGCAGCCAGGCAGTCACCTCCCTGTCCTTCCCCTGTGCCCCCACGCTGGGTTTAAAGTCCTGCATTTCCAACCCCATTTCTGTCACACGGAGAGACGGGAAGCGAAACTTGCAGGTTCAAGGGCTGCCCTTCCCAGCACTGTGTTATTTTATCTGCCCTGTGCTGTCACTTCTGCGTGTCCCAGGCTCCAAGGGCACCCCAGGGACACGTGGGGAGTTTAACACCTGCTCCCCATCCCGTGTTCCTCCCTGTCTGGGGGCTGGTGCAGCCGTTTGCACACTCTGGCTTCAGCAAAGCTGCGGCAGCTCTCGGCTCTGCTGCAGTCCCAAGGCAGACAAACAGCAGCTACTGGGCACAGGAGGAGGAGAGAGCTTCAGTCTCTTGCTGTTCCCCAGCCTGGGAGGACAGGAGGTCCCAGACTGGGGAGGCTCAGGGGAAATCTGGCTCAGTGGTCCCTGCTCCCTTCAGCGTCCCTGTGGGGTGCTGGGGATGGGTGAGGAGGAACGGACCCAAGTTGATGAACCATCTCTTCTCCATTCCCCCACCATAAAGCAGTCCCTGCAGGAGGTTTATAATCCTCCTTTGACATTATTTGGAGTGATGCAAGAGGGAAGCCTTTCTAAGCACTGTCTACCCAACTCTGCCTCTGTCCCTCGCTCTGCTCCTGGCTCTGAGCCAGACCAGTTGGGGACTGGTGTAGGCACTGCTTTCCATCCCCATTCAGCCCACAGGCGGGCAGGGAGAAGAGCATAAGAGAGGCAGGATCAGTGTGGCTCTCCTCCCTGGAAGTTAAAACCCAGGGATGGGGTTTTCTGTTCCCCATCCCAGCCGATTTTCCCTGCTAGCTGCGGGAAACAGCAAAGTGGCTCCATCTGCTCCCAACCATGCAGGGATGCTACAGCTGCAGAACAGGACCTGCAAATCACATCCCTGCCTCGGAGCAGCGGCAGGCACCAGATGGACCACCTGGCTAGGAGACAGCAGGTACTCCCAAGCCTGGTTAGTCAAGAGGACTCAGCCTCCATCTCTCTTCTCAGCACTTCTCTCTCTACCTGGGGAAATGCTGTCATCAGGCTGAGCTGGAGTCCATTTTTCTTTTCTCGTGGAGGATCCATTCCTCCCCTCCCCGTGCTAGAGCGAGGCATCCAGAGGCTTGTCCAGGAGTGACAGGGTGTCCATGCAGCTCCCAGCCAGTGGCCAACATCCAGCCTTTCTGCTCTGGTGACGGGAGAGAGCCCTTCCCAGCACAAAGGCCTGTCTGTGCAGGAGCTGAGGGGGCTGGAATGAAGTGCTGAGTGGCCACCTGAGAGCAGAACCAGCTTTGTTCTCTGTGTGAGGCTACAGAGAGGCTACTGCAGTGGAGGGTCTGGAGCCACATCCCATGGACCCAGTGGGGATGCTGCATTTCAGCTGGTATCTGCCTTTTGCACTGAGGATCTCACACGTGGCAAAAGCAGGTTTCATTTCTTATCCCCTGGCAGGAGACCCTCTGGACTGAGGGGATGCTGCTGGAGGAGCTTTTCACTGACCATTCTCACTGTCCCTAGGAAAGACAGCCCAAGGGGACAGTTTGGGGGCAGGGTTCTGGCTGTGGGCTCAGGG
The DNA here is from genome assembly GCF_009829145.1 of Chiroxiphia lanceolata. Lineage (NCBI taxonomy): Eukaryota > Metazoa > Chordata > Aves > Passeriformes > Pipridae > Chiroxiphia > Chiroxiphia lanceolata. Next base: position 2,329,722 of record NC_045659.1, on the reverse strand, counting down.
TCTGATGGTGATGTGTAGAAGAGGCTGATGTGACTCAAGAGCTCAAGCAGAGGCCTGTAATTAGAGGTTGTTGTGCTGAGTGTCCTGACAAAGCCAGGGGTTACAAACGGTCTGTGACGGGCAGAAGTCATAGACCCAGGGGAGAGTTTAATCTGATGAGCAGGGTTTACTGGGAGGCACATACAGAGGGCTGGAGAGTTGAGGAGGAAGGTCAGGGTTTCTGTCTTTCCCTGATTTCTGTGTAGAACAGCTTTATACAGCGTGGTTATGTTGGTCTGTGTGAGGAACTGTGGCACTCAGGGCAGGGGAGAGCAGCAAGGGAGCAATGAACCCTTGGCCTGTCCTTGAATAGCCCAAAGAAATGAGCCAGCTCAGCTCAGAATCCTGTGACAGAGGAGTTATCAGTTTTGGGGAGTCATAACTCACCCCTCGCCCAAACCCACAGCCCTGAGGGAGGTTCCCCCTGCCTTGAAACATCTCCTCGTTCTCCCACTGAACTGGGACTAGAAATAACACCATACAAAGCCTGCAGCCAGGAGGACAGTGTTTTCACTGGAGAATTAAAGCTGCATCGAGCTATGGCTACTTTTTTCTTAGGAAGAGGCATCTAATGGGCTTTACTCTTTGACTTTTCTTGGGCAGGATAATCAGCAGAGACCCCTTGTAGGCAAAGCCCAGAGTCACATTCCTACCAGTGCTGATGGCCTTCCTAGCCTGGGGGTGCCAAAACTGGAGGAAATGTTAAGGACAGATAATCAAGGTCAATTTAGGAGCTCTAAGAATATCTTCTCCGTTCTGGAGAGGTTGTATTTCCTTGCTGCTCTTGCCTGTCACCTCCCTTAGCCAAGGCCTGTGCCATGTGGGAAGCAGTGCTGTTTTAAGAGCTGCAGCAGAAGGCAGCAGCGAGTGATTTTGGTGGTGCACAGCAGAGACAACTACACAGGCTGTTCATCCCTGGGCCTGTTTGTGCTCTTCCCCTTGCCAGCTGCACCAGCACTGGCTGGGGACCGTGCTGGAGGAAGGGATGTCTCTGGATATGGGGGAGAACCAAGGCTGTGCCCATTTATGGCCGCGAAGGATCGGGGATGTGTTGCATAGCAGCATCCTTGCCATGCTGTGATGATTTCCATCAGCTACCAGTTTCCATTGGATACAGGACCCCTCTTGGCTCTCCAGCAGTGCTGCTGGGTGCTCTCAGTCTGAGCACTGCACCCCACAGCCGGGCAGGATGGGAGGTTTTGCTCGGGAAGGGTGAGTTCACTTTGTGCCCCAAGGGGCTGAAGAAAGGGCAGTGTCAGACCCCCTTCCTGCAGGGCAGGAGGGCTGGGTCAGCCCCCCAGTGCCTGTGTGCTGAGCTGGGCTGGTGTGGGACCAGGAGAGACCAGGAGCAACGTGTGTGTGAGTTTTGTGAAGAGACTTTTACTAGTGATGGGGCTGAGCTTTGCCAAACTTATCCCATGCTCGGGTTCAGGGAAGGTGGGGGAGGGCTTATTGGGATCATTCCCCGCAGAGGGAGTGATTACAGCGGGCTCTGATCTTCAGAGGCAGCTTGTTTGGGGATTTGCTCGGTGCTGTGATGCCTGATGGGTGTGCTCGTGAATCCCTTTGATAGGAGCTGAATAGGATCCTTTTGGGAGGATGGCAGCAGTCCTGGCAAGGGGTGGGAGGGATGGGAGGGAGAGAGGCTTGCACAGAGCACAGCTTTGTGAAAGGGGGAATGTTCTCCGTGCCTGGGAACCCAGCAGGGAATGAGGAGCAGGACTGAGTTTGGCAGGAGGAGGGATGCAGTGGTTGCAGGGGAGGGCAGTTCCCTGGCAGTTCATCTTTGGGGTCCTCCAGGAGAGCCAGGATGAGAACTCTCACCTCAGTGCACCTCCCGTGGCAGAGCTGCCCTGCAGCCTCATCCAACTCCTCATCAGTCAGCTGTTGGCAACATTTCCTAGATGACCACCAAAAAAACCCATCCCACCCTGCACAGGGAAGGAACCATGGACCAACTAGAGGATGGCAAAGTATCAGAAAGGAAAACTGGCCTGGAGATCCTGCAGCAGGTGGTGGATGGATCCCCTGCCCCAAAGGTGTCCTTGGCACATCAGGGACACGCCGCTCCAGTGGCCAGAACACCTCGTGGGCTCTGCCCTGGCTCTGACTGCAGTGCCATGTCCTTCAGTTGACACCCTCCCTGTGTCCTGGTGCCCATCCCTGCTGTGCCTGGCTCCTGGCCCGGCAAACCAGCCTGCTGCTCCCGTGAGGGTGCTGCTGTGCTGAGCCACGTCGGCCCAACTCCCATGGGACGTTATCCCAGACACCAAGCGAGCAGGGACAGTGCAGGAGTCGATTTGCATTTGCTGCTGGTTCAGTCGGGAAGGAACCTTTATCCCCTGACTCCCCCAGTCCTTCTGGGAATTTGATTTCTCAGCTCGCAACAGAACGACGGTGGTAGGAATGAATTCTCTGGGGCTAATATTGCCAGCTATCACACCGTGGAAAGAAAATTCTTTCTTTCATGGCATGGCAGGAACAGACTTTCAAAAATGTACCCTGATTTTTAAATACCCTTTTCGCCTGTGGTGTAAATACTGAAATGTGTTTTTCCTCTCCCCTCTCTCTCGGAGTTTAAAAATATCGCTAGCCCGGGGAGGTGCATCTTTCAGCGAGATTTATAACGGCTGCTCTCAAGTGATGTGGAAAATGAGCCTCCCTCTGCCCCATCCAGCCTGGCACCTTCCAAGAATTTATTCCCTTTATTTGCGTGGAGCCTAAGAATACTTAGAGGCTGCAGCTCCGCCCAAGCACTCTAATTATTTAAGTTTTGTTTATGGCCAGTCTCTGGGGAGCTGAGTAGGTCCGGGCTGCTGATCCTTCCCCCCTCTGGGTAATTCAGCCCTGCATTACTGTCGTTAGATAATGATCAACAAATCACGGCTGCTGTGTCTGTTGCCCACGATGGATCACCCTGGATGGAGCAGGACACGTGTGGCCTCCTGGGTGAGCACAAAGCTGTGGCTCATCGAGTCCTGCTCAGTGCCCCGTGCCCGTGCCGAGCTGCCTCATGGCTTGGCCAGTGATCCCACGCTCAGTTTTGGCTCTGGCAGCTGCTGGGAACCTGCTTCCATGGGGGTGGCTGAGCACTGCTGGGCAGGCAGGGGCTGGGATTGCCAAGAGATAGTGAGGAGGAGGAGGAGAAAAAGCAGGAGGAGGAGGGAGGCTCCTTCTTTGGCACAGCCAGGTGAGCGTTTGGGCTCTGTTGATGGCCAGTTTCCACCTCTGTAACCAAGCTGTGGCTGCCTCTAGTCTTACCCTGATGCTGCACCCCCTTCCCACAGCACCCCTCCATCCCCATCTCTGCCTCCCTGCTCTGCCCAGCTGGGGGGTTCAGGCCATCTCTCCCCTTTAACCTGCTTGACCAAAGGCAGGCTGGAGAGTTTTGGCGTTCAGGGGCTCGTCTCCCAGCCCAGTGGAAAAGCTTCCCAGCCTCAGGAAAGCTCCCTGATCCGGAGGAATCTGTAGTCTCTGGGAGCCTCGTGGCTGCTCCCGTCACACTCCGTGGTGAAGAGACAGCGAGAGAGATTTTGATTACATTATGACAAGCAACAGAGAGATGGAGTGAGAGCTGCAGTCTGCCCATTGTAATTCCAATTAGGAGGGGTAATGTGGCCAAAGCCTGACAGCTGTATTGATCCCAGCTTTGTATGGGGAGGACCTAGAACAGCAGTTTTCCAAGGTCCCCGGGGCCAAGCACAGGAACAGCTGTAGGGCAGGGGAGGAGGAGAAGGGCCTGTTTTTAGTGGAGCACAGGAACACATCTCACCATCCAGAGTGCCAGAGCCAGCCTACTAGTTAAGCTCTCTCTGGATTTACCTCAAAATCTGTGCTGCAAAGTCCCCCTGAACCCCTTCAGGATTCCTTTCCACCTGCACGATGAAGCAGGTTTCTTCTTGGTGTGCACGTGGGATGAGTTTGTCAAGCCTCGGTTTCTCCCCTAGACAGAGTGTACCCAAGGAAAATAAATCAGCAGTGATCTCCCTGCCGGGGAAGAAAAGCCCGGGGCTGCATGGGCAGGGGGAGGAAGGGGGTGTTTCCCTCTCACACTTGAAGGCAACTCCTCAAGGTCAGAGCTGAGGCAGGCTGGCAGGGACTGTGGGCAGGCTGTTTGTGCAGATGCTGTCTCAGCTGTACCCTTTCTGTGGCGAAGGGGAGGACTCCAATTTGCAGTTTTGCTGGTATTGATCTGAGACCTTGCACTGCCTCTAAACTCGCTTTGGAAATAAAAGGCTGAAATCATTCTCTTTAAGTATATATATATTTTATTTTATTTTTTTTGTATTCTTGACATTTCAAATGCTGCCGTGCCTGTGGAGTACCTTCCAGCACCTCAGTGGAAATGGGAATATCTGCTGCCTCACACCGACTCCTACCAGGCATGAATCAGCTTTTACTTACAGGGAAAGAATGGCCTGGAGGTGATGGCAAAGGCAGGCTGAGCTCAGAAGGGCTGGCAGCAGTTCTTGGCTTTGCCACAAGCTCCCTGGAATATCCTTGGCCAGCTCCCTTCACCTCTGAGTGCCTTTCCTTGTCAGGAGCTGCTGGTGGCTGTCAGTGGCCGTCCCTCTCTGCTGTGCTCACACTGCCCCGTGTCTGCAGGGTGCCTTGCACAGCTCATCTTCCCAACCTCACTCCATCCGAGCAGGAGACCACTTACAAAGCACAGGGAAAGGAGGCTCCCCTTTATTTTGGCATTTTCCAGAGCCAGGGATTTTAGAAGACAGGAAATCCTTTTGTGTAGATCAATGTGCAAATACTCTATCAGTGCAGACACTGGCCCCAGTTTGTGGCTGCTCTGAGTGTGTGATGTGTGGGTTGACATCATGGAAGTGGGTGAACATGGTCCATTGGCTTCCCTGCCTGGTTTAATCCAGAGGTCTCTTGATTTCTCGCTCTGCTGGTTTTGCATTTGGGTCACTTCTGGTTTCCAGTCACTGTCTGGGGGGGCTGCAGGTAGGTGAGAGGTGTGGGCTGGACATCTCTCCACAGCCCTGCTGCCCTCCCACCCACGCCCTGGCTCTTTGCTGGGCAGCACTCCAGGAAAGGCTGTGGCAGGTTCACATTGTGCCCTGTCCTGGGTGGCTCTGTGGGTGCTGAGGCAGGAAGGATGTGATGCCATGCCATGCCAGGACAATAATGTGAGCCTTCAGATACCTGCAATGTGTTTTTGCTTTTACCCATAATTTCCTGCATGGCTGTGGGCAAGGTTCCTGACACTTCAGCTGCCCTGTGCAGGTAACAGAAATACCCTTTGTTCCATGAACAAGCACTTCCAAAGCTCTGTGGTCCTTCCATCAGAGGGGACAGGTAGCAATGCAAACCCAGGCCTGAGGAGCCATGCACCTGTGAGCCATCACATGGCACTGATTACAGTTGCCTCAGACAGCAGATGGATTTAAACAAGTGTCTTTGTGCTATAAAAGCTTTCTAGTCTCTCTCCTGGGTAGATCACGATTTTAGCCATATGCAGGAGTCTGTGACATTCCAAGGCTGGGGGGAACTGCCCTAGGAAAGAACCACAACGAGCCATTGTGGCCAAAGGAGCTGCAGGATGCACTGAGGGAGGGAAAGGAGGTTCAGAGCCAAGCTCAGAGTAGAAGCAGCAGACTCAGCAGCTGCCTCCAGCCTGCCCACGGAGTCTGTCTGCACCCTCCTCCTCATCCCTGCAGCCCCAGTGCACCCCAGCAAAGCGGGCTGGGAGCCTTTCAGACCAGGGGAGTTATTGCAAAACCCTGGTCAGGACAGAGAGAGAGAGAGAGGGAGGGATGGCCTGAAGTTCAATAATTGTTAATTATTGCCCAAGCTTCCCACGAGACCTTCTGGGAAGAAGACATGGCTCTCTTTTGCAAAGGTGTTTCGTGGAACATTAGTCTCTGTCCTGGCCACACTAAACCCTTTCACTCCTCTTCTTTCTGCCTCCAGTGGGATTAATAAAGAGCTGCTGGAGAGCTTCTTATCTAGCAGCTGAATAATGTTTGCAACACAGGGAGGGGAGGCAGCTCTGCTCCAGGAAAGGGAGCAGAGGGAAAAAACTAGAGATGGGCTACTGGGGCAGGGGGAGGGTGTGGGCCAGGCTGGGCCGCGCTGGCGCGTGGGAAGCGGGCTCGGCTGCTCCTGCACCCAACCTGTTCTGCAGAGAAAAGATGTGGGTTTCCAGGGCTTGGTGGGGCTGGGGAAGAAAGGGCTGAACCCAGAGCGAAAATAATGTCTGGGAACCCTGTGTGAAGGAGAGGAAGCACTGGGAAGGGGTGCTGTGGACAGCGTAGCCCCATCCACAGCGGGAGCCTCCCCTGATCCGCTGCCCTGGCACGGAGCTCCCTGGCACAGCTCCCCTCCTCTCCCCAGCAGAAGTGGCCACATCCAAGCTGGCACCAAGTGCTCTGGGAGCCCTGGGGCGAAGGGCCACACCTGAGAGGCAGGACGGGCTCTGGTGCTTCCCACGGGTGTGGGCTGGGAGCCGGTTGGGCCGGGCTGGTTCCCCGGGGCAGCATCCCTGTGAGCGTGCCAGGGCCGGGGAGAGGGAGCAGCTCGGTGCAGGGGAAGGGATTGCTGTGAGGCAGGAGGGGTTCAGCTCCCAACGTGTTCATCTCCCACCCTGGGACTGCCTGCTTTCCGTCTTCTGGCTCTGGAGCCCTGGGAAACGCTGCTTCCCAGGTGGGATGAAGCCTCGCCGGGACTCCGTGGGCAAGGAAAGCAGCTGTCTGGCCTCCGTGGGACTGGGGACAGGGCTGCAGAACTCAGCCAGGATCCACAGAGACTTGGCTGGAGCTAGGGAAGTTGTGATAATGGTGGTAACAGCTCCAAAACTGGCTCTGGAGAGCAAGTGGTGCTCTGGGTTTTTCAGGAGGAAATGGGCCTGAGCAGATGAGACAGCCCATGCTAAGGTTCCTAAAGGAAAAGCCACTTGTTATATTTTTTTTTCTTTCTTGCAAGAGTGTTTCTTGATGTCTTTAGCCTGTGTTTCCCCATAGAGAGTCCTTTGCCTTTGCAGGCCCAGGCAGCTCTGTAGGCTTTGAAGTGTAGCTTCACACTTGCTGTTTTCCCCGAAAAAACCAACCAGTTCTGGGGCTGAACACAACAAGCTGCATCAGGTTTGCAGCAAATCCCATGAGGAAAGGCAAGGTTTTTGCCTCTGAGAACACCTTCTTCTCCCTGGGTGCCTGGGACATGCCTGGCTGCTTCCCTCAAATATTCCAGAGGAGCCGTGGGCATCTCCAGGAGGGCTTGGATGTTGTTTTCCTGCTCCAGAGCCCCACACCACGGCCCCACGTGCTCAGGCCTGATGGTTAATCCCCAGGGAGATTAGTGGCCGAGTTTTATCTTCACCCACCCCGGATCTCATCCCGGTCTGGTCAAATGAATCCGTCTGGGAAACCCAGCGAGGTTTGGAGAGCTGAGCCCTCAGCTCAGGGAGGAGAAGGTCTGTCCCCTGTGCAGCCCCCTGGTTTAGGGGTGAGGCGGGCAGGGAGATGCTCCGGACTGCTGGGAAAACGTGGCTCTTCCCACAGCCAGGGAAGCCCAGGTCGTGGCTGGTGGCTCCCAGAGGGTTCAGGCGCCTTGGGATGGGAGCATCCCTGTCCCTCCCTCCTGCAAGGACACCCCGAGGTGGCACCAAGCCTGGGAATGTCCCCATGGCCAGAAGATTGAGGGGGAGCAGCGTGAGGGGGTGTCCTCCCTGTCCCCAGGCGCGTGGCCCCGTGTGCTCCCCTCGAAGGGGGATTTGGTTGCCAGGACCATCTGTTCTTTCGGCCCGTTGCCATGGCGACGGGGTGGCTTGAGATGGGCTGATGAGCAGCGGGGCCGGGGGGGACGCCGGGAAAAAAAATCCAGGCAGGAAAAGTCTTTTTTTTTTTTGCCCTGGGCGGAAATGAAGAGGAGAGGGAGGGATCCTTCTGGCTCCTCCCTGTGCCCCCCTGCAAGGCTGTCCTGTCCTCGGGCTCCTCCTGCTCTCCCCTTATTTCCTTCCCACCTGTCCCTTTCCCTGCGTTTTAGGTGTCCCATACAGGTGTGTGACTGTGCAGGTGAGGGCTGGGAGCCTCCCTGGCGTGGCAGCAGGCAGTGGGCATGCTGTGAGAGGGGGCTGTGGTGCCCCTCGAGCAGCCACACCCGGCTCTGCCTCTCCCCCAGCCCTGGTGCCATTCCCCCCGAGCGCCCCCAGAATCATGGAATGGGTTGGGTTGGAAGGGACCTTAAAGGTCATCTCATTACAACTCCCTGCCATGGGCAGGGACACCTTCCCTTCCACTCGACCGGGTTGCTCAGAGCTCCATCCCACCTGGATCCATGGCAGAACTGTTGGATCCCCCCAGAACCACGGCTGTGTCCATGTCCCACCCCTTCCCCACTTCTGGCTGGGCTGGTGTCTCCCATCCTGAAGTCACCGCTGTGATGCTGAGCACAAGGATGTTCAGGACGTCTGCTGGTGGTTGTCCTCATGTCCTCATGCTCAGCCCAGGCAGTGGGAAAAGGATTTTGGGTTCCTCCTTTTGAGTCTCTCCTCTCCCGATGCAAAACTTGTGGCTGCTCGGGCAGGTGTGGGCTGGGATGTGGCACGACCTGGCTGAGCCCAGCCTGTGCAGGCAAACTGGGCACATCCCCTCACCTTGCCCCTGTGTGCAGCCAAGAGCAGTCTGGCAGCTTGGTTTTAATGCAAAGAGTCACTTGTCAGACCAAGTTACTCCCAGTCTTCCCACTAAATAAGCCCGGAGTGGAGTGAGCCTGGTGAAAATGGTGCCCTGCTATTTGTGTGCGTATGGCTCTGCCTGCCTGAGTGTATTTCAAGTGGAAATGGCTTTTAAAAAAAAGCAAACAAAAGAGGAAACAATAAATAAACTATCTGCTTGTTGACAGTAAGATCTGGGCTAATGTTTGACAGACGAAAATGAAATGAACGCGAGGTGACAGATTGACAGAAAGACAGACATGTTTTTGTGCTGGTTTAGCATCCTGATAGAAAAAGAAGATAATTCAGGTTGCAGAGGAGCCGGGGAGGTCACCTACCTGCCTGCTGAGGCAGATGGGTGTGCTAAACACCTGCTGTCAAGAACTCAATACCCCTAATCCCCCCTCACCTTGCAGCAGACAACGGGGGGAAGCTGGGGGGGAGCTCTGTGGTTCAGAGCTTGGGCTCGATGCTCTTGGAGATCTTTTCCAACCCTAATGATTGTGTGATTCCAAACGCAGAGCTCCTTTTTGGGCAGGATACTTGCTGCAGAGGCAGTCTGGGGTTTTTGATGATGAGGCTTTTTGTTTGTTTCCACTAAAGCTGGGGAAGCGGGATCGATGCGGCGGGCTGTGTCTGTGCACTCTGTGGTGGAGTCTCTCTGTGCTGGCTGCAGTCCCAGCTGGGAGATTTTCCCATCTCTGGCTTTCCCCCTTCTCTGGACACGTCTCTGGACATGTCTGCTCCCAGGGCAGGAGGCGATAGGAGACACTGCAGGTTGGATGGGGCCTTGAGCAACCTGGGCTGGTGGAAGGTGTCCCTGCCCATGGCAGGGGGTTGGAACAAGTCGGTCTTTAAGGTTCCTTCCAAGCCAAACCATTCTGTGATTGTAGGATTTGGGGCCAGGGTCAAGTCTTGAAGATAAGTCTTGTTTTCCCAGCGAGAGCTGTGGGAAATAAAATATCAGATCTGAGGCTTCACTGGCCTGGGCTGGGAGCTGAGAGGAGAAACCAGAGGTTCACGTGGCCCTTGGGAGTGCAGAGCTGGCTTCAAGTCACCTTTCTCTTCCCCTTGTATCCCAGATCCGAGCGCAGCAGGACTGAATGTCACCTGTTCCCTTGTGAGCAGCGATTTACAAGCGGCTCATCCTGCTTCTTGTTTGCAGAGCAAATGCCCTTTTCCTGTTGGCTCTGCCCTCCCTGCAGTGGGGAATCAGCATATTCTGGTCTTGAAGCTTCTCCCAGATTTATGAGCTCGCTCTTCACCTTGAGAGTAAGGCTCCCTTGCCCTGGGAAAGCTTTGAAACCCAAAACACCAATTGCTGACTTAAGCAAACACCATTGATCCTCCTGCAAATAAAAATTCTTTCTTTTTCCTTTTTAGGACACTGGTGGTTGAGGTTCTGTTGTTGTGTCCTCTCTGTATTTCTCTTTTTCTCTGCAGAAATTTGGAGCCCCAAATGGTTCTGAGCAAAATCAGTGCCATTTGAAAAGAACTCATCGATAGCTCTTATGGGTGGATATTTCCTCTTTTCCAGAGACCAAGAAAAAAAAAACCACAAAAATCTCCTCTCAGTTTTCCTCCTCTCCCCTTGAAAGGCAAGGTTCTTTAATTGGGTTTTAATCTGAGGAAGAGGAGAGCTGTTTGCATTGAATTGGTAATAGGGGATAATATCTTCCCCTGAGTGATGGGTTATTTGATCCTGTGCGTCAGAAACCTGAGCACATGGCTGGGAAATCGGGTGGGGAGGGGGGATCCCAGTGCTGGCCCGGGGCCCAAACAGAAGCACGGCTGCTTTTTTATTCCCAATAATAATTAGGAATAAGATGGGGGAACAATCACCTTTTGTCCTCTTGCTCCAGGGGATCGAATGATCCGGGGGAGAAGCTTGGGGAAAAGCTTTCAAAGATGCTTTGAGTGCCAGGGGGGCTCACACGGGGCAGTTTTGGTGTGGGGACGTTGTTCTGACTTTGGTTGCCAGCAGTGTCCCACTGGCTGTGACTGCACAGGCACGAGCATTGACCTCTGTGGCTCTGTGCCTCCTGCACACACTCACCAGCCTTCCTTGTCCCTAAAAATCCCTGGCAGGCCCCTGCCAGGCCCAGAGTGGGCTTTGAGAAGGGTGATAAATCAGCCAAGTCACCAGTTCCCCCCCTCAGAGTGTGAGGAGCCCTGTGAGCACCACGGAGGGGTTGTGGCGAGATCCATCGTGAGGAGCATTGACGTCAGCAGCCCGTGGATTTGGGATGGAGCTGGTGCACTCATGCAGGAGCTGCTGGGGGGCATTTGGGTCTGGGAGAGCCGTGCTGGCTCCCTGAGCTCCGAGCCCAGTGAAACGTGCTCTTAAATGCCTCCTGGCTCCGAGCTGACTCAAGCACACAAGGGAAACTTGTTGATGTGGATGACACCGTTCGTTCCTGGCTGGTTCTGTTTGTTTTGTTTTTGTTTCTTGCTGCAGCTGCCTTTGGAGCAATAAATAGCTGTGGAGCTCGCTTGTGGTCTGTGCAAAGTAGTTAATATTTAATCAGAGGTCTGGAGCTGGATTTGTTCGGTTGGCAGAAAGATAAAAATTGCTTTTCCTGGGTTTAGAGCGAGGCAGAGAAGGGGGCCAGACTTTCCAAAAAAGCCCAGGGTCAGCTTTTAATTAATCAGTTTAAGATTGGAACACGCTGGTCAGTGACAGATTTTCCAAACACCTCAGCTCCCAGCAAAACCCTGTGATAAATGCCAAAGCATCTGAAATGACTGGCACTCAGCATGCCGCTGGTGGGAAATATTATTTATAGAGTAAGTCCTGCTGACACACGCTAGCAAAGTGTTATCTGCATCCACTCCCCCTCCTCCTGCTCCTTCTTGGGGTTTTCCTCCAGGTCTTTTCCTCCATTCTTGGGGATTCTGCTCCCCAAGAAACAGAAGGTGAGAGGGATATCCTTCCCACCACAGGATCTGGCTTCCCCCTCTGGCTGTGTTTGTATTAGAGATCCAGGCCTTTGATGACTGTTCATGTAGAAACCCTGTTGCAAACTCCTGGGGGAGAGAGGCTGAGCTTTTATTCCCCCATTAGCAATTTTTTCCCACCTTTCCAGCAGGTGTCCAGTTGGACTCCACGGGCAGGCTACCTGGAAGGACACAGGTACACCAGGCTAAGGAACTGGCTGTTCTCCCTCTTCCCAGGGAGGGAGGAGTGAACCCTGTGTGCTCTCAGAGCCAGCCAGACCCCACTGCACTGTGTTAGCAGAGAGCTCAGTCCCTGTTTGAGGGATCCCGGGGCTGGAGGGATCCCCAGTCGCTCCCACTTGCAACATTTCCACGTGCCTTCAGCTCATTGTGAGGATTTGGCCATTCCTGGAGTTCTCCAGTATATTTGGGATTATTATCCCTCAGGACTGAGCAGTGGGATGGCCAAGGCTTGGCCAGCTGGTGTTTTCCCTGTGTAGGAGGGCACGGCTGATCCGTGAGCAGGACCAAGCACCAGCACGTCAGCTCTGATTCCTGACGGTCGGAACAGCATTCCAGCTAAAACCCAGCGACTGGATGAGCTCATGGATGCAGCTGGCCACCTCCAGGGGCCACAGCCTTGGCAGGGCTTGTTTCTGAGGGTGCTGGACAGTTGTGCAAAGGATGGAGACCTGGGTGCTGAGCCTGTTGGTTGAAACTCTCCCGGCTCGGGCTGAGCTGCCCCGGGGGACAGATCCCTTCCTGTCATCCCATGGGATGGGGGCTTGGGGGGTTCAGGATGGGGGTGGGAGTGTTGCAGGCTGGAATGTGAGGGGTGAAGGATGGGGGTGTGAGGGGTGAAGGATGAGGATGTGAGGGGTGCAGATTTGGGATGTGAGAGGTGAGGGATGGGGGTGTGAGGGGTGAAGGATGGGAATGTGAGGGGTGAAGGATGAGGGTGTGAGCGGTGCAGATTTGGGATATGAGAGGTGAAGGATGGGAGTGTGAGGGATGAAGGATGGGGATGTGAGGGGTGAAGGATGGGGATGTGAGGGGTGCAGATTTGGGATGTGAGGGGTGAAGGATGGGGATGTGAGGGGTGCAGATTTGGGATGTGAGGGGTGAAGGATGGGGGTGTGAGGGGTTCAGGATGGAGATGGGGGGGGTGCAGGATGAGGATGCAGGGATTGCAGGGCGGAGATCTGAGGGATGCAGGAGGAGGATGTGAGAGGTGCAGGGGATGTGAGGGATGCAGGATGGAATATGAGGATTGCAGAGTGGGGATGTGAGGGATTCAGGATGAAATATGAGGATTGCAGAGTGGGGATGTGAGGGATTCAGGTCTAGGATGTGAGAGTTGCAGGATGGGGATGTGTGAGTTGCAGGATGGGGATGTGAGGGTTTGCAGGATGGAATGTGAGGGTTTGCAGGATGGAATGTGAGGGTTGCAAGATGGGGATGTGAGAGTTTGCAGGATGGAATGTGAGGGTTTAAGGATGGGGATGTGTGAGTTGCAGGATGGGGATGTGAGGGTTTGCAGGATGGAATGTGAGGGTTGCAGGATGGAATGTGAGGGTTGCAGGATGGGGACGTGAGAATTTGAAGGATGGAATGTGAGGGTTTGCGGGATTGGGATGTGAGGGTTTGCAGGGTGGGCACTCCGAGGTTTCAGGATGGGGTTAGCGCTGTGCACCAAGGCATCCTTTGTTCCGGGCGGGCTGCTGAGGTTTGGCAATGGAGCGCTAAGGAGCGAACGCCACGGAACAGATCCGTCCGCACTTCGTGCTGCTGATTTTCAGTCTCAACAGCTGTTCCGTTTGGAAGGGCTGAACGTGCACTCCGGCTTAGCGGGAGTCAATTAAAAATAAACCGGGGCAGAGCATCGGTGTCGGAGCCCAGCGACGCTCATCGGGCATAAAAGTTGCATCCTCCCAAGCCCGGGTTTTCGCTCCAATTTGCCACGGGCGGGCGGGGATGCAACCGGGAGCTCTCATTAGCATGGAAATGCTGTTGGTTGTGTCGAATTCCCGGCCCCGGCGCTTTGTTCCTGCTCCCGGCGGGAGCGGGGATGAGCCGCCCCCCTGCCCCGCTGACCCCCCCTTTGTGCTGGGGGCGGTGGGGAGGGGAACAGGGCTGTCCCCCCGCGGGGTGACACTGCCTGGCTGCCCCCGAGGATTAGCCAGCAACCAGTGGACATCTGCAAGGCAGCGGGGAGGGGGCAGGGAAGCGCTGCTGCCTTTTGTTCTTGCTTTTTTTTTTTTTCCTTCCGTGGCCAGAATATGGCCATCCTTGTGGGATTTTCCCCCCTGCTTCCCCAAAACAACGAGCAAGGGAAGCTCTGGCTTAGCCCCCTCACCTGCAGAGGTGAGCATCCTGCTGTTTGGGATGCACAGGAGAGCATCCTGCAGTCTGGGATGCACAGGTGAACATCCTGCTCTCTAGGATGCACAGGTGAACATCCTGCTCTCTGGGATGCACAGGTGAACATCCTGCTCTCTGGGATGCACAGGAGAGCATCCTGCAGTCTGGGATGCACAGGTGAACATCCTGCTCTCTAGGATGCACAGGAGAGCATCCTGCTCTCTGGGATGCACAGGTGAATATCATGCTCTCTAGGATGCACAGGAGAGCATCCTGCTGTCTGGGATGCACAGGAGAGCATCCTGCTCTCTGGGATGCACAGGTGAGCATCCTGCTCTCTGGGATGCACAGGTGAGCATCCTGCTGTCTGGGATGCACGGGAGAGGAATGCTTCGAGCAGGAGGGTTTAATTATAGATAGGACTCCTCTAATGTCCCTGCTCTTATTGCTGGTCTGACCACCTTTTGGGGTTTTTTTTTGGAAAAAAACCCCTCTCATCTTCCTGCCTGTGTATTTGCCAGCAAGGCAGGAGATACAGGGTCATTCAGGGATGTAGGATGAGGTGTGTGGAGTGGAAAAGACCTGATGGCCTCTGGTAGGAGCTTAATTTTCCTCCCCCTTCCTATTACTGCTACATGGATGCTCCCATTGAACCTCTGCCGAGATGGGAAACATGGACAGGTCCTTGCAGCATCAAAGCATCTGTGCCTCCTCCCCTGCAACAAACCCATCTGGGTTTCCACTGCCTCTGTCTCCTGGGAGGGCAAGAGGGGGTGGGACCAAGCATCATTTTACAAAGGCTGGACTGAGCACTGGGCCAAGATGCTTCATCTTTAAGTGATGAGTCAGAAATCTGAACCACAGCCAGTGTCACTTTTCACAGAGGGGGAGTTTGCAAAGGGAGAAAAGACAGGTCCTCTGCTTAGAAATTTGGGCAAGAAGCGGTACCAAGGCAGGAGGAGGAGCCAGGTTCAGGTGATGTTCTCCTCTTGGCTGGTGGTTTGGGCTGCCCTGGTTTAAGGAGGCACTTCAGAAGTGATTTCTGAAAAGAACAGGCCCTCCTGAAATGGGGTCTCCAGCTCAGCAGCTCCTTTAGAAAAAGGTCTCCTGACAAAGTGTTTGAGCAGTTGTTGGGAAGTCTCTGGATGAGCAGAGCCCAGGTCAGTGGCAAAGGCTTGATTTCACTGGGCAGGGTTTCCTGCAGGACCATGCCTTGACACCAAATGGGAATGTGGAGCTAATCATCCAGACTCCCTCATGTCCAGGGAAATAAACAGGCACTTTCGGGCTCAGATTTATCCAGCCCAGGGTGGATTCCTTCTGCACACTGCCTGAATTATTATGTGGTAGGAATTCCTCTTCCTCGACTGGGCAGTGAGTGCAGACACCCAGCCAAGGTGAAGATGTCTGCACTCTGAGCTGGGTTTTTCCATGAGGGGGGGCTGCTTGTAGTGCAGGCAGAGTTTCTGCTCCTCTCACCTTTCTGCCACTGCAACTTCAGGAGCCATTTCAGTAGTTTTGAGATGCTAAACAGCCTCACAGGGGGGAAGATGGCCCTTTCTTGGAGCCTCCTTCCCCCCTTCCCTGCTTCTCTCAGTCCCTCCTCGTGCCTTCCAACATTTCTTAGCAGCGTGTTTGTGTGACAGGAAGAGAAAACACAGGGATTGGAAATTAAATCTGGAGAATAAATGAGAGATTTATTAATTTATTAATATGACAGAAGTAATTACTGTCTCTCCAAGATTCATCTCCGTGCCTGGGTTCCCACACGCCAGTGGCTCAGTCCCAGGAGTCACATTACTGTGACAGCAAGGCTGGGAAGAGCTTCCTGAGGGGAGTGAAGGGCAGAACACACAGCCTGGGCAGGCAGAGGCACCTTGGCACTCAGGCTGGGTGGGCACAGAAGGCTGAGACAGGGCAGGGATCACTCGACTGAAGCTGAACCATCACCTCCCTTTCAGCTGCCTGTGCTCACTGCAGGTAATTCCCAGCCCAGTGCTTCCACTGCAGGTAATTCCCAGCCCAGTGCTTCCACTGCAGGTAATTCCCAGCCCAGTGCTTCCTCTGGGACAGCAGCTGTGGTGTTGCAGAGCACAATCCAAGCCAAGTGACCTGGCTGGGAGCTGGTGTCAGCACTGCAGGAGTGACTCTCCATTCATTTAAAGGAGGGCTTGACTCTGAAAGCCCAATTCTGGCACCAGCTGCTGAGTCTTTGCACTGCTCTTGCACTCCTGCTCCTGTTAATGTGGCATTTAACACCAGTGTGGGCAGAATCCTGCAGTCCCACGGGGTGCCAGAACGTGCTGATGAATCCCCTGGCTTCAGCTCCTGGCATTATCAGTGAGAAAGCCATTTGTCCTCAATGTGTGCATTGAAAAATTCTCAGCTCATTTTATTCTTCCTCACCCCATTTTATTTTTCCTCACCCTCAGAGCAGGAAGGCCTGGGACTCTATTTAAAATCTGTTTGAACAGTGGTTCAGAGGTTTCACAATGCCCTGGCAAGGCTTCTTAGGCTGTGGGTTCAGTCAGTGACTTCTCTGCATCCCTCAAGATCTTCTGCTCTATTTCTACCTCTTTGCAAAAAGACAAAGATCGAGAGGACTCTTCAAAGCTCTGTGCATGCTTGGGCCTGATCCTTCCCTGGCTGGCAGTGGCAAACAAGGACAGTGGGTTGTGGCTAAAAACTGCTGTCGTGGTGCTTCCAGCTTTGCATTCACGGTTATGAAGTGCAGGGGTTTCAAGGCAGAGGTGACCAGGAGACGTTTCTGCAATGAGACAGGGTCAAGTGAGGCTGCCCAGCTCTCCCCTTCCCACACACCTGGCTCCCTGAACGCCAGGGCTGAGTTTCGCTGCTCTCAGTTTGTCGGGTTGCCCTTTCTGGCACAGAGGAGCGATGCTGCTGTGTGTGCAGAGGTGCCAGGAGGGCAGAGCAAAGGGGTGGGAGGGTGGGAGAAAAGGGAGAGGAGCAGACAGTGTGAGTCAGGTGGCTCTGTGCGTGCCTCCGAGCCTGCCACTCCGCTGCCCTTCCTCCTGGGAAGGCAGAGCTGAGAGACAGAGGGGGGGGAGCCAGGGCTGTGCTGGCTGCCCTTGACACGCGAGAGGGAAATCACAGGCTGGCAGGGACCCCAAGGAGAGCAGCTCCAGCACAGCCTGCCTCCCTCTCACACCATCCCCCAGGAGAAGGCAGGGCTGCTGCCAGCAGGCCTTGGCACCACAGCCACGCTGCCAGCTCCAGAGAGAGCCCAGGGCTTCCCTCGGTGCAGGGGGGACCCTGGCTCCCAAAAACAGCTGGAGGGCAGCTGGAGCTCTGCTTCAGGGCTGAGCTGTGCCACAGGTTGAGTTCAGCAAACAGGGGTGCCCAGCACCTCCTGCTTCCCTGCCAAGACCTCCTGGCTCTGCGGGTGCTGATGCAGTGGCCTGGTGACAGGGGGGCAATTTGAAATGCCTGGGGGGGATCCCGGCTGTGGTTGCCCATGGGGGTCACTCACCAAGTCACCCTGCACACCAGCCACAGAATCAAAATATCCTGAGCTGGAGATTTTGGATGTGTTGGATCATGGAGTCCAGCGGTCTCCATCCCAGCAGGATGGTGTGAACTGCAGGGGCTGTTTGAATTCGCTCCTTCCTGGGATATAAAATAGTGCAGCTGCTGGAAGGCAGCAGGATTTGAGCCCCACTTCTGCAGGTATTGGCTTTGGACCTCAGTCTTGCCTTTCAGCCCAGAGAAAGTGGTTGGTAGGAGCAGCAGGAGAGAAGAGACAGTAGGTGACATGCCTTGGAGGGGCAGTTCCTCCCTGGCATGGCAAGCCATGATCAGCTCCTGCCCTGAAGTGCTGCCTGTGTTCTCCTCCAGAGCTGTGGCTAAAGGTGCCTCCTGTGGGAAGAGCCCTCTCCATGTGCTCTGCACCAGGGCAGGGCTCCCGTGGGGCAGGACGGACCCCCCGGGCACCCCTGGGGGCTGTGCCATCCCAGGCACTTGGTGCAGATGACAGTGCTGTGCTTCCCACCCCAGGCAGCTCTGGCACAAATGAGGTCAGGCCGGGAAGCCTCATCCCTGCTCTCCTCCTGCTCTGCCCAGCTGCTCAGCACTGAGCTGGATCTTCAGGAAGGGCTCTCCTTTCTGGGCTGGGTTTCTCTTTTGGCTGCTTTGTTTACAGGGGGAATAAATGACACAATCAGGCGGCCTGATCTTGTGTGCTGGGAGGGAGGAGAGGATTGATGCAGATCTTCACTGCTGTTGCAATCAGCTTAGCCTGTTCCCAGGATCAGGGGCTGTGGAGATCAGCCTCGGGAGGGAGGCTGAGACCCTGCTCTGCCAGAGGGAGGGGAGGCTTTGTGGGAGCACAACCAACCCCAGTACCATGCTGTGGCTGAAGCCAGGCTGCTTCCCCAGTCTCCCAGCCCTTTTTTCCTCGCTGCAGTGCCATGCTTTTCAAGGCCTATCCCTCTGGAGTTCCCATTCCCCGTGCCTTTGTGCTGGCCCCCTCCGTGTCCCGTGTTTCTGGGCGACACTC
The DNA here is from genome assembly GCF_009829145.1 of Chiroxiphia lanceolata. Lineage (NCBI taxonomy): Eukaryota > Metazoa > Chordata > Aves > Passeriformes > Pipridae > Chiroxiphia > Chiroxiphia lanceolata. Next base: position 2,311,201 of record NC_045659.1, on the reverse strand, counting down.
CTTCCCATGTGGCTCCTGGCACTCTTCCTCTCCCCATATCTCACATCAGGTGTTCCTATTTGCTCAGATGTGCTATGTCTGGAGGGATGAAGCAGAGGGTTCCCTGCCTACCTGTGCCTGCCAGCCCCTGGAGGCTCCTGGCTGCCACAGTAGCCGTGGCCGGACGTGGGATGGGGAAGGTGGATAAGGGAGCGTGGGAGAAAAGGGCCTGTGCATTAAATATTCCAAGTGGGGAAAACTGGCATGGTTGCTAATGCTCTGAAGGAGGAGGCAGCCCTTTCTCAAGCCCTGGGGCAGATGGGTAGGCAATAAAGGAGGAAAAAAAAAAAACCACTAGAAATAAGATCCACCAAGCTGACGGCCCAAGCAAGCTGAAACCTGCCTGGTGAGGCAGCTTGATCCAGAGTGGGAAGGGGCAGATTCCCTGTCAGGACTGGCTCTGCACAGTGCCTTTCTCATGGTAATAGAGCCCAAGGTTTCCAGGAAAAACTGGGCTTTCAATATCTGGAGGGGAGCTCTGCCCCCAACCCGTAACGGTTACTCCAGGCTGCTCCAGGCTGGAGGAAGCCTGTAAACCCAGTTTATGCCCAGTTTGAAAAGCAAGCCCAACTCAACAATTTCTCTGTGCAAGTCACAACTCACAGAGCTTATCTGAGTCCAATCTAAAGCCAGCTGGGGCTAATTTACAGTGACAGAATAAAAGGAAGCTCATTCCAGCACCACACCAGGACCTTTCACTTGTCCTCCAACACTGAGAGCCCACCAGAATAGGAATGAGAGAGGAAACCTTTTTGGTGGGTCTGCTGTGGCAGCTGGGTTTTTCCTTTACAGGGGAATCACGCAGTCCTAAATATCACCCCACTGCCAGGCTGCACTGGCCATTCCCCTGGTCCATGTGGAATATGTGCAACTGCCCTTGACTCTCCCACCGGCTGCACCCAGCCTGCCCACCCTTGCTGAGGCTGGAGGAGGGCAGGGCAGTGGTTTTCCTGCACATTTCCCTGTTCATTAGAGCTGGGAGCCAGAGCACATTCCTCAACAAGCCAGCACAGCCAGTGCACACCTCTCCCTGTGTTCCAGGTGGCCCTGGTGTGATAGGTCCCAGGCGACAGGCACTGGTTCCATGTCCCTCCTGCTTTCCCGCTGACATTTCTCACTGGAGCTGCCTTTCTGGGGCAAGTCGGAGCAGGCAGCCCAGTTTTCTGGTTGGACAGGCATTGTTTGTGCTCTGGGAGAAGCGGAGAGGTTGGGAGCTGGGCTGGGAGTTGCACGGTTGTGGCCTGGGAGAGAGCGGGGACGTGTTGCAGCTTGCTGCCCCAGCGCTCCCCTTCGCCCGGGCTCCCTCTCGGGAAGTTTTTGAACTTTGGAAACGTCTCCCTGAGAAAAGAGGGGGGGTGAAATTGTGCCAGAAGGGGGGGGGAGAGGCAAAGGATGGAAAAGGGGAGCGGCAGAAGCAGGTGATTGTCTCACGGGAGTCACCGTGGCAGAATCTGAGCACCGAGTGCCGGGCGAGGCGCAGGGAACATCGGCCATCCCCCAGGAGCTGCCACTCCAGGCTCTGGAATTAAACAGAGAGTAGACTCCTGTCCCTTTGGAGGACACCACCCCAGTGGCATATATAGCACTCTGGTAGCTCCAGGAGGGTCCTCTTATTTCCCAGGGCCCAAACACAGCTGGATCTCTGCCTTTGGGGCCAGGACCGTGGGAGGATGGTGGGAACCAGCCTCCCTCTTGCTGTGTTGCCGTGGCACTGAGAGCTCCGTGCCGTGACAGGCTATTGCATGGACAGCTGGACATTTGATGGACAGAGGAGCATCATGGGGCACCTTGAACATGTGGCTGAGGGCCCTGTTTTCCCTCCATCCCATGAATCAGGCGTGGGACGGAGCAGTGCTCACGTATGATGAGAAGGAATTGTTTCCCTCTCTTCTACTCAGCTTCTTCTCCATTTTAAATGCTTTTTTCCCCCTCCAATCCTTTATCTTTCCATCACTCTCCTCTCTCTACCATCCTTCTGTCTTTCTCTGTCATCTGCATGTCTGCAAAGTGCCTCTGCCCAGACACAACAGATGCTGAAGGGCAAGACTGGAACCACTCTAGATGCAATCTCCATTTTGCTCAAGGATCATTAATTACCTTGATGATTAAATACAATTAAAGATCCATAAGACCTTTCTGATATCAGAGCCCTTAGCGAGGGCAGCTTTTAGGGACCTGCACCGACAGTAAAACAAAAGGAGGAGACAGACAAGTAAATCAGGGAATCCCAATTAAAATCCGTGCTTAGCTCATTAACCTAATTACACATTGTGTCTCGCTGGCCTCGGCTCCACTGAGGGGGAAGAGAGGCAGCGGTGGGGGCAGGCTGGGGACCATGTGCTGATCCTCCAGAGGTTGTTTATGTCAGATCTCTATTGTCTCTTTGGCTGAGAAAATGGCCTTTGTGGGGGATTTGGAGCCGGGCTGCGGAAGTCGAGCAGGGTCTGTGCCAAGCCCTGGAAGCCGTGTGTGTACATGGAATTACAGCATGTGTTTCCTCTTCCCTGAAACGTTCTTTCTGCACACGCCCTGCTCTGTGTTCTGCTTGTCAGGTGGCTCCTTCAGCCCAGCTCACCCTCATCCCTTCCCCTCGGAGAGGCACTGGAAGGAGGAGAGAGGCTGAACGGGGTGATAATGGGGTTGAGGAGGAGAGGGGGTCTCTGAGGGGGTTGGTGCTGAGCAGGGAGAACCCTTCATCAACTCCTTTGCAGTGGAGCTGAGGCTGATGCATGCCAGAGCTCCCTGAATTTGGGCTTGCTCTGCAGGGATCTGCCTGCTCTGGTCACCTGCCGTGGCACCAGGCATCCTGTCCCTTCTCTCCCTGCCCCTTCTCCCAGCGGGCTGCACAAAGGCCTCCCCTTCTCCTGTCACGATGTCTGGGTCCAAGATCCTGCTCCCAAAACCTGGCCCAGAAGTTTCCCCAAGCATTCATGGCGGATTTTGGGAAGGGAGGGAGGTTTGTTGTCCTGGGAGCGCGTCTGTCCCGCCGAGAAGGGGAGCGGGGACATTCCCAGGCCCTGTCTGTGCCGAGCGCAGGTGACTCATGGATCTGTGGTTTTTCCAGCCCGGAGTGCGAGGGCTGGATGCTGTGGTGGGTGAGGGCTGGATGCTGTGGTGTGCAGCTGTGCTCAGAGGGCCTGGCTGCCTACGTGTCTGCCTTCAAAGGGACGGGGAGGAGGCGGCAGGTCCCGGCACGTCCGACCCAAAACCTGGCGGATTGGGAAAAGCAAGTCGGAGCTCGAAGAGGTCAGGGCGCGGCTTCCCACATGGAAACGGGAGAGCAGGAGACCCTGAGTCCCGTGGGACCAGGCTGGGGCTTCCCTGGTAACCTGCAGGAGGCAGGGAGTCAGGACAGCGTGGTCCCCTCAGCAGAGCAGCCATGGGGGGGTCTGTGCAGCAGAGCCACTGACGTTGAGAGGGGACTGGATTCCCTGGATCTGCTCAAACTGCTTGGGAAGCAGGCAGGGGAAGGGCAGGGGGGAGTTAGGCATGGGTAGGGGTTTTGACAGAGGTCCAGCACAGCTTTGCAGTGGGCTGTTTGATCTCCTGATGGGGAGCCCTGCCTGGGGAGCCCTGCCATGGCTTCAGGTGACTGCACACAGCGTGGCCCAGCTGGCAGGGACACGGCCATCACTGCACAGGGAAGAGCTGCTGTTGACTCCCATCTTAGTCTCCTGGGAAAGATCTGTGCCTTCCCTTCCCTCTGCCCATGTCTAAACACACCCAAACACCGTTTTCTCTCACTCTGTGGGCATGCGAGGAAGATGACAGTGATATGAGGGGACCACGAACCGTGGGGAACTGCTGGGAGTTGGGTAGGGCTGGGTAGGATGGGGACAGGGAGAGACCAGGGATCTGCCTCTCTGCAATGCCAGGAATGGGAAAACAACAGCTTCAAACCCTGCTGGAGCTGTGGTTCCTTGGATTTTGCAGGGCGTGTTGTGATCCAGGTGGGAGGTTTGCAGTTCAATGCTCTGGGATCACAGGCACTGCCCCAACCCAAACATGGGGCTCTGAGGTGCAGGAAAGTTATCCCCATTGCCATAAAACTGTGGGCCAGCTCTGCAGAAGAATTTAATCTAGCAGAGGATCAACAGGCAGCCTCAGTGAGACATCCCAGCCCCTCTGGCACAGCAGGGCTTGCTTTACACACTGACCACTCTTTGGCTGCTGCTCTGCTTACAGGTGATTAAAATGGCTTAACCCTGCAGCCCAAACAGCTGCCTGCAGATAATTTGTCTTTATGCCCAAGGGACCCTTACCTCACTGTCTGCTCCAGAGAACCCCTTCTCTGCAAGGCATGTTTGGAGGATACAGAGATTTCATTACACAGTGAGGGAGCGAAGGCAGGAACTCAAATACCTTTTTTCTAAGATCAGGGCGATGGAAAGAAAGAAGGCAGGGGAGAAGATGAAAAGCAGATCCCAGGGATGTGAGAGAGCAGAGGGTTTGTAGATCCTGCAACAAGAGGATTTCGAGTCTGTTTCTGTGTTATGCCAAGTGTATCTGGAGTATTCCCAGAGCAAACAATGCAATTACTTTGGATTCACACTATGCCACTGAGTTGTCAGGCCTGAGGTTCCAACTCCCAGAGGATGCTGTGCAGACTTGCACAGAAGTTGTTGTGCTTTCCCAAGGGATATGGAAGCTCTGAGAGGAAAGGCCACGTTCACTTTTCTGAGGACAGCTGTAAACTTCCTCTTCCTCTTGGGCTTCCTGTTGCTTCCCTGCCTGAGTCCTTCACTGGAGGACATCCACAGCAGAAAATCCAGTCCCTTTCTCAGTGATTGTTGAGCTTGTGAAGCCCTCGGGGTTGGGAGAACCTTGGGGAGCACACTGGGTGTCCTCTCAGCCTGCCCTGCACCCTGCAAAGAGCCTGTTATTTTGCATTTCAGGGGTGTTACTTCTTCCTGATGGGATCTCTCCTGAGGAAGGTGTGTCTCTCCCCTCAATGAAGGCTCTTCATTTCCCTTTGGGGCACATCATTCTCATCCTCTGGGCTCTGTTCCCTCCAGCTCGTTGCCCCTGTGTTTGGCTGGGTCAGGGCACAGGGTGACTTCAGATGCAGAGCTCATCACCTTTGCCTTCTTGGACTGCTCTGATCTCCACACTATTGATCTGTTTAGAGTTCCCTGTGACTGCCATGGGTCTGGTGCTGTGACAGCATCAGAAACACGAGATTCTCAAGTCTGGTGCCTTCCCAGAATTAGGAAGAAACTATTGGTTTGTTTAACTGCCTCCTCTCAGAGTTTCTCCAGACAAGCCTCTGTTGCCAGACACAGTCCATGAGACCTCTACCCTTAAGACTGAGCCTTTGAACTCTCTTAATTCCTGCACTAATAGGAGTTAATGGCGTTTATCTACAAGCTTATCTTTCTTTTCCCCTGCCTGCTTGTCACTCCCCACACTGAAATATCTGGGTACCTTACCACCAGTAAGGGTTTGTGGCATCCAGGTGACATTAACCCTTTTTCCATGATGGAAAAATTACTGTTCAAACAAGTTAAGAAGCTCCTTTTAATCTCTTTTTCCTTGGTTTCTCTTTTCTTTTGATTTATTTTCCATTCCTTTAATACCCATGTGGTTATTTCTGGAAGTCTGTCTCCGCTGTGATCCTGGTCATATTTTTTACCAAGTTGGAAATGGGACTCTTTGTCCTCTTTTCTCTTCCTGTTAGCTATTTATATCCTTCCATCCATCTTCTTAGGTAGTCAAGCATCCAGCTGTGTTATATCTGTCACCTTGGTACCCGAGCAACAAGTAAAGATGTTTCTGGACAGCTGTGAGTTCAAGCAGTGGCTGCTCTTGGGGTGACACTGGAGCTGCTGTGCAGCTTGTGAGCAACTCAGGCCCAGCTGCCAAATCCAGAGGTAGTGAAGCACCAAGGGGAGCCGTGGCCAGGCTTGTCCCATCCTCCTGTGGAACACTAGGACCATGAGGGAGGTGTTTTTTATCTCTTAGGGATTCATTCCGCACAGTTCCTCTTTTGGTCCTCACGTGGGAGGGTTCCCAGCTGGGACACGGGGTGGTAGGTCAAGAAAGTCCATGGTTTGGGTTGGAATGGGCATAAAAGACCATTTAGGGACACTTTCCACTAGAACAGTTGCTCCAAGCCCTGTCCAACCTGGCCTTGAACACCTTCAGGGATGGGGAGTGCACAAGGTCTGTGGGAAAAGCCCATCCCATCTCCCGGATTCTGCCTCCTGTGTGGTGTCTCCAGAGCCATTTCCCCCATCCATGGGCACTCCAGGGCTGCCTCTGTGGGAGCTGGGATGTTGGGGAGCATCCATCCTCGCTCCAGCCCTGGGGGGAGGCAGCAGGGAAGTGGGGGGCTCTGCTGAGGAGGGGGCAGCAGTGTGTGCAGCAGCCAAGCCCTCGGCCTCCTGCCTGCACAGCCAGGTGCTGAGAGATCTTGCCCAGTTGTTTCCAGCTTTTCCAAGGTAAAAATTCAGCTGCAGACCTGAAGGACCCTTTCATTTCTTTGCTTTTCCTGCCACCAGGGGAGCTGGCTGACATTTTTGGGGTGAAGTGTGTCTTAAAAAATGTACAGTGTTCTGCTGGAACTGTGTCCATATTGTCATGTCTGCTAAAAAATGTAATAGTCTGGCTTGTGTTCTCTCTCCCTCTTATTCCCCCCAGTCTGAAAAGAACAGAAGTTCTCTTAACCAGCCTCCCATGTAGCTGTTAGTGAGTGGAAAGGCACAAACAGCAGAAGGAGGAGGAGGAGGTGGGCACACCAGGCAGGTGGAGGGTGGGAGCAAATCCGTCTGTCGGGAAGGAGGAAGAGACAGGGAGTGGAGGGAGAGGTGCTGGGGTCTCACACAGCTTGGGGGGGTGGCCCAAACCCCCAGAGAACTCCTAACCAGGGTGGGGTGAGACCCAGAAGAGAATGAATCCAGATGGACCAGAGCCCAGAGTGGGCTGTGGAGGATGAAGGTGGGCAGATTCACAGGGATCTTTCTCCTTGGGTGTTGGAAAGGTCGGCTGTGGGGATGACTAAACGCAGGATGGGCTTGCAAGTGGGGATGTTGGGTGTTTCAGAGGGAGTTTCCCTTCTGCTTTCAGACTGTCATTTGAAAAATTTCCACAGAAATGAGATTTCAAAAGGAGAACCTTGGCCTGGCTCAATCCAAAGTGTCTCGTTGCATGACAGGCAAAGCATTCCATTCTGGCTGCAGCTCTGGTCAGTGTTTTACCATATACCATTTAAAAGAAATGAGGGTCCAAAAGGAAAAACCATCTCAACCTTATCAAAAGGCTTTCTGGTTTGGTTTTTTTTTCATTGAATTTTGCCAAAATCAGCACGTTCCAGTGGGTAGTTTTGGCTTGGACTAAATGGCACTTTCCATCAGAAAAATATGCTGTGCCGGAAATTTTTCCCCTAGCTCCAGCTATTTTTCATCACATGCTTTCCATTTTTGTGGCAGCTGTGTCAGTCCTCAGTTTGAGCTGGGACAAAGCCCACAGGAGTCCCCAGAGAGCAGTTGACCTCCTGCTCTTTGAAGACTGGGATGATTCACTGGAGCTCTCCCCAGTGGCACAGGAAAATCCATCTGCCCTGCTGAGCATCCACATCCTTTGGAACGTGGCTTATTGCTCCCCAGGAGGGAAACAGTGGGCCTGGTGCTGATGTAGTTTAACAGAAGTCAATGAAATAACTATGAAAGTCAATGAAATGTGTCACTTGAGGCCAGCTGGGCTGTTTAACCCTCAGATTCTCCAGCACGAGGCTGGAAAATGGGGTGTTGGCTCTTGGCTGGCTCCATCCTGTTGGATCTTCGCAGGGAACTGTTGGGTTCTGGCTTTTCTCTCAACAATCAAGACTTGGGGAGCAGGAGGTTTAGAGCAGATCTGTGAGGGAAGGGATTCAGGCCTTGGAGCTGCCTGCATCTCCTTTCAGAGCCATCCCAGCCTCCCTGCTCAGGTACCCCCAGATTTGGGATAAAAGTGAAACGTGCTGGGAGAGGCCCCCAAACCCAGCCCAAAGAGCAGCACCCCAGTGCAGGTGGCTGTGTTTGAAGGGACACCCTTGTCCCTGGGCAGGAGAGGTGGGGTGAGTCACTCAGCACAGGGTGTCGTTCCACCCCCGGAGTGACGTTTTGTCATCAAGTTTCCCTGGGTGTTTTATCCCAACCCAGCTCCTGCCTGGGGCTACCTGGAAGCACAAAGCTCACCTTGTTTGAGAAGGAGGTAACAAGGCATGGAAAGAAACCCTTGGTTTCTCTTCCTGGAAGTTGATCTGTGCCCCTCATGGCACTGAGGATGTACAACTCTTGACTCTTCACCACCAGTTACCCCTGTTTGAGCCCCGAAAGGAGCAGTGCTCCCACTGAGAGGTGTCCAGACTGAAATGTGATGTTCTCCCTGTTTTTTGTGAACTAAAGCAGGTCTCCCAGGAAAGCAAAGCATCCCAAAGCTGTGGCCAGGCAGGGTGAGGCAGGGAGCATGACCCGGGGTGGGAGGTCTGGGCTCTGACCCTCACTGCCTTCCCCCCCTTCAGATGCTCGTGCACAGGCTGCCTTTAATGGGTGGTCTTGTCACTTGTTTACAGTCCTGGGTCTTACAGGCTCAGCAGGCCCCTCTGAGCCCCAGCTGTGCAGCCCTTTAGAAGCTCAGCAGCCTTTCCCCAGGCAGCCTGGATGGAGGCTGTGACCTTAAGAGATATGGGAGCTGCATCTCCACCCAGCAAGGGGGTCTCTCTGCCAGCCCCCCTCTGCTCAGCTCCCCATCTCCTGGGAGGTCTGGAGTCAGCAGAGACTGGTAATCACAGAACCACAGGATGGTTTGGGTTGGAAGGGACCTTAAAGATCATCTCATTCCACCCCCTGCCATGGGCAGGGACACCTTCCACTAGCCCAGGTTGCTCCAAGCCCTGTCCAACCTGGCCTTGGACACTTCCAGGGCTGGGGCAGCCACAGCTTGTCAAGGAAACCTGTGCCAGGCCCTCCCCACCCTCAGAGGGAAGGATTTCTTCCTAAAATCTAACCTAAACCTACTCTTTTTCAGCATGTGGAATATTCTCAGAAATGTGGAGCTGGCTTTGCTTGGAGTGTGAACGGGACACTCACTCTCGGTCTAAATATCTCTCCTAATTTCTGACACGTTCTTAATTCAAAATGTCATAGATTTGGTTGCACCCAGTTTGCTTATTGTTGAGAAAAACACAAGCCACATTTTGGGACCCTTCAGCCTGCCTGTTGACTGGGTAAGGTTTAGATTTGCTTCCAGGCTCTGTTGATAAAATAGGTTTTCCACTTCACCTCCCTGGGTTTCCTCAGCCATGAAAATGAGGGTGACTTTGCCATTTGCATGAGTGGTGGGTGGGGCTGTGGGGCCTTCCCAGAAATGCCTCCATCCCTGCTTCCTTAGGTGAGAATTGCCACCACAATATGCAGATGCCCCCATCTAACCAAGCCACCCAGGGGAGATTGCCGGTGCTTGCCTGGGTGGCCTTGGGCACATCTCTTTGTCATTCAGCACCTCTTGATTTCCCCATCCCTGAAAGCAGGGTAATAAGGCTTTCCTGCCTCTCAGGGTGTTGGAGGATTAATTAGTTACTGTTTGAAAAGCCTTTTGAATTTGCAAAGCTTTCCATAAATATGCAGAGCTGTTGCTACAGATGGGGCCCAGGTAGGACTGAAGCCATGTCTGCCTCTGCACCCTGGAGATCATAAATCCGGGGAGAGGTGAAATTTCTGGAATTAGTTCCTTGCACAGGGACTTGGTGATAAGAAAGCTGAGCAGCAGCAAGGCTGGAAATCAGGCAGGGCACTGAATTTTGGTGTGTTTGTGCTCACTGTTCTTTACGGGCTGTTGTTCACGGGCAGGAATCCTTAAACAGCCCAGAAAAAGTTGGGAGGTCTGAGTCTCTTCCACTTGCCTGCAGAGATATCTCTAGGGCAAGATAAAACACATTAAGAGAGAAATCACAGGCAGTCAGCCAGCCAGGGGTGTGTGTCCATTGCATCTGTTGGTGCCATGTTTGCATTCATGTTGTTTGCAAAGATTGCTCCTCAGTTGTCAGCCACCAGAACACACATCCCCTTTTTCTGGTTACAAAAAAACTCCACTGTTTCTATCTTTGAGCAAATTACAGAAGAACAGAGCGTGGCATTCCCCCTTTTGATAGGGGAAAACGTTCCTTTTTTTGACTTGAGGAGGATAGGGAAATACCAGCAGTGTGTTACATCCTGCAAGATAATGGGAGGAAAGACAAAAGGGAAGCAAAACCACGGAGGAGAGAAAACTGTGACTGTTAACATGCATTTCAACTGTAGGAAAGTAGGAGTTTTGATCCTCCTCATGAAAATTACAGGCCTGGCCAACACCAGCATGGTTTGGCAGGGGTGTGTTTTTTCGCCATGGTTTGGACAGGAGGCCAGAGTTTGTATCCTTTGGTAACTTCCCGTGGCCTGGCATCTCCCCCTCTGATACCAGAGGCTGGATTTGGGTCGGGACAGAGGGAACTGGGTGGTGGGGGCAGTGGGATGAGGGCTGGCTGTTAACCCTGGCTGAAGTCACGCCTGAGTCAGCAGAGTTTCGGCTTTGTCGCGTTCCCACTGTGGAGGCGAGTGAGTCATCCCTGATCCAGCCCGGAGAGCTCCCTGATTTCCTGCTCCAGCTCCGAGCCCTCAGCCCAGGGAGGGAAGGAAGGATCTGCTGTTCTCTTTTTCTGTGCCATCGAGCTTATTTTGGTTTTTATGGAGTCTCTTCAGTCTCAAGTTCCTTAATTTCGGAAATGAGGCTCTGAATGGGTTACTATCTTGATCCCTCTTCCCGGCTCCTCATTAAATCCCTCCTCCTTAGCACCTGGAGGGCTCTAGTAGGGAGGATATTTAGCACTGGACCAAAACTCCCTGAACACCATCCAAGGCTACAAGGAAGCCCAAGAAAGAGGCAATGCAGAGAAAACACTCCTGTACATGTGGGGACTCAGCCCATCAAGATAAGGTCTCAGGACAGTCTCAGCTTAATTAGCTTCCCTCTGCTCAATGCACAGCTTCTTTCCCCTCCTCCACACTTGATTTTCCAGCTGTACTGTTCTTTTCTTCCCCACCCAACCACCAAATAAGCATTGGCTCTGCATGTGGTCCCCTTTCTCAGTCTTCTCTCTTGCTTACAGGTCAGAGTTGGCAAGCAAAAACCACCTTGGTTTTCTCCTTGCTGGCAGGCAGCTGACTCTGGAGAGAAGGGTCTTGAATTTTTTGTTCTTTGCCCTTGCCTGGCCAGCTGCCCACCTTTCCCAGTGCAGGATTATGATCCTGGACATATCCATTGGTGCATCTGCAGAGAGGAAATGGTGGCTAGGGATGAGAGGAGGCAAGTGAGAGGCCTGGGATGCGGTGGTGATGTTGGAGAGGCACAAGAGGGGTGGGAAAATTTGTAAGGCTGAAATGGAAGGAGGGCAAGTCAAAGGAACAAACATTACAGACACCAGTGGAGAGGCAGTTCTGTCCCTGCTTATGGAGACAGGTAGAGGGGCAGAAGGAGATGTGACTTAGCTGCAAGAAGTTGCACAAGGCCACAGGAGAAAGGACATGAGGGCTGTGAACCCAGGCACTGGACGGGGCTGGGTAAGAGAGCACACGGTGGGAAAAGAGCTGAGGAAGGAGCTGGAGTAAAGTCCAGTCCAAAAGGCCTCGGGGGAGAGGCAGCGTGGAGGGGAGAGTGCTGAGCAGTGGTGCACGTCAGGTGGAGGCACAGGGCAGCCTGCTGAGCTGCTCAGGTGTGTGGGAACTGGCAGCTCTCTCTCCTGGGATTAGCTGACGTGCTGGTGGGGCGGGACGGGATCCGGCTGCTCCGCCGGGACCGGGAGCCTTTGTGCTTTGTTGCTGAGCATGGGCTTTCCGAGTTTTATTGCAGGAAGGCCTTTCCCTGTGCTGTGTCAGCTCTTTCTGCTCTGCCAGCCTGCCTGCTTTTGCCATGGGGCATGGCTCCCCTCCCTTTGACTTGGGGGGTGAAGCAGAGCAGCTGTGTGAGAGCCAGGGCAGGTACGGCAGAGAGGGAGAGCCGGGAGCAAAGGCACACGGTTGTTCCCATCCCACTCCTCTGGTTTGCAGCCCTTTTCCTGGAGAACTAAAAGGCTGCCTGCAGCTGAGGCCGTTTGCAAGGTTGAAGCACAGGCAGCAAGAACTTTTGGTCTAGTCTGGTGTTCATCTCTGATTTTTGCTGTCTCTTCGATCCGTGGCCCATCACTGGCCTCTGCTTTTCTTTCCTCTGTTTCTGTGAGGAACACCTGGGACAAACAAGGCCTTGGTCTTGCTTAGAAAGAATCCCAGTGTGTGAATCCCAGCAGTGGCTCAATGAATAGGCTTCCCAAACCATAGCAGAGAACAAGTGGAGCATCAATGGATCAGGCCCTTTGGGAAGGAGCTTTGGTTCGAGGGGATCCCGAGGCTGCTTTGTGCTCTATTTATCCGAGGAGGGAACACTGCCCAGGCAAGAGAAGGCAGCCCTGCTTTATCCCAGAGGCATCTCCACTGCCCTGACCCAGTGGAGGGCTGGCTGGAGGCCTCACTCAATGCAAGTCACTGACTGGGATCACACATCCGTGCTGCCCCTGCCGTGTGCTGGCTCTGGGGATGCACCGGTGACCCGGAGAAGGGCCCTGTGTGTTTCCCATTTGCAAGCCAAAACCAAGCCCTTTTTTTTTCTTGTTTGAGAGGGATTTGGACGAGAGCCAGCCCGGGCTGTTGTGTGCTCTGCCATTTCCCAGTCAGATCCCATACAGCTCCCAGCTGGGGGAAGGGGTGCTTGGGTGGTGCAGTTGCTCTTGGGGTGCCCCCACCCCGTCCCGGTGTTTTCTCAGCCCTTTCATGTGCAGCCACGTCACCTGCAGCCCTAATCTTGCCACATCTCTTTTCTCTCTCATTCCTCCCTTCCAAGGCCCCCTTCCCCCTGTGCTGGAAACTCAGAGTCTTCTAATCCCTGTGGTGCTCAAGCTCCACGTTGAAGTGGGGCAGGACTGAGTCAGTGGATGACAGAGAGACCTCCAGTGAAAGTCTGGATGCCACGGGAAGTTCATGGTGGTGACTCACTGGGGCCCACTGACTCACTGGAGCCCACTCCTTCCCTGCAGTGGGCTTCAAGCCACTGGGTGAGCAGGGCAAGGCAGGCACTGTGCTCTTGGAAGAGCAGCACAGTGCTGATTTAAATGCCTGGCAATCAATACAAAGTCTCCCTGGCAAGAAGAAAAGGTACCTAACCCCAACACCTTGGCTGAGCGTCACCTCACACCTTTGCTTCTTGCCACCTGAAATTCCCCTGCTGGGATTTTAGGAGCTTCTTTCCCGTTTCCCACCCTGCCTGTAACGCACCTGTGGCGTTCCTTGGGGCTGCTGGAGGCAGCTTGTGTGGCATTTCAGACCTTGTTTTCCACTTAAAAATAGGGGAAGCCTTGAAAGGTGAGCTCAGAAATACCAGGAGAGACATTTCTCAGTGCCAGCGAGTGGGAAGTTTTGAGCTCCTGTTCCATCCCCTTTTTCCCCTCCTAGAAAGTTCTTGGACATCTGTTTGTGGTGTCTGTGAGGCGTATGGGGACATCATTGGCCATGGTCGAGGTGCTGTCTCAAACTCAGGTGCTTTTTGTAGGATCTTTGTAGGTTGAAGTGATGCATGGATTTGTCCTTCTGTAAGATCCGGCTGCTGCAACCCTTCAGTTTGGTTCTAAGTGATGCAAAGGCTATCAGGAGTGATTCCTCTGACATTTGCATCAGTCATGATATTGCCACACCAAAGGGTGGCTCATCACACTTCTGCCAAGGGCTGTTTCAGTGCCCTGGGGGGGAGATGAGTATCAGGGAACAGGAGGGAGAGAAGATGGTGAGAGGCTCAGCAGAGGCAAGGTTGTGCAAAGCAGCCCGGAGTTCACAGGGTTGTTAACAAAGAGGCATTGAATGGAGGCTCAGTGTTGTGTCAGAGCTCACAAGTGCCTGGAGATCATTTCCAGAGCTTTCTATATGGGGGAGCAAGAACCAGATTTGCAGGTGTGGGAGCCTCGATGTAACAGCACCTCCCGGGAGAGGTGCTGGGAGAAAGGGTTTTCAGGGTCAAGAGCCACCACCTGCCACTTTGTCTGCTCCCTCCCCACTGCCCCTCACACCCAGGGAGTCCAGACCTTCCTTCCAGCCCACTGCCTGTGCCTCAGGGCACCCCCAGCTCTGCACAGTGCCCCCAAGGCCTTGCAAGACCTGGTAAAATATCTGGGTTTGGGATCGTGGGGAAAGGCATCAACACAAACCACTTCAGAGGCCAAGGTGGAGGAGTTGGGATCTCAGAGGTCTCCACTAATGAGGCCTTGGCACCAACATGTCTTTGGCACACAAGCTGGGCCTTTTTGGTCCTTGACAAAAAAATAACACCACGAAAACTAATGAATAAAAACGCAACCCAGGCAAGCTGCAACCCATCCAGCTAATCCTTCCTCGTGTGCTGGCTGCCCCTGGGAGGTGTCAGCACGGATTGGTGGGCACTGGGAGATCTGGCACGGGACGTGCCAACAGCAGGATGCATCCCAAGCCTTTTCTCTGCTGCACCAACCACACAGATCGCTCAGCAGGGAAGAACTGAGGCGAATCCCGGCCCTGCACACACACACACACACACATCCAGTTTAATATGTTCAAACCTCTCCAGAGGCTGATTAGTGATTTTATTTTCTCCTCCTCTCCCGGCCCTGCGTGCTCATTGCCATCAATTATCTGTGCATTTGCCCTGATGAATTATTGAGTGTGTAACGGGGTGGGGGAAGAGCCACCCTCCCAGCCCGGCCACCTTGCAAACAAGTGCTCCCAAAGAGCGTGGCAGCACTTTGGGGTTTGCCCTCTGCCTTCTGGTTGAGGGTGGGGGAGCATGGGAAGCTGAACATAAAGAGTTCATCCTGTCTTGCAAAAGAGCCATGAGTCGTTCAGCCACCTGGAAAGGAAACACGATTTCCTTGCAGTGTTTGGGGTTTTTTTCAGGGTATTTTTTTTTGTTTGTTTGGTTTGGTTTGTTATTTCTTCTGCTGGGTGTTATTTTCTTTTTCCCCTTTTTCCCCTGAAGCCTCGAGAAAGTTTGGCATGTGTTTTTGTTGAAGCTGGTACGTGTAGGGGCCTGAATCCCAGCTCTGGCAGCATTTGGTTGTTGGCAAGCAGTGCTCACTGAACTGGCACCAGCTTTTTCCCTGGCCAAAAGTCTGGCTCTTTACACTTGGGGAGAGGGTTCTGCTGGACCATTCTGGGGTCTGGTTCAGGATCAGCTCCAAAATTCACTTCCTCTCCAGTTTATGCCCAAGTCCAGTCTGCGTGGATGCATGGATCCCATGGCAGGGAGAGGGTGGAAGAGGGAGGATAGAACTGGGAATTGTCACTACCACTCAAGGTCAAGAAAAATCACTTGATTTTTAAAAGGGTCAGTTCATTAATTTGCAGGAAAATCACAGCATAAAGGAAGGGCATGGTAATGATTGAAGTGAGGGTGTGGATTGATCTTTCCTGTGCTATATATCACGTTCCCTGCCAGTCTGACTGACTATAACCTTATTTAAGGGGCACAGCTTAGGTGCAGTTAGATGTCCCACGAGGGAGAGACAGTCTGTCTGCCCTTCTCCAAGGAGAAGCTGGTGGCTTTCCATCCTCTCCTCTCTGGAGTTCTGCTCATCTCTTGCTCTTCTGGCACCTCGAGGAGACGCTGGGCCACTGCTTCCTGGGCCTGTTTATTGGGATGTGGAAATCCCGGTTCAAAGGGATGCCCTGGGGCCTGTGGGGGGTCAGGGAGCTTGTGTGGGAGCAGAGCCAGCTGTGCCATCGCCCCAGCCCCGGGCAGGCTCTGCCTGGGGGCACGAGCCCTTCATGAAAGGGGTGCTGATGAACTCGCTCTCCCCCAGCCCTGGGAGAAGGAGGGAGAGCTGAGCACACCTCCAGCCAGGCAGTGCTGGGGAGGGTGGGGGGCTGTTCCCAGGGCCCTGGCTACGTGCTGGAATCGCTCCCCAGCAAGCTCCCACATGCTCTGGGAGGCTCTGAAGGCTTCAGAGCCAGACTTTGCTTGGCAGAGCTGTTCCTCACCTCCGCGGGTGTGGGCAACGCTGCAAGAGGCTCGCTCACCTCCGGGGTGCAGGGAGCAGCATATGCTGCAGGGCACGTTGGAGACGTGTCCCCCCTCCCCATCCACCCATTCTTCCCTCAAATCCCAGCATGACATCATCTAAACCCAGCCCATGCCCTCATTTCATCAGGAAGGACACTGTGGGCACAGACCAGACCGGTGTCAGAGAAGTCCTTCACTGTGTCCTACTGCTGGGACATCGTCCAGTGGAGAAACATGATCCAGAAATGACTTTCTCAGAGCAGGAACATCCCTTCCCTCTGGTTTCTGGAGGGAAAACCGTGGCAAAAATGACCTGGGCTACGCTGGGAGGGGAGAGGTGCACCCTGCCAGCTGGGCTGAGCCTCAGAGGACTGGTGCATGCAGGCACATGAGGGCACCAGCGCTTTGCTGTGGCTGTAAAGCAGCTCTGGAAAACATTCCTCAGCACCCAGCTGCAGTGCTGGGGTGTGGGGCAAACCAGGGCTTGGCTCAGGGAAGGGGGCAAGTCCACACAGAGCTCCGGAGGCCGAGTTTCGGTCGGAACTGCTGATGGCTGTGGTCAGCTGGTGGCGTCTCCTGGCCGGGCTGGGCTGTCGAGGCTTGTCCTGGGGGTCACGGGAAGGAGAGGGGGAGAGGGAAGAGGCGTAGATGAGATTGGGATAAGCCTGAGAGCAGCAGGCGTGGAGTGAGGGGGCAGCTTGGAGCCTGCGTGTTTGTGGGTGAGAAGAGTTTTGTCTGCCTGCACTGTGTGGGTGGAAGTGCGGGAGGGGGAGTCCTGCTCACCTTCTCTGGAGAAGTCCCAGGTCCCCCTGCCAGGGATCTGTGGGGGCTGACACTGAGCAGCTCATTCTGGCCTGGCACAGGGAGCCCATTCATCCCCTGCAGGAGCAGGGTAGGGTGACATTTCACTTAGAAGATGCTGTCGTGTTTCTCTTACTGGGCATTTTTCTTTCCCCAGCCTCTCTCTCTTTTATTACCCCTTCATGTTGCTCACTCTTTGTACATCTTTCTCTCTTTATTATCCCTTTCTTTCCTTTACTCTCAGGCTCCCAGAATACATCCAATTACAGATTCTACCAGAAGCAGGGAGCAAAACCCGCTTTTCTTGTTCTTACCACCTTGCTTCTCTGTTGTATTTATCATATAAATACTGGGTGTATAATTAGCAGAGTATTATCTCTAAATATACAGATTGGGAAAAGACACAGTGGCAGCAGAGATGAATTTCAGGGTCAGTCTGGTGGGAGACATTTTTCTCCACCTGTCAGGGGAGGAATCAAGAGACAGAAGAACTGTCATGAACTCCAGCCACCAGTTTTCCCAGGCACCTTTCATCTTTTACTGCATAGAACCAAGATGGAAGGTTCCTAAATTCTGCCACTTTGGGGTGAAAAAAAGGCCGCAGAAATGATCTAGATGGTGCAGGTGGATGGTGCAAGGTGTACAAGGCAGTGCTGTAAAGTGATTCTTGTATGGGAATTACTGCTGCCCTGAAATGAGGGCTGAGTCTTTGCCTCTCCTTTAATTCCTGATGCAGTTCCAGTGGGATTAAATGGATGTGTGAGTGTGTGTTAGCATATGTTAGGATGTGCTGTGCTGATAGATATCAGCCCTTTAACATGCCTCCAGACACACATGCCCTGCATATTTACCATAACTGATCTGGTGTCACCCAGAGTTGAAGACAAAAGGAAGGAAAGCATTATTGATCCAAACTTCTGGTGATCATGAGCCCTAGTTTGACTGATTGTGGTGAAGAGTGACCACCAGTTGTGGGGAATAAGGTGTTCATGAACATGTGAATGAAAGGAATGAAGCTGCAGGTGGGTGCAGAAGGTACTGAGAGCCTGCAGCCATAGACTGTCCTTGTATCAGCCATACCAAGAAGCAGCAACGGGGATAAATAAAGGATTTCACAAGCCTGATGTGCCATAACCTTGTTTTTCTCAGTCTGGGACGTGCCCACACACTCATGTTTCCATTTCCTTGCAGGGCTGCAGGCTCAGACCGTGTTGGTCAATGACACCGTGTCGGGGTTCATCGGCACAGACGTGGTCCTGCACTGCAGCTTCACCAACCCCCTCCCCAATGTGAAGATCACGCAGGTGACGTGGCAGAAGGCCACCAACGGCACCAAGCAGAATGTGGCCATCTACAACCCTGCCATGGGGGTGTCCATCCTGTCCCCCTACAAGGAGAGGGTGACCTTCAGGAACCCTTCCTTCAAGGATGGCACCATCCAGCTCTCCCGGCTGGAGCTGGAGGATGAGGGGGTTTACATCTGTGAGTTCGCAACTTTCCCCACCGGCAACCGGGAAGGGCAGCTGAACCTCACTGTGCTGGGTAAGACTTTGTGGGGTGAACCATTGCCTCCAGTTCAGCAGATCTGGAGGAACCTGAGACCTGTGTCCCGGCAGCTCAGGGCAGAAGTGAATCTTTGGGTGTAAATTTTTGCCTGTGATGATCTTTCAAGTTGACTGGGAAGAGGTGAAGAGCAGGGAGCCCAGGGTAGGTGGTTCGCTGAGCTGTCACACCTCCTCTTCTCCCCAGGCCTCAGGTTCCCTTTTCCCCTCACCTACACTCTTAAGGCAGGTGCATTAGCAGTGGCCAGTTCCCTGTGGGAGTTTTAATGAGCTCGTAACTGTCAAGTGAACAGAGAGGAGAGACAGGAGAGAGATCCTAAGCACAAGCAGAGCTTGTCCATGGAGCTTAGGGTTGGGAAGGAACAGACACAGCCAAGGTGCACATGATTTGTTTGCTCTCCAGTTTCAGTTTCTCTCTAACATAGGGCTGAAAACCTCTGGCAGGAAAGGATTGACTTCCCACTGTGTATCTGTGCATCCAGGCCACTTCCACCGTTCTTTTTTCCCCAGAGGTGCTGCAGCTGGATGGTGCAAGGTGTACAAGCACTGCTGTAAAGCAACTCTTACAGGGGAATAATTGCTAGCAATTATCCTGGGCTCGCCCCAAGGTCTGTTACAGTGGTACTAGATGTCTCTTGGGATGCAGTAGACAGGGTAGCATTGGTTTGCTGACCGTCTCTTTATTGATAAATTGTAATTGTACCCTTTTCTTTCTGCCCTCCCTCGCAGCCAAGCCCACGAACTGGATGGAGGGCACCAAGAGGCCGCTCATTGCGAAGTCTGGCAGGACAGAGAAGATCCTGGTGGCCACCTGCACCTCCTCCAACGGGAAGCCCCCCAGCACTGTCACCTGGGACACCAAGCTGAAGGGGGAGGCGGAATTCCAGGAGATCAGGAACAGCAACGGCACCTTCACGGTGATCAGCCGGTACCGGCTGGTGCCGAGCCGGGAGGCCCATCGGCAGCAGCTCATGTGCGTGGTCAACTACCAGCTGGACAGGTTCACTGACAGCATCACCCTCAACGTGCAGTGTGAGTGGGCCTGGGCAGGGCCTGGAGCAGGGCAGGGGGCAGGGCTGGGGGCAGGGAGCAGTGCCCAGTCCCTGCGGTGGGTGCGGGATAAAGTCTGGGATGAAGTCTGGCAGAAGAGAATTTTCCGAAGGGAGGATGTTGGTGTGGTGGAGGCTGCTCTCTTTTTTTTTTTTGAGAGTGAAAACTGAAGTGATCCCTCGGAATAATCATATGTTTTCTCCTTTTCACACCTTCCCTCTCTGCCTCTGCCATGTCCCTTTTGCTCCCCTCCCTCACATTTCTTGTCCTGTCATCTTTGCCTCCTTGCAATCTCTCTCCTTCTCCCACCCCTGCCCCCTCATCTCTTCCTGTTTCATTTTCTCCTCCTTGCTTTTCCACAACTCCTTCCTTTCCTTTTCCCTCTCTCCTCTCCTGTTCCCTACTGCTTTTCCCTCTCTCCCACCCCCCCTGCAGATGAGCCAGAAGTCACCATCGAGGGCTTTGATGGCAACTGGTTCCTCAACCGCAAGGATGTGAAGCTGATATGCAAATCTGATGCCAACCCCCCAGCTCACACCTACGAATGGAAGCTGTAAGTGTCTCCAGTGCCTCTGCTCTCAGCAGCACATGTCACCTTCCACCAGGGCCAGGGAGCCTCTGCAGACACCTCACTCACCCCCTGGTCAATTAGGGCCCAGTCCCATTAATGTCAGCGGTGTCACTCCAAGGTAGAACCTGTGCCTGTGATGAAACTTGCTGCCAGCAGCACTGCAGCCTCAATATCCAGCAAAACTTCCTGTTCTCACCTCACTGGAATAATATTCTGCCCTGGTGACGTGAAGCAGCTGAGATGTGACAAGGTGATTAATTTGCCCAGCACCACCAAGTGCTTCGGTAGCAGAGCTGGAAAATAACCCAGGATTTCCCTGCCTTAAAGGGGCACAAATGGCACAAAATTTGTCTGTGTGTGAACAACCTTTCCCTGGAATCAGCTCCAGGAGATCCCCACGTGACTGACATTAAGCAGAACCAATTCCTCATCCTCCAGGGTTTCAGCTTTTGGCTGAAAACACTAAAGAGACATGAAAAGTGAGTGAGGGGTGTCTGGGGAGCCAGATGGGAATTGATACAACCTGATGTGATTCTCTCTGCTGCTCTCTCTCTTCTATAAGCACTCATGTAACTTTAAAAGAGAAAGATCAAATGGATCCTTTCTTCTTTTCAGCTGGCATTTGTCATCAGGAAAGAGGCTCTCAACATGGCTTTGCAAGGAGCATATTCTCTCTCATTTCACTTCCCAGATCAAACTGTTCAAAGGGAAAGTCTGAAGAGGATTGTTTTTCTTGCCTTTCTTCTAGTCCTCATCCCCAGCTCCCTCCATCTCTTGGTTCTGCCAGGCTGCCTTAAACTCCGAGGGGCTCTCTGGGCTCCCCACAACATTTCCAGGAAAGCCTCAGAGGCCGAGATGCACCCACGGCAGAAAAGATGCCACTTGAGGCTATTTCTGTGCTCACATGTTCCTCTTCCCCTTCCCGGAGGTCAGGAAGCAATTACTGCTGCTGCTGTTTTGCTCCTGCCTGGAATGTAAAACCCAGCAGTGCTTTCCTCCCCTGCCATTTGGATGGTGATGAGCAACAGTCAGGGGAGCTGTCAGAGGAGGAGATGGCCTTATTTAGCATCCCACCCCACAAGATGTGCCCTTGTCTTTGTAGATCCAGGGCTCTGTGGGGACCAAGGTTAGGGTGTTCTGTTCTCCCATCAGTTTTGGGATCACTGGATTGGTGTAGCTGGGAAACACTCAAATGTTTGCTGTACCTGTGTGCCTGTGTGTGTATGTAGACATGCAAAAGAAGTGCATGTGCATTTAGGCACTTCTTGACAATCCTAATTATGCCCCCATTATTCCCTTTTGTTTCTTACAAATTGCTGACAATATGTGCACATTTGGGTTGGGAGGAGGGGAAGGAATTACTTGAGTAATTTTTAATTGCCTAAGAGAAGTAATTACTTTACTTTGCTTCAGTAATTAAGAATAACCAGGCCATGTGTGTCTTTTCCTAACACACAGGGGCTTTTTTATTTTTTTTTTGTCTGCCTTTGTTCATTTATTCTAGTTTTGCATTATTCCAGCTTCACACTTGCTGTTCTGACGTGGGCAGGTCATAGATGGCAGGGCTTTAAATCAACACCGTTCTTTTAGAGCCTGAGTTGCAATTAACACTGGCTGATCAGCTGCCCAGGAGTGTTACATGGGCAGGAAATTGGAGCAGAGCAGGGTCAGGTTGTGTCCTTTTCCTGGCTACATCAGTGGGTACCTTCCAGACAGCATCACCAGCTCCTGGACCTGCCCAAAAGCAGACCTGCCCAAAAGCAGACCCAGCGTGTCGGTGCCACTGGGTGTCATCTCTGGGGCCAACCACGCTCTTTGTCCCCCCCCCCCAGGCCAAACGGGACTCTGCCAGGGAGTGTGGAAATCCAGAACAACACCATCTACTTCAAAGGGCCCGTGTCCTACAGCGTGGCCGGCACCTACGTCTGCGAGGCCACCAACGCCATCGGCACGCGGTCGGGCCTGGTGGAGGTCAATGTCACAGGTAGGACAGCACCTGGTGTGCTCTGAACCATGGGGACAGGGAGCTGGGGAGGGGGAGTCACATCTCCTCAGTCACCAGCATCTCCTTTCCAGGGTGGGGAGTTCCACCACGCAGAGGGGGCAGCGGGTTCTTTGCTCTGTTCTGGTTTTGCGCTGGTTTGCCTTGGGTTTTCTTTTCTCCTCTCCTCGTGTTGTCTTTTCCTTTCTTGCACCGAGATGTATTCAGTTTGTTTCCCCCTTGCCTTCTGCTTCAGATTCAGAGAGATCACCGGGCGTGTTAAAAGCAAAGACACGTCAGGGAGATGTTTGTTGGGAGGTAGAAGAAGGGGTAGGATGAGGATATGGACTGCAAGGCGTGAGATGGATGAGTCATTTGTGCAGGATGATGTTTGGTGTTTCTGGTGTTAGGTAACTCGTGGTTTTTCATTTGAGCTCCTTCCAATGCCCTGTTGGTCTGTGCACTTGCTCACCTGCCTGATTTCTGGGAGGCTATGGGCACTGGAGTGGCTTTGTCTGGGCTCCAGAAAGGAATAACATCCCAGGGTGCAGGCAGTGGGACAGTGGTGCTGTGTGATGTCGTATGAGACAGAAGGAGTTTGATGACTTGCAAATCAGTGTAGCCACAGGAGTGAGGAAAAGATGTGTGGAGAAGTTTAGGTAGTGTCAGGGAGAGAAAGTGATGTCAAGAAATAGTTGGAAAAAAAGCAATACCATATGGCAATAGCCTCATTTCAGAGAGTCAAAGTGACATTGCAGGGCATCACCAAAGGGGAAAAGTGGCTGTTGGTGCTTTGAGAGCAGGAAAGGGAAGTTTGTCCCATTCCTTTGGGGTAAAAGGAGTGATTTGGTTTGTCAGTGGGTTAATGACAGGCAGTGCTCAGCTGTGGGTCTCAGGAGAGCTCGAAGTACCTCACTGCAGTGAGGTCTGGGCTGCAAACACCCCGGGCAGCCCAGGTGCCTGTGAGCTGGAGGGGGCACTGGGGGCTTCCCAGGGAAATACAGGGCAGGTTCCTGGGTTTTTAGTCCTTTCTGCTGCCCACCCCGAGGCAGTCAGAGCCCTGCTGTTCTGCCAGCAGGCACCCCTGGGAGCCACCCCAGTGCCTGGGGAGTTGTTTAACCTGAGTGTGATGGAATGGGGTTCTCAGGGGGGCTGAGCCCCAGCCCCTTCCACCTGCTTTCTATGGTGGTAAATGCTGAGCAACCATAAATATGAGCCCAGGGCAGCTAAAATGAGCAATAACTCTGTGTTTGGCACCCTCACCACCTCAGTTCCCCTCTCTGTAACATGGGTAAAACCAGGCTAATCTTCCTCTATCCAAGTGCTTGGAGGTCAATGGATGGGATGTGCTAATTAGATGCTAATTACCCGGTATTTATTTATGATTATTATCACTGTAGCAGGCCTTTAATTCACACCTCCTGTCCTGGATCCTTGCCTGCTGAGTTGTTCCTGGTACAAGCTTTTCTCTGGGGGCTGTTTCCACAGCTAAAGGCAGTGGAATAACAAAGCTCTTGGTGCCCAACCCTCCCAACTGCCTGAAGCCAGGGGAAGGTCATGGCCAAAATCAGCTGCTGGCCATGCCATGGGAGTTGCCACCAAAGGCACAGCATTCCTGGGACAGTGCAGGCAGTGCCTGGTACAAACTGAGCCGACTCCCTTCGGCAACAGAAATCCATCCCACGCAGCAACTCGAACACTGGGGCAAGTTTGGAACAGTGAGCAGAGGGCAAAAGCCTCCAAACTCAGCCCCCAGTCACAGAGAAGGAGGTGGAATAGTTCAGAAGACTTTGAGAGTAACAGACTCTCTGCCCCCAGTCACAGAGAAGGAGGTGGAATAGTTCAGAAGACTTTGAGAGTAACAGGCTCTCTGCACCACGTCTCACTTTCCACTCCTGCACAGCCTGTACAGCCTCGCTGTCATTCTGTCTGTCCAGCCGCCCTGTATCACCTGTGGTGTCAGGACACGTGTTCCCAGACACCACACACAGCCTTCTCTTCACATTTCCTGCTGCCACCTGGCAGTTTGGGATGTGTCTCAGCACCACAGCAGCATTGCAGCCCGGGTGGGCTGCACCAACTCATCTGCACAGGCACGAGGGCTCCTCTGGGCACGAGGGGCTGTGGGTTCCCCCTCTGGCTTTTGGAAGTGTCTCCCTTCCTGGTGGTTTTTCAGAGGACTGGTAGAGCATTGTTCTCACGCTCCATCAGCACAGAGTTGGCAAAGGAAGCGGGGACTGGCAGGATTTTGGGGTTTGGGTTGGTGTCTGCCTGCCTGTAATCTCAGTTTGTCCCCAAAGCTCTGAATTGTGGGGTTGAGGTTAAATGAGAGGGAATGAAGGGCACACCCATGGCTGCCCTGACAGGAGGGATTAGCAGCCAACCCAGTAGGCCAGGCCTCCACCACATTAAATAAAAAAAAAAAAAAAAAAAGCAAGCCTTTAATAATTCATGGGATCTGAATATGTTTATCCAGCTCTCCCTGAGGACCGATTAGGCCAGTGCTGGGGAGGGCTCAGCCCTCCTCGCTCAGCTATTACAGGTACATTTGTTTGGGTCTTGCAGGCAATTTAGGGATTGTCAGTGGACCACGAAACCTCTTTCAAGAGCTGCATGCAATAAATGGAGTTCAATCTAGTGAGCAGCCAGCCTTGGGAGAAAAAAAACAACACAGAAGGCTGATGCAGAGAAAACCCTGCAGCAGCTTTTCCCCCTTCTGCTTCCCTGTCTCCCCCCTCCTGCCACCCAAAATCCTTCCTCCAGGCCCCAGAGAGGAGGGCAGGGCTGGTTCTGGCCCCTGATGGGGAAGGAGACTTGTTCAGAGGGAGAAGGCTGAGTGCTTCTATGAGAGTTATAGCACATTAAAGAGATTGATAAGTGGAAATTTAATATTTTATTCCAGCAATCTGTTCCTATAATAGCTTCCCCTGCCTTGCAGGACCTTTGTCAGGCGCAGCCAAGCCATGTAGTGTGACATGTAACTATTTATTGCAGGCGGGTGGGTGACATAATAAAAGGCTGTGGTTGGAGACTGCCCGTGTGTGGGGTGTGGGGGTCCTGCACAGGGGGCTGGTTGGGGCCAAACACACCTCTGTGACCCTAATTTGTATCTTGGCCATGGACACACACAGCTGTGTGACCCCTGTGTGCATCCTGGCCATGGACACACACATGTGTGACCCCAGTGGAATCCTGGCCATGGACATACACAGTTGTGACCCCCATTTGTATCCTGATCATGGACATACACAGCTGTGTGACCCCAGGGGAATCCTGGCCATGGACATACACACCTGTGTGACCCTGATCCTCATCCTGGCTGTGGAAATGGGCTTCCCAGAGCTGCCTGCACCGTGGTGCCCTGCTGCACAGTCATGTGTGTGTGCAGGATTGGAACACCAGTGCATTTGCATGTGTGTGTGTGCATGTATTTAGGAACATGTGCTTTTCTGTGTGCAGCAGAGCATGTCCATCCCCTGTGCATGTTTGTACATACATATTTGTGTGTGTGTGTGTGTGCAGGGGACATTCACCCACTTCTGTACTGGCTTCAGCACAAGGAGAGAGATGTTAAAGCATCCCTTCTCCTCATGGACCTTCAGAGGAGAGCTGGGGGAGCAGGGAGAGGCTGTGCCAGCCCTGGCCTTGGATGTGCTACAGGCTGGGGGGAAGGAAAGGCTGGCAGGGGCTGATCACACCCCCCCTGTTTACTTGGCTTGCAGCAGGGAGTTATTTACACACCAGCAGTGATCTTGTCCCAGCAAGGTCACTGCAAACAGCCCCTGGGCTGGCTGGAACCCTCTGCCATGCAGCAGCAGCAGGGCTTTGCTGAGGCTCAGAGCACCCAGGGAAAGCCCTTTCTGGGAAGTCCTAAATCCCAAGCCTGAAGCAGGTGCTCCCAAAGCCTCACCACCGGCCAGGCAGCTTTAAAGTGGGAGGATGTATGGCCTGGGGGGGCTGCAGAGGAACAAGCCTGGGGGGTGTCTGTCTGATTACAAGCCTGGGGGGTGTCTGTCTGATGCTAATCTTCCGGAGTGTCTGCTGCTGCATCCTGTCTGGTGGCATCTGTGCCAGCGGGAGCAGGGCTTGATTGACAAGTGATAGGTGACCTGACAGAGAGATTAGAACCTAAGACACGTTTGGCATCTGGCCTGGAAGCCGTCACACTCTGAAATGCCAGTGGCAGCTGCTGAACTTCTGGATTAGTTGCCAGTGGTTTTTCTACACCCCCCCCCCGACTGCCTCCTCTCCCTCCATCTGCGCGAGGAACCCCTGGAAGGGAGAGGAAAGGCAGGAGCCCTTGGAGCTGGAGGTGGGCATGCAGAGGTGCAAAGGGGAAGGCAAAAGGGCAGCAGTGCTACGGGCTTCTCAAATTCCAGGCTGAGGCAGGTCCAGAGGTATCTCCTTATCTTCACTCCTGTACACAGCAGGGGGGCAAAGTCCTGGGATAATCTGGCGTGGACTCTTCCGGGCAGGGGAAGTTTGCCATCAGCAATCTGCCTCTTAAAAACGACACCCACATAGTCATTGTTGTGTTTGCTGAGGCCAGCTGGGAACTGGGAAGCCCCATGAATCCGTTGGAATTCAGGTTCCTGCTCCTGAATTGCGGCGGGTGTTTGGTTTTGCAAGGTAGAAGGAAATCCAGAGCCTTCCTCTGGAAGAGCTTCGTGCAAGGAGCAGCTTGGGCTGACACATGTCCAGAAGGTGATTTCTCATGGAGTTTGACATTTTCCTCAGTGCCCATGGCTGCAGGGAGAGCTGTACCTGGTGCTGGGTTTTTCCTTGGTCTTTACGATTGAAGGCAAAAGGATGGAAATGTGCCTTCAAGAAGAAACGTGTCCACAGGAAGTAGAATCTTTTAAAATATCCGAGCAGTGTGATGAGCAGAAGGGCTTTTGAAAGCTGGTTTCCCGTGGATCTGCATATCACAGAAGAATTACTTG
Organism: Chiroxiphia lanceolata; assembly: GCF_009829145.1. Taxonomy (NCBI): domain Eukaryota; kingdom Metazoa; phylum Chordata; class Aves; order Passeriformes; family Pipridae; genus Chiroxiphia; species Chiroxiphia lanceolata. Next base: position 2,284,189 of record NC_045659.1, on the reverse strand, counting down.
GTGTCTAAAAATATACTTTTTCTGATATGGGCCCATCCTGCCCTTTGGGAGCAGCCTCTTGTCCCTTCTGGGTTCTCTGATGTCTAATGAGGTTTAGCTCCCACCTCTACCAAGGATCCCTCTCCAGCTCTCACCAAGAGCTTTATAAGAGGGCTAATTTTGGTTCATTCTCCTTCTGTCAGATAGCACTGAAATTGGCCAGCAGGTTCAAAAGGCATTAGAAGTGGGATTGATGGGCAGGTGGGATGATTTGCATGCGCCTCGTTTTTATTGGAAGCCGGCCATGAGAAGAGAGACGTGATTTTTAAAAAGTCTTTATTTTCGAGGCCGCTCCGGTGCTGGGGAGGGTCTGTCCCTGCAGTGGCTGCTCTGCTGTGCCCGGGGGTGCTGCAGGGGGAGGGCAGGAGGTGCCTGGAGCCGGGGATGGAGGGATCAAAGAGAACCTGTGGGCTCGGCCGGGTGCCAGAGCGGAGCCCAGCGTGACCCCCCAGCGTTCCCAGCTGCTGTCCCAGAGGTCCAGCTCCTGGCACGGGGACAGGAAGCTGGGCTGAATGCAACAGCTGGCAGAGCCGGGCACGGGCAGATAGTGTTGCTGCTTTAATTCCTATTCATACAGCACTCCCTCTTTTTATGAGGGCTGGGGGGTGGCGAGAGGGGGGGGAGGCTTTTTATGCTGGCATTAAAGCCTGGCTTGTTCCCCCTCCCTCTGCTCTGCTGTCTCCTGTTTCTCCAGGCCGCTTTTCACAGCGGCTTTAATTCTCTCCAGGCTCTTCCTAATGGATTTTTCACATGGGGGCCCCCAATCACGCTCAGGCATCGCACCAGTTTCCAGAAATTTCACGCCCCCCTTGGACACAAAAAGAGAGTTCCTTTTCCCACACTTGCCCCCTCTCTCTTGCCCAGGCTGCAGCGCTGCTCTCTTTGCACCCCAGACACAAAACTGAGTGGACAGAGTCCCCCTCTGTGGGGGCTCTGAGTGAGTCCCCCTCTGTGGGGGCTGGAGCAGTGGCTGCATGTGGAGAGGTGCCCACTGTGAGCCAGACCTGTCCCAGTCATTAATTAACCTGGGAGCTGGATGGGGACACCGTGACAGGGACCAAGGCACAGCTGACACGCTGCTCCCTGCTCACCACCTGCCTTGGCACCAAGGCACCTTGTTGCAAGGCAGAGGCATAGCCCTGCCTGGGGAATGCTGCTGCCTTCCCAGGGAACACTCCTCCCTTCCCGGCTCATCCCGCCCTCGCTGCTGGAGCAGGGTGAGGGTCGCCGGCAGTGCCCACCCTGCTGCGGAGCCAGCGCCGGTCTGTGCCGCCATCCAGTGGCAGTGCCGGGCTCTGGAGTGGCCAGGACCCCTCCTCCTTGGACCACTGGCCCCTCGGTTCTGCCCATCCCCTCACCCCGGGGTCACCCACCATCCCCATGGCACCCCCGGAGCCCCCCGTGTGTCCGGTCCGGAGGGATGCGCTGGGAGCAAAACGTGCCTGAGGAAGGGATGATTTCGGCTGCTGGCTTGTGATCTTCCCCGTCCTTCCTCTCCCTTCTCTTCCCACAGTTCGGGTTTGTTTTCTCTGGCATGGGAACTGGGCCACTGCGAGGAGGATGGGGATGGGACGGGAGCAGAAAATAGTTCCTTCCCCGAGCGACGTGTGAAAGCCAACACGGCGGCTCGTGCTCGTGCTCGTGTCCACGGCGTTGGCAGTGCCAGGGGGGCGGCACGTGGGCGGGTGCTGTCTCAGGGGTGGGCAGCACAAAGGGCAGGAAAAAATAAATATCTGTAAGAAAAGGTGGAAAAACATCCCTCTCTCCCCCTTTTCGCTTCGTGCGTCCAACCTGGACTGCTAATGAGGCCTTTAAGGGAAAAGTGGGCCAAGCTCCTTCAGGAATCGGGCACAGACTGCCCCTCTAGGATCTGTGTTCCAGAGCAGGGAGGCAGAGGGACACTACACACCATGTCTGGGTCTTCTCAGGGTGGATTTTGGGGCCCGTGGTCCCACGCACAACATCAGCCTTGCTGTAGGGAACAGCAGGGCGCGAAGAGGCTTCGGATCGGAGCTGTGGGAAAATAAAACAGAGAGCCCCTGGGGACTGAGCTGCTTGCCGGTCTTCCCCTGCTCCCACTCAGCCTCCAGGTGGTCCCTGCTTTGTGCACAGTTTTGGGAATCGGGCACCACAGGGTTGCAGAGGCTGTGAGGGCAAGGAGCAGCCCTGGGAAGTGGCTTGGGCAGGGGGAGAAGGAACAGTGTGGTTGAGGACGAGCCCTCAGCAGCCAAGACCATGAGGGGATGGACGTGACTTTTCCTGCTGTCCCTGCAGAGAGGTTTTGCATTAACCAGCTGGCTGTGACAAGCCTTCTGTTGATGCAACATGTGGTTTTGGCTTTCCAGAACCCAGCCCCAGCTCCCTGTGCTGAAAGACATGCCCTTGCTGCTGCTCCAAAGGCTGTCTTTGGAAAAATGCTGGCTCCTGCCTGCACAGCATCTTGCTCCTCATTGTGGCTGCAGCAGGGACCCCCCCATCTGCCTGTCCCCAGCCCACTCTGCCCAGTGGGCTGCTCTCTGTGTGGGTTCAGCCTCATGAAGCTTTGCTCGAGGCAAGGCAGCACTGCAGGGACCAAGATGCTGTTGTCGGGTTGGCGTCTCAAGAAAGGCAGGAATAAATCAGCTTTCAGGCACAAAAAAAAGCCCCATTTATGGATCAGGCCAGCAATTGCTCAAACTCAGTGCCCTTGTCCAAAATCTGCAGCTGTTTCAGGAACTGCCTCTGTTGGGGGGAAGCTCTTTTCTCCCCTCTTGCTCAGCTGCTGGGCTAAGCTGTGCTGCAGAACCCCACTCCCTGCCAGCAGGGACGTGAAGAGGGGTAGGAGGCAGACACTGCCTCATATCCCTTTGGAATCTGCTCCTTTGAGCCCCTCTTTCCCCATCTCCCCATCCTGGCTGCTCTCTGGGAGGGCACGTTGAGATTGCTGCTCACCCTGCCCCTCTCCTTGGCTGCTGGAGTAAAAACTGAGGGCCAGGAGGCTCTGGAGCAGCACCAAAGGTTTGCAGCTCAGAGCAGGGCTGGCAGACAGGCCTTGGGGTGGGAAGAGCAGTGGGAGAGGTCTGAGCCTGGTGTGCAAGGGCAAGGCTGCCACGGGGCATTAACCAGGCGCCTGCTGTCTAAATTCAGAGGCAGGTGAAGGACTGAGACAACCATGTGATGCTTAATGCCTCGTGGACACGGGTGTTCAACAGGCACTGTGTGAAAGCTGAGTTTGGCCAGGGGCTGTAACTGTGCCCAGGGAGCATCAGGAAGTTGATTCAAGTCCTGGATCAAACTTTATCTGTGCCAAGGTGTAGGTGTTGAACTGCATGAAAGGGAAGAGAGCTGCTTTCTCATCTCTTTTTCTCTTTTTCTTTTGAGTTATTTATTTTTTTTTTTAAATGGGTCAGGGTAACTGTAGGAACGAGATTAGCATGAGTAGTGGCACTGGGCTGGCCATGGAAGAAAAAGAAGCAGTGGGAGGTCTGTGTCCCTGTGCTGCAGGGTCAGCACACGGGGTCAGGAGCCAGCAGGACTGAGCAGCCACACAGCACTTGTGGGTGTGTGGGTGGGAGATCACAAGGTGCTGGTGCCTCCTGCTCTGGACTGAACTGGTTGTGGTCCAGGCTGGGATGCCAGGAGGAGGATGCCAAGCTGGCAGGTCCAGCGTGGCACCTCCAGGAGCAGTTGTGGCATCTCGGTGCCCACCGCTGGACTGGGATGTGGGTGTAGCTCCCCACCAGGAGCACTCTGGGGCTGCCAGAGCGCTCTGGGCAACCGGAACTGGAAAAATGTCACCCGGTAAAGCGGAAAGCGTCCGGACTCAAGACACTGGGCTGGTGGGATCTGAGCACGTCCGGAGAGACCAGGTGGGGTGGGGAGGGACAGACACACTGCTTCCAGCCCCCGGGGCTCCTGCATGAGGCTTGGCCAGCTTGGCACGGCACGCTGCGCTCCCCTCGCTAAGGCAGAGCTGACCCCCGTGAGGACGCCCCTATTCCCTTTTCCCTAGTTTTTCCCTTCCCTGTTCCTTACCCTCATCTTCCCACCCCCTCACCCCCCCCCCCCTCCCCTCCCCAAACTGGCAATGAAAGCATGGAGGGAGGGGCGCGTTTCCGCATGGTTTGACACTGTTCCCCCTTCCATCTGTCTTTTCCTACCCAGAATTCCCCTACACCCCGTCTCCAATCGATGATCACAAATCCATGGTGCAGCCGAACATCCCCACACCGGTGATTGGGGGCATAGTGGGCGGCGTCTCGCTGGTCCTGCTGGTGGCCGTGGTGCTCTTTGTGGTACTCCGGCGCCGGCGTCACACCTTCAAGGGTGACTACAGCACAAAGAAGCACGTGTACGGCAACGGCTACAGCAAGGCCGGCATCCCACAGCACCACCCCCCCATGGCCCAGAACCTGCAGTACCCCGACGACTCGGACGACGAGAAGAAGCCGGGCCCGTTGGGCGGCAGCACCTACGAGGACGAGGACGAGGAGGCGGGCGGCGAGCGCAAGCTGGGCGGCCCCAAAGCCTACGAGGAGGACGCCAAGAGGCCTTACTTCACCGTAGACGAGGGGGAGGCCCACCCTGAGCCCTACGACGAAAGGACACTCGGCTTCCAGTACGACCCCGAGCAGCTCGACATGGCCGAGAACATGGTGTCGCAGAACGACGGGTCTTTTATTTCCAAAAAGGAGTGGTACGTGTAGCCTGGCACGGCACTGCTGCACCAACACACACACCACACACACACCACACAACACACACACACACACACACGAGTGATGCCCTCCTGCTCCCCTGCACCCCTCGGAGCTTGCACACCCGCGCTCCCCCCTGCACACAAACACACACACACACACGCTCGCCCCCCCAGCCAGCCCCAGCACAGACTTTTGGACACTTCCAGCACTGGCAAGGAAGGGCTGGGGCAGGGAAAGGAGGGGCAGCTTTGCTTACAGATCGGTTTTTTTTTTTTTGGGGGGGGGGGAAGGCATTAAAGGGAGGCGGGAGGTTGGGTAATTATTTTCTCTCTTCTCTCGGTTTTTCGGTTTTTTGGTTTTTTTTCCTTTTTTTTTTTTTTTTTTTTTGCTTTTTAATCTCTCGACGACTTTTCGTCCCCTTCTGTGGTGTTTGTATTGGTCGGTGGCTTAGGTGTTACTCTTTGCTTTAACGACTGTTGCCCAGCCTGTATATTACACTCTGTTTTGTGTCTTCATGTCTCAGAGTGCCCTTCGGCCCCACTCCCCTCCCCGAGGGTTCCTCCTCCCGCTCCCACCCCCCTGAAACACTGGAATTTGTTTGTATGTTGTCTTGTTTGTTTGTTTTTAACCTTGGGAGGCGGGGGCTGTCCGTAGGACAGAGGCCAGGAAACTTTATGGCAATGGAAACATAGGTGCCATTTTATCAGGTGAAGAGATTTGGGTTTTCCCCCTAATCGCTTGGTTTTTTTCCTTCAGTGGGGTCTGGGTGACATTCCCATTGCCTGCTGCACACCTGGAGAGATCCACACCCAGTTTTTAATGACTCAGTAAAAGGAAAATGAGGAGAAAGGGGGGGAAAAAAGCCCTAGACCAAACCCCAGGTGCATGGGCTGATAGCAGAGCAGGGAAACAAAACTGCCATTTTCCCTCCACAATTTATTATTTCCTGGCTTTTCGTTTTCTGTCTTTGTCTGAGTGTTCTTTTAAAAGAAAGAAGAGGAGTATTTATTGCTGACATTTTTCCCCCTGTGATGGCTCAGAGAAATGCTGGCTCTTTTTTGTTCTTGTTGCTGTTGTTGTTGTCAGTACCAGCCACAGAGCAGTTCACTGGGGGCACAAGTCGGGCACACACCGACTGGGGAAGGGACCAACCGAGAACACTTCGCTTCCACACACCCACTGCCTTCAGCTCTGCACACCCTGGCAGGGCAGGATCAGCCCCTGGCTTTGGTTATACCACTGAGACTTAACTGTCATGTGTTTACACTTTTTTTTTTTTATTATTCTGGTCAGAGCATGGGGGTGCTTCTTCTTTCTCTCTCCCTCTCTCTCTCTCTCTCTCCTAGCAACAACCTCAGCCTTGGCTGTACCACATAGTTGGCATTGATTGCCACTTCTTCAATATCACATCCCTCTTCTAAGCACAGGCTTGGTAGACAGGGTAGGAGTGATTGAGCCTGGGGTATTGATCTCGTCCTCCTTCCCTTGAGCCACTGTGTTGTGATGGGGAGGTTTGGATTGCTGCTATCTCTGCTCTGTGGATAAATGGGATTCCAGACTTCAGGGTCCTCTGTCTCACACCGACCGTCTCCAAAATTAGATTCACTGGGTTGGGGCTTATTTTTCTTCTTGCGGGTTAATTTTATTTTTTTTTTTTTTAATTTGATGTATAAATAAATCTTTTGTTTGAAAAGAAATCCCCAGTTTTCTGAGCTGTATTATCATGCACATCTAAAAATAGCAGGACTAATTCTCCTCCTGCCTTACCCGCTGGGTTTTGTTCCATAGCATCCAGTGGTTTATCCTGCTACGAAAGGGAGGGTGGAGAGGCAGACCCACACAGATGAGTCAAGGTCGGATCTCTGATCCAAGCAGCTTCCAGTGCTCCCCTTCACCATGTGGTTCTTGGTCCAGGCCACATGAAGCTCAGCCTGAGCCATCCACAGTTTGTTGTCCCTTGCTCTGATTGCGTTAGTGGGGAAGGGGAGTGGGAAATCCAATTGTTGGGCTGCAATCTTCCTGCTGTTCCTGCCAGCCCCTCAGGCTTCCTGGCTTCTGGCAGAACAGCCACATGCCACAGGAAGGCTGCTTTATGTCCTCTGGAAGGCAGGGCAGGCAGAGATTCCCTTGAGGTCTCTCAGGCTGAAGCTTAAAAAATGAGGCTAAAACCTTCCTGGGTCCGTCCACTGCCCCTAGGAGCACCCTGCTAGCAAGAAACCCCCCCAGTAAAGGAAATAAAACCTCTTAACATATCTCTGATGACTAGCAGGGGCTGGTGGTTAGGAGTGGGAATGGCTTCCCTCCAGTGCCTTGGGATAGCAGCATCCACAGGGCTTTAATTCCCCCAAGGAATCTGTAATCTGGAGCAGGGCAGGGCAGCACAGCTGAGGGTTGTACCCCAGCCACAGCTCACCCCAGAGCAACACGGGGTGTGCTGCAGAGCCTGGAATTCCCAGCAAAGTCCTTCTGTCAAGTGAATAATCCTTTAGGTCTGAATTTCACAACCAGGCTCTGACCAGGATTGTGACAGTGTCCCCAACACCAAACTCTGGGTGGTCCATCCCCAGAGTGCAGTCAGTGGCACAGACCCTCCTCTGCAGATTTCCCCCAGCACAGGCACACTCTGTGAGGGGATGGGTTTGGAAGAAAAGAAGCTTTTATGAAATCTGCAGGGTCCAGCAGCGATTCTTCGTGTTCTTCATTAGTCACAGGCAGGGGCCACTGCTCTGAGCTGGCAAATTCCCACTGCACTGACCCCACAGGGAAGCTGAGCCCTAGAGAGCAAAGGCACAAAGCCTGGCAGACAGAGCAGAAGGGCCTGGGAGAGAACAGGACAGTGGGGATGTTCCCAGGTTAAGGTCTGGCTTTCAGGAATTATGAACAGGGAGTCCTGAGCAATCTGCTTTGGGGAGTTAATCCTTTGCATTTGGAGGTGTCATTTTTTGACATGGCTTATTTGCTGCCTATTCACACACTGTCCACATGGTTCACTGAATGGGGCTCCAAAAACCCAGGGAAAGGGAAGGAGATAGTGGAGCAATGTGGGATTTCCAAGCTCGTTCCCTTCCTGCTGCAGCACATTTTTTTCCTCCCCAATAGTGCACCAGCACAAATGCAGGACTTAGCTCAGCCACTTACCTTGTCACAGTGGGTCAGAAAAGGGGTCAAATGATTGTTTTTCATCCAGAACCTGAACAAGCCTGGAGTGGAAGATCCTTAGGCAGCGTTGCCTGGCCCAGCAGTGAGGTGCCCTGCAAGTTCAAGGTTCAGGAGTGCATTCCTCTCATCCTTGGGCCCTCCAGCATTGCTCCCTTGGTGCAGTTATCCCTGCAGCCATGGAGAAATGCCACCTCTATGCTGTGATTTGCTTCCTGCTGTCCCCTGCAAGGTCAGCTAAATGGCCAAGAGGCTCTTGGGGTGGCAATTAGCCAGGTGATTAGCCATTAATCCATAAAAAAAAGGCAGAAGAAAAAAGAAGTGTGGGGGTGGAAAATCAGATTGATGTTCCATCTGAGATCTGTTTTGGTCCTGTAATAGCATCACTGTCTCCTCTGGGTTAAATTGCTCTGAGGGAGCCCTTGAAGGTAATTAGATCAGGTTTTCCAGCATCACCAGGAAGAAGGGGGTACCTGTCTCTACCTGAATGAGAGGGGGAGCTCAGGAGAGCTGCCAGATTGAACAACACCTTCCTGGGGGGGTTCTGCAGGGCAGGGAAGGTGCTGGAAACCCTGCAGTGCTCACCTTGCAGGGACAACCTGCCTGCTGGCCCCGGGGGGCTCCTGGGCTGTGAGGGGGTCAGAGGGGCAGTCTGTTCTTTCCTCAGGGGACAGGGTCACTTGTCCCTTTGTGCCCCAGTTTCTGGCAGTGGGCAGATTGTGTCAGGCTGGAGTTTCACAGCTCCCAGGCTGGGTGACCTCTCTGGGACCCTCAGGTGAAAAATCCCCGGCTTCTCCACCCCCCTTTCATCAGAGGTGCTAAGGAGGCATAAAAGGTCCCCGTGGGACCTGGGAAAAGAGCAAGTGGAAGCTTCCAGTTGGGAGAGGGAAGCTGTCCCTGTGCTCTCAGTGCCCAGCCCTGTGCTGGCTGCCTCTCCTCCCCGGTGCTAGGGAGCTGCTGCTCTCCAGGAACTGTCCCATTTCACACCAGTCCTGAACTGGTGTGTCCCATTAGTGGTACCTGGGCTGGCTTTTGTGCCTGGGAAATGCCTTCCCCCTGCTCTGGGCTGGGTGTCAGTGCCTCAGAGCTGTGGCAGCTGCCCCATCCATTGGAAGGGATCGTTTTTGGGATCCCCGTGCTGGGCTCTTGCCAGTGAAAAGACATATCAATGTGGTGCTTTTTCACTTCCCAAGCCCTGATCCAGGGTGGCAGCGTGGGGCAAAGCCTTTGGGACCTCAGGACTGAGCTGGGTGTGTGTGGAAGCTGAGCAGGCTGAGGGGGAGCTCAGGCTGAGCCCCATGGATCTCATGACCCAAAACACAGGTGAATTTGGGCTGATGCCCCAGATTCTTCCTTCTGTGTTTTCAGGGAGCTGTGCAAGCAAACCCATCTGTGTCACAACCCAAAATGAACCTGTGGTTTATGTACAAAGACACCCCAGCTGTTTTCCTGCTGGGGCTTATCTCTAGGATTATTCATTGCAATTCACCCTGGTGATGTTATTTTCCCTTATTTAATTACCAGGGTTTTTTTCCCCCTGTTAAGTTATTTTCATTCAACCAGGGAGAAAAAAAAAATAAATTAAAAAAAGAAACAACCTGAGGATTTCTTCATGAAATAAATCAACAAACTGAAGTGGTTACACCAAATTGATTGCAAAGACATAAGGGACAATGGGAGCCATTTTCCTGATGTTGAGTCAAAAAGAAACAACAACTGTTCTGCAGAAATCACAGAGGGTGAGAGAGAGAGAGAGAGATTCCAAAGATTGATCTTCAAGCAATTAGAGAAGGGAATGTGATTAGAACAGGGGCTGCTGCTCTGCTTTGCTGTTTTCCTTCCCCATGCATGAGCACACACACACACACACACGCACACGGATTTTTGGGAGTTTTGGGCACCAATCCTTAGGTGGAGGGGAAACCCCCCCCTGCCCAGCTCCGTGAGGGAGTCAGATGTGTCATTCCTGCAGGCTCAGAGGTTTCCCACTGTGGAAACGAGGGCATCCCAGGCCCGGTTTGTTCTGGGAAGGGAACCAGTGAGACGGGTTGGAGCCTTTTGCCAGCAGGTTAAAATCCACTTTCCCCATTTTTCTGAGTTCACAGCCTCTGCTGTCGTAGCACTGAAGTTTTGGGTCTGCCCAGGCTGTGGGCAGTGGACCCCGATGGGGAGAGGGGGCACTGCCAGCCTGGTGTGCACTGATGCCTGTTCTGTATTCACCCCCCTTGCCACCCCCTGGTACCTGCTGAGATGTGCCAGCAGCTGCAGCTGCACCCTGGGAGAGGCAGGGCAAGGGTGGGAAGCTCTCAGGTCCCACCACGGCCCCACCATCACTCCCAAAACTCACCAACCTCTCCCCAGGGGCCACGGGGGTGGGGGGGACCGAGGGCAGAGGGGGGTGAAGGGGGGATTCAGCCCACCAGCAAGGGAAGGAAACCCAAGCCTTAGAGAGGAGGGTGAGTTTGGGTCTCAAAACTTCGTGTTTTGGACCAGTGTGACTTTCCATATGCAGTTTACCTGGGGGTGAATGTAAGGAGCATATGGGGTCAGATCCTCCACTGGCAGAAGCTGGTACTGGTGGAGGGACTCATGCTGAGGATCTGGATTTTCTTTTCTTTTGCCTTTCTTTTTAAAAAAAAAAACCAACAAAACAACCATGATTCCTTAGCTCCAGTGATTTTATCTCTCTTTTTCTTCATCCTCTTGCTGTAATTATCATTGTGGAATAAAGACTGCAGACAGACAAACAACCCTAACCCCACTTTTTTTTTTTTTTTTGTAATCTGTGTTGTAAGTGCTTTTGTACAAAATAAAAATAAAAAATAATAATAATGTAATGGACTTTTATGATTTTTGTTTGTTTGTTTGTTGTATTTTTTTTTTTTGGTCCAGTTTTCCATCCTTTGTAATTTGTTCATTTGGAGTCCTGGAGGGATGGGGGTGGGGGACATTTTCATGGTTATAATTTGTGTGGGTGGGGTGTTGCATCACCCTTCCTTTTACTTGTATAAAAACCAATAGTGGCTCAGCTGTGGAAAAAAAAATGTACTTTTTTATAAATAAAGAATTTTAAAAGAAAAAAAAAAAAGAGACGTTCTCCTCGTTTTTGGTGCATCTGGGACTGCGTCGTTGTGCACCCCGTGGCTGGGAGCTGGAAGGAGAGTCACAGCAGTACCTGTTTTCCACTGGCCTAGGCTGCAAATATCCCAAGATATGCAGTATTTTGGAATTTGGGAGTTGCTTGCAGGTGAAGGCTGAAGGCTCAGTGGGCTGGAGGAGGTGGGCAGGGAATGACTGGCTTTGCCACTGCCATATTTGTATGGAATTCTTGAACAGCAGATTGGAGACAGACAAAAGGAGGTGGGAGCCTTGTTGGTGTAAACAGTGAAATCCCTTGGCTGGTGCCAAAAGTTTACCTGAGCTAAAAAAAAAAAAAAAAGAGCTAGAAAAACAAAGAGAAGAAAAAATCCATTAAAGGTGTTAAAGATGAGGACACTGCCTATAGCTGAGGAAGTTCTGAAGTTGCTGTTGGCTGTGGCAGAGGGGACAGGTTATTGGCAAAATGTCAATACACACTAGCTTAACTTATATTTTCTCCAGGCACGTGGAATTAGCTGTGGTCAGGGCAGGATACAGGGCTAGGCCAGCCTTTACTCTGACACAGGAGGGTGTTCCTATAGTGCAACACTTGCCTGCCATGGAAATGGGGCATCAAACCCCTCTAAAACGGGGCATCAAACCCCTCTAAAATGGGGCATCAAACCCCTCTAAATACTGTAGGGGTGCTGAGGGACTGCTGGGAGGGGAGATCAGGCATCTCTGTGTCTCCATCACTCATCTCTGCACGGGCAAGAACAGTTTGCCTTTCTCCTTTCCTCCCCAGCTTCCTGGCTGTGAAGAGATGCTACAAAGGCAGCCTTGTTCCCAAAGATCAAGGCCAGGCTTTTGCAAGGGAGGGAGAGACGAGGAGAGCAGGAGATCAGAGGGAGCGTGCGTGCTGTCCCTGCTCTGATACCAACACACACTGCTCCATGGCTCTGGAAAGGGATTTTTGCACCCAACTTCAGCACGTGGGTGATGTGCTGGAGATCTGAACCAGATCTGATCCATCAACAGAGAGAAAGGGAGAAAGGCACCGGCCCGAATTTGAATTTGAACTGGTCTCCATGAGCTGGATGGAGAGGGAAGTGTTCAGGATCAGGCTGGGAAGGAGTGGGTTGGTGCAGATTGTTCGTTCCCTGTCAGCAGGAGTGGAGGCTGTGCCAGAGCAGCAGGAGGCTGATTCCAGGCTGGTGATCAGTGCCCCATGTGCTGCCTGGCAGGAGGATGGTGATCGATGCCCTGTGTGCTGCTGCCTGGCAGGAGGCTCCTCCAAACCCTGTGCTGCTGTTGGAGCCAGTTCTCAGTCCTGCTGCTCAGAAGGGAGTGTGCTGGGCACCTCCCTTTGGAAGGGGTGAAAGAGAGCCTTGGGAATGCTTTCCTCAGGTGCAACGGGAGGGAAAGGCAGGGACACTCCTGTTGGGAGGCTTCAACCTGTCCAAGGGAGACGTGACTGCTGTTTGGGCTGTATCCTTCTGTCCACATATTTTACCCCTCTCGTTTTCCCATCTGCCAGCTCACCTTAGCCAGGCAAAATGTTGGAAGTGGAGCTTTGCTTCAGCTCAGCCTTTCAGAGCGACCACGGCAGCGATGCTGAGGGGCACCGTCCCACAGAACCAGATCCCAGCAGCTGGCTCAGCCACTCCAGCCAAGTTTGGGGGTGGGAGAGAAACAAAAGGAGCGCTGGGGAGCCGGGTCTAAGATGGGAAGAAGGATAAGAGGGGCTGTCTTTGCCCGTGGTCCTGCTGGGATGAGCCCTTGGGAAATGCTGCGCTGATTTCCCAGACCGTGTCTTAGAGTTGAGCGATGATGGATAAAACCCATGGCACGGGGCCTCTTCTCAGCAGCTCAGGTTGCAGAGGGCTGAACACAGCAGGAACAGAGTCCCATGCAGTGCCCCCAAGTATTGTGTTTCTCTGGAACAAACCAGAAACACGTTGGGGTGGGGGGAATGCCAGCAGTGCATGCGGCCCGTGGAGAAATGGCAGCGTGGCTTGGATCCCTTCTCCAAGCCACATCTCTGCAGGCGAGCACTGCTGGCCCCAAAAGTGACTTCAGAGCCCTGAGGATCAGCTGAGAGTCAGGGGAGGAGCTGGAACAGGGCAGGAGGAGATGAACCAGGGGGTTGTGTTTGCTGTGTGCCCCGTGCTGAGCGTGGTCCAGCAGCAGAGGGTCCAGACCAGAGTGAACACGGTGGGATTTCCCTCCCTGGAGCTGGGAGGTGTAAGCAGAGTTCAGGGCTGGAATGTCCGTGGTGGAGGTACAGAGCCAGGTCACCATCTGGTGCAAGCACATCCAACTTTTCTGACTACAATGGAGTTATTATTTCTGCCCATTCAGATGAATGTGGCCTGAGAGGGATTTGTGGGGAGTGAGAGTGAGATAAAGCCCAGTGTAATCAGGGGATTTCCAGGTAACTTGCCCAATATCCCTGGGCACAGACACCTGGGATTAGTGCCTTGCATGACAGCCAAACCAGATGGATGTCCCAGGGATCCACATGCGTGGCAGGCTCAGAACTGGAAGTGCCAGAGCCAAAAGGCTCCAGCAGACAGAGGAAAAGTCAGTTTAATTGGGAGATGTTAAACCAGGCTGGCTGTGAGGGGGTGGGGGCTCAGGGGCACTGGAAACAGGTCAGTTCAGAAATATACGACCTTCAATCCCAAATTCCTTGTGAGGTGAGAGGCAAGCCCTGCTCAAGTTCAAGCCAGAGCACACAAGGTCACACACCCCATTAAATCTCCTCGAGCTACCGCTGGATAAATTGGACTGAGAAAAACTTCCAGTGCTGGTGAATTACTTGCAGCAAAATATGTTTGATTAGGGTTTGTTTGGTTTTTGTTTTCTTCTTTTTCGTGGTTTCATATTATTTGCAATCTTGGGTTTGATTTGTATGAACATATTTGTTAGAGGAAATTGCTTTATGCAAATGTATTCCAGCTGGGGGACCTGTGACACCGAGAAGTGCTGGTGAGCCTCACATGCCCTCAGTGCTGGGGGCTGGTTCACTCCTCCTCCTCCTCCTCCTCCAAACAAGGCATTTCACAGCCTCCCCAGTCGTGTCTGGATGCAGGCTGGCTCTTAGACAGTGTTTGCAGAACAAGGATCAGCCTGTAAAAAAAAAAAAAAAAAAAAGAAAAATTAAAAATGGATGTGTGTTGCACTGCTGAAATTTTACATACTAGCGAGCAGCAATCCGGGAGTCAGGCATGGCCGTGCTTACATTTTCACCTGAAATGTAGGTTAAAAATGTTGTATCACCCTCCAGGGGCTGAATTATTGAAAGGCAGTGATTTAGGGATACCTGCCATCGGAGCTGCTCACTCACCCTCAGCAGCTGAGGTGAGGTGGCCTCGTCTGACTGAGCCCTGCTCAAGGTGAGTTAGGGACGCTCCCTCCCCTGCAGATTTCACAACTGCTGGCCCAAACCCAGGTCCTGGCAGGAAGCAGGCAGGGTTTGTTTTTTTTTTTTTGTCTGAAGGGTTTGGAGTTTGGGGAAGAAAATGGTTTCATGCAAAGAGGGACTAAATGCTCTTTCTGCAGAAAACACCGTGCTGGGGTTTGCCAGGGAGCTCCGGGGGTGAACAGGGATCAGATCTTTAGAGATCAGAGGGATCCCTTTGAGGAGCTGTGAGAGGAGGGGGTTTCTCCTCTTCATCAGTCCCTTTCCTACCCTCACACCTGAGTCCCAGCTGCACTCGGGGCTTTGCAAAGCCAACCCTTCCCTCCCTGTGCCTGCCCACGAGCCACCCCACGGAGAGAGGCTGCAGGAATGTTTCCATCTCTCCTCTATCCCTCTGTTCCTCCCAGACTCCTGCCAGCAGCCTGTTTACCTCTCAGTTTGGAAAGGAAAACTGCCAGCTCCACACCTGTCAGGTCGAACTGACTGCCTGTGGCTTGGAGGAAGGGAGGGATGGAGGGGGGGAACACCCCATCCATGTGGCTTTGCTCGCATTCCCCACCTCCCAGCCTCATCCCACTGTCCTGGAGCTCCCAGCCCTTCCAGTGGCCACCTTACAATACTAATGGGCT
This sequence comes from Chiroxiphia lanceolata, assembly GCF_009829145.1. Lineage (NCBI taxonomy): Eukaryota > Metazoa > Chordata > Aves > Passeriformes > Pipridae > Chiroxiphia > Chiroxiphia lanceolata. Next base: position 2,269,184 of record NC_045659.1, on the reverse strand, counting down.
ACTGGCAGCTCTGTCCAGCCAAGGGGCTGATCCCAGCACGGAACACTCATCCCAAGGCCCAATAATTCCCCCAGTGTGCAGAAGAGGGGCACCCCGTGCAGCTGCTGCCAGCTGTTGGGATGAATGCTGCAGCTGTCTGCAGTGATGAATGGATGCCAGAGTGGGAATGCCAAGTTGGAATGGCTCAAGTAAACACTCCAGGAATGATGGCATGGGGGGGGGCAGGGCTTTGTAACAGGGAGGAATCACAATTAAATAGAAATTAGTTATTTAAATGGTCACTTCCCGGGGTTTTCGTTGCCGTCCGATTAACTTAACTTTTAATTTGCATAAGCAATAAATGTTTAATTATGTTATTAATATATTTGAGTTGAGGAGCTTATGGGGTTTTATAATTGGCATTTAACTAGATAGTTCCAGCATATTAACTGATGTTTTATGGCTCCACGTGAGGTTTCCCAATTATAGCTGACCTAAAATTTTGCTTGGAGGACCTGCCTTGAAAGTGTTACCTGAGCAACAGAACAGGGGGAGATGAGGAGGAGGACGTGTGGAGCCTGGCCCTGACTGAAGGGATGTGCACAGGCAGCTCTGCACTCCCCACAGAGCCTTTGGGACCCCTCTCCCCTCCCCAGGATGCTCTTCCCTCAAGTGCCACCATCCTCCCTGTGCCAGAGAGGGGTCACCTCCCCTCTGAGCCAAAAGGGCTGACACCCAGCAGGGGATTCGGGTGGGGAGAGAGAGATTTAGAGCTGGGGAAGGCTTGTCCTGGCTTCCAGTGTGACCTTGGGACTGATCAGCTCTGGCAGCCTCTGGGACTCTCCGTTCAACTCCCTCTTGACAACCCCTGACACCTGTCAGTCAGCCATTCTAAATCTATTTTCTATCCCATCTCTACACTTATTTGATGAGATGACTGGTTTAGTAGGCAAAAAATGACATTGTGTTTGACTGACAAGACCCATTTCCCATGAACCTTGCAGACTGGCATTGATTATGTTCCCTCCTTTTAATTCTTTATTAACTGGAGCCTGTGTTTGCTTTCTCTTTGCTGCCAGGAAATCACCCTGTAGGATTCAAGTCTTTCTCTGTGTCCTCTTCCATTCTGCTAGAATTTAACCTTCTAGAACTGAACTATTTTAACAAATAGTAAAAACCAACAGCTCTGAGTTTGGAGTCTTGTCATCTAAGTCTTTCAACCTCTCTGTTTGCTTACAGTAAGTGGAGTATCCAAGGAGATGGTGTCCAGCAAGCTCCTCACTCTTGTCATCCTCAAACATGAGGAAATTGTTTTGTCATCTCAGAAGCCACAAACAAATGTGTGTTGGTCTCCAGAGACGGATCATGAATAGTTATTCAAACCTTCTGCCTTTTCTGAATCATTACAGGCCTCTTGACCATACCCATCTGCTGAAGTGCCTCTGGAGCACTGCAGGGATTTTGTTTATTCCTGTTGTGCTCCCCAGGGTGAGCCTGGCTTTTGTATCAATAGCCTGTGTCCTTCACAGCTTCTGTGTCCTACTGACTGATGGCTCTTTCCAGCTTTTCCATTTGATCCATACTGGAGCTGGGGGAAGCTCCCTGTGTGCAGGCTGACAAACACCCTGCTGGGTGAGGTTACATGGCTCAATACTGGGGGTTGCATCCTTTAGGAAGTTAGGAGGGAAGGTGTGCTAGGAGTCTTTCAGTGCCACGAAGGGGAGGGAGAAATCAGGAAAAGGGTCAGGAATGTGAAGTCTGAGTTGCCTTTGCATTGTGTCCCTGTCCTGGAGATCAGGGGCAGCCAGGGATTTTCTGCACCTCCTCAGCCAGGGTAGGCACAGGGACAGTCCTGGCTTGGGAGAAGCAGATGTGACCCTCAGCACTGCCTGTCAGGAAGGGAGGTGTGAGGGACAGCAGCATCAGAGTCCAGGTCAGAGCCACAGGAGCATCCAACAGCTTCCTTCTCACACGTCTGGCAGGTCCCTCCCTTTTCCAGGAGGCTGAAGTCATCCTTTTGGCCAGCCTGCAGCAGGTCTCAGGGGTGTTTGGGAAGCTGTGGGAGAGGAGAGAAGGGAAGGGGGGTGTGAAGAGGCACAGAGCCCTCCCTGCTCTGTGGAGAGCTGCAGAGGAGAACTGCAGCCCTGCCCACCTTTCCCTTTGCACAACCATCGAGGCACTTTGGGGTGACAGAGGGGCAGAGCAATTCCTCCTCACATCCTGTGTTCCTGGGCATGGATGCAAACGGGAGGGGAGCTCATCCTTTGGAGACAGCCAGGACACGCTGCCCAGTGCTGTGAGCACCCCAAAGGCAGCAGGAGACAAACACAACCCAGAGCACAGCCCAGGCAGAGTGAGATGTTCCCGGGAGAGCTGCTGGAGATTGTTGAGCAAATTAACTCTATTAACGCAAATGATGAGAGTCTGAGCTGTCTGAGTTCCTGTACCTTCTATCTGACAGAATTCATCTGGTGGCTGCTTGTAATAGCATGACCTTAATGGACTCATCAAGGGAGCAAGGCTGTATCTCTGGCTAAACATGGATTTGGGACCACACTGTGCTCTGGGCAGCTCCAGCAGGCTGCTGAGATCGAGAGAGACACGCTCTGGTGTAACAGGGTTTGGGATCTGGCCCCTTCATCCCTCCAGGAGAGGCAATTTCAAGTGTCATCACCTCCTCGAAACTGTACAGCAGAAGAAATAAATTACTAAAGGGATTTGATTGTTCATTACTCTGCCGAGCCGCAAGGAAATGAAGCAGAACTAAAATTAAGGGCTGGGAGGCTGAGGAAATATCAGATAACACTTCCCTTCTTCTCCAGGGCTCGTCTTCTCCCCCAAAACCAGGCTGGGGCACTGCCCATCCTGCTGCACTGAGCTGCAGGTTGCAGGAAGGCAGGGGGTGTCTGTGGGGTTGGCCAAGTGGGATGGAGAGAGGCCAGGTGAGGTTTGGGCTGGGTTTGGACAGGTGGGTTAGAGGCAACGAGGTCATGTTTGCCCCCTCTTTTGCTAGAGTGGCACAGAGAAGAAAAACCAGCCCAGTAAGAGGTGTCTTTAGTGGAATTCCCACCTCAACAGCTCCTCTGCAGGAGCCTCCTCTCTGCTGGACCCCATGGGGTTAACACCCTGCTCCCACTGCTGCATCCCAGCCCCATCCTGGGTAGTGGCCACTGGAAGCACAGCAAGGGGAGGTCACCAGGGGCTAAAGCCACATTCCAGACATGCCTTTGCAGCCAGTAGCTGCTTAAGCAGATGCTGTTTCACCAAGGATGGCTGTGGCTGCTGCTTCCTGCAGGAGGGGAGAGGGAGGAGGCTGGTCCCTGCCCTTGGTGAATGGCAAAGCAATTGCCTTTGCTGGAATGTCTGTGAAATCTCCACTAATATCAAGCACATCCCTGTGTCCACTTCAAAGCAGGCACCCCAGGGAGGGCTGGACCCGCACAGCACACTGCCAGGCTCTCCCAAAACCTCATCAGAGACAGGCCAGTGGTTTGCACAGTCCCTGAGTGCCAGCTGGCACTGGAAAAATTACAGAGGAAAGCAGAGTGGTCAGGCATCTTCAGGGGATGTGGTGATTGGAACCAGGACAGTGGGATACCCACGCTGGGAATGACCCAGGGGATACCCAGCTCTGGTTTTCAGAGGACAGGAATTAGAGAGGGGACATATCAGGTCATTCACAGAGGGGCTCAGCAGAGGGATTCCCACTCGTGGGAGGGGAGAAAGGACAAGGCAGAGGGGTCAGAGGCATTTGTTTGTTGAACCACCCTTGGGGACACTGGCTTTTGGCCCCATCAAACACACAGTGTAAGCAGGACCCTCCCAGCACCCCTTTGCTGCAGGGAGATGCTGCAGCCCCTGTGGGAGGTGAGCACCCCATTTGGGGGGGCCCTGTGGCCCCAGCCTGTGCTGAGGGGGGGATTTCCAGGGAAAGGAGGCAGTGCCAGGATCGAAGCCATGCCTTGGCACTCGCCTGTGTGGTGGCTGATTGTGTAAGTGAGAGTTACATCAACAAACACCCTGACAGGGAGAAGCTGTGACAGGCTCTAAAAATTCCATCTGACTTATATCAGGGCACAGAGCAGAAGAGAAGCTCTGCCTTCATTTTGGTGTTTAACCTTTAGCTGGCTGTGTTGCAAAATGTGGAATATGTCAAGATTGTTTTAAGTCAGGATGTTCCCTGGTGTAAAATCTTCGTATACTTTCAAGCCTAATCACCAAGAAAGGAGACCTAATCAGTGCAACAGGCAGCAGCCAGCATGCCTGAGTCAAGGACATCTGGGAACTAACAAGTTTTAAGGATATAGCAAATGAAAATGTTGTTGTGTGTCAGTAGAACAGAGGGCAGTGAGCATCAAGGACCTCGTGGAACTATTAGGGAAGGAAGTATTAAATCAAGATGTTGATGTATGTCTATGTATACATTGCCAACTTGGCAAAAGACTCAAGGTCCGTGTGTCCTACAGCTGAACTATGCTCATTATAACACTAAAAAATATTAATGTATCTTTTATATAATTATAATACTAAAAAAGACCCTGCCCAGGTAAAGATCATGAGTAGAAGTTAGGTGGGGTTATGGAATTTGCGTGGAAATGACTAACTAATCCTAACAGAGGGGCTGTACCTGTTACTAACTCTGAATTCCTGTGTGTAAATAGTGGCATGAAAAGTCCAGTGGATGTGCTGGATTTGTGGGACACCACCAAGGACCCAGGCTTGGGCAACTCTGAAATAATCAGTGTCCCTCTTGGGTGTGCAATTATCAGCTTGTTGCACACCAATTCTATGGGCAACAGCTGCACCTCCAGCTCCTGGGGTGGCACAAAAGCAGAAGCAATCAGGTCCTGAGCAATGTCTGTAGCTGGAGGGGTCTCTGGGAGGCAGGGATAGGGAGATCTGCTCCTTCAGCTCTGCTCTTGGGATGCTTTTGTCCCCAAGTGAAGCCCAGACACTCCTCCTGCTCAGAAACCCCTGCCAGCCACCTTTGCTGACCAAATCACTGCTCCCCCCTGTGCTGAGGTCCAGCTGCCCCTCTTTCTCTCACCACACAAGCAGCACTTGGTAGCAGAGCTGGGACTGGATCCTGGAGGGGGTTAAGTGGGGCTGCAACCCCCAAACCGACCATGGAACATGAGTTTGTGTTTGCACAGGGCAGGGTCACCTCGCTGGGAAGCACTTCCATGAGTGGTTCTTGCAGCCTGGCCACCTCCAGAAGGATCTGAGCTGGAGCAAGGTCTGAGGGGGCTTAGGTGGGAGCAGAGGGAGGTGCTGTGCTCCCCTTCTGCTCTCCAGGCCAGGACCACAGGGTGTGAATATTTTAGACCCAGGAAATGCTGCTGCTGAAGGGGCAGGAGGGCACTTCAACCTCACACACTGAAGGTCCCGTGCCCCTGGCACAGCTTCCTCAGCAGTGTCCTTCCCTTCTTAATCCCTTTTATCCTCTGGATGCTTCGCTGTCCCTGGAAGGGATTCACTTGATATACCCAGCGAAGGGAACTGCCACCAGAGAATCCTCTGCTCCCTCAGACTTCAGATCCCTTTCAAATCCCCAGGACCTTGCTGTTCATCCTCCCCTTTGGCCTATCAGTTCCACCAGCTCTGGCTCTGGCTCTCCTGGGAGCAGCATCCCATTAACCCTTTGCAAAGGCAGGGAATCACGAGGCTGGGGAACCAGCTTGTGCCCGGGGGTGTGTGTGTGTGTTCCACTGGAGCGTGTCTCAAATTAGCCAATCCTGCTCTTGTCTTTAAAACCCGAACCGGGGATCTATTTGTTCTGCCAAGCTTTTCAGCTCGGTTTAATTTAGCTCTCTGTGAACTTGTCTCAGGCTCCCTGGAAGGTGTCAGGTGGGGTGTATTATAAATATGCATCGTCTGAGCTCATTGTCTTGCTCAGCAGGAAGAAAAGAGTCCGGCAAGTGCTGACTCCTTGCAGTGGGTCAGGGTGACAATCCAGGGCAGGGACAGGCTTGCTTTGGGCTGGCATTGCTCTGGCACGGGGTGTTTTACACGTGCAGGCAGGGGAGCACCAAGGCAGCACTAACTCCAGCAGGGCTGGCTGCTGGAGGGGCTTCAGAGCTGCCAGCAGAGGAGAGAGGGATCCCAATCCCTTCCCGTGGATTTGCAGTGTGTCTGTGAGCAAGGCAGCACGGGGCTGAGTGCCTGGGCCAGCCAGCCACGGAACAGGGGGGGATTTGCTCTGTGTGGGGAGGTGATAAATGGAAAGGGAACCCTGCTTTGGAACTGGTTATGGATGCGGGCAGGTCTTGGAGCCAAACGTTTATCAGAGGTGTTGTGTGTTGCTGTGCTGGTTTTCTGCGAAGCAATGAGGGATCAGGTTGAATTTAGGAGGGGGCAAAGACAGGAGGAGAGTGTGCAGCTCTCCTTGAGCAATTGGCTTCGCTCAGAAGTATTGGTTTCACTGCAGTAAAACAGCCCAGAGACTGACCCAGCTTCCAGATTTACCTGGGGGGGCAGGTTGGAGCATCAGCAATCAGATGGGGCTCAGGCTCTCCTTGGGGCAGCTGAGTTCATGACAGACAGTCAGAACAGAAAAAAGCCAATCCCAGTGCGAGACCCAGTCCCCTCACCCAAATGAAGCCTTCCTGCCTGCTCAGACTCCTTCCCACAGACCTGCTCAGGCTGGATGGCACTGTGCACACGCTGCAGGGAGGGCAGAATTAGCTGTCTGATCCCAGCTTTACAGCCAAAGTCAATCCCAGGCAGGCACAGACCCTTGCTGCGGATGTAACATATCCCTCCCTCAAGCCTTGATCCCAAAAACAGCCAGGCTGCTTCACGATACCAATGTCCCAACCACACAAGCAGCTCTGAGGGAAGAGACCTCACTTCCAAAAGTGTGACAGACACAGTCTCTCCTTTCACAAATTCCTCCACATCCCTCCCTCCTTACCAAGAGCAAGTGACTCATTTCCTCTGCTCTGCCATACCCTTGTCTGGATGTTTTCCAGTTGATCCATCTCTGCCTCACTGCAAGTTGCCTTTGGGAGCATCTCTCTTGCTCTCCTGCAAGTTGCTTCTCCCGAGCCTTTGTTGTCCCTCAGTTTTTATTGACTGCTGCTCTGGGCAGCTGCACTGTGTCTCCCCTGGGCTCTGCTCCCGTGGATGCCTCTGTCCCTTTGTCTCTCTGCTGAGCAACGCTCCCCTGGCTCTTGGCAGTGAATCACAGTCCTCACAGACAGAGCCATCAGCCCCGAGGCTGTTTGGACAAGGGGTTTGTCAGCGCCAGTGCCATTAAACTCCGCTCAGTTGTGTGCTGTGGCTGTGCCTGATGCATCCCCTCGGGATACACATCCATGCCCATCCATTCCTCGCTTCTTTGGGAACAACGGGCAGCACTGGAATGCTGGGTGTGATTTAACTGAGCTCTGGGAGTGGTGAATTACAGTATCAGCACCTCGCAAAATGCTTTAATTGATCCGGTTGGTACAAAGACCTTCAGCTGTTAGCAGTTACTTTTGGAAAGCCAGACACACGCACCATCAGGTGACTGGCAAGGATGCTTTGCAGAGAGATAACCACTTTTCCTCCTTTCCTGTGTCTGCCTCCATCTCCAGAAGAGCCGTGGGAGAACAAAGTAAGGAACAAAACAGCTCTGAAAGAGACCGGGGGTGGGACGCCCTTCTTTTCTCCTTAATTGTAATACTGTGAATTAATTCAGTTTTGCAGCAGGAACGAGGAGTTTCCCAGCAGCCCTTAGACATCCAGATAAGGCTGAGCTGTTTGTTCAGCCCCTTTGGGTTCTCTCTGGTACCTGCCTCACTGCCAACTGCTTCACACCAACTTTTTTTTTTTGGAGAGTTTTAAATTATTCAAGCGTGACACAGAGCACGGGGGTTTGCATTCTTAATTGGCAAAGCCTTTTCCCACTCCTGTCTGGAGGCCCCTGAGCTGTCCTGCCAATTTATTCTGATCCTGATTCACAAGCCTTGCAAACATCTTCCCAGGGCTGCCCCAAAGCCCTGTCAGTGTAACCGAATCCTCATCTGCCAGTTCTCATCATCTCCTGGGGCTTTTCCTGGTGTTCTCCTGTTTGACTTATAACACCCCTTCTTGCAGCCACCCTGCCCTCCAAAAAAGCCCTGATGGTGCCCTCCAAACCATCAGACACAGCTCTTCCCCAGGAAGGGGAGATTGAGGGATATAGATGAAAAATGGTTTTAAAAAGGGGGAAAAAATAGAGAGGGAAGAGCAAGCAGAAAGGAAGGATTCTCTCTACTACTCATTTTCTTCTTCTATCCTCTGCACTTTCTTGCTCTCTCAGGACCTTCTTCTCTCATTTATCTTCCTTGTCTCCTGGTGTTTCCTGTTATTGTCAGCAATTATCCCTGGCACCTCTCACAGCTTCCAGCCTGGACTCCTGCAAAGCCACGACCAACCCTTTGCAGGGTGGGTGGCTCGGGCTATCCTGCACACGAGGGGCAGGGTTTGCTGTCCCGGGGCTCTGTCAGGGTTTGGGACTTGCCCCTGCAGTGTCACCCAGCCCTGGCTGAGGCAGCTGGGTGGGCACTGACACCAGGATCTTCATACCCCAGTTCTGAGAGCCTGGCAAGAAGGAGGGACCCTGGTAGACCCCAAATTTCTCCTTGTCCTCCTTCATTCTTTCACTGTCTTTACCCAGTGCCCTGTGTTTATCTCTTCCTCTTCTTCAAAAGGATGGCTGTATTTGCCCCTCTCTAAATTCTCTTGGCCCCTTCCTGCTGTTACACAGGTCCCTGTCCAAGTTCCCGGAGATTCATCTTATTTATTTATTTCCCTCTTTCTCCTTCCACCCCCTTCCCCCGCGCACATACACACACATTTACAGCAGCAGCAGGAGGCTGATGTTCCCTGTTCCATCCCGAGAGCCATTAGGGGTCAATTCATCTTGGGAATGCCCCAGCCAAAGGGACTGGGAGGAGATTCTTTACAGTCTGAATTGGATTGCAACATGTCAGCCCTGTGCCCGAGCAGGGCTGTGAGAGAGCTGTCTCAAGGCAGAAATATTATTTTCGAGATAATGTGGCTTTTGGAGGAGGGAAGAGGAAGAAAAGTGGCTGCCACTGCTGAGGATTTTGGGGGGGCAGCGAGTTCTGGTGACTGCAGCATCACACACGCAGCTCCGAGCTCTTAATTAAGGACCAGCGTGGGATGCTGCCCCGTGGGCGCTCTGGGGTGTCACGGCTTGGCAAGAGAAAGCCGGGTTTGCCCGGGAAAGGGTGGGGAATCGGTGTCCAAACAATTCCCAGGGTAAATTGCTCCCCGGCAGCGCTGTCCCAGCGTGGTGCCGGCAGCCCGAGAGCGCTTTGTACCGACACAGCCAACACGGCAGGGCTCTGCTCTGCAGGCTGGTATTGACCGGGGAGGGGATGTTCCCTGGGAGATGTTTACACACCTCACTCCACTCCTGGATGGCAGCTGCAAATCTGAGAGGTGAGGAAGGCTGGCGGCCAGATGAGACCTGGGAATAGGCTGCTGGCAGAGCTCCAGGATCTGAGTGCTGAATCCACGGGTGTGAGGTGGGAGGAAGAGGCAGATGCTCACCCTGAAAAGCCCTGTGTACGTTGTCCTACGTGGTTTAGGAGCGTGTGCAGATGTTTTATGACCACACTTAGCTTGGTTTTATTCCTTTGCACGTGTAAAGTGGGTATAATTTAGTGGCCTCGCGGCCAGGTGGTTTAGGGGAGATCCTGGCTGACACTATGGTACCCAAAGCCATAATTATCACAAATAAGGGCCATATAGTCCAGCATCTGGTCTCTAAGAGCAGCCAGTACCCAGGGCATTAAGAGAAGTATGAAAATTAAATGTGGTAGACAAGTTTTGTGAAGCACCTTGTTCCCTCACCCCTGTCATGCTCCCCTCCCCTGAATTTCTTTTCCTCCTCCTCCTCCTCCTCCTCCTTCTTCCTCCATTCCAATTATCTCCTCCTTTCATCACTGCCGGAGTTGTAAGTACAAAGTACCAATTAGCTAGTTTTCAAGTTTAATTAGGTTGGAAGGTAGAGCAAATTAAATCCTTTTATCGCGGGTTTCAAAGCGCTTTCCCATCAGGCCCATGGGATGGGTTGCCTTTGAATGAGGTCCATGTTGGTCACCCAGGAGCTGGCCCAGGTCACAGAGCTCTCCAGCCATGGGGCAAGCAGGAGATGAACTGCAAGATGAGATATGTTTCCCCTTTACCCCTAAATCCTGCACTCAGGACATCTTTTTAGGAAAGCTTTAGGGGCGCACATGCCTCTGCTCCATCTCAATGAATTGCTCCTTAGTTTTCCTAAGGTCTACTTGAACAAGGCTCTCCTTCATTTCAGGCAGTGCCATGAATTCAGTGAATACACTTTGACAAAGCCCAGCAGAAGGCTTTCAAAAATAGTTAAGCAATATCAAGTAGCAGGTCCACTTGAGTGCTTGGAAGCACCTTTGTTCCCTAAACCCCTCTTTTTTCTAGAGCTGAACAAAGGCTGAATAAGAGATCCAGGAATAACCACCTGATTTAAGGGGAAATTGCAGAGTGGATTAAGGAAGGGGTTAACTCCTGGGGACACAGTGGGCTGCAGTTGTAGCCACAGCTTCTGTTCCTCCTGAGCTCCGAGGGCTGTGTTTCATCACAACCCGTCTCCCTCGGTGGGGCGAGTTGGCACCTTTGCTCCTGGAATCCCTGCCTGTGCTGGTCCCTGTGCTGCTCTAACCCTCTCCTCTGTGCTGCCCTGTGTGTTGCAGACAAGCCACTACCTCAGAGTGCCCCGGGAGGCATCATTGGCATCGTGGGAGGCGTCGTGGCAGCCGCTCTCATCCTCGGCGTGGCCGTCACCGTCATCGTCGTCTACCGGCGGCAGCAGAAGAACCGCACGGGCACGGACCACGACCTGTGAGTGACCCCACGCCCCCAGAGCCACAGCCCACGGGTGGTGCAGGTGCTCTGGGGTGGGAGAGAGCACCTCTGGCCCTCCCACTGCCTGCACACAAGATAAAATTGGCAGCGAGCCGATTTTTCCCTGGCGTCTCTGCCGGGTCTGCCACCCCCTGGCTCACTGCTCTGATTCTCCTCCCTTCACTGGGGCTCCCTCGTGCTTTCCATCCTTCTCTCTCCTGTTTTTTGAGTTCTTACCATGAGCTTTAAGTGGAAACTGAAGCACAGTGATGTTCACCCAGATGCTGTAGCATAGCAGCAGCTCAGTGCCCCTCTCACCTCCATGGGTAGAAGAGGATCCTGTTCTTTCTTTCTCAGTGAAATGGCTTCAGGCTCTTGAATTGGGCTGGATGACATTCTGTCATCAGAGATGTCACCCTGAGCACCTCTGAATGTATCCCAAAGGGTCTGGAAAGGATTCACATCCACTCAGCATTCTGGTTTTGCACGTAGGGTGGTATGAACTCTGGCAATAGTAGAGAGAGAGGACATCACAGGGGCTCCTCTTTGACAGGTACTTGCTTTGCTCTGCCCTGCACCACACAGCTCAGATCCCAGGCAGGGAATTGTGTGGTGTGGAGGTCAGTTTATGCAGCATGAACCTCTTCAGAAACATTTAGCCTGGGCTCTTCTGAAAAGCCCTGTCTTGTCACCAGCTCTTCACCAGAGCACCCCCTCCCTCCCTTCCCACTCTTCCCACCACCTCCCTCCTCTCCTACCTCACAGGGGAGGCACGGAAAGCCCAAGGCCCAGAGGTTGCTTTTATCTTCCACAACCCCCCAGCTCATTGTTGTTACACCTTGGGCACATTTTGTGCTCCATTTAATCCCATTTGAGAGAGGGCACCGGAGGAGAGCGGCAGAAGGGAGGGAAGAGAAGTGGGGAGAGCAGGAGCAGAGACAGAAAAGGCACAGAAACAAAAAAAAAACCCAGCACCACGAGGTGAAATTGCATCAACAGCACTGGCCCTGTGATGGAGATGCTTTCTGACAATCCACTTCCCACAATGGCCCTCCACCAGGCTCGGGGAAGAGCCACTTTACCAGAGAATAGAAACACAACAGTGCCCTGCTCTGCTGAGGTGCTGCCTCTATTGTGGAAGCTGATCCAAAAGGTAATAGAATTTCTTTTCTATACAGCCACAAAGTCAATGTTTTACAGAGCCTCAGGGAGCTCTTTCACCCTCCCCTTCACCCATAAGCTCTGGTCCCACGCTGGAATCCACTGGGCTGCCAAGAGAAGTCGCCCATCTCCATCAGATCTGGTGGAGAGGAGGGAGGGGGGACCCGGCTAATTAGTGGATCAGAGTTTTAATAAGTTTTGTAAAAGGATTAGACACATCTGTGCATGTGAACAGAATGTGCAGAGACAGTCTCTAGGCTGGGATTACCGTGGCTGCCAATCCCTTTGCTCTGGGGCAAGAGCTGATCCCCTGACTGGGGGTCAGGGATGAATGTCCCTGCGTGGCACAGCCTGTCTGGGAGGAGGATCCAAAGTCCTGCTGGGAAGCCTGTGGCAGGGGCTGCCATTCCAGGTAAGCTGCCAAACTGGGGTTGGCATAACCTTGCTAGCACTTCCCAGTACCTTACAGCCATAAAAATAACCCACCTCCCGTGGGATGGTTTTTGAGCCATTCCAAAGCTGGGTATCCCAGCTGCACCCTCAGGATCCGCAATCCGACATGGAGATTTGCTTGGAACAGGAACAGAATGCTAGCAGGGAGTTTATTTCTATTAACAATTCTAATTGGGGTGAGGAAAAGGGCACGGGGGAGTTCCTGAGAGTAATCTATATGATTATATTGGCAGTTTGGTGACAAACACAATCAAAGCCTCGGTGCAGGGCACATCAAAGCAGCAGATCCCTCTCCCTTGTTCTCTAATCATCAGACACTTCTTTCCCTGCAGAATTGACTTGCCTCCATCCCACAAACCTGCCCCTCCACCAAAGAGGAAACAGGAGATGAAAAGCCACCTGACTCCAGAAGATATCCAGGTATGCCTCCCCAGCCTTCCTCTGGAGAGGAAAACTGATCCCAGGCAGTGTCCACAGTACCTAAAAATTGGAAAATGGGGTTTCCAGGAGCAAAGAAGTCCATGGCCTGAGTTTGAGGGGCAGAAAGGAAGGACTTCTCAAGGCCAGGTTGGACAGGGCTGTGAACAACCTGCTCTAGTGGAAGGTGTCCCTGCCCGTGGCTGGGGGTTGGAAATAAATTATCTTTAAGGTTTTCCAACCCAAACCATTCTGTGATTCTCTGATTCTGTGATTCTCTGATTCTGTGACTCGTTCCCCCAGAACTCCCAGAGTCTGGCACTCGTTGAAAGCTGTAATTTGGATTCTGCTCAGTCCCTTTTGTGGGTGTTGAGTTCCAATGGGGTTGGTGTTCAGGTGGGCTCTTGGGTGTGAGGACTTTTGAGCATCTCCCCCCACTTTGAACGGCACAAGTGGTAGTGAGGGGTGTGAGAATGAGACAAAGAGAAGAGGAGGCAAATAACATGGTGGGAACAAGGGAGGAGGTGAGATGCTCTGCCCTTCGTGGTGCCCCCTGAACAGACATTGCCACAAGCTGTGACAGGAGGACAGACCTTGGAGGACAGATCTTGCCCTTCTCACCTCTTCTCTCTCCTCTATTACAGGTTGTTCACTTGGACAACATGAAACATGAGGAGGAGATCCAGAAGCTCCCCTTGCAGACTCCATACTATGACATGGCAGCCCCTGAGCCCTCTCCCTACACTGACAAACTGGTAAGGACCCTGCCAGACAGGGTGCTGATGGTGCTGCCTGGCCTCACCCTCACCCCCAGCCTCTCTGCCTTGCACACTGCATCTCTCACCCTAAAAATTAAGAGACCCCCAAGAGCAGCTTCTCAGCCCAGGATTATCCTGTGCTGGAGGAAGGCAACCTCCACACTGATCTCAGCCCACCTCTGAGACCCACCTCTGCCCCTTTCCCCAGGTCCTAGAGCTGTGCCTTTATGGCTCATTCCTCAGTAGAACACCCCTGTTAACTCCAAATCCTTTACCCACATATGACACCTACGCCTACAAGCCCACCCTGGCCACTCTTCACCTCCTGCAAGGAGCCCCTGTTAGAGTTTGCAGCTGAAGGAAGCAGCAGGGAGAGCTTCACAAAGCAATTATCTGCAGGGCAGAGCGTGCCAGTGTCTGGCTCTCACTTGACAACAAGTTCTTTAAACCCCTTTTTTTTTGTGTGTGTGTGTGGATTTGTTGAGCCTCAGATGGGGAGATGCTAATGTGAGGCAGCAGCAGCAGTGAGATTAAGGGTCAGGAAGAGATATTAGCAGCCACATGGGAAAGGCAGGCTTGCAAGGAGGGAGGCTGAAGGAGGAAATGTCAGATGCAAAGGCAAGTAAGATGAGAGTCCTTTTTGGATGAGAAAACAGAAAACCACTGGGCCTCAGGCAACATCCTCTCCCTCCCTCACCAGGTGGCATGGGGCTGCTCCCCCCTTGATCCATGGGAGACAAGGCATCCCCATGTAAACGCTGCAGGTCTCTCCCAAATTCTTCCTCCACAAGGGATGGTTCAGAGCACTGCACACCCAGCCTGGTGCTCCAGCAACGTGAGCCCATTTGTTTGAGAAGGCTGTGCAAATACCAGCCCACACCGGAGTAATATTTTATGAACATAACTCATTATAACCCAGTTCATCCTGCTATGACCCTTTAATGGGTGTTCCTGTGCAGATAATGGAAGGACAGGGCCCAGTGACCTTTAGCTGGCAGAAGTCTGCAGCGAGACAGATGCCGAGGGCGTTGGAAATCAGAAGGCACAGCTCTGTGCTGGGCTGTGTGCGTGTGATCCCATTTCCCTCATCCCAGCTGAGCGTGGCCCGTGGCCCCAAAGAAAAACTTCCCCTTGGAGCCCTCCCTCAGTCCTGGGTCTTTCTAATCCTTGCTGAGTTTTAAATGAAACACAGGGTGCTAAAGCAAGGCAGCTGCTGGGAGAGCATCTGAGGGCTGGATTTCAGGCAGGCAGGAGGATGGAGGAGCTCATTTTGGGAAATAATGAGCAGTCAGTTAATTAAGTGGCAGAGTTAGTGATGTGAGATGGGGCCTGATGGGTAGCTGCTCTGTAACCATGGGAACAGAGTTTGCTGCTCTCAATCCTGGCCTGAGAAGATGCATTTCCACGTCCCAAGCCTGGCACTCCCTGCTCCCCACCCGTGGATTCAGCCAGGAGGTGACGGAGTGTGGAGCTCTCATTTCATCTGGCCCATGAAGGGCTCGCTTTGCAGTGGTGATGTGGGGTCTGGGGGACTCAAACACTGCTGCCACAGCTCTGCCTGCTCTTGGCATGGGTCTGGCACAGCTGTGGGTTGGCCCTGTCCCCTGGTCAGCCCCTGCAATGGGTGTCACACTCCCCCATCACGTACCTGCTCCGTGCCCTGGCTCCGTGCCCCAGGAGGAGCGAGCTGAGGCTTGCTCCCATTCCTTGCTAAATCACCGTGTCCTTCAGGCAGGCAGCAGGCTATTCAAGTTTGGGACTGGCAGGGGGGAGAAGGGTGTTGCTTTGCAGCCAAAGAGTGCTGATTTTGCTGGATTTCTCCCAGGCAGCACAGCCAGGCTGGGTGGGCACCACGTCGCCCAGCCACGCTTTGCAGAGGAGCCAGCTCCTGCCCTCCTCCCTGGTGGGAAAAAAGTGACCTGCATCACTTTTTTCCACCCCTAAAGCATTGCAGGGGCCTCCTGCTCGTGTCACACTGGGGTTCTGAGGGGTGTCTGGGATAGCACTGGTGTGGAAACCCCCAGGGAACAGCAGCAGGGAGAGTGGTGGTTACCAAAACCAGCACTCCCAGCTCAGTCCCAGCAACCCTGTGCCATGGGATGGAGCCAGACCTGCCTGATCCTTCACCTGGGAGGTGGGTCAGTTGGAGGATGAGGAGGGAAGCACATCCCTTCAGCTTCACCTGGTCTCTGCCAACCTCACTCTGCTACAGCCCCGCTCCCACCGTGTTCAGACACAGCTACTCCGGAGTATCTGTGGTTCTGGGATCCTTTAGAGGGGAAGGCACAGCAGAAAGGCAGGATATTCTTGTTCTGCTTGTACTTCATCTGCAGATTTGACTTGGGAGGGGAGTGAAGAAGATGAGAGTTGAAGGGAACGGATTCTGCAGGAAAATGGGGCGGGTGCATTCAGCTTTAAATGAATTGTGCAAAACCTCGTAATTTGGGATAAACTAGATTTATCACAAGGCAGCATGAAAGCCACTGCCTGGGGTTGACAATTTCACAGCACTAGAATGGGAGTCAGAAAATGATTAGAGATGGCAAAGAGCGAGGGAGGGGGAAATGGGAGAGGTGCCAGAGACAAAATAAAGGAGGCAGGTGGAGGAGGAACCTCCAAAGAGGGTGTGCAGGGATGTGTGTGTGGACATGTGCTGGCAGGGGACCAGGGGAAGGGAGAGGCTGGGGCATGTCTGCAGGGCCAGGACACCTGCAGAAGGGAGCAGGGGGGAGCCCTATGTCAGAACTGGGAAGGAATATGGACATTTAGGAGTTGCAGACCGTGGGAAAGCTGAAGTGGAGCCGACAGCAGCAAAATGCCCGAGGACAGTGGAGTGGACAACTGAGAAGTGGCATAGGGATGGAGGGGTTGCCTGCAGCATTTGTCTCCGAGCTCTTATGGGGTGACAGAGTTGGTTTATGGGAGGTATCAAAGCAGGAGTGAAGGGAGGGAAGGGTGAGTGTGCCTCAGGTGTGTGGGTGACAGCGGGCGTGCTCTGGGTGCGTGTGAGCAGTAACATGAGGAGGGAGCTGGGGCTACCAGTGCGTGGAGGAGCAGAGCCATGATTAGTGTAGGTGTCAGCAGGCCCCATTTGCACAGGTGGAGGGGAAAGTTTCATTGCTGCAGACAGCAGAATAATTCCTCTCAGTTTTGCAGGGCAATTACCGGGGTGCCGATGCCGATGATTTACACACAGCGCTTGTGTGAGGCAGTGCCAGACCTTGTATACAAGTCACATTATTGATATTGTAATAAATTCTGCTCCAAACGAGCAGCAGGGAGAAGGAGAAAGCCCAGCAGTGGGAGAAACTCCATGGAGAAAACACCTCCTGTGGGAAGGAAGCGCTATTTTGGAGAGGAGTGAGGCAAAGTAGGCAGGAAAAGGTAAAACTTAGTCCGCCTTTCTCTGAGACTGAGATACAAAGTTCAGGGGGAAGGGGTTTGCAGGGCCTGGGTTTAGCTTTGAGGCTGGAGTTGGCATTACTAATTTTCCTAAATGCCCATAGTCTGGGTCCAGACACGAAGCAGAGAGGCCACAGGATGCACAGCTCTCGTGCCAACAACTTGCCACTGCCATCTGCTCACCAAGGGCAGGACAGAGGTGACCTCGAGCCTCCTGCTCCCCCAGCATCCAGCTTGGGAAGCGTGGAAATGCTGCTGCAGCCCTGTTCCCCATTCCCCTCATGGGGAATCAGGGAGCCAAGCCCTGGCACAGCAGGCAGAGACAGCCACTCACTGAATAACCCCTTCCAGCAACAGGCACTCAACCAGCTCATTACAGGGCTATAAACTTCTGAAAATGGCTCTGCCACAGCTGGTAGGTGGCTGAGGACACTTCCAAACAAAGAGGAGAGAAACACTTTCAAATTAAACACCTTTTGCATAATTACCAAGTGATGCAGCCATTTTGGAAAGGGGAGAGAGAAACTGGAAAGCTGTTTCATTTGGAAGGGAAAACGCTCTCCTCTCAGAGAGGCTTAGCAGATGCCTGGCTAATGCTGGCACAGAAAACAGCTCTAAAAGTGAGTATTAAAGAAATTCCACAGGGCAAGTAGCCAGAGTCCCCCTCACACCTTGACTATTGGCACCAAGGCTCCTCCTGGTGATCCACATTCCCCACTGAGCCCTGAGCTTTCCAGGCCATCCTGCCTTCCAGGGCTCTCCCATTATTATTGTTTGCAAAGCATGAAAGATGGCTGGGTAGGAATGATCAGACAAATTGGATAATATTCCATTCATGCAGCTCTTGCTGATAAGCCTGCTTAGTAAAGGAATACCCATAAATATTTCCATGCCAAAGAGGGATGCTTTTAGCCTCTATTAGTCGTTATTACAATGGCAAAATCATGCTGCATAGTTAATCTGCAGTAGCAAGCTGTGCAGTCAAGCCTTGTGTTCAGTGTGGCACTTAAGGACCCTACAGTCCCCACACTGGGGCAAAACAACACTGTTGGCCAAGCAGTGCCATTTCCTTATGGCAGTGCCCCTGGAGCTGTGGCTTTGAGGTCATTCCCTCCAGGTATCTCCTTTCCAAGGACCAGAATTCAAGGTTTTCAGTCCTGCCCCCCCAGCCCTGCATGTGCCCCCACTGTGCTGCAGTGAACCTCGAACCCCTGGGGCAAACCAGACAGCTCAGGTACCTGAGAAGGCTTGAATTCACTGAACCACCCCCCAGCTAAGGAAAATGCTGATCCTAGAGGGGTTGGATGGGAGAGCAGAGCAGTGAGAAAAGGGGAGTGCTGCCAAGCCGGGCTTAGTCACTCAGCTCTGTGGTGAATCTGGGGAGCAGTGCCTTTGGGACTTCTGCTTTGACTTGGGATTTTACCTTACTGATTTATTCATTACCTCCCTACCTCCCTCTTTTTTAACTCTTTTTTTCTTCCCCCCCCCCTCCTCACCCTTCTCTTCTTTCTCCCCCACCCTCCACACGCCCCCTCTCCCCTCTCGCTCACTCGTCCGCACGGACCCTCCGTCCCGTTCTCACTCCCCACTCCGACCCCGACTCCTCCCTCCTGTGTCCCCCACTGCCTTGCTGCTCTCTTCTCTCCAGAACTCTGGCAACAAGGACTGTGATGTCCAGTATGCAGAGCTGGACACGTCCGCTCTGGCCTCGTCACCCAGCCCTCGGACCTCCATCCATGCTGGCGGAGACCTAGTCGAGTATGCAACCATCCAGCCCAACTTACGCTAGCGCATGTCACTCTAGGCCCTTTCCCCTCAGATTCTGGCCTCAAGGTACACAACTGCACTCTGCCTTCCTCACTGCACCCCTCAAAGTCATCACTCTCCCCTCCTGCATCTCCTCCCCCCCTCTGGAGTGGTCCCCACCACGCCCGGTCTGTCCCCCTCCTCCTCTCCCGCTCCCGCCTCCCGCGCGCTGCCTGCTCTCCGTGCTACCCTGATTTTTGGGGGTGCTGACAGGAATGCCTTGCCTTGCCTTGCCTCTGTGCATGCTCTTTGCAGTGTTTTCCTTTGCTTTCTACAGTGGGAGAGGGGGGAAAGTGTTGATTCCTTCATTTCAGGCCAGGGTTTGCCCCCATTGCTGCATCAGCGTGGCTGGAGGCACAGGGAGAGATGAGGTGGGCACAGCTCCTGGTCTGGGATTCAGTTCAGGGAATTTTTGCAGCAGCAGTACCAGGATTCTAGTACCTAGTTCTGCAGGAGTCAAAAATCCTCCTAGAAATGTTAAGAGGTGTTTTCCAAGTTAGTCAGTGCAAGAAGGGGAGGGGTGGGGGGAAGAAAAAAGGACTGATTGAAAGGAAAATTAAAAAAGAAGAGTTTTGTGTGCATGGAAGTAACTATAGATAAGCTGGAGCATATGTGCATGTGTGAAAGAACAAGGTGGGAGAGGATGTGAGAGAATATGGGAACACGTAAAGGTTCCTACATCTGAAAGACTCAGTGAATAAGAGCCAGTCAGAGAGGGACTGTGTATGTGACAGTGACAGAGCTGCTGTTGTGTGAGGATGGTGCAAGGCAGCGTGTTTGGATGTTTGGGACAGAGGGGGAAAGGTTATTTTCTTTGGTGCTCTCCTTCTCAAAATTAGAGACCAGACCTGACTTTGCTCTCCTGTTTTTTGCATCAGTGTCACCGAGCTCAGGTCCTGTGGCAGGGAGGGATTAGGACTCAGTTTGAATTTAAACCTATGAGTGGTTGTTCTGATCCATCTCTGGCTGCCAGTGACCCTTTGAGTGGTGTTTTTTTTAGTGGAAAAAGGCATCTTCAGCTTTTCTTATATTCCCTTGCCCTAAAACCACACCTATTAAAGCCACCAGGTCTCTGTCTGAAAGGGAGACATCTCTCCTTCCCCAGCCCATGGGAAATTTGCTGGATGGTTCCAAGAGTTGTTGGCCAAGGAAATGACATTGGTACCCCCTTTCTTGGCTACAACTCTTCCTCACTCCTGTGTATTCCCAAAGCTGTGGTGATTCCAGCTTCTGTCTCACTTCTTCCCTTTTATTTTGCTGCTTTTTCAAGGGCAGGAAGGGGCTGTGGGTTTAAAGGGGCTACAGGGGGTACCCAGTGAAGAGGTGCAGGGAAGGGTGAGGAGAAAGGAAGACAGCAAATGGAGGGCTGAGGTGCTGAGGTGCTTTGCAGCTGCCTGAATCCCTCATAGGTCGCCCCAGGTGGGTAAGAGGAGGCTCACAGAGAAGCAGCAGCCTGAGGATGGAGAGGGATGGCTCGGAGGAGATAAAGCACAGGGGAATTGGATCCCTGGGAAGGAGGGAAGTAGCTCCATGCAGGAAGATAAGCAGGGGGAAAATGGCATTTTTGAGAAGTCCCCTTGGCCAGCCCTGTTGCTCAGTGTCTCCCTGAGGACTGGGAACCCCTGGGCTGGAAGGTGCAGCACAAACCCCCAGGTGGAAGGTGTGCAGTGGGAGAGTTCAGTCTGCCTTTTATCCCTGTGGTCCCTGGTTTTCCCGTGTTGGAAGCAGCCCTGTAGTCCCCTTGCTGTAGCAAAAGCCTTCCTAGGTAAGTGTCTGCAGCAGCCCTGGCCTGGACCAGAACCATAACCTCTCTCTTGTGGTGTCTCACCCACTCCTGCTCCCAGAATGAGGATCAAGGTCTTCGTAGACGTAACGAGCGAGAGTGGACAGTAAGTTTTGGATGGGTTTGGTTTTCCTTTTCTCCATTTGGGTTGTGGGGTCTCTCTGTCACCTGGGGCTGAGCAGCTCCCAGGCACCTGCCAGCCTCCTCTGGATGAGAGGACGAGAATTCCACCCTCCCTTCACCTCCAGTTCCCAACAGATCCTTGGGCTGTGCTGGAGGAGCTGCTCCCGCTGCTCCAAACAAGGCAAGAGCTCCCTAATCCATCTTGGGAGGTCTCGCCTTGTCCTCCCCGGGGTGGGGAATTTTATTGTCAGCAAAAGGACAATAATCCTCCAAATCCAAATTTGGAAATCCTCCCAGTTTCTCTGAAGTAAAAATAAAGCCAGTCATATGGTGCTTTGAAGGTGTAATCTCGGCCGCCACGAAATCTCCCCGCTAAGACACACCACAGATCAGGGCAATTTCATTTTTTTTTTGATGCTTTTTTAATTATTTCCTCCCCCCTTCACCTCCCCGCACTCCGGTTCTCAGTTTTGCTTGGGAATTTCTTGTCCCTGTTGCAGCAGGAATATCTGAAAACCAAAAGACTCGCGCCAAGAACCCAAAAAATCGGTGACTGGGGCGAAAATTCCCCTTTCCAAATTGCAGGGGAAATAAAGCAAAGA
The DNA here is from genome assembly GCF_009829145.1 of Chiroxiphia lanceolata. Taxonomy (NCBI): domain Eukaryota; kingdom Metazoa; phylum Chordata; class Aves; order Passeriformes; family Pipridae; genus Chiroxiphia; species Chiroxiphia lanceolata. The sequence goes on along the minus strand of NC_045659.1, from coordinate 2,247,831 downwards.
ACTAGGGTGGCTCCTTATTAGATTCCCCAATTTAAACAGCAGCTCTGCCCTGACTCCAGAAGGATAGAGAGGAGGATTTGGGAGAGAAACAGCAAGGAGGGCAATGTTTCAGATTGTTGCTGGTGTAAGTTGCTGTAGGAACACAGAACAGGTGGGTGCTGGAGGCAGAAGAGAAGGACAGCAGCATGCTGTGGGAAGGAATGCAACTTTATGAGCAAGTTTTCTGCATAACTAATACTTGCATGTGTCTGAGTGCATCCCTCATCACAGGTCCCTGCCGTGTGTTTTGGGAATTTCAGCTTTCCTCATGCTCATCCTTTTTGTTTTCTGAGCTCAGGGGTGAGTCCCTCTGTCCCAGGGGTGAGTCCCTCTGTCCCAGGGGTGATCCCTCTGTCCCGCTTGCCCTCGGTTTTATGCTCACAAAGATCCTGAGAGCAAGCTCAGGACCCCTGGTTCCTGCTCATCCCTGGGACAGGAATGTTTGTTCTTTGCTCAGGACAGAGATTATTTGAGAACTCCCTCTCAGATAAAGCATCAAACAGAGCAGGGACATGCCCAGAGACACCTGAAGTTGTGGCCATGCTTGGAAGATGAAAAACAGCTCAAAACCAGCAAGCAGGGAGTTTAGAACCAGGGAGGAGAGGATGTGAGGTCCCAGTGATGAAATGCTTCTTATTTTTGGTTCCCAGTGTATTTTATATCTCCCAACACCTACATCCTCCCCACTGAATGGTCCACAGTGACAACAGTCTTATGTTGCTGTCACTCAGCAGAACTTTTTTCTGGCCACCAGCCTGTGCTGCATCCCAAAATTCCAAATCAGCTGATGGAGAGGGTCAGGGTGGTGGCAGCCCAAAGTTTGAAGAGTTTCGAGCAGCAGGGACTTTTCCCAGCCAGGGAACAGGCTCACACACTCCATAAGTGCAGGAATGTGCCCTGGGTTTGGCCCAGCAGAGAAAACCAGTGTCTGCCCAGCTCTCAGTACTCTTCAGACTTCCCAAAAACTGCAGCAGAGAAATCCTCAGGATGTTGAGAAGGAGCTTTTCACTTTTAGATCAGTAAAAACTCCATTATTTCAAGATGATTGAAAGTACAAGATATGGTCACCTGCTGCACACATGGTTTTACCCAAAGAGATGATCTACAAATAGAAGAAAAGATGGAATCAGGTGTATGGGGGGTGGAGAAGGGTTGAGAGTAAGACATGGCAGGAATGAAAGCTCTCTAATTCATTCAAATAAAGCCTGTTTAAAGGTAATCTGCCAGGCTGTCTGAAATGGATAGATTGCTGACATCCCCTTTAATCAAGCTCTTGAAAATAAAACTGAGAGGGGAGGATGTAACCCAGATAATGAAGAATTGTATGGAGTCATGCTGGAGACAAAGGCAAGTGGGAGAAGTCAGGTGGGGGAAGGTGGTAGAATCGTGTGCCAGTTCAATTTAATTAGTTCATTATCCCTAATTTAATTTCAAACTTCGTTAAAGATAAATTAGATTGGGGAAAATTCACAGTGGGACCGGGGAAGGAAGTCAAAGGGCACGGGCTGCTAAATATGTTAAAAAAAACCACCAGGCTGATTTTGTTCTCTTCCCTTTTGCTACTTAGAAATGAGATCAGGGAACAAAGCAGGAACAATGCAAATCCTGCCTTCACCTGCTGAGGAAAGGTGAGAGGAGACAGGGGAGTCTCTTCCTTTGACCCTGACATCCATCACAAAACACTGACCAGAAAGAAAAGGAGAATTTGTTTGGACTCACCTGGGCAAGCAGAAGTGTGGACAAAATTGCACTTAGTGTCTTTTAGCAGTACTTTATGGATGTCTGTCCCCTGCCCACATGGCCTGGGAGACAAGCAGAAAGAATTATGCTTTACTGACCCAGAATATTGTCACAGCAGCCCATAAAATAGGATCTCACAACCCCTTTTGTTTAATTTAGAGTTACCTGCTCACGCCCAGCTCAACTTACACATCACTTTCTGTTAACTGAGAATCTCTTTCCCGTGAGACCTTTTTAAGACACAGTAACATCAAATCCTGTGCTTTTCTGTTGCATGCCCAAAAACCATCTAAACCTTCCCTCCCATTAACAGATAACAGATTACAAACCTTGCTAAGAAAACCCCTTGCCTGCTGTGTCTTACTAAATTGCCATAATTAAGACAACTTCCCTTTCAGCTTGGCTTTACCCAGACAGTTAATGACCCCTGTAAAGCAGGAGGAGAGCGTGGCTATTACTTTTTTTCCCCCCTTGCAGGTATGGAAAGGAGTTCTGTTGTGTCTGAGATTTCTGGAGGGTAGATTATACAGACTTTGCACCCCCCCCAAGCTGGCTCACACCCTGCCTGGCTGTTACCCCTTCTTTGTGCCTTTTGAGCAGCTGGTGCCATCAGAAGAAGAGCAAACAGGGGTCTGAGGTTAAGGTGGAGTTAGTGAAGGTCCCTCGTGGCCCCTGGCTTGGGTTCCTCCAGTTAAACAGCTCTAATGCTGCACAGCACTCACTTTTCACTTTTTACCACCTTTTCACTTTGCACTTGGAGGCCAGAAGTGGCCAAACCCCCCTGAGGCAGCTGTGGGAATGGCCCACCCGGATTCAGGATACCAACAGAGCAATTCTAACACACAATCACTGACTTTTGAAAGCTTAATCTGTGGCATATTCAGCTGTGCCAATGGCAGGGAAATGAAAATGAGGTTGACCTTAGAATTGCTGCTGTTTTCCTGGTGCTCAGACAAACTTTCCATCCTCAGCAGCCTTCACTGCTCCCACCCAGGCTGTTCCCAAAATCGCCTTAAGACTGAGCAGCCCTTCAACTTTGTTCTTGCCTCTCCCAGCAGTCCTACCCATCAATAAATTCTTGTTGACACCTTGTTTTCTATACGATTTTTTTTTTTTAAGCATCCTGGTGAAATATTTATCCAGGAACTCCAGCAGATGAGCTGAGTAGATTGTTCTGTTCCTTCAGGCGTTCTCTCCTGAGGGTCAAATCCTTGTCCTTTCCACTAAACTGACTCTTTCTGGTATTTTTGAATGAGAACAAGGAAGGACTCAAGGGTAATTTACTTGCTTCAACCAGCCCCTGTTCAAACCACAGGCACCAAAGTGTTGTTGGCTCTCTCTTAGAGGAGAAATCGGCTCTTGGTGGGTGCCCATGAGCATGGGGTGATTTTAAAAGCCAACAGCCCCGTCCTCTCCAGGTGTCCTGCCTGCTTGGGTCATCCTGCAGGGCTTCCAGAGGAGGAAAAGGGCTGTGAGCAGGGAGGAATCCTTCCCATCTGCTGCCACCCTCTGGGGAGCCACAGCCCTGGGCTGTGGGAAAGATGCTCTCTCACCCCGGGAGAGAGCAAAGCATCCACGGCACACACTCCATCACAGGAGAGATCATGGGACCCGCAGAGCAGCCTGGGTTTTGTGAGTTCTTTGTGTTCCCTGCAGTTGATTTGACTCACAAATCTGGCCCCCAGGCTGCCAGGGGAGCTGCTCACACAGGTAAAGGTCCACACACGCCCTCCTGTCTGCCACGGAAACATCAGGCACAGTAACCCAGTTTGCATCCAAAGCTCCTGCTCAGACACATGTGCCCTTTAAATGAAAGAGCACGAGCCCTGGTTAGATTAATGACGCCTCCAAGCACTGCTTTTCCAAAACTCAGGTGTGAAAGAGCGAAAACAAACTGTCTTTCCTCTCCCAGCTGCTTATTTTGTCCAGAGAGCAGAGTATTTACAGACAAGGGACAAATTGTGCACAGTCTATACATACACACCAACAAAACCACGGATATTTTGGGGAGTGAGACTACAAATTTTGCCGTGTGAGGATTTATCACCCGGGTTTCTATTTCCCTGGAGCAGTGAGCAGAACTGTTCAATTTTCCATCCTGCTCGTTCCACGTGCGTCTCAGCAGGGAGCTGAGGAGTGGTGAAGGTTCTGTGGCCCGGAGTTTTCACCCCTTGCCTCTCTGTCTCTGCCTGCAGAACTTTGGAAAGTGTCACCCAGAGGTATCGGATGCGGGTGATTACCTGAGCCGCTGCTACTCACACCAAGATCATCGCTACCTGGAGAAGATCCCTCGTGTCTACACCCCCCTGTCAGACCTCCCACAGGATCTTTACCCTCACCACTCTGACATCTCCTTCTGCTGCCCACCCCCAGGCTCTCGGGCTCCCTACATCTGCCCTAAGGAACAGTATGTCTGAGGTGCAAAATGAAGAAGCTCCACGTTCTTTCACTCGGCCTTTTAGATCCTGTCGTGTGTCCCCCCCCCCTTTTTTGCCATCAGCTAAATTTTCTGGGTTGATTTTTAAACCTGGGTTGGGCTGAGCACCTGCCCGGCTTTGCTCGTGCCCAAGGGAACGCTCTGCCCTCTCCCACATCTCCTGTGGTTCCTGCATCACTCTCTCCTTCCTCCTCCTGGCCCTCCTGTGCCCAGCTGGCTCCGTGTGTGCATGTGCCCGTGGGTGGCAGCTGCCCCTGTGGTGGGTGGGATGTGCCCAACCCCATGAAACATCCCCTGTAGGCTCCCTCATGTCAGTCCCTGCACTGGGTGTGGATCCTCCACGGCCCCTGTTCCAGCCTGTGTGAGGTTTTCCAGCACGGCCAGGGCTCAGATCTCAGGCTGTAGCTTTGGGAGGTTTTTTTTCCATCACCACCCCCCCCCTTTGGAGAAATTTCCCCCTTGGCAGTGGGGGTAGGAAATCCCTGTTTGTGAAGAGCTAAACAGCCAGGGTGGCTGAACCAAATCATAAGATGCTTGTAATGAAAGATGCTCAAAACCAACCCAAAAAATAGAGATCAGTGCTTGGTTTGGGGGTTTTTGTTTCTATCCTTTTCCCTTCCTGTTCCCATTCCCAATCTCTTGGATTGACTCCTTTAAATCCATGTGACATGGGGACGTATTTTGAAGTCAACCCATTTGGAGGAAGCATCCTTTAAATAACTGTCTTATAACCTGAAACCAGAAGGGGAAAATAATTATGAAGGAAAACATTCTCTCTAATTTTCTTTTCAAAGCCTAACGTGGCCCCCCACTAGCTTTTCCCCTCTCTCTTCCTTGCATCTGTTGATTGGAATTTTAAAATTAACTCAGGCAGAATATGAAGAATAAATCATGTTTTCAGGTAATCTCCTTGTTCTTAATGAAGGATAAAAGCCAATAGAGGAATCTGGCCTTTTAACTTTTTTAAAAGCATCTTAGTTTTGGGACTACACTTTTTTTTTTTTTTGGGATATTGGAATGTGTGGGGGTTTGTCAATCCAAACGTGTGCATTCCTGTGGCCACAAAGTGTTTTAGACAAGGGAATTTATCTCCACATCACATTTGTGTTCACCTGTATTAGAGGAAAAACTAAATATCGATATACACTTAAATGTATATAAAAGCAAAGCAGAGGAAGGAGGAGGACGAGGAATGAAGATGCTGTGTAAGAGCTTGGTTTCAGGGATAACTTTCACCTGTTTCACCCAGGTATGGCATAGGAGAGGTGGGAGAGGTCTGAACAAGGGGATATGTGGCGAGTGGGTTTTCCCTTCCCTTTGGCTCAGGGTGGGTATTTGGGATTCTGCAGACCTTGCACACTTGCTGTTCCTCTGGAAACCGCCAGGGTGCTCGAGCTGAGTGGGAGGCAGGGACGGGGACCACTCCATCATCCCACTGCCCAGACAACGTGTCAGTGCTGTTCTGTACACGTGGGAAAGGAACTCCCAGCCAGGTGAAGCCTCCCTGCCAGGGGAGGTGGGAACTCCTTGGCTGCCCCAGCCCAGCTCCTGCTGTGCCACCCGGACTGAGGACCCCGTCGATTTTTGTGTATCTGAATGTGAACAGCTGGAGTTGGTGCCTGCACTTGCTGTGTTCCCACCTGGAGCAGCCTCCAGCCTCCCCCTGCTTGTCCCTCCTCCTCCTCCTCCTCCTCCTCCTCCTCCCCAGAGAAGCACATCTGTGAATGTCACACTACCTCGTGGACCCCCTGCAGGATAACGAGCAGATCTGTACATAAGAGAGAAGTTTATTCTTCAGTGAGTGGGGCAATCCAGCCCTGTGTGAGATGGCACCATGTGCATGGATCCCCCAGGCCCTTGCATGGCACCAAACACCCCCCTGGGGCACGGAGTGTTCCCACCCTTCCCTGCTTCCCTGTGCACGCTGACACTTTGTGCTTGAGACGGGCTGGGAGCTGGTCACAAGGACAAGCTTTCCCCTCTGTGGTGGGAATTGCTGCTCCTGGGGAGGTAGATTCCTGCTAGGAGGTGGTGTCCCACTAGATGACAGCTGAGTGACCTGGCTGGCTGAGATGGGGATGAACAATTTTTGGCCAAGCTGAAATGGGCAGCAGCAGCTTCCCTGTGTGCTGGTGCATGGAGCACTCTCGTTCCCAAAGGACCAGGGGACTATGCAGGCACAGCCTTAGAGCATTCAGCACAACTTTACAATGCCATCCTTTTGGTCTTGACTGATGGAAACCTTCTTGGAGTCATTTGGATTCACAGTTCCTCCTCCAGTTTCCAGAGAATTCAGCTGGTCACCAGTGGACTCAAATGCCACATGTCTTGATTCAGATAATGTGTTTATCTCTCGTTTCCTTCTCAACACACCTTGGGGGACTTTGTGGTTGCCACAGAGCTGGAAACTGGGTGTGCTCTGAACTGAAGGCACAGCCAACACTTCCACCCCAGCAGGGAACTGTGCTCAACTCTGCCAAACCTGCCTTTGGTCCCTCTGTTTGGAAAGGTGATGAGGTGCTGGAAAACCCAAGGGTCTCTGATGTCCTCGAACCAACCCAGCACCGCTGACCACGGAATAAAGGCAAGCAAAAACCCATCACACACTTCCCTACTTGCATGCCTGGAATAGCAGAGGTAGGTTTGATTTGGAGCCTTCACCTCCTGATGCAGTTTCAGACAGATCTAAGAACTTAAACGAGGAGTGGAAGATGTTCAGGCCTTCAGACACATAAGGAAACAAAGCCAGACAAAATGATTGTTTGCCAGAGGAGGCAGAGAACACGTTGCAGGTGGTTTTCTCTGCTGCCCATGGCTGGGGGGACGATGCTTTGATGAGGAAGGGGAAGGCAGAGACACAAACTGCAGCATTACAGAGAAACTCTGGTTTGCCTCGTGCAGCTTTGAATGTGAGCTACCCACAGAAGTCTGCCACAGAGGGTTTTACTGTGCTTTCAGCAAAGCAAAAGGATTTCAACCCTCCTTAGAAAAGTAAAAGGCAAGAGGAGCCTCAATTCAAAGCTCTAGTTTGACTTATGCCAGCACATATAATAAGTATAGGAATGTCTTGGTTCTCTTTGCCTCTCTGGGTTGGTCTCAAAAAAAAAAAAAAAATGGCAAGAGAGATTTGCCACACACCACCCTAGGAAAAGTGGGAAAACCCTGAAGGAAAACCTTGAAGGAAGAGCTAATGAGGTCCAGGTGCACTGCTTTGGTTTTACAAATCTGTGTTTGGAAATGGTTCTGATTCGGGGCTCTTACTCCTCCCTCCCTTTCCCTGCTGCTGCACAGTGTTTGCCTGGTGGCTTCTTCCAAACTCCCCTGCACCTGCTGCCATGGGCTCAACACTCCCTTTGCTCCATGCTAAGGCTGCCCATGCCCGTGGGGACCCCGGAGGTGCTGAAATCCTGCTGCAGCAACACTGAGGAGAGGTGCTCTCCTCCTGACATGGTGCCAATTGACTCTAAAAGATCCCTGCTCCAGGAACTGAGCCATGAAGTTGTTGGGTGTAGACTGCTGAACAAGTTGAACAGGAAACTGGTGGAGTGTGACCCAGTGGGCTGGCAGAATGTGGGAGGAACTGGTGTTATAGGACACAGAACCATTTAGGTTGAAAAGACCTTTAAGATGAAGCCCTTCTTCCTGTTACCAGGGTGAAATGTCATAATTTCTGTTCCATATGTCGGTGGCACTGACACAAGAGCTCTTGCAGGTGGAAAAGACTGATCACAGAACTTAAATAAAAGTGAACTGAAGAGCTACAAGGGCTTCTGTCATACCTGTCAAACCTGGGTGGGGTGTTTGATCTCTGCCTTTCTCCCAGTGCTGGCTGGGGTTGTTCACCACCTCCCTCCTCCCTTGCACTTCCCACCCCAAAATGTGCACCCACTCCTGCCTTTGCACAGGGCCCAGGAGACACTGGCTGAGTCCTGCCCATTCCAAAGGCTTCCCAGGACTGGGATAACACACCTTTCCTCTGCCAGTGGGGAAATGGGACTTACAGGTAAGCAGAGGAGCAACATCCAGCTGATCTGCAAGGCACTATCTGCTGCACATTCCCACTCTAGCTCTGCCCTTGGAGCAATACAACCACTGTGGTGCCCCAAAAAATGCCTCTCTCACTCAATTCCTTTTGTTGACTATTTGGGAAGCCTCCTCCCAGCTTCCCTGTGCACGTGGGTGGGACAGAATCAGTCACAACCAGCCGGTCCTCGGGGCCAGCAGCTATTCAGGGAAGGTGCAGTGGGGTCACCCCTGGATTCCCTCCTCTCTAGCCCACTTCTCGTGCCAGTGGCCTGATTTCCCTGGGCAGGAAAGCAGTCCTGCTTCCACAGGAAGCACTTGTGGGACATCAGCCCAACCCAGCTGAACACAGAGCTCCTGCTTACTCAGGAGGTTCCCTGTCAGACACATTTGATCAATACACCATTAGAGAATTTTTAGCACAAGCCACTAACTCCGAGAATGAAAAAATCCCCAGGATATTTTTTAATAACAAAGCTCCACTGCACAAGGATAGAGCCTCTGCCTCTGGATAAAGGCCTTTTTGGGACAATTTAGCCACAGATCTGGGTTAGCAGATTGCAGAGGGCTGGGGTGGGGTTTGAAGGAGGGAGGGTAAAAGGGTCTCTGCCTTGCAGCCAGTGGGTTGGATACAGCACCAGCAGCAGCCAAAGCTGGGCATTACTGGGTAGGATTTATTGGATTGCTTGAGATAAGCTGACAAGACCATGGCACAATTTTGCTGAGAACTCCAGCATTTCCCTGGGTTGTTTCTCAGAAATATCAAGGAGAGACACAGCTTATCCTCAGGGGCAGCCTGGCTCAGGGTAGAAGGCAGGATGGTGGGAGCAGACTGCTGGCAGTGCCACCCTCACTCTGCACAAAGACTGGTTTATCCTGTATTTCTGGAACCTGGCATCTCCCCCCAGGACTGTGTTCGCTTTCCAAAAAGGGGGAAAGAATCTGGATTTACCTCCTGTATGGCAGGTTCTGAAGCAGGAGACTCCCACCAAAACCCAACTAGAGCCTGTGTTGAAAAGTCACACAAACACCCAGGCTGGTGTGAGCAAAACCTTGCACAGGTAAGGAGGAAAAGAAGCCAAATCAAACAGAGGTGCTGTGAAGCACCTCAATTCCTGCTCTTTTTTATTTCCCCCCTGCTATCAGGGTCAGCACTTAAGATGAGTTTTTAGGTCTCCTTCTCCACTGCTTGAATGTCTGATCAGTGCCACACTCAGAGTACCCCTTACTGGGTCACTTTATGGTTATATAGAAATTTATGTATCAGTTTACATGAATAAAACCAAAATACAGATATTAGTGCCTCCTGGTCTGCATTAAATACATAAAACATATCAAAACAGTTATACAGTAGAAGTAAATATATGCTTATGCAGTGTAAGGTGAAGAGCTGTTGTTTCATCCTGGAGTTAATCACCTTTATAGAGATATTTTCATGTAGAACAAAAACAATAGGCACTGTGGAGGGCAGAGGATACACCATGAGCAGGGAGTGGAGTGGAGGAGCTGTGAATTAAAGGCCATCCCAGGAAAAAGCTGCACTGAAGGCTCCACGTCCCTGCTGCAAACAGGGCAGGGGTGATCTCTTGGATTTTTTTTTTTGCTCTTATTGTCATGCTCTACTTTCTTCCCCTTTATGGCAGATGGGAGGTGAGGTTTTAAAGCCTGCCAAGAATGCATCCAGCCCTGTTCCTCTGGGTGAGCAGCAGCATAGACAGAGTGAACTTTCTCCAAGCTTCCTCCCACCCTCAGCCTCCCCTCTCCTCGTAATCCGGGCTCGAGTACCATCATTTTCGTATCACTACTAATTGCATTAATTATTCTCCTCAGTATAAAACTCATTAAGCTGGAATTTATGGTTCATTAACTCAGAGCCGGGGTTCTTCCCCGGTGCAGTGGTGTGGGGCCAGGATTATTTCTGCCCTGGCTGGGGGCAGGTTTAATCCCTGTCCCTTGGCCACGCTCGGTGTCACCTCCCAAAGCGCGACCAACGCGGGGTGTGCTCGGACAGGGACGTCACAGCAGGCAGGGAAGGTGTCTCTGAACCACAGGGAAGCTGGAAAGGTCAACCCTCCTGGTGTGCAACGTGTTTTGCTGCAGCTCAGGGAAGATCAGGTGTGACAAGAGCAGCCTAGGGAATGCTCCAGGCAGGCTGAGTGCCAGGGCGGGTCGGGGCTGAGCGGGACACGTGGGGTGGGGAAAGGGCTGTGCTGTGATCCAGCTGCTGTGAGCCTGTGGGAGTCACTCAGGGCACAGGGCAGAGAGGATTTAGTCTGTCTGAGCTCGGGGAACGTGGGCAGGGGGCTGGTCAGGGTCAGGAGTGAGGTGCTGCTCCAGAAAGACATCACAGCTACTTCAAGGGTGAGCTGCCACCACTCCCTGTGGAGGGAAAAGCCATCCTGGCCATGCATGTGGGGTGACAGCAATGCTGTGCCAGTGCTCCCTCCTCTCCACCAGTATTCCACATGCCTTTTCCCAGGGTGGAGAGATTCTCCAGCTCCCTGTGACCCAGTGGGAAAGCTGATGTTCACTTCCACTCTCATGGGAGGTGATGGGGAGAGAGGAGCCCTGGCTGTCACCTTCTCTCCCAGGGACACCTCTCTAACTGACCAACACCATCCTTGTCTTCTTTTAAAGAGCAGCCAGGAGTGATCTTTCACTGATGCTGGAGCATAAAATCAGTTCTGGGAATGGGAGGGAAGGAAGAACCATGAGAAGCAGCACATCCCCTGCCTAGAACAGGGGGTCCAACCCAGCTTGGAGCAGACAGAGCTCCTGAGCAACCAGACTGGAGCACAGGCTGCCACAGGAGGTGGAAGCGATGGGCAGGATCACTTCCTAATGGACCCGAGGGACAGGGAATCCGTTTCCTGAGAGCAGTGCCTCCTTCACACTGCACAGGTTCCTGCCACACTCCCCAATTACTGTAATTAAGTAGTCACGCTGAGGGATGTTAGACACGGGGTTCAGAGTCATTACAGCCCTGCAGAAGATTAAACCAGCCCCAGCTGCAGTGTCTGAGCTCTTCTTCATCGTGGTGATGATGAATTAGAGCAGGAGACAGAGCTCTGTGACACGGGGCCGTGTCATTTGTCCTGGCTCTCGGGTCACTCCTGTCATTCACATCCCTCCATCTCCCAGAGGTGGGGGACTGTCTGGAACAGCAGATTTGAAGCTCTGGAAGGGAAAGCTCATTGTGACTGGCACAGAGGTGATAGTCCTGGATGCCCACATGTCTGTTTTGTCAGTTGTCAGGCGTGAGGATGAACATACAGCAGGGTTTGTGCGAGTGGGAAGTCCTGTGGAGCAGAGGGGAGCCCAGTTTCACATTATTCCCTCAGTATCCACCATTTTCTCTCTCTCTCCTGGTCCCCTTTAGCTAAGAATTCTCAGATTAGTCTGCAACTAGGTATGTCAGCACCATGCTGACCATGGAGTTTAAATCTGTTTCCTTAAGGTTTTATACAGCAGCCTGATTAGCTGAGAAATGGCCTTTCCTAAGGCACTTGCTGACAATAGCAGAGGACTAAACTGGAGACAACCTTTTCAATCCCACATCTGTGCTCCTTCCCTCCCTCCCTCCCTCCCTCTCTCCCTCCTCAGCCTGTTCTTCCCTTGAGGGCACCCAGTGTTTTGCAGATCTACTCCTGTTCACAGAGTGCTCAAGGGACAGCAGCACAGTTCAGACACAATTGGCAGCTAATTCATTTCGTTGTGAATGTGAAAATCAATACTGTTTATAGAACCCACAAAGGCTCCTCCATCGGTCACTGTCCTTGTAAAGTTGGTTTCTGGCTGCCAAAGGATCCTTTCAGCTGGTGATTCTACGAGCTGGAGAAGGGAAATAATGATCCCCATCTCTCTAATGAAGCCTAAGAAGTCTGCTGGCTTCTTCCCTCGCCCACAGCAGAGGGAAAGCGTTCCTTGCTAATCAGCTTTATGGGATGGACCAGCTTTTCTCAGAATTTTGCCTGGCTAGTCAAATTTTGGTGCTTGGTTTTGCTCCAGTTAAGGTCAAAGTGTCCTCTCACACATGTGAGAACATGCATTTCCTCAGCAGATGTTCAGTGATTTCAGCTCTACTTGTGCTTGCAAATTTTGTGGGCACAACCCCGGGAGCAAAGTTTGGGCTGCCCCAGAGCATCAGAGCTCCACTTTATTTTGCAGCTTCCTAATTTTCTCTCTAAGGATGTATCTTCCAACTAGTGTCAGATCTCTGTGTCCTGCTCCTCCTGCCTGTGCCAGGAACAATTCCAGCCCCTGTGGGCAGCTGGTCCAGCAACAGCTCCTTCCCATCTGGGGACGTTCCAGGGGTTTGCACAGCTGGTCACTGCTTTCCCATTTCCATCTGTCTCCTCCATGAGTCATCTCAGCCCACTCTTCCCAGCATGGCTCTGGTGAGGCAGCGACAGCAGCACCACCTGGAGCTGTTGGACCAGGGAATTTAGCAGAGCAGGGAATCCGGGCCGAGCTCTCCAGTTTGCAACTGCTCTTTTTTTTCGGTGTTTGCCTCCGAAATCCCACGGAATTGTTACTAATATTCCATCCCTGCTTATTGATGGGAAACCAGCTGGAGTGTGATTGCCTGTTATATCTCAGGGCCTACTGATAAATGTCGCTGCTGAGTTGGCCATTTTCCAGTTGTCAGGGCCTCGGAACCAGAAAAACCTCCATTTTTCTTTCTGTTAAAAAACATAAACCGACGGTCCCGTGCGTTCCTCTGGTTTCACACCCCTTCCAGATTGGCTCCTTGTGCTCTGGGAGGTCATTCAGTCACACAAGAACAGCTCAGCTGCACCTTGCTGGGTGTCCCAGGGCTTTTCTGAGCGTTTCCAGCTCTTCCATGGCTGTGTGGAATAGAAACGGGGTGTGAAGCTGCTCCATCCCTCTCCCAGAGGGCAGCAGGATCCTGGATTAGGACAGCCCTGGGGAAAGGAGCCCCAGCCTGGCTTCACATTCCCTCTTCAGGGGGTGAAAAGAGGCTGGTTTAAAACGTGACTTGTCTTCTCATCACCAGCAATGACAGAGCCCCAGGATCAGCCACTTTCCCACCTGCTGCTCCCCAGGGAAAAGCAGGGATCACCCCAACATGGGAGTCAAGGCCCAGGGCAGGACAAACCCGAAGGAACTCTGTGACATTTGCATTGGGGGATCTCACAGGGAGGAATTTATTCCTCTACAGGGTATAAAGACAGCAAAAAATAAAAACCCTTCGTGGTAAATCCAGAGTTCAAATTAATTCTTTTCCTTTGTTGTTTCGGTGGGTTTTTTTCCCTCTCCCTTTTTGAAAAGCAATTTTTTTTTTCAACATGCCACCAATACAGTCACAGAGCTCCTCAGAATCCTGAGATTATTTTTTTTTTTGGAGCCCCGGATCCCTCTGTTCCCATTCGCTCAGCTAATTACCCTTTTAGCTTGCTTTTGCTCTATTTTCACAGATCTCCTGGTTTATTTATATCTACCTATCTATAATGATCTCAGAACCATTACTCACAGCAGCACCAGGAAACGTTACATTTCCCAATTTACAATTGCAATTATGATATCCGTCAGAAACAAATGCAGCTGCCTTTAATTTTAAGCAATATTTTGATCATCGTAATTAAAAAAAGAACTTATGGCACTGCACACATTAGAGAAATTAATGTAATTTCCTGCCTGCCTTAAAAGGAATGCAAATAGTGGTCTCTGAATGAGAGATTTAGGGGGAGAATTAACCCTTTTGGTTGCTTTTACCACTCTTCCAGGCACGCTGAAAGCTTTAATGATACGGTTTTTAAGACTTAACTTCACTGTAGAATTTAATATGTGAGTTCTTTGTCCTTCAACTTCTTTTTCTCCTACTTTTCTCTTTCTGAAATTGCTAGTTATTAAAGGATTTGTGTGCAAACAAGAACATTTTCCTGTCACTGTTCATTCCTGCTTGCCTGGTTGAATGTGCAGGGACAGATGAAATACAGTTGCTGATATTATAATCATTCCCACAATTGCATATTACAAACTCCATAACAAACTGTGGCAGATCCCAGGTCTGTCTCTCACTGTGCTTTACAAGAAGGAGGATATGTAGCATAATTTTGGATTAATGGCACAAAAACATCTTTGAGGGAAGCAAGGATTCAGATGAACAGCCACAGAACATCCTTCTCACGGAAGTTAGGGCTCATTCAATGAATTTTAATGTGCTGGTTTAGGCACGAAAGGTGCAAGTTTGACTTGTTGTCTTGGCAGCAGGAGATTCATCTGTGCTTGACTTTCTCTTGTTGTATTGTTTGCTTTCTACTTTGTGTCCCCACCACGATCCTTTGACCACTGGGTGCCTTTCTCAGCTTGGAGTTTGTTCTCCAGCAGTAAAAAATCAACAACAGGCACATGGGAATTGCCAAGTGTGATCAAGCCTGGGGATCACCCAACTCCCTCTCCTTTCTGACACTGGTCCTATGTCATGTTAAAATAAATTAAACAGGGGGTCTTAGGGTACAACGTGGCAGATAAGCATCCTGTTAGCACCAAATCCATGGATTTGGTACTGAGTAGATTGACACATTCCCAGAGCTCTGTTGGAGTGGGCAGGATTCAGTTGCTGCATTGATCTCTGCTCGTGCTGTGACTGTCCCTGCAGGCCCTGCCTGGCTGGTGCTGAACCAGTGGGACTGTCCCTCATCTGAAACTCATAATGGCCTAATGACAAAGATACTGGGAGAAGGAAAGAGCCAAACAGGCTGATGGATGATCCCCTGGGATCACATTGCAGTGGCAGGGAACAGCCCCTGCTTTTCCATCTCCCCTATCCCAACCTGAACCTCCAGCGCCGGAGAGTTTGATCGTGGTGTCCTGTGAGTCTGGAAAGATGTGTTTGTACAGACAGAGCAAAACAGAGCACAGAGAACAGTGTGGAGCCCAGGGAAAGGGAGCTGATGAGCTGAGGGGTGTAACAGAGCAGATGGTCTGGTGTCCGAGGAGGTTTCTGTCCCCTCTGAAGGACCGACGAGGCTGTGACACTGCGCAGGACGAGCACTCCTTACACATTCCCAGCCCGTGGACACAGCAGCAACAGACCTTGTTCCTCACATGCAAATGCACCCCTGGCATGTCCACCTCTCCCAGATCACCCACAACAGCCTGCCTTTTGTTCTCTGGGGTCAGCCCTTGGGCAAAGCAAACACACACACTGCCTGGTGCTCCAAGGTGGGTGCTCCAGGATCACGCTGGATGAGCTGGGGGAGAGCAGATTGATACTAAACTACACGATCTCATCATAATTCCCTCCACTCTGCTTCCTATTTCTGCCAGGCATTGCAATCTGGGAACTCATCTGACCACAGATTCCCATCAGGTGCAAGATGATTTTGAGATAATTTGATATCTGTCACTAACAGGCCAGGAAGACAAAAGCCTATTTTTCCCTTTGAGCACACACAGATTCCTCGTGGAAAGAAGACAATCCTATTTCAAACATAAAATGCAAGTGTGAGAGAGGAAGGATTACTTCTTTTAGGGATTCTCCTTCGGGTTGACACCTCATCTACCCCGTCAGGGTGATCATGTTCTTAATTTCAACCTCAGGAGATCAGCTCAGTTCAAGAAAACCAGGCTGCAGTCAGTTGTCTGCACATCAGTGCTGGGAGCACGGGACAATAATCAGCCCCTGATCAGAGCTGGCTTTGCCATTATCTGCCTGGTGTTGGTCTATGATATATGAAGCAATTTTGGCTGCGACAGTTCTGTTCTGTGTGCAAGCAGCTCCTGACTGGTAAAAACTATACATGATTGTTGTTGGGTTTTTTTTTTTCCTTTGTGCTTTCTTTTTTCCTTATGAGGGAGCAATATTTTAAACTAAAAGGAGTTTTCAAACTGTAGTCACCATCATTCATCTTTACAGTCCCGGGGTATGAACAACCTCTTCATTAGATACTGAATTTTTCTCCATTACAGCACTATCTGAATGCATTTATTCGGTCATTTATTAGAAGTCACTTGATGGGGTGCAGAGAAGGAGAGAACTAAATAAAAGCAAAGGGTTTGGGTGTGTAAACACTCTTGTATATTGTAAGTGGACAAGTCTATAAAAACACTCCAACTTAATAACAACCATAACTCTGCAACTCAGAAAATGCACAGTGAAAACACCTCACTTGCTGCAGTGACAGGGAAGGGGGTGAAGGGAAAAAGGGGACCTGTCCTTGAGCCTCCTCTGCCAGTGGACTCTTTCCCCAGCTAAGGCTGAGGAAAAGTGATTTCTCTTTAAATGTTGCACCAGCACCGAATTCTTTGTTCAGAGACAGCCCTGCCCTGTCTGTCTCAGGACATGCTTGTCTTGTTGGCTGCACTTTGTTTTGAAAGATCTGCAGGAAGACAGGATTGAAGTGTAACAGGGACAGACTTTGATCACCCCAGCCTTTGCTTTCAGGATTTCCCCAGGCCTGTCCCGTGCTTTGTGTCTCAGTGATGCCTCAGGGCCAGCTGATCAGAGGCTCCTGGTATGAATTCAAGGCACACACCAAGCTCATCTGCATATGGAATGGGCAGCCTGGGCACCTCAGCTGGCCTTTCACCACCTCATCAGCACGGGCAGGTTAAATCCCCTCCTCAATCCCTGCGAGCAGAAGTGGCTCACTTAAAGCAAGAATATAAACCACGGGAGGTCCTGCACAGAAACAGGAGACACGGTGTTAATGCTGGGAATTTCTGCTCCTCCATGGACAGGTCTTCTCCCTGTCTTTCTTCAGAAGCTGGGTGAGCTCAATTCACAAACCAGAGCGTGGTAGAGATGGCAAACCTTGCCCTCCCACAGCACAGGCACCCGCAAAATGCCAAACACATCCTCCCTTCCGCGCCGTGCTCGTCTCCTCCAAGCCTGCTTTTCACCCACACTTCCCTCCCACCCCTTGTGCTCCTTATATTCCTTCTCTCCTTTGAAGCCTGGCACCAAGGATGCCCATCTCCACCCATGGCACGAGCTCAGCACTTCAGCCCAGTGTTGACAGGGCTGTGCCCCAAACCAGAGATCACAGCAGGGCTGTGCCTGACTCCAGTCAGACCATCTCCTTCCCGCCCAGCATCGTCCTTGGAGAAGGGCTGAGGAGATAAAAAGCCTCTCCCCCACTTCTCTGCATGTCACACCATCATTCCCAAGTTAGTTCTACTAGGATGCCTGTGATGCTGCTAATTTTAGAGGATATATCACTGTTTCTGGGTTTATTTTGTTTCCCCTTCTCACTTTTATTAAAACAGACAAGTCTTCCCTGCATATTCCAGAAGGATACTATGGTCTCTCAGAAGGGATTTGTGAAAACTGAACCAAAAAAGGGACCATTTCCATCCGAATACTCTTAAAAATTTAACAAAACAACACAACAGCTCATAGCTCAACAGGAGCATTTAGTCTTTTATGCCTAATTTCCACTGTGAATCTCTCCCTCAGAAGTGTGCTCATGTAGCAATTGCACAGTGAAAATGCCAGGCTGAAAAACAAATGCACGCAGGCATTTGGCCTCTCCAAAAGACACCAGGACATAAAGCAGGATTATGATCCCAGAACACAATAAAAAGAGATAAAAAATTCAGAAGAGATCAAAGTAATTGCGGAAGCAAATGAAACATTTACATGGGAATCAGACCTTATAAATGGAAAGAGAGCAAATGGCCTCAGCCTGTACTAGTGATGAGGGGTCTAAGGGCAGATATTTATGAGATGTTATTTAGGTGCTGGGTGCATCCTCAGAGCTAAAGCAGGGCCAGGAGGAAAGGGAAAACTGAGCTGTGCAGGTCACCTGAGGTCCCCAGGGAATTGGGAAGGGGCTGTTGGTGAGCTGGGAACCTGCAGGTGTATGTGGCTACTTGTTTAGGTGGTCATGAAAAGGCTCTTTGTAGCCTAGAAGTTGACAGGCACCCAGGTCAAGGAGGTTTAGAGCTTTTCCTGGCTTG
Source organism: Chiroxiphia lanceolata (assembly GCF_009829145.1). Lineage (NCBI taxonomy): Eukaryota > Metazoa > Chordata > Aves > Passeriformes > Pipridae > Chiroxiphia > Chiroxiphia lanceolata. The sequence goes on along the minus strand of NC_045659.1, from coordinate 2,229,665 downwards.
AAATCCCTTGTGCAATAACCACCCCAGCTGGGGAATCACCCAGGAGGAAAATAAACACTTCTCTGCTACAGCTCAGGGGTGCCAAGCTGGGCAGGGGACCCACAGCCTGAACTGGGAGGAAACAACAGCCTGAACTGGGAGGAAATAACACAATTTCTTGGTGCAAATTAAGGAAAGAGCTGCTCAGATGACACAGGCGAGCAAAGCCAAGCAGCTGAAGATGAAAATATTACTGTAACCATCCTCCCCCCCTTCCTCCAGCATCTCCAAGCAAATGGAAGGGTCAGCATTCTCCATTTTAGAGGTGACAAACCGATGCCCAGAGGGAAAGAAGCGGCTTGATCCCGAATCAACATCCAGGAGAAAGGAGGAGGTTTGCAGGGGAAAGAGAGGGAAGCAAAATGAACACAAGGAAATGCAAGGGACAAGAAACAGAAGTCCTTGGAGGAAGAGCAGCTGTGCCTGAGCTCATTGCTGGTCTCAGAGAGCAGGAGGGCTGAGGGCCAGTGCTGGGGGTTTAACAGCTCCTCAGCTCCCCCTGAGCCCATGAGCTGTGCATAGATAGGGCTGCTTAAAATTGATGGATGGGGTGTGTTGGCAGCGGGAGCTGAGCCTCTGAAACAAAGCCCTCTGACAAAGTTGTTAATTAGATCCAGCTCCTTATCACCAGCGTGGACTCTCCATCTATCTCCCCACAGGAGTTGGGATCAGTCCCAGAAGAGACACAAAGGGAAAAAAGAGAATCTCAGCCCCAGCCCTCGCCCCCGATCAATTCTAATTTGCCTGGGACGTGATACATTTTTTTGTCTCACCTGACACGGGCTCTGAGAAGCAATTTTTAAATGTCACAGCTCGTGACCTCCGCCTCTCCTGCCTTCTTTCAGGATTTTTCCCTGCCCAGGCTGCTTCCAGATGAGGAAGGTGTAACAGCCCTTGGGAGACAGTCTCAGTTTAATGCCCAACATGTTCAGCTTTGGATCTTCCATTGAAATCGAGGGAATTTGTTAAGCTGATGAGGGAAGGCTGCAGTAGAGAAACACAATAGCAGAGTGGGATTAGGCCTGGAGTAAGTGTCTGTACTTTGGAGGATTAATGAGAAAACTGCAATGGATTTTACATGGTGAAAAGGATTCACTGAATGCTTTAGGTGAAATGAAATTAGTCCCACTCACGCTCCCTGAGCCTCCAAGCAGGAGAAGAGACTGGCACCCTCCCATCACGTGTAACAACCAGATCCCCTCCAGCTGCTCTGCTCTGTGGAAAATTCCAGCACAACACTGCTGGCCATTTATTTCTGTTTAACATGGCACCCCAGACTCTGTCTCTGGGCGTGGAGGAAGTCTAAGGAAGCCAACTCTGTGTCCTCAGAGGAGGCTCAGGGCTTCCCTGAGGTTCAGAGGTTGAGGAGAAATACTTGGCTCAGAAATCACAGATGCTCAAAAGCCTTGCAGGACAAAAGGCTCGGGAGGAAACGCACCAAAAAAGAGAAGGAAGAAGGAACAAGAGTTCTCTAACACATGGATTTTCCAGGGGAAAGGCAGCTGGAGTAAACAAGCATGTGGATGGAGGAAACCTTCCCAGGCATGTGAGAGGTACTAAAGAAGAGTTTCCTACATCCCAGATGGAAGGGACAGAGTGGAAAAAGGGGGCTCAGTGATGCAAGAGCATTAAAGGTGCCCGTAGCTGATGCTCCTGGGTACAGAAGAGGCCACTAAGAGCAGCATGGGCTGGCTGGTGCCTCCTGTGTGTTGCCTTCCACACCATCATTCTTTCTAATTAGGCACCTCTGACACACAATTAATCCTGTTTGCCTTCAGGCTTTTTTATCTTTCCTTCTGCTTTTATCAGACAGGGAATTGGACTCTGTTAGTATGTAAAGTGCATTGCAGGGGCCTGGCTTTTCGTGGGGATTTGGAGATTTTTAAGGAGGCACTGTCTAACCCGTGATCTTAAAAGTTTGTTATGAGCAATTAATTTCCTTCTCTTCTTTTTCTAATCACAGTGCTGATTTCACCTGGAAAAAGGCAAGAAAAGGGCAAAGACGTGAGAGTGGGACAGAACTAAATTCAAGGCTGCAACATCCAGTTAATCCCAGTTTATTGCCAGCTCTCCTCAGCCCCAACAAGCAGCTCTCCCAGTCCCACTGTCCCCATTTCTGAGCCTGTTCCTCATCCCAGGCTTCACCTGCAAGTTCCATAGACCTGCAGAGCTGCACTGAAGGGCCACAACTTCTCCAGCAGGAAAGGAGGTGGGGATGAGACCTTGGGTTGCCTGAGGCTTTTCTGCCCTTTTTCACACCCTGAAAGGATTAGTCTCACCAACCTGCAAGGAAGAGAAGGAAAAAAAAGGTAAAAGCAGTGCTGGTTTTGAACTCACAGCATAAGCATTTTGGTGAAGAGACAGGTTAAACCTCCCTCCTTCCTGGGATTTCCCCATGAAGTGTCTTCCCTGTAACTGGGAAAGAAGGAAAGTCTTTCTGTACTAAAACAAGGTGAAGATGGGCTACAGATAAGGTCTAGTGACTCAGTGCTTCTCCTTCCCAGACACAGGTGAGAGGCAGAATGAAGCCTTCACACAGCCCAGCACCCTTATTCTGGAAATAGGGAATAGGGATACATTCCCTTTTCATGGATATTAGGTTCCCTCCCAAGCAAACACATCCTTCCTGGCCCCTTTCTCCACCACTTTAATACATCTTCAGGCACATTTGCAGCTTCACCTTCAGCCATGTTTTTGTTCTTGTTGGGAAGAGGATGAGAAAATTGCAGTGATAAGTGTTTTACACTTATTTAGGAAATGAAGAGGCAGGAAAAGGTCACGCTGCTCCCCCTCCCTGTTCCCTGTTCAGCAAGAGCTGTCTTCCCCAGTCAGCCCTATTCCCAGCCCTCCTCACAGCCCCCCTGGAGATCAGCCCTGCTAGTCCCTCTTTGTTCCAGCGTTATTTTGATTCCTGTAAAACAATGATTAACAAGACACTTCTGACTTAGCAGGCGCTGCAGAGAGCTGCACCTTCCTCACCAGCTTCCTGGGCTGCCTTTTATAGATCAGGCTGAAATGTAATTATCTCCACGGCGCAGGGTGTAAATCAGGGTGTGTGTCAGGACGATTCCCCCTCGGGGTTTTATTTTATTGCGTAATAATATTTGACACAGGGCTTAGAGGTGCCGTTACCTGCCTAATCGCTGTGAAACAATTTCATGTGCAAACAGCTGCTAAAAGGCTGAGAACTACCATAAACCAGCTCCGGGGAACGCTCTGCTTCCCTCCTCTCTTCTTGGAAAACACCCCCTGGCACTGATGTTTTCCCAAAACACCCCCTGGAACTGATGTTTTCCCCAAACACCCCCTGGCGCTGATGTTTTCCCCAAACACCCCCTGGCACTGATGTTTTCCCAGCAGGACGGGAGGGACTGCTCTGCCAGCCCGGTGCTGTGCTCACACGGGGGGAATCCAGCCTGGCTTCCCACAGCGGGGTCCTGTTGTGCCCCATCCTCCCCTCCCAGCTCCCTGATTCCTGGGGGAAGCAGGAGATCGGGGTCTCCATCTGTGTTAAGCCCCCCCCCCCCCAGGCCGGAAGGGATGAAGTTAATTTGGAAGGGGTGGGTGTCTTGGCTGAGAGGGGAAACCATCTGTAATGCCTAATCCAGCCTGATCTCTCAGAGCCAAATAATCTGGGATGAGGGGGGGATTTCCTGTCACCCCGCTCAGGTACAGATTTTTACACTCGGATTCTCTCAACATCCAGCCTCTGGGTTTGGGGGTTCACTGCTCACACAGAGGTGCCTTTGTCCCAGCAAGGGGACGTGAAACTCAGGGGCACATCAGGCAGCCCAGGGGAGGAGAAACCTCTGGGTGCTGAGTGTCCATATCAACAAACGCAGCTCGGGGACCTGCTTCCCCAAAAGGTAAAATCCTCCTTCACTTCGGGATGTTCAAGAGGTAAATCCAATCCAGATGTGAAACCAACATCAATAAATCCAACAGGGTGACTTCTGCAGGAGGGAAGTGGGTGAAGATGCCCAAAGCTGAGCCCCTTCCTTGCCTTTCAGGAGCAGGGGGGGCACAGTTTTGTGTCTCTGCTGCATCAGAGCCACGTGCTCGGGGAGAAAAGCTCGGGGAGTGCAGAGCAGAGAGGGGAGAGACGTGAGCAGCCCTGCTCTGCCTCTCCTCAGCACAAATGGAAGCCTCCAAACCTGCCTCGGGGAGAGGGCAACAAAAAAGAGGCAGAGAAGGCAATCTTGGAACAATGGTGGTTATTTATAAGGCTTTTTTGGGTTTTTTTTTGGTGCACTGTAGATCATAGCCAAGGGGCATCTGCCTGAGGTCTGAATTAGTCAGAATGGGGTTGGGAGGGGAGGTGGGCAGCTGCTTGAAATCACCAGCCTCCAAGTCACTATTTTTTTCTCCTCAGGGTAGCTGGCATTGTCAATGATGGTTTAACCTACTTACGACAATAATCCCTGTAATAAAGGCATTTTTTAAAATCTCATCTCCTGAATGGCTGCGTGCAGGGCTGTTGGAGCTGCTGGGCAGGAAGGCTCTCTGTGTGGCTTGTGGGGAGCCAGATATATGCTGTCATTTCTTTAATACACTCCCAGACCACCACCCCCTGCCAGGCAGGAGAATTCCTTTCCAGGAACACAGTTGGCAGGGACCATTCCTTCCCCCCCCCCCCCCAAAAAAAAATCTCCTCCCTGTGGATTAAGGAATTTCACATCTGGAGCAATATTAGATCATCGAGGTTTCTGATGCCTTCTGAAAAATCAAATGCCTCTAATCCTTGCCCACCATCTGGCCCGAGCCCCTCTCCAGCTGGTGGGTTCCCCCCCAGCAATCTCGGTGCCAGGATGTGTGACCTGGTGCCACAGGGGCTGTGGCTGCACAGAACAACCTGTCCGAGGCAGGAGCTGTTATCTGAGGTGCCCAGGCAGGCAAGTGTGGTGGCAGAGGTGCTGCTTTGGGAGCCCTGGGGCAAGTCCCTGAGGCAGGCAAAGGTTCCTGAAGAAGCAGAAACCGTTCTGGTACAGAATGTGCCTCTGGGACAGCTACACAGCTTTGGGAGCGAGCTGGAGGAACACAGAGGTCTCCCAGCTGTCTGAATTTCACAGAGATCTTTAGAGGCCATGGATAGAGCTGCCCTTGCTGTTTTTCTCTGTTTTGTTGCTACTCCTCAGTATAAAGCCTTTCTCTCCCCCACTCCCTCTGCTTTTCAAGGCTTTTCCAGGAGTTTTCCCTGGCCAGCAGCCTGTAGCTCACCGTCACACTTCCTAACTCCACTTAATGAGGTGCAGACCTCTCTGCTTACCTGAGTCCAGCTTTGATAAGGTCTTGGCTGAATCCTTCCCTGCTCACCCACTTGGGAATCCGTGGCTGCTGGAGTCAGCTGGGTGTAATGGCAGCACACTGGAAGGAGTGGGATGGAACCTGCTCTTCCCAGAGCTTTTCCCCATGAGACGAGGGTTTTTCTGTGTATTTACCAGATATCTTCTCACTGAATCACTGGGAACAGCGTGCCAGCAGTTGTGCTGGATGTGTAGGGAAGAGCGGGAGGGAAAGGCAGGGGATGGCAGAGAAATGCAGCAGGGCTGGGCAGGGCTGTGGGTGGGAGGTGAAGGTGAGGGCTGTGGTTATTTCCTCCCTCTGCACAGGGCCTGGACACTCCTCAGAGACTCTGCCCTTCATCCCTGTGATGCTTTTCCATACAAACCCACGGTGAAGGTGACAGGGACACCAGAGCCAAGAGACAACAATGGTACCCGGGGGGGGCTCTGCCTGCTCTCCTCCCCAGACAGATCATTTCCATACTGAGTGGTGTTATTCATGAGGGTGCCTGGGGGGCCCCACTGGTACTCAGAGACTTTTATGGAGCTGCAAATCCCAGCTGCTCCGACCAGGGAATAAACAGCTGCGGGCCAGAGAGAGATTTGCCAGTGCTGGGGCTGTGGAGCAGCAGTTTGCAGAGCTGCCACGGGATTAATGGAGGAGAGGTGACAGCATCTGCATGGATGAGCCCTGGGAGGGAAGGAGAGCCTGCCTTTAACATCCTGGGGCTTGGCTGGTTGTTTATTCTTCAGCCATGAGGAGAGGCAGGAAGGAGGGCTGAGGTGCAGGCTGGGAACTTCTCGGAGCTATAAATGATGTTTTAGAGCTCGTGACCTTGGCTGGAGGGACTCTACATTCCAGGCAGCACCTGGCACACAGGATTTGGGTGTGTGGGATGGAGAGTGACCTGCTGGTTCAGACAGAAGAGGGGGAGCCTCCATCTCCACGGCTGGTGAGGATGCTGAAGTACAAAGCAATTTCCTTGCCCTGGAGGGCACTGAGGAAGACCATGAGGGTGGGAAACAGTAGCCCTGGGCCAGTGTAGCTGATGGTGTGAGTCCTGTGAGCAGGGAGGGAAGAGAAGGCACAGTGTCTGTGTGTGTGACAAGCAGTGGCTTCGTGGATGTGGTGGAGCCTGCCCAGGCTGATGCAGGGTTTTATTCTAAACCATCCATGAAACACTGCTCGCAAATTGCACTTGCTATTGCTACCTCAGCCACTGCAATCAAAGCTGAAGAAATGTGCAGCTCAGAGAGCTCTGAGAAGCAGCTAAAAATAAGGCAGGTCAAAAGGGAACTGGAGGGAGAGCAGAGCTCAGCAGCACAGCCACTGCTTTGGCTGCCAGGAGGGGTACAGGGGGTCTCCAGGTCTGGGGCTAATCCCCACCCTCTTGTATCACCTCATCATCAAAGGGAAGGAGAGGTATAATCAGGTCCAAAACAAGAGACAAGAGAAAATATGCCTTTACTTGCATGGTGAAAGAATAATTTTGGGGGCCCCATTAATCCCCTGTAGATCATATTAACACTGATAAAATACTTAGACAGCCCTCTCTGTAAAAATGTCAGCATTTATTAAGTGTTGTGGTAGCAGCAGCTGGATCTCATCATTGTCTCCTTGCCTGGGATTTTGGAGGGGAAAGGAGCAGGGTTTGCTTCGAATGTTATTTCTCAGGGACACGATTGTGCCAAAAAAAGGGTGAGATATGGTGACCCTAGAAATGTCTAGACCAGTAATGGGATCTTCCACATGCTGTTGTCACCTGAATTCCTTGCAGCCAGGAGGATTTACATCCAGGCTGTGCTCTCAGCTTTGCCTTGTGTCTCTCCTCGCTCCCTTCCTTTCCATCCCAGTCTGGGCACTGGTGAGAGATACTGGGAGCTGCAGCTGCCCCCCAGGGAGGCACTGGGCAGGATCTGCCTCCTACCCTGGCCTGTCTAGGGACCAAGGAGCTCATAGCTTTGCCTCCCAAACACAAAATCCAGTGTCTGTGGGCAGGGTCAAGGGAAAGGAGCAGCCTGGGAGACAAACTCTCTGGCAAGAGCTGTCAGGTTCAGACCTGGAGTCAGCTGCTGGAGACAGTTGCAGGATGGATGAGTTACTTCCAGCTCTACCCTCAGTCTGGAGAGAGAGATAACAGACTGGTTTCATATCACAGACCACATGGCCTGCCTTTCCATCCTTTGCATCCCCACATTCCTGTGATTTGTACAACTCCATGGGCTGCCAGGCAGAGCTGAGGTGTTAAAAAGAGTATCCCAAAGAAACCTGGCGAGGACTTTGCTATCAGACTCACAGCAGAGTAAGATGTGAAGATGAAGAAACATCTCTCAGCACACACAGGACCCAAAGCAACCCCCCAAAGAGCATCTGAGGAGCAGCAGCCATGGCCAAAGCCACTCCCTCCTGACATTTATCTAAGGGGAGGGAAAACATCCGTGGCAAAGCAAGAACCTTGCGTGATTTCCACTCGCTTCCCACGTGCTGGGCTGCAGCTTTCTCCTCATGGGGTGGCCCAGCTAACAGCACAGAGGCACAGGGGCTTCTGAAAAAGCCAGCTGAGTGGCTGTGGTGGTCACATACCCCAGCAGCTCTGGGGTCTGGGCGTGATGGATGCTGTTGATCATCCCCTGTAGCACTGAATTGCCTTTTTAGATGGGAGTTATCAATTTTGCTGCCATAGCAACCCCAAAAGTCACCTAGAGGACAGCCTGCCTGGGAGAGCAGGGATGGTTTGGGTGTGAGATGTGGGGGAGTCAGGATTGCTGGGACTCTGAGCCCAGGCTGGAGGGTGTGAGACCCCAGGGACCAGAGCAGGGCAGGCTGGGTGTCCCCAGGCTGACCCATCCCACTGATCCCAAGGCTTTTCCCTCAGCAGAACAGAGCAACCAGCCCTGAAAATGGTGCTGATTTCATGCCACAACCCATCTCCTTTCCCAACATCTTTCCTACACGGGTCCCTCTTGCAGAAACCTGTGTGGTTTAATGACACTGGGACACACTGTCCCTTTGTCAAGTTTGAACAAAGCCTGGCAAAGGGTTCAGCAGTTGCAGGAGGAGACATAAAAGCCTTTTCTCACATGTGCCACATGTGGTGTGATCCCATAACTCCATTTCCTTGGAAAACCAGGCTGGAACTGGCACACTTCAACCACTTCAATGCCCTTCTGCAAAGGTTTTCAAAACCAAAAGTTTAGCAAAACTGTGCCCTTTTCAATGCAGAAAGCTCCAATTTAGCTGAACAGTGATTTTCCAACCAAAGATTTCACTGAAAAACTCCCAGACATCTGCACAGAGCAGCTTGGAAAAACCAGGGCTCCCTTCCTTCATTCTGACATTCACATATTGCACATTTTCAGCAGGTTCCTGTCTGTCTCTGAGATGATGTTTGGCTTCTCGTTTCAACCGAGTGTTTGAAGGGTCTTAATTTCATTGGGAGACCTTGTCAGACCTGCCTCTGTGTTCTCCTCTAGGATGCTGGCTCTGAAAAGCACATTTTATTTTCAGTCTGACCCACTGAACACTGATTGCAAGCAACGATTTCTTCTGCTTTCCCATCATCTCCACGCCGCCCTCCTCTTTGTTTGGAGTTTCTGGTCACTGCCTCTGGATTGTGTCATTATTTGTCTTTGTTCCAGGTTTTAACCTTTGTTAGAGACTCGTCCATTGTGCAATTCCTGTTCAGTGACCTGTAATACCCTAATTTAGTTGGCATTTTGATCTCGGTGAACAATCCCTCCTATGCAAGGCTTCTTTCCTTTTCTGTTTTCATCACTTCCCCTCTCTTTCATTGCTTCCCACCTTTAAAGAAGGTCTCCTCTGTGTTTCCTTACCCTCTTCACACTCTGCTCAGTGTTTCCTTAGGTTCTTTCACCCATTCTCTCTCTCTTTCTTTCTTCCAAATCAGCCTCAGCTCCCACCCCTGCTCCTCTCCCAGTCCCTGCTCCGTGCCATGTCACCAGGAGCTACTGCAATGAAAGGAGGCATCTGTTCATCCTCTCGGGATGAGCCTGATAAGGAAACTGCTCTTCTGCTGATGCTGAAAATTTTGCCAGAGGAGGAAACGTTGGTAGGTGGAATAATGACCCTGAAAAACAAGCCTTGGGGAGCAAAGCCCCTCCATCTCCGAGGAGCAGCAGTGAGTGCATGTGGTGTTCACCATCACAAGAGGGAGTTGCTACTGCTCGTTTCATTGTGTTACAGGAGACCGAGACAAAGGAGAGGGACTAACAGCATTCCGGCCGGCTCCCGGCACCGGAGCCCTTCCCTGGATTGCCACTGGATAGCAGCAAAGGGAGGAACGCGTGCGGTGAGCGCAGCACATCCTTGCAGCCGCATTCCAGGATGCTCTCCCCGCAGCGGGGAGGGAGCAGGCTCAGCCTCGCTGTGCTCAGCCAGCGCTCTGCCACAGAGGGTCCCTGAGGACAAGGAGCTGGAGCTCTTCATTCCTCGCCTGCCTTTCCCAGGATCCCCAGTGGCTGAGATCGCTGCGACTCCCGACAGCCGCGACAGCATCGGGGCAGCGCTGCTTTGGAGCCTGAGTGCTCCGAGCAGGATTTCTCCCAGCTCACCTCCCCCTGTCCCCACCGGCTTTGACTCTCTCTCTGAAGAATTCCTCTGTCAGGAGACCCCAGCTGGGAGCTGCTCACAGGGGAACGTGCTCACCATTCCTCTGGCCACGGGGACATGAATATTGCAAAGCCTGGGATCAGCGGAGAGCCAGGAGGGCTGTCGGTGCTAATTCCCCTCTCTAACACAACCTCTTACAACTTGTCACCGGTGCAGACAAGGCCCAAGATGCTGGTCCTGCTCAGGCAGCGTGAAAAACACCTCAGCCACAGGGCAGCAACAGGGCAAGGTGGGGAGATGGGTGGAAACTCAGTGCCTGGCTCTTCCAATTCTTGGGAAAGTGAGGGGAACCAGCGCCGCTCATCTTCTGGAACGTGGCTGAGATCTGCAGTGCCATTAGCTTAGGGAGGAGGTAAAATGGGTAAATAATTCAGAAATGGGTGGAGTCCTCTAATTATGACAGTGGTCTGCTTGTCTTTTGTTGGGCCACATTCACAGGTTCTAATGGAACAGTATCCCTGTGCCTGCCCGTGGAGTTTGTCAGGTGTCACTTGGTTGGGAGCCACATGTCAGTGCAGCCCCCACGTTGCATCCAGGCAGTCAGCTAAAATAACAACCCTGGGGAGTCACACTCAGCCCTGGTGCCAGCCTGAGAATGCTCCAGTGCCGTGGCAGTCACGTCCTGTCCAGTGTACACCCACCTGGGGAGAAGGGCACAGGCAGACAAACACCCCATGGCTCTTCTGGCAGCTCTGCTGTTCTGTCGCCGGTGGCTTTGTAACGAGAGCATGAAGGAGGAAGATAACACTGAAGGGAGGCAAACAAGGCCTGCTTTTCTCTCTCTGCTGTTCAGAAGGAAAGGACTATCAGATGTGTCAGCATGGCAGGGAAGGGAAATGCTATTGTACACAACACTCTGCCTGGCGGATCCTCAGCGCTGGCTCGGGCAAGGAGAGGGAAAACAGAGGGAAAACAAGATGCGGGTGTTCAATGGGGAGCCAGAGGCGTTTGTTATCAAAATGGAAATGCGGCTCTTTGTTGATGGAGGTGTATCTGCTTCCCATTGTCTCCGGTGCCAGCCCACTGAAAGGGCCCTTTGATGGCTCGGTGTTTGTGCACCGGCTATGAAATTGCTTCGGAAGACAAAGGCAGTGTGTGCTCGTTGGTAATGAAAAGAGGAGGTGAGCATCTCACCCCGGCTCTCCACGCCAGGAGCAGCTGTCAGAGCCTCACAGAGAAAATTGGAAGGCTGAGACTGGATGGGGAACCAGTGGTGAACAGGGAGAGTTTGCTGCTCTTTTGCAGGGCTAATGTGACCATCTGCTCTGATAAAGCTGCCCTGCTCCGCTCCAAGTGTTCCGGAGCCCTCCGGCCACTCATTCCCTCCTCCCCAGTGCTCTGCTTCCATTAGCAGTGGAATGATTCCATTAGCCAGGGCCTGTCCTGCTGTCTGCCACATAGTGCCATGTTAAGCCACTGCCAGGCACCTTCCCTGGCTGGGGGAAGAGGAGGAATCCATGGCTGGAAGAGCCCGAGGGCCGTTCATCTCTCCCCTTTCTACTCACCCCACTGATCACCAGTGATGTAGCTGGGGACTGCAGCAGGGCTAGAGATGCATGAAAAGCAGCTTCAAACTGACAGAGAGTAGGTTTAGATTAGATATTGGGAAGGAATTCTTCCCTGTGAGGGTGGTGAGGAGATGGAACAGGTTTCCCAGAGCTGTGGCTGCCCCATCCCTGGAAGTGTCCAAGGCCAGGTTGGATGGGGCTTGGAGCAACCTGGGATAGTAGAAGGTGTCCATGCCTATGGGTCCCTTCCAACCCAGGCTATTCTGTGCAGGGATAACACCCTCAGGGAACACGCCAGGCAGTGGAACATCACCCAGCAAAGCTGCCAAGGTGTCATTACCCAAACAGAGCCCTCTCAGCCCCGCTCAGCTGGACACTCCACCAGGCAGCAGCAGCACTGCAGGGCCCTCTCCTCCAGCTCTGCTGCACCCTTGTCCTCACAAGCTCTCCTAGAAAGTGGGTTTTACCTGGACTGCTCCCTGCTTTACCTGCTTCTCACACCCAGCTCCTCGCACACCCCTCCAAACCCACCCGTGCCCCTCCCTTACTCCCCCCGCCTCCCATCCCACCTCTCTGCTCCACTCACACAGGACCCAGGGCCGGGTGGCTGCAAATCCATGTGATTGCACACCCCCTTGCTCATTAACTAATGGTGCTCCTAATAGGAACGGGTGCCTTTCTTCCCCCCTCCCGCCCCGGCCGCGCCGAGTTTAATCTCCCAGTCATGCTCAGCCGGCCCCGCTCCTTTATCTGTGCAATAAAGAAATGGTTTGTGGCAGATCGACGCCTCGTCCTGAGCTGGCAATTTCACACGGGCCTTATCAGCTCTCACACACGCTGTAAGGCCGCTGGAAATTAGACTCGGGATTCGCATGTCTAACAACCGGGGTTAAATGCCTTTTTTCCCCCTTTTTTTTTCCCCTCCTCTGCTTTTCCCCTCCCCTGCTCCTTCTTCGCCCCTCCCTCTTCTCGCTGGTTACAACGGCTTTAAAAGGATAGTCTTGCCCGGCTCCTGGTGAAAGATGCTAATTTATTGTAGTCAGTTCTTTATTTGATAATTGGTTTATTAAAACTGCCCGAGGTGAGAGCGTTGCTTCTGGAACAAATCCTCTCCTTTAATCTGTTACCAGCTCTGTTGGCAGGACGAACACAAATGGATGTGGCTTTTTTTTGGGTGGCATCATGCCCCCCTTTCAGCAGGAGGAGGTGGAAGCCAAGCCACTGTCCCATGCTGTCCAGCTCCAAGGAGTTTCCTGCCAGGAAAGGATGTCTCTGGAAGCAGCTGTAGGTGTCAGACTCTCTCCTGCCTTGGACACACTTGGTTTCCATTCACTGAGCTCACCTGCATCCTGAAGAGCTCTTGTGCACTGGCTCCCTAAGGATGCAATCTATGATATCCCAGATTCTCAGAGGGAATCTCTGCCTGTTGCACTCCAAAGGGCCACTGCACCCCCAGCACCCCCTCCCTGCTTTGACAGGCCCCTCCTGTCCCATAAAGCCCCTAGAATGGGAGTCCTCCTCCACCCTGCTCTCTCCTGCCCTGTGGCAGCATCCCTTCAGTCCTCAAAACAATTCCCCAACACCTGCTCACACCCCCTGATCCAGAGTTTGGCTGGAAGTCACCGTGGGTGCCCGTGGTGTCTCTTGGTGACCGGGGTGGCTTTGCTGTCCAGCTGCAGGACAAGGTGGGACTGGTTTTGTCTCAGTCTGCTCACACAGCCCCAGAGCCCATCGGTATTCAGGGCCATCCCTCCCGTGTTTGCACTCCAGGATGGAGTTATTGCAGCAAAATCCAACTCCTTCCCACTGGAAGAGCTGCCTGGTGCAGCCCCTGCCCTGTGGAAGCGTATCCAGCCTTGCCTCTGCCAAAGCATCCCCCCTTCATCCCTCCCAGCTGCAGATGCTGGTTCCCCTGTCCTGATCTGCCCTCCAGCTCAGCCACAAGCTCACAGGGATGTTTTTCCAGCATTCCAGACTGCAGTGCCTGCCACATAAAACTCAGCACCGATTAATGACAGTGGTGACCACTTTATGCAGTGCCTTCCAGTCTTTAGGGCTGCAGAGCACTCAGAGGGTGGTGTCAAAATGCAGCCCCTTGTTTCCTCCAGAGATAGAAAATACAGACCCCTGGGCAATGCAGCATGAGGGCTGGGTCAGGAATTGCATCAGGAATTAGCTGGGATGAGGGAAGCCTTGCCCACGGGCTGGGTGTGCAGGCAGAGGGGAAGGTGGACTCCCTGCCTTCCCAACTGGAACGGGGCACCAGAGTCTTTCAGACAGCTTTAAAAAATCTCCATTTGCATGTCTGAAAATGAGCCATATTTTTAAAAGGCATTGCTATTGTAACTCCTGGAGGTTTTGGGGAAGGTTTAGGGGCAGATTTACGTTTGGCTGCGGGGAGAAGTGGCCCCTTAAGCTGTTGTTTGACCTGCAACTTGGACTCCAAGGACAGAAGAAAGGGGGAGGCCTTCCAAGATCTGCTGAACTCCCTCTTTTTCTCCCCTTGCTGCTTACAGACCTTTTCAAAAGAAAGTCACCTTGGTTGTGGCAGGACAAGCTGTCTGTGGCTTGAATTAAAGCAGGTTTCATCCATCCTGGGAAATCTGCATATTGCCAAGGATAATGTCTCCCACACTCAGTGATGTTGCTGAAACATCTTCATCACAGCTGGGCCCTGTCTCAGCTCACCTGTAATTTAATTTTCTTCCTTTCTGTCTTGGGCATTCACAGCTGGGAGGGGCCTCAGGAGAACATTGCACCCCCCTGCCTTTCACAGACCCATAAATACCCAAAATCTCCTCGTCAGCTCCTGGCAAACCCACCCCATGAGCCTCTGAGGGAGGAGATTCCATGGCTCTCCTGGATAACTTGTTCCTCACTCCCCTCATTAGAAACCTTTCCCTTATACTTCACCTGAATTGTCCTGTTGCATTTTTCCTCTCCCATTCACTGCAGATAAATAAGTGATGAACCAAGCAGCTTTCCTGCCTCCCTTGCTCCACGAGAGCCTTTGATAGACAATGACCCCCCCCCAAACTTCATTTTTTGTTCCCAAACAGCAGACACTCGAGATTAAGGCCTGAGACCTCCAGAAAATTGATTTGCACGAGAGGCTTTTACACAATACGTTGGTTATAAACCAGCACTCCAGGATCTGTCCTCCCACAATGAATGTGGGGCCTCAGGGCACGAAGCTCCTGCTCACATGTCAGCCTTACGGGCAGAGATGGCTGAATAATTCATCAATAATCCTCCAAATTCAGCTTCCAGGTCTGTCTGGGAGCTCTCTCTGCATGGAGATGTCTCTCCCAGAGTCTGTTCATTAGGTGAGGTCACTCACAGAAGTGGCAGAGGGACCCTGGGTGTGACACCCTGGTCCCAGTGGAAGTTTTGAATTTGCTTTGCTTTGCATCAGGAATTAGCTGGGGAAATTCCAGCCTGGAAAGGAGAGCTGTTCCCTGTTGGCTATGCTGCTCACATGGCTCTGCCTGGCTCCTGAGCAGCAGAACTCAACCCCTGCAACGAGGGTGAATAAAAATATCACGCCAGATTTCCATTAATATGTTATAAAGTTGCTTAAAATTCACTTCTCTCAGTCAGATCTATCTATCTATCTGTCCATCTGCATCGTTTTATTTCTGGAGCACCCATCCCTGCACCCCTCTAATTGTTAATTCCTCCACTGGAATGCTTGCTGCAAGCTCACATCAAAGGCTTGTAGGCACAACCAGAGGAAATCAGTTGAAAAAAGCCAACAGATATTGTCTGAAATCTGCTGCTCAAGACATTTCCATGTACATGATCCCAAGTTTTTCAAGCCCTTTTAAATGCTGAACAACATTCATGAATCTAGAAAGGGGTGGAGGGGGCAGGGAGTGGGGGAAATGAAAATAAATGGAAGTTTAAATCTGCTCAGACAAAAAATTCCACTGGAGATGGCAAAATCTGATGGAAAGGAGGAGGGTATGGTTATTATTTTTATTGTAGGAGAGTTTGGGAGCCCTCAACCAAGTGTCAGGGCTACAGACAGCCTGGAATAGCTCAACAGCAGGAGACCAGAGGTGTGATAATACCTGGAGTCAGAGCACAGGGAAAGGGATAGATCATCTTGAGAAGGACACCAGAAACAAGCACAGAGATTACTGGGGTGGTTTAGGGAATGACAAAGCTGAAAGACAAGGGACTGGTATTTTTGTCTGACACAAGTGGGGGCTGAAAAGGCATCTGGTGTCTGTGGTGGGAAAGAGTAGAGGAAAAAGGAGGAGGGAACTTCAGTCCTCCAGCTAAACAGGACCAAAAAGAGGGCAGCGACAGCCAGGATCCACCTCCTTTCCCTCACCAGCCAGAACTTTACAGAAGTGGAAGAAGTGCAGATTCCAACATCGGTTTTCCCATGGACCTCTAAACTTCCCAGCCCAGAGGGAGGGAAAAGCAAAGCCCCTCCCCTGTTGCATGAATGAGTCACCCTCCCCTCACCCCAGCGCTCCTCCAGGTGACAGCTCACGTGGGAGGACAAATATAAATAAAGGGAAGGGAGCCAGAGCATTTTGATGACTCATGTAATATTCATTTTGAATTAATCTGTACATGTTTCTATAAAAAAAAGATACATTCCATAAGATTATTTTTTTTTTTCCAGGAGCTCCAATTTGCTGCTGGCAAGGAGCAGCGTTTGGGTCTTTTATGGGTATTAGTTCCATAGTGTATAGCAGGAGGCAGAGGAAGTTTAATTATGATTCACTGAGCCACATTTGTGAGTATGTTTTAAAGCCACTTAATTAGTGTAGAAATATACAGCTGTAATTATCCTGAAATATGGCCTAATTAACCTATCGAAAACCCATACACGTGGCTCGGGGAACTTGGAAGCATTAATAGTCTATTAATACACCCGAGCTGACAGCCCATCATGCTCACATTTGGGAGCAGGAAGGCACTCTGTGTGATCCCCCACTGAGGACAGGTAAATCCTGCCCTTTCCCTGTGCTGGGAAGGGCTGTGGCAGGTCTGGGACACCTCCTGCCACAGTCTGTGGTCCAACACTTCTGCTGGTCACCCCAGCCCCTTACCTCTGTTCTGTCCTCTTCTTCCACCTTGAATTTCATCTCCCTGGATCCTCCCCACTCCCTTCAGCCCTCCAGATATCCCTGGAGGCTCAGGGAACACTCAGCCACTTCAGCCCTGCTCTGTCATTTCCCTCTTTGAGGAGCTGGAAGTGATTAAATGGTGCAATGGGCCGTTCTCTGGTGGATGAATTCCCAGCCCTGGAGCAGAACAGAGATGATCAGAGAGATAGCTAAAGCATAGCTAAAGCAAAAAAGGTGATGGCAAAAGGTCTTGTGTTCATTCCTGGGTGTTAAAGCTGATAAAACCTGGAAAAAAAACAATTATCACTTCAAAGACACCTTGATATCACAGGGTTGCCCAGAGAAGCTGTGGTTGCCCCATCCCTGGGAGTGTCCAAGGCCAGGTTGGAGCAGCCTGGGATAGTGGAAGGTGTCCCTGCCCATGGCAGGAGGTGGAACTAGATGAGCTTTAAGGTCCCTTCCAACCCAAACCATTTTATAATTCTATCACAGAGCTCCCCAGACCAATTTGCAGACTGAAGGGGACACTGGGTATAGGAGCCTTTACAGAGCAGAACAGCAAATTAACGCCCCATCCCTCATCCCACCACTTTAAAGCTGAGGAAACCAACGGAGGCACATACCTGGAAATGGAATTCCCTGCCTCTGCTTTCCTCTGACAGCCCCTTAGCTGGGAAAACATCCTGATTTTAGCAGAGCTTCACCTTGGGGAAGGGGCATTTATTCCCACTGGAGCTGGAGGAGCAGCAGGAAGACAATCTCTGAGTCGTCCAGGAGGGGTGATGGGGGCTGAGGGGAGAGGGGTGGGGAGGGGAGGCAGGAAGGGAGCAGCTGGCAGGTTCTTCAGGCAGAGATGCTCAAACAGCATCTTGTGCCTTGGGTGATCAAAGCAACCGAGACTGAATCCGGCTGCAATCATCCACGGGGTAGTTTGCTTAAAATTCCCCTAATTATGGAAGTGAGGAAAATTACTGCTCCGTGATGAACTGAACAGGAAATTGGAGGCTCCCACAACCCAGCTTGAAGAGAAAACACGAGGGAGGTGCAGGGAGAAGGAGAGACAAAGAAATGCAGGTGGAATCCCAGGGTGTGGGAGCAGGAGCCAGGGAGGGGAGGGGAGCACCAAGTAGGGAAGGGAGTTGACTCTTTCTGGGAGGTCACCAGTTTGGGAGAGCTGAAGGCAGCTCTGAGAGAAACACAGCCTTGCTGAGCTGGCCCTGCCACTTTGGCAGCAATTCTGCTGTGACACACTTGACTCTGCACCACAAACAGTATTTTATCCAGAGCTTCTGCTTGAAACCCATAGGACTCCTCTGGGTGCTGTTCTGCCTGATATGTGAGAGTGGGGGATCTCTCTAGATAAATAATCCAAATTATTGCCTCTCACAGTGTTCTTCCAGTGGCAATTTCTCCTGGCAGGTGACAGCAGGTGCCACAGAGGCTCAGCTGAGTCACTTAGGGACAAGGGGCTGGGAGAGGGTATTTTGTGCTGACAAGAGATGTCCTCTTTAAAAATTACCTATATTTTCAGGCAGTCCTTATGCCTGCTCAGAGAAAGTCCTCCCCTCATCCACTTCAGGCTGGGTGGATCCCAGCTCAGTTATCTCGCTCCGAATGTTCCGTAAGGGGTGTGGGGTGGAATTCTGCCGGCTCCCTCTCTCTCAGGAGCACACACGGGCTGTGATTGAGCAGAACACTTTTGCTTACTTACTGTCGGTGTCGCTCCCCGAGCCCTGAGCTCGCTCGGAATGAATGAGCTCCGTGCAGAGCTGGTGCTTCCCGCAAGCAGAGCTCCAGCACCCTCCCCCCTCCCAGAACTGTGAGCTACGGTACATCAAAAGCTGCTTCCAGGAGTCAACTAATCCTCCAGGGAATGCCACCCCCGTTAGGAACCAGTGCTGGGGCGGGAAAACACCGCAGACAAGTGTAATTTATGTTTGCACTCGAATAAAACCTCCGGTTCTTTCGAGGTAAACAACAACAACAGAAAACAACCAGCGAGCCAAAAGAATGTGCATTTTTGCAAGTCTTCCTCTGCAGAGGCTTTAGCAACCTTGGTGTGGCACCCATCAGCAAACTGCATCCCAGGGGAGGGCTTAGGAGCTCTGCTGAGAGCAGAGTTGGGGTGGGAAGGGACCCCAGGAGGTGTCAGCAAAACCTCCTGCTCAAAACTTCGTGGGTTTAGAGCAGGTCACTCAGAAGGGGAAATTTAGGTTGGATATAAGGGATAAATTCTTCCCTGTGAGGGTGGGGAGGCCCTGGCACAGGTTGCCCAGAGAAGCTGTGGCTGCCTCAGCCCTGGGAGCATCCAAGGCCAGGTTGGACAGGGTTTAGAGCAACCCTTCACTTGAAAACACCTTTCTGTTCCCTTTTCCCTGAAAGCATTATCAGCAATTCTAAGCAAGCTTCCCCAAAAACGTGGTTTCAATCTCTGCTGCTTCTTTTTGAGGTCCTTAAACACTTTAAAAAAGTAAATAAAGCACTGACCACGTGAGAACTGCTCTTTCTCAGGGAGGTGCTGTGGTTTGCCAGGGTTTAAAGCCCTGCAGTGGAACAGAGTCTGGGTATCCAAATTCCCTCCCTTCTTCCACTTCAGGTATAACATGTCTCTTTTTTCTGGATCTCGTTGTAAAGCCAGATGAATACAGGGGTTTAAAGGCTCTTATCACATTCTGTGGCACAGAACTATCCTTTTATTTCTTTAATCTGGATGGTTTTTTCCCCTCTCAAATTGTTTATTTCATAGTCAACTTCCAATATAATTTGGACCTTGTTTTGCATCACTCTAAATCATTTCATTAATGAAAAAAACCCCAAGTCATTATAAAACAAATATACAAAATACAAGCAGCTAATCTTTCCCTTATATTGCGAGGATTAAATAAACAGAAATATCAGCAGAAAGTATTCCAGACACGTTGGGCTGCCACAAAATTTACTAGGTGAACTGCTCATCTACATATTCCCCAAATGCAAGAGGATGACACTTTTGAAATTAAAAACTGATGATACAAATGGCATTTAAAGTTCATTTAATATTATTTGTTAAAATTCCACTGACAAATCTGTCATATGTAAGGCAGATCCCATTACTAGAAAAAAGAAAGAAAAAAAAGCAATTGAAATCAAAACCCATCCCAACATTGAAGGGTCTATTAAGGCAGTAGATGGGAATTTGCATTATCAAATAATCCTAACAGGAGATTTTATAAATGGAAATGTAAACTGTAGGGGGGTTTAAATGTTAATTTATACCAATAACTATTTTCATAAACAGACTCGCCTGTGTTTCTCCTGGAGACAATAAGGAAATGTTTCCCTGGGGCATTGGGAGTGGCCAGACAGCAGCAGTTGGATTTGTGAACAAAAAAGTGCACAGGAAAACTCTTTCACCCTGTTCAAATGACAGATGGCTCGTGCACCATCTAAAAGCAGGTAGATATTTGGATTTCCCTTTGCTTTCTTGTTTATTTCCCCCTTTCATAAATATGGAAGGAAAGCGTTGCAGGTGAAATGGTGCATGGAAATTAATGTGGTTCATAATCCTCATAAATATTAACAGGCTGGTAAATATGTAACCTTATTTCTTTATCCCCCTGCTCTCATCTCTCCCAAGTTATTGGGAAGGTTAAGTAGTTGCTAAATGAGACCATGGCAAAAGGGAAGGTGTTTTATCCAGACCCAGCACCTGCAGAGGTGGAACCAAAGCAGTGTCACCTGCCTGGAAAGTGATTCTGTCCCACTGAATGGGACACAGGGGAAACTGAGGCACCAAGGGCTGATGCAGCTCCCCCCAAAAAATCCAAGTGCCTGCTTTTCTCCTCGCCTCTCACCACAGCTCAAAGAAGCAGTCTCCAGTCCCTTACTGCCAGAAAATTAAATATCAACATTTACAAATATCAACATTTATAAATATCAACATTTATAAATATCAGTATCAAATTTCTTTATGTTTCTCCTTTCCTTTCCTTTCCTTTCCTTTCCTTTCCTTTCCTTTCCTTTCCTTTCCTTTCCTTTCCTTTCCTTTCCTTTCCTTTCCTTTCCTTTCCTTTCCTTTCCTTTCCTTTCCTTTCCTGAACTTTCCTTTCCTTTCCTTTCCTTTCCTTTCCTTTCCTTTCCTTTCCTTTCCTTTCCTTTCCTTTCCTTTCCTTTCCTTTCCTTTCCTTTCCTTTCCTTTCCCTCCATCTTTTCTTCCTTCTTTCTTTCTCCTTCCCTTCTTTCTTTCTCCTTCCCTTCTTTCTTCCCTCCCTTCCTCCTTCCTTTCTGGAGAGCATTTCTCTGTTCTCTCCCCTTCCAACAGACAAAAAACCGAGCAAGAAATTAGGAGACACTTCGGTGTGCCCTGTAATAAAGTGTGTGAGGGGAAACAGTGAAGGGAAAACTTCCCCTGCAGATTAAAGCAGCAGCCTTGTCTCTCAGGAATTTGTGTGGGGCCCTGGAGGATGGTGATCCAGACCCTGAGCCAGGCAGGAGCTTTGTGCCAGAGGAGTGACTTGAGTGAAAAGGGCTCCGTGGCATGAAATGCAGAAGTGGGTTTATAGCACCAGGATTTATCTGTGACTCTGAGCACTCACAATCTCACTAATATGACTTATTAGAAAAGCAAATGGATGGAACCATTGGGCCACAGAATCCCTCAGGGTGTGGCTGCAGCTATAAAAGGGAGTATTTATGGGCAGGGCTCTGAAGTGAACTGGGGCGATGGATGCTCTGAGCCGGACCAGGGGAGATGGGGACAGGGAAGGGTCAGAGCTCCTCCCTGAGCAGGAAAGGAATATTATTCCTGGTGTGGAAAGGGTCTCCAGCCTGCAGGGGCTGAGGGGTGAGCATCAGTGCACAGCATCACATAACAAGCTGCTTCCCTTCCCAACCACTCCCCCTCCCAACCTCTCTCCCGGGAGCACTCCTGTCTCGCTCCAAACCTCTGCTGCAAAAAGCTGCTGAGGCTGGAGAAACTTGCAGGGTTTCCATTTCATACCAAGCTCCTGGGTCACAGGGGGACATTCTCCTCACGTGGTCCCATCTGTGAGCAGGGAGGGGGGTCCTACAGCACCCCATAGCCAGCACATGAACCTCACACAGCTCCTGGGGGGAGAAGTGCCTGTGCTACCTGTGCCCTTGGGCAGCTGCTGGTGCCAGGGGAAGGGGGTCAGCATGGCAGGAAGCTTGTTTTCGCTCATCCCTGGGCCTCAGCTGTCCCTTGCTGAGCCAGAGTTTTCCTCGAGGCTAAACCCCTGCCTCACACTGGAACTGTTTGGAGTTCCCCCGCTCCACGCACCCCTCTGTGTCACTCTGCAAACCCCCCCACATTTCAAGAAGAGGGATGTCTTTCCCAAGGCACCCTACCTCTTGTGATAGCCCAGGGTTGCAGCAGCCAGAGAGCTGCCAGCTGGGCTTATTGAGCAGAGCAAAGCCCCTGCAGGAGCCTGAGTTGGCTCCTGTCACATCCAAACCAGCACGGAAAGGTCTGGGAATCCAGTGCGTGGGATTCACTGCCAGCCCCGCAGATCAGACACTCACAGAAGGGTTTGGGTTGGGAAGGATCTTAAAGACCATCTAGTTCCAACCCACAGACGTGGGTAAGACCTTACCCTACCAGCCTGATCCTCTCACAGCAGAGATTAAACAGTCTGGGGGGGTGAAAGCAGGACCCCTTCCCCAAGCTCCTTGGTGCCCACCCTGCCTCACCCCTTCTTTCCCTCCACAGACATCTGGCCCTGCAGCTGGGACACTCAGGACGGGCAAACTCTGCTGATGCTGACAAGTAGGATGGGACCACCATGAGATCTGAAGCAGAAGGCTGGATTTTATCTCCTCTTCCCAATTCCTGTGGTTCTGGGCCAAACCTTGAGCTGGTTCATCTGCACCAACAGATCCTGAGCCAGGAGAGAGTGAGAGGCAGAGACACACACGAGAGACACACAGAATTTAGGGAAGGACTGTTTCTCTGCTAATTAGCAGTTGTGTCCTGCTGGGTTTTATTTCGTGTGTCCGTGTTTTCCCACCCAGCAGCACAAATGATGTGGGTTTCAAAGCAATCATGCCATTTTCTGTTAGCTGATCTTTTAATGCCTAGGATTTATGGAAGATGGCACCCTATATTTTTCTGTTTGCATGGATCATTGCTGAATTGGAACTCATCCTGTTTTCATGAAAGGATTCCTCCGTTTTTGGCAGAGAAAATGAGTTTGTTTTCAAATCTAGCCTATGTGAAAGATCATGTGGCCATGAAGGAAATCTTGAATCAGTTCCAAATGGTGAGTATCATGAAGGCAGATTTCTACCAAAACCTCTAACACTTGCATTTTCAGATATTTTGAGCAGGGAAAACCCTCAGCTTGGCGAAATATCACAGAGGAGAGACATATTTCACCGACATGAATTTTCCTGAAAGACAAAATTGTGAATCATACACAAAAGAAAGGGGAAAAAAAGCTGCTGAGGCTTTATACAACACTGGCATATTTACATCCTTGAGCAGCTTCCCTGAGAAGCAGCCACTGCTGGAGAGAGCAGAGAGCCAAACTTCTGCAGGGATGCATCAGGTGAGGATGCAGATGGGGATGGGGAAATCTGTCCAAAATGAGGGAGGCAGAGGCAAATGGTGCTGGAATTGGACTGTGGATCTGGGTTTTGACAGGAACAGTCGGATACTGGAGATGATGTTCCTTGTGGAGATGGATTCCACAATATGACAGATGTTGTGTGACACCACCTCGATTCAGCCCCTTCACGTCCCCATATTTCCTTTAATCACCCTTGGACAATCCCTGCTGGAGCTGTGGGGCCTCTCCAGCAGCGAGGAGCTCGGGCAGTAATTGTTCTGTCGTGGGCTGACATCTCAGCTCGGGTCCTAGCAACCGAAAATCCAGAGGCAGAGCTGCAAAGCCACGACTGTTTAACAGCCGGGGAAGCTGCTGCTGTCACCCCGAGCTGGGCTGGCACAACCTCAGCCCATCTGAGGGTGCTGAGGGCTTTTATCAGCCTGACAGGACCAGGACCTGACACCCATCCCCCTTCCTCCTGCACATCCAGCATGGAAGTGAAGGGGGAGACCCCATGGGAAGGACACAACCAGGGCCACGTGTGGCTGTGGCACAGCAGGTCCTGGCAGCCTCAGGAGAGCACTGGGGCTCCCTCCCCGAGGTGGGAGTGCAGCAGGGCCATCCTGCCCCTGCAGAGCTTTGAAAACCCAAATTCCTGGCGAGAGAAGGAAGGGTGCAAAGTGTAGTGAGTCAATAACTACGACAATCCCAGTTTGGAGGCAGGAACCGGAATGATTTATTGGGTTCACAACTCGACATTTAAGGGGTTCAGGGTTTACCTATTCAGCAGGGGGACATGCATATTTATTTATTACAAGCAAGGGATTGCACAAGGAAGGAGGTAAGGGGAAATCCTAAATTACAAACTTGTGGGTCTCAGGAGTTACCTCGTGGGAAAAACCCACTTTAACTTGGGGGATTTTACAGGGGGGACAGGTAACAAAAAAGGAGAGATAAAACACGATGGGTCTTCTGCATAGGTTGGTCAAATCAGGGTATGGTTTCTCCAGCTTGGGCAGGGCAGGTGATAACATCAGGCAAGGAGTCTTCTCCCATTCTGCTGGAGAAGGCAGGAAGAATCTACAGTGATGAAGTCACTGAAAAAGGTTTTTTTCCCCCAGCTTTCGTAGCTCGTGGCTTTCTGCAAAGTCCACTCAGTTCCTCTCTGCAGAAATCATATTTTGGAACCCAAGAGCAAAGTAGAAGGGGCTGGGCAGGGGCTGGGCAGGGGCTGTGGGGTGCCCAGACCTTCCCCCAGCCTGCACCTCCTCCGTGGGCTCCACAGCCACGGGTGCCAGGCCAGAAGGAGCCATTGATCCACATGACTAATGGGGGCTTTAAGGAGGAAAGTGTGCCAGGTCGATATGCAATCCAGCAGTACATGAATCACTCCAGCTTTCCCAATTTACTCAGCTCCAAATCAAATGAATGAACAAAAGATAAATACATGGCCATGGGGAGGCTGGGCTGGGGTGGAGGGGATGGGGGGGAGGAAGGCAGGTGGGGAGGCAGAATCTCATAAGGGATAATTAACTGGCTTTTATCATCCTAACAAAGCATTAAGCCAGTAAATCTGTGGAAATGGGAATGCTCCAGAGGGTCTTTACTGGCATAAGGCAGAGAGGCTCGGGAGGGCTGCTTGGCTTCTCCAAGGTGGATTGGGGAGGGGAAGGCAGAGCTGCCCATGGGCCCTGACACAGCCCCTACAGCCAGACAGGGCAGAGCATCCCCCCTTCCCACACTGGAGCTTCCCCTCCCCTCTGCCCTCCCACAGCTCCTCCAGGCTGGGGGAAAGCATCCTGCTTGCTAGAGGTGACTTAATTCAACAGAGGAGAAAAGGGAGAAAACTTGTATTCTGGGGGTGAGACAGAGGAAATGATTATTTCTCCCCTTTTGGGTGAACAGCATCAGAGTTGCTGCCCAGCCTGGCATGGCTGGCACAGTGAGGGAGACTCCTCTGAGGGATTCTGGGCACAGAGATCACAGGGTCCCACACAGCTGGGTGCTGTAAACATCCCCCTCAGGGGGCTCATGTTCCACCAAACAGAGAGGAAAAAAAGTATGGGGTAGAAAACAATGTTTTCTGACTGACAGAAATCCACCTCAAATTGAAGCAAAAAGTCAATGTGTTGCCAATTTTCCCCAGATGACCAGTAGAAATACAGTTTAGATTGGGTCACTCCTTTACTCCAATAACTTTAGATTGTTCCATTTTGATTTTAAGCTTTAGGGTATTTTAAAGCACTCAAGTTTAAACTTCAAGTGAAAGGGCAAATTTTGGCTCAGACTCTCCCAGACTCTGTGTCCTGATTGTATGAGACTGGGGTACCTTGATAATTTCAAACTGTGTTTTTTCAGCCCGGAAAATTCCTCGTGAATGCTTCCAAATCTTGAATAGTTCTGCTAAAACAAATCAGCACTTTTCAGTGAACGACAAAAAATGCATCTTGGGGGGGAAAAAATTGCCACTGTGTCTGCCTGTCAGAGCAATCTCATGCTCACCGTTCTCCTCCCAAGCTCTCCCTTAATCTCCCCTCATTCCCAAATGCACCACGGGACAGATTCCCACCCTCTGCCACACAAACACACACTTCCCTGTGTCCCAGCTGAAGTGTTTTGGGGAGCTGGCACGGAAAGGGCAGAAAAAACCCACCAGTTGCTTTAAAGGCTCAGCCTAAATTTACAGGGTGAACCTCAGGTGCGTCTTCAGCCTCCCTGACGCGAGATCCAGTTGCGGCTCCAGCGGTTTTTCCGGGCTCCCAAACTGCGTGGAAGAAATTCCTCCCTTTTCCACGGCCTCAGAGTGTCCCTTACCGGCGTGTTCCCTCTCGCTTGCTCTCCTGTTTATAATTCCAGCCGGGAATTTCCCTGCCGAGGAAGGCGGGGGGGGGGGTTCTGTCGCCGCGCCGAGGATTTTAATTTCCCCGTGCGGCGATGGTATCGTGGCTCTGACAGTGCACTAAACACAGGCCTTATCTCCGTGCCCGTGGAAAAGCAATATCAATTTGGTGGTGCTGAGGGCTGGAGAGGGAACAATATGCTGTGCATTGTTAAACAAGCCACCAGCCCCGTGCTGTACAAGCGGAACAAGTGTAATCGCTGACACAGACGCTGAGCGTAATTGCGGCTCGCTAGCGAGCACAGAAGCCTTCCCTGCCCTCCCTCCCTCGCCTTGACTATCCTAAATATGGCCTAAACATCCTAGGACCACACAGTCACACAGTTTGCTGAGTTGGAAGGGACCCACAAGCATCGAGTCCAACTCGTCACCCTGCACGGGACCATCCCAGGAGTCACATCATGGGCCTGAGTGAGAGGAAACGGCCTCAAGTTCTGCCAGGGGAGCATTCAGGTTGGATATCAGGAGGAATTTCTCCCTGGAAAGGGTTTTTGGGCATTGGAAGGGGCTGCCCAGGGAAGTGGTTGGAGTCCCCACCCCTGGAGGTGTCCAAGGAACGACTGGATGTGGCACTCAGTGCTCTGGGCTGGGGGAGAAGGTGGAGATGGGTCACAGGCTGGACTTGGTGATCTTGGAGGTCTTTTCCACCCTCAGTGGTCCTGTGATTTTGCACAGCCCTTGAGATAAGGCTCACACCTTCTTGCCAGAGGCAGCCCTGGTGAGGACTGCAGGGTTGTCATTCTGAGCCTCTTGTTTGCATTTACTCAGTGGTTCTGCTAAGAGTTTAAAGGGATAAACTTGTGCCAGGCACCAGCCCAGCACGAGCCAGGTTTTATCATTAAACAGAGTTCCTGCAGAAACACGTGGCTTCTGCCACACCAGAGCCTCCTCAGCAGCCCTGGGTTGTGCTGGGGACACACCACTCCTGCACAGGAAGCCCTGAGGTAGCCCTGCTCCTGTCCATCCCCACCTGGGAGCCAAGGAGTCCTTTGGATGTCCCCACAGTGAGGTGACAAGGTGTGACACACAAGGAGCCAACTCCCAGGAGGAAGGGATCATGGACAGTAATGAAAGCACAGCTTTGTCATCCCCCAGCACTGGGCTGTGGGCAGCAGGAGGATCTTGGAAGGGAATCAAGGAGAGCAGTGGGGAAAGCCTGGAAGGATTTGTCCAGGTGTTTAACCCCTCACTGGGTGGTCTCACCACTGGAGGTGGCCACTGCAAACTCCCTCCCCACTGAGCAGCTACAGAACCACATTGTCACCCTGCCTTCAACTGGTTTGAAGTGGGGAAATGATTATTACCTGGACCCTCAGTGGCAGCACAAATTATCCCTGTGTCCCTCCAGAGCAATTCCACCACCTGAGACAGGGAGGGAACTGCCCCCATCCTCCCACCTGCATGTGCCATTTTGGGGTTTTTTTAAAGCAAATCCTAATTCTCCAAAGTCTTAATTGCTTCTCTTAGCAGACAGATTCACATAATGACTCCAGTGTTTTGAAACGTTGAATAGCAGCTGTGTACCCGTAATATCTCTGGAGCAAGGTCAACTGCTCTGCAGTAAAACCCTATCCTGCCTTTCACATCCCATCAGCACAATCAGGAACTGGGCTATTCCCCGAATACTAAATGCAGCAGCAAACTCCAGCACGAGCTTCTTCTGAGAGCCACGGGTTCTGCCCTGTGAGCCAGGGCTGGATGCACATTCCAGAGGCTGCATTTCTGCTGCTGTTTTCCCCAGTCCCTGCTCAGGACTGTTTCCATCCCCTCTACAGCCAGGTGAGGCAACACACTCAACAGGAGTATTGAGCAACAGGACCAAGCAGGCAGAAAGGTCACAGTGACCCAAAATTGTGCTGGAATTAATGGTAAAACCCATTTCCCCAAAATCAAACTCCCCTTCTACATCCTGCTCCCTGCCCTGCTCTGCCTGGATCTGCCAAACTAATCCCTCCTTGACACGGGCACTTTTAATTTGTTTCTGCTTTCATCTCTCTTTAAAAATTAAAGGAATAACAGGGGGAAAAAAAAAAATCAGTTTCAACAGGTTTTCATTTCCTCCTCCCCCTTCTTAAGAGGATATTCATAAACCCCGTGCCTGTTTTCCCATGGCTAATTAGCAGTGCGGATAATAAGCTGGTTTCATGGAGTTAGCATGCATCAATGTCTCTGCTGACTGGGTTAATTACAGAGTGGATGGGCACTTGTTTAAGACAGGAGGACGATGAGGATGGGTCTTGTTTTCCCAGCAGACCCTGCAGTGCTTGGGAACCTGCAGCACTGCCCGTGTCTGATGGGATTATCTGCAGGCTCCACCAGTGGTGTTCCTGGCACTCAGGGTATCAGTCTGCCCAAGAAAATCACATTCCATCCCTCACTCATGATCTGGGAAACGGGCTCCAAGCACAGAGGACTTGTTTGTGCTTCCTGCCCCAAACCACGGGCAAGGAGGGATGGGGGAAAGGGAAGGGCAAAGTGGAGCTGAAGCACCAAGATCCCAGCAAGAGGAGAATTTGTTCAGCAGAGCCAGGGGAAAACCATCCCTTTTCTGTGCCAGTAATTTGTCACAGGTGCTTCTGTAGACTCCCAGCAAACCCTTGAGCTGGACCCCATCCCAGCTGTCTGGGAACGGGACAATGGGACAGTGGATATATCAGCTCTCCTCAGTGGGAGCCCCCTGAGCAAGACACCCCTCACCACAGAGTGAGATCTGAGGGTTTTTGTGAGTGTTTTTCCAGGAGAGGTCCCATCAAAAATCCCTCTGTGCCAGGAACACCCCCCAGGGTTGGCACATCCAGCACCCCCGTGGGCCCTCCAGGCCAGGCACTGTGTGTTTTTTGGAGTCTGAGCAGGTGACAGAGGCACCATCCTTGAAACCAAACCTGAATGTTCCCAGACACACCCTCCATCCCTGCTGCTCCCTGCAGGATTTTAGCATTCAGCCTGGCTGTTCCCATTCCCCATTATCCCTGGCAGCTGGGTCAAGCCGGGCAGGACTGGGAGGTGAGGGGGAGCTTGCTGTTGCCATGCCAACCCCATTCCCAAACTCTGCACATCCCGCGGCTGCCCTACCTCCCTGCCTTGCTCAGGCAGGCTTTCCATCCTTTCTGGCTGATGGAGAAGTGGGGAGGGAAGGTGGGAAGAGGAGGCACGTGGATAATCCAGCTGGGGAAGACAATTTCCCCCCCCGGGCGCAGTGAAACCAATTTTCTCCATAATTCCAATTTTCCCAATTTTCCAACAATTTTCCCCCAAGCTCTAGTGCAACCAACAGTGTTGCTCTGGCTGCCAGCTGTGTCCCCAGCCCTGTGTGTCCCAGGTGGCCCATGGTGAGGGGGGTATCTCACACCAGTGACAATGATCTCTGTCCCTGATGCCCCTTTCTCACAGGAGCTCTTAAACTGCTGGTCACTGCAGAGCCCTGAGCACTCAGCACTCAGCCTGTTGGATCCTCCACACCTCACAGCTGACCTTTAAACAATTTTTCTGCGGGTGATCTTTCTATTGCAAGACAAATACACAAATACTTTCCCATATGTTGCTCCCCCAGGCGTTTGATGCTTCCCAGAGGGAGTGTGAATGGAAAACAAGGCAGGGGGGTGACTGTGACAACAGCTGAGCCCACCCTGTCACCTCTTAGCCCATGGGTTTACCTGCACACACCTACACCAGACTCAGTGCACACAGACCCAAAACAAAGTGTGACTACAGGGACAGCCTGCAAGGGGTTAAGAACAACATCTCTGTTGGCAGAGGAGAGAAAGGAGAGAGATGAATTCACAGGCTCAAGAGCAATTTCAGAATCCACTCAAGCTTCATGCCACTCTGTGAAATCTCAGTGCACCTCAACTAGATCAGAAATTGGTTTACACTCCCTTCTATGTGTTTATGAGTTTGTAAAAGCTGATTTATTGTAGCCCATTGCTACTCCAGGATATTAAAGCAAAGGCATCTATTGGGAGAAGAGCTAGGACTCATTATAAAGTTGCTTAAACAAAGTCACTGCTATCAGAACTGCTAGATCAGAGAGTATTTTATTTTTATTGCACTGCAAGGAAATACCTTGGCAGCAGAGTTAACTATGGCCTGGCAGCTGATGGGGGAGAGCAGAGCTGTGGTCAGATGCAGCCAGCAGAAAAATTACTTTTCGCTTCTCAGAGGACACAATTTCACCTGGAGGGTTTCATTTCTTGGTGCCTTCCACACTTGCTTGCATGAGGGCTCTGACTCCACTTTTGCTACCAAAAGACACCAGGATGGCTACATGGATGCTGGGTCTGCCTCCCCAAAAAACCAGATTCATTTAACCACGGAGTTGTGGGCTGGTGTTATGGGCACAAAGATTTTGGCCCTTCTGTGGTGCTTCACATCCACAGGGCACCAAAAAACCTGTGTGAACATCACAGAGGCTTCTTCTCACTCTGGAAGGAACCCACCCCTTCTGCTGTGAGCCCTGAGCTCCTGCTGAAAACAGCACATTTCACCCCCCCTTTCACCTCTTCAGCCTCCCAAGTCTCAGCCTCTCAACCTCCTCTCTGCTCCCTCTCTCCCAAACTCGGTTTTGCCTCGCTCAGTCAAGACGTTCACAAGCAAAAACCCAACTGTAAAACAATTTGAAGGCAATTTTGCAGCTGTCTCGTGATAAGAGGCAGAGCTCGTAGCAGGGATGTTCACTTCAGAGCCACAGAGCACAGAAATAATTATCTCTGCTCATGAAGGGGGAGGGAGACAGAGAAGGAACCACACTCAACACGTGCCCAGATGGCCTGGCTGGCTCCTGCCTGGATTTCTGAGTGGCCACCAAACAAACAGTGCTTGTGTTTTCTCCAGGACACCTGGAGAAAGTTTTCCCTTAAGAAGCAGACGCTGGAAACTCCCCCAAAAACAAGTTCACTGACGTGGCCCAACAAGTTCTTTGACGCCAGAGCAGCTTCACTCAGCTGGTCCCAGGGGTGGGCTTGCACCAGGAGGAGGTGAATTGGAGAATAATGGCATTGCCCACATCCACTGCTGGGATTCATCACTCACTGGTTGATATGAAAAAAGAGGGAGAGCGACTTTTCACGCAGGCAGACAGTGATGGGACAAGGGGGAGCAGTTTTAAGCTGAAAGAGGAGAGATTTGCATCTGGTGTTAGGAAGAAATCCTTCCCTGGGAGGGTGGGGAGGCCCTGGCACAGGTTGCCCAGAGAAGCTGTGGCTGCCCCATCCCTGGAAGTGTCCAAGGCCAGGTTGGAGCAACCTGGGCTAGTGGAAAGTGTCCCTGTTCATGGCAGGAGGTGGGACTGGATGCTTTTAATGTCCCTTCCAACCCAAACCAGTCTGTGATTCTGTGATTTCCTCAGTTATTAATGTTTATCAGCATATCTGAGCCCTTTGGGGAGGGACTGGGATTCATGCCTGTGCATTGCACTGGTCTCTGGTCTCAACTGGCTTCAGTTGATGCTGCAATGAGAGAACTGAACATTTAAAAACCACCATGACATATTAAAAACCTTTCTCTGAAACTAGATTAGAAAAAAAATAACACTCTTCTCCACAAAGCTAAACCCAAATGCAGCCACTTCTGAAACTTTCCCACTGTAACTTTCAGATCCAGATCTGAAAATTGGCTGTCAAATCAAGCCAACAAATGGCAGCTCTGCCCTTCCTCCCCTAATCCCATGCCAAGATCAGCCTTCCTGCCAGAGCTGCACAAGGAACTGAATGAATAAACAGCTTTTTGCCTTCAAACCCTGCACCTTTTCCCTCCAAAGATGACAGCAGATAATCACACACACTCTTGATTTAATAGCTGATTCCAGGGCAGATTAAAGCTGACAGGAATAGGCCACATATGAGGAGTTTCATCCATAGGTGGGAGAGATTTCCAAGGCAGCTTTATGAGGGCAGCTACACAGTCTGGGAGAGTGGACAGAGTTTCATGTGTTACCTGAAAAAAAAAAAAAAAGGTGGCTTCTTATAGGAGGTATGGCTCAAAACCCTGGGGATTTTAGGTCCATCCTGGGGCAGTGTGTGACATCCTGGGGCAGCCTGTGATATCCTGGGGCAGCCTGTGACATCCTGCCAGCCTCAAATCACTTTGCCAAAGGTCATCCTCAGGCATGGATATTATTCAGATTCATTCTTCGCTTCTTATTCAGGCACAATCCTGATTTAAGGGTCCCTGGCCCCTTCCTGGTGAAGTCTGGGTGAGAACAGTGGATGTCAGAGCTCTGCCAGTGGCACCGTGTCTGGGCAACCCCCCCCACACACCTCCCTGATCCTCTTGTTGGGTCAAATGGGTTCTGCAGCTTTTTGAAACTCCAAATCCCCAGAAATAAATCCTCCTAAAGAGACTGGATATGCCTAAACTTGCCATCCGAGCGCCCCTTCCAAGCCCTGAGCTGTAATACAAAAAAGACAAACTGTGCACCCATTAGCACCACATCAATATCATTTAAAGCCCCATTCTGAGGAGGGCCTGGCAGTCCCCTTAATGCATTTAATTTCCCTGTGTCTCTGAGTGGACATAAATAATTGTGTGGTGCTGGCCCTGCCCGCTCCATCCTCCCCAGCCAGACAGATTATCTCTTGTTCTTTCCCCAGATTTGGCTTCAGGATGCAAACAGCGTTTATGGCCACTGATTGTTCAAGAGGCCAAGTGTATAATGTACCATAAAATGAGATTTTAATACTCAGTGGGAGATCTGAGCAGCTCTGTTTTGTTCCAGCAGCCCGTGTTCCCACACTCCAGTGATCCCCAGCTCTTAGAGCTTCCCACTGGGTTCAGGAGAACCTGGAGTGGGGAGCACACACAGTGACCCAGCGTGGGCTCAGCCTAAAGGATTTGGCCTTCTGCTGTCTTTTTTCACCACTTTGTCTTCAGATTTTTGCCTGCTCTTGAACCTGCTCCTTGCTCACACTGGCAGGAACCATCTCTGCAGAGGAGAGGTCCTGGTGGAAGATGCAAGAGGAAAATACAGACTCACACCTCTGGAATGCTGCTCCCACAAAGCAAAGCTGAAGGATCAGCTGAAGGATCTTACTCCCCCAAAGTTGGGCAACGAGCAAAGCTGAGCCCTGGGGAGCAGGCTGCAAGCAAGGCAGAGGAAATCTATCATGAATTAATCACAATAGGGCCTCTTTCCTCAGACTTCTCTAAAACTCCAGTGTGATAATTTAGTGGTGAGAATATCCTCTAATGAGCTTGGAGGAAACTGCAGTCGTCTTAATGGGCTTCTTAATGAAGAATCATTTAGGATTTTATTAACACTGAGGAAAAACACATGGTGTTTGGTAGCTGTTTGGAGCTGGATGAACATGAATAATTGCTTCAAATGCTCAAACACGAGCGCTCTAATGGGCCCCTCTTTGGTGCTTGAAGGGATATCTCACAGTTTTGGTCTTTGGGAAGTGTATCCAGAAAGAAGATTTTATTCTGGTTGTTAAACAGAATATCCAGCACATCAAGCTCTGTGGCAAGTGCCATTGGTTCCATATGGAACCCAGATGTTCTCACAAGTGAAGACAGTCAGAAGATCCAGTGGAAACCACTGGATTCACCACCAGTGAATCTCACACTGGGTTTGCTCCAGGTTCAGCCAACACTCATCCAGAGCAGTGTTTGCCAAGTCACTCCGGTTTTTCACACTGCTCCTACCTGTTGCCTTCTATTTTAATCCTTTTTTAAGTCCTGAACACAACTCAGACATCAAACAAGATGGTGAGATGGGGCCAGGAGAGCTAGGAGAGAACCTGTTCCATGGGCAACACCAGTGGAATTTCAGCAAAGAAGTTTGGGTTTCTAAAGCCAAGAGTTCCAGGCTCTGCAGCCCCCAGGAATGCTGAGCTTGCCTGTGGACCCCAAACACCAGCAGCTCATGGGAAATCTGTCTTTGCAGCTCAGAGAATGGCTTCAGATAAAGATAATTACACCCGAGGGTGCTGTGATCAGGCAATTATACCAGCAGGGACACTGCAAGAAGGTGCTAAGACAGGCAGTAGATGAGGTTATTTTTTCTTCCCCTTGGCTTAGATTTGCTGCAGGAGTGTTCTCCCCACGTTCTCTGATCACATCCCTCCATCCCTGTTCACTGTGTGAGCACCTCCCTGCCTTCACCTCCACCAGGATAACTGGGCAGGAATCCCTCCCTGGCCTGAATTTTAGGCTTTCCCTAATTATAAACTTCTGAATTTGTCCCTCAGAGACCAGCAGTTGTGAAAGGCAGAAATAACCATGAAATTACTGCCTTAATCTGTCTGCTGCTTCCTGTGCAATCTGAGGGCCAGCAGTCACCATACAATTATATGGAGTTAATTAAATGGGTATCTGTGTCCTTAAACATAAAACACTACCAGGAGGTACCTGCTGCGTGCTGGATTTTAGAGAAATAAAGAAGACAAAAGAAGGGGGGAAATGGAAACATTTTAGATTAAGGGGAAGGAAGGAAAGGGTGTTCATTTTCTTCTCAGATGCTCCAGTTTTCTAGATGTCAGGAGCTGAACTCTTGTTTAAACAAGATCTTGTTTTTCCAAGATCTGTACCTCGGTGCAGTGGAAGCAGCAAGGGAGGGTTTTTGCCAAATTCAATAGAATAAGTCAATAATATTTCATTAACACAGAGGCAGTATCACAAGCTTTTAAGTGTGGACACAGTAATCACAATTTATTTTCAAACTAGATTTATTCTCCCAGTGCAGCTGGCAGTAAAATAAATGGTAATATTACCACCATAATTAATCTCTAACCTTGAAATTCTAGTAATGGCTGAGAAAAGAAGAGGAAGCTGTCTTTAAGGAAGAAGGTTCTGGGGAGGTATTATATGCAGGTGGATTTATTCCTCTTCCAATTAAAAGACCAACACTTCTGTTACTCTCTCAGCTTTGATTTGCCAACATCTTTCTCCAGTTTTACTGCAAGAAGAAATTAGGTTCCTCTGTTTCTTAATGGAGCCTGCACCAGATTAAAAGAGTATTTACCCAAATAGTCCACGAGTGCTTTGGGCTTCATTTGAATGGCTCCTAATTTACACCACTTTGAGGCTGTCATTCCCTGCAGTTTGTTTGGACTGTGCAATGTGTATGTCTGAGGCTTGCAGGTTCCTGCCACAGAGGGGCTGGGGATCCTGCATGGCTGATTTATCACCCTTTTGGTCCTCCTCCCCTTCCCTGGCTCCCCCCCCCACGAATTAACAGTCACCACTCAGCACCAGGAGGTTTTGCAGCCACAGAAGATCTCCCTCCTTCACTACAACCCGTGGATAAACCACACACTGCAATCAGCCTGTGGCTGCTGCACAAAGAGGTCCAATAGCCTAAAATAAGAAAAAAAATCATACCTGAGCTGCTATAAAAATAGAGGGGGGAAAAAAGAAAATCAGCTGTCCAAGGCACTGGTAAGGTTTGAATCATGCTCTGTGCTGGAAAGAGAACTTGGAGTCTTGAGAGAGGGATAGAGACAGTTCTTAAATTGGGAAACTAAATATTATTTACATTTCCACTCTTTCTGTTGCTGATGAATCTGGACTCACACTCCTGTGCTGAGATCCACTGTAGAATTTCCTCTCTAATTGGCTCCTGCTTGGGCTTCCAAGGGGGATTCCCCCATCCAGTGGGGTGTGACAGCTTGATTCATTTTTGGCTCACTTCCCCCTTGTCATGCCTAAGTGATGGACAACCTGTCTGGAAGCCAGTATAGAATAATCACATTAAGTCTGGGTCTAGCAAACAGACTAAACTTCAGAGAATGCTGCCAAGGAAACCCCGAGGAAGGGAAAGTGATGGAAATATAAATGATTAGGAAGAGATAAGAGACAAAGAGCCTAAACCTGTCCAGGGAGAGAGAGGAAATGAAAGGGGGAAAGTGATATTCAATGGGTTTAAATCAACTCCCTGATTATCACAGATTGGCACCAGCTGATGATCTGCCTCCCTGGTGCTGCTGGAGGAGCTCAGCCCTAACACCACTCAGGCTGAGCCCTGCAAGCTTTTCCCAGCCTCAAAATCGTGGAGCCTGAGTTTGTTGTGTTGCACTCTCCCATCAGAAGGTGTTGGTCTCTTTGTGCCCTCCCATCAAGGAAAGGAAAAAGAGAAAGGATCAGAACTTGGGAAGAGTGATCAGATGATTTTTGGTCCTGTGCTGTCTCAGCTTACAGGTTTTAGTGCCAGTTTATGTCTGGGACACAAACTCTTCCCTCTTTCCCAAATGAGCAACGTTACCAGTGCAAGAGCAGAGGGCTCAGTTTGCTTCAACCTGGCATTTTAATGTCCTCCAGAAAAGCTCTTCCTCAGGATGATCCAGTTTCCTCCCTCATCCCTGGACTCACCATCACCTCCCCAAAACTCCATGTCCCCTCTTTCCCAGTCCATCCTGGAGGATCCATTAATACCATCAGATTGGCAAACACGTGTGTGTGTGTGTGTGTTTGTGCTCGTGCAGTTAAAAGTTTCCCTCAGACAGGGACAGGTTCCCCCACCCTAGAAGGAAAAATTTATGGAAGTGGAGAAAGTTGTTCTAAATTATTCAATATAAATGTAAATAGGAGAAAGGGTTCCTTTGAATAAATTGTGTTATTTGTGCTGTGCCCTGGAAAAGTGGGCAGCAGGTTAGGATCTGCCTGCAAATCGAAGGCATTATTTTTCCTGCCAGTTGATGCAAATAACGTAAATATGCTTTACATTTTAGAAGGGAGCTTATGAAATAT
Organism: Chiroxiphia lanceolata; assembly: GCF_009829145.1. Taxonomy (NCBI): domain Eukaryota; kingdom Metazoa; phylum Chordata; class Aves; order Passeriformes; family Pipridae; genus Chiroxiphia; species Chiroxiphia lanceolata. Next base: position 2,192,992 of record NC_045659.1, on the reverse strand, counting down.
TAAAGGCAAATTCCCAGGTCCCATCTCCTGTTGAAATGGAGTGCTCTTGAGGGAGACTCCAGCACGGGGAGGTGCGTGTGAGAGGTAGAGAAAGCAAAGTATGGGATGGGTTTGCCAGGCAGGCAGATGTGTTTATCCAGAGGAAGAGATGGCCAGAGGGAAGGAGGGATGAAAAGAGAATGTGTAATGTTTGTGTCCCCCAGGAGAGGCTCCCCCTCTCCCATTCCCCATGTGTGTGTTTGGCGGGGGGGGGGGGTTTTCCCAAGGGACAACAACAAGAGAAGGAGCAGGGCATGGAAGTGCCTTGAATTATTCAGTGCTCATAAATTACCACTCTTTGTTGCTTCTTTGTCTGGAGGACATGTTTTATTTCAGGGGAGAGATGAGGAGATGGCATCCAACCACAAGCCCTGGCAGTGTGCATGGATACTGGGAACGGGAATTGGGCAGGGAGAGAGAACAGGACACAACTGTCCAGATTTCATCACCTTTCCAGAGCATGAGACTTATTTCTTCTCATCCAGAGTACCCAATTCCCCTCCCTCTCTGGCCAAGGGTGGGAAAAACAGATGCTCTTGTTTCTCCCAGAGCTCTGCCCATCCTTCACACCTCCTCCTTCACACTCTGAAGTCCCACAGCCCCAGGGATCTCCTACAGCATTCCAGGGACTGGAATGAAGGAGTTCAAGCAGCTATTTTCCTACCCCATAACCAGGAGCAGCCCTCCTGGCACCCTGAGGCCACGGGATGCTCTGTGTCAGTTTGTGCTTGGAACAGAGCAACCCCTGGGAAAGGGGTTTTTTGGTGGGGCTGAGTGTCAGGAGTTCTTGGACCTGAGCTGGCCTTTATCTGGGGTAACAGTGGGTGCCACACACCAAGAAAGAGAAGTCTGCACTGGAAAAGGGGCTGTCAGCCATAATGCACTGCATTTTTTATTTTGGATTGCTCCATCTCTGCCTGAGATCAGGATTAAAAATTCCAGGCTCCGAAATGACCAAGGAAGGGGAGGAGGAAGGAGCACAAGGAGTGAAGTTTCTGCAGCATCAGTTCATCACAGCAAAAGCACAGGAGTGCCACACAAGGTTTGGATCCCCTTCAACAGCTGAGCCCCCACACCACGTGCAAGCAGAGCCTCAGTGCTGTCAAGGCTCCAGATGATGGGACAATTTCCCAGAGCAGACTCTCATGGGCTATTTTCAGAGAACATCCATTCCACCCTTTATTTCTCCTGCTTGTGTGACCCCCTCTCAGAGCAGAGCTGGTGAGAGGAGGCTCTGCCTCACTGCCATGGTCACCTCTCCCTGCTGAGCTGGACGGGGAAGGCAGGGTTTGTTATCCCAGGGTGGATAACACCCCCGGGGTTGGGTCCCAGCCACACCCCGCAGCCCATTTCCCTCGCTCCGGGACACACAGGGATAGTTTCCCTTCTCCCAGCACTTCCAGAGCCTGTGAGAGCCCGGGAAACACAGCACAGGTCAATTAAATCTGGTGGCTGGTGACCAAGGGGGGTGGCAGCTGTCAGGGCTCGTTGCAGGGACAGGAGGGTAATTAAAAGCTGGAACAGGGAGCAGAGGCTGCTCCGGTGCTGTTTGATTATCAGCCTGCACCGCCCCCAGAGAGCAGCCCCATGAAAAATGCAGGAGAGGGGCTGTGTGTGAGACTCAATAAACATCATTACTGCAGAGGGAGGGGGGAAAGGGCTGTTTGTGCAAGGGGCTGCACGATGCAGAGCCACCAGCAGCCATCCAGGGAGCAGGAGCTCAGGGAAAGGCTCAGGGAAACGAGCAGCTCGGGGTGTTTGAAGCATCCCATTGCTCATCCCCATAAGGAAGGGTTGGATGGTATGGGACAGGCACATGTGCTTGGGGAGAGGTGTAACTACAGATCAGGGCATGCAAAAACTATGTGTAAATATATATATATATATGTATGTACATATGGGGAGAGATATCACTACAGACCAGGGCATGCAGAGACTTTTATGTGTAAATACACACACACATATATATACAAATATATATATACACACAGAGTGGATCTGTGAGTGAAATATATGACAAGGGTCTCTGTCTCCAGTGACCCCAGACACTGCAAGCTGCCTGTCCCCAAGGGCCATGTGACACATGGGAGCAAGGGACAGAGATGAGCTGTGGCACTGCCCTGCAGCTGAGGCAGAAGGCCACGCACACGCTGCTGTAACGTGCCCTGAGCAAACAACCCAGCTCCCATTTAGTCTGATTTATTTTCTCCCTTCCCTCTCGAGACAGGCAGCGTGGCCACTTCAGATGTTTCTGGGGCTAAATAAGGAATGCACAGCAAGAGGCAAGCAAAGTCAGGGTTTAAACAATCCGCCCTCCTAGGCTGGATAGGTCCAGGGAATCTGAAAAACTCCAGGAAAGACAGGCAGGTGATCAATCCCATCACTGCAGCAAGAGCAGGGTGTCCCTTGGCAGGTGACTTTTCTCCCAGCAAATCTGATTCCTGAAGTTCATACCTTTCTGAAACACCTATTTTTAATTGAATGCACTTCTCTACAGCACTGCCCAAAGACAGCAGAAAGGAGGGAAAGCAAAAAAAAAGGGGCATTATTTAACTTCTCATCAGGGAATCTGACAGCCTAAAGAGGTCCCTGCGTTGTGCACTCTCACAACACACGGCATTTGAAGCAGCATCACCCCCCCCAAAAAAAAAAGACATCAGTTTGATCCCCTTGAATTGATGACTGATGGGTCATTGCCCATGTCTGGGAGCTGTGTTTGTATTTACCGACAGAGCTGCACATTCCAGCAATGCAATCATTTGCTTGAGTTCCCCAGGCAGTGGTGTATAATACATGGCTGTAAACAGTAATGGGTAGAGAAATATTAGTGCAGAGGGGAACTGGCAGAGAAAACACACAGAGAAGCTGCTGGGGCTCCAGGAAGGGTGGGATGGGCTGGACTTGCAGAGGAGCAGGAAGGGGAGGATTCACCTGGATCCCTTGGCTGCTCTCTCCCAGAAAAGCAGAGCTGGGCATCTACTTATTTAGATGTGGCCTTCAAGCATTAGGTTTGCCCATTATTCCTGCAGATAATCATATTTTTCACCATCCTCCATCCTTGCACCTTTCCCTGCCGGGGAAACCTCTGGGTTAATCTTCGCGAGAACAAAAGACCTGATAAAAGAAGGCGGAAAACCTCAAAGAAACTGCAGCGGCTTCTTGTACCGAGAGGGAAAACCATCCATTTCCACCTGGGAATGGGCTGCAAACTGCCCCAGGGCAAGGCTGGGTGGGGGAAGTGGATCACGAGGCTCCTCCTGCCAGCTGGATGCTGGTGTTGCCACCGGCTCAGCACCGATTATTTCCGAAAGGAAACAGAAACAAAACCGCTTGACATTTGGAAAAGAAATTATTCCAGCGCACTCGTGGCGAATCAGAGCTGGAGAGCTTTAAAGCTCCATCGTCCCGGTGCTTAATTAGAGAGCAGGCAGGGCACGTTCAGCTCTCGTGAAAAATTTAACCCACCGGATGCTTTGCCTGATTCCAGAAAAACCACGCTCCCAGCCCGCCCCCTTCCCAGTTCAGCAGGGTGCTGGGCTGGGCTGGGATTGGCTGTCCCACTCCCAAAATTCCAGAGTAAAGGTGCCCCCCACAGGAAGCTCTTGCTGTCCCTGGAGTGCTGAGAGTGATGCACCAACTGCACACAGGAGGTGGAGGGTCAGGGCTTTCTTTCCGAGGTGGAACAGGAACATCTTCCCAGGGACATGGCTCCCAGCTGGAAGCAGCCTCTGGAATGCTCACAGTGGTTTGTTTCAGCAGAGCTCCTGTCTCCACAGGGGTGGTTTGGCCCCTCAGTCCATCAGGACAGCGCAGTGTCTGGGAATCTCAGTGAAACCAGCAGAGCTCTTCCCGTTTCTCCCTGTGCCAGGAGAAGACTTGGCACACTGTCTGTGGGGATGTCATCATCTCCAGGGCTTTGGTTAAACCTGGCTTGATTTTTTTTCTTTTTTTAACCTTGTTTTCACAAAGCACACCTCCACAGATGGAAAAAAAGCCATTTTTCTTCTCCCCCACCCCCTCTCTGAAAAGCCTTAGCGGCTCATGGGGCAACATGTCCCTATTTTGGGGGTCTGGAGATGACTCAGCTCACCTCCATCCCTCACCTAGAAAACAGATGCAGCAGGTGCAGCATGAAGATAAATAGAGTGAGCAGCACAAACTGCTCAGATAATGGGATCTGTGAAAGCTTCCACAGCCAACCATCGTCGGAGCTACAGCTGAATTTCCCTCATCTGGACAAGCCCCTGCTCCCTTGTCCTTCAACCAGAAGTTTCATTTGCATTAAGAAACCCCAAATCCTTCCAAGGTGATGTGGATTGTCCTTTCCCCCCCCACCCCTCCTTGCTTTACAAGATATAAACATTGAGTCTTCTGTTGAAACGTAGCCTCTGGGTAGGGATTCCTGGGAAATCGAGAAGCAGACCATTTTTCAGATAAATGATTTATGCAGAAGATGCTATGGATGACCTGATGCTGACCTGTCTGAATTAATTCCAGCATTTGAGCTTCCATTTCTATTAAAACTCCATTTACCAGGAAAGTGAAAAGGTAATTATCGTCCCCAGCTTTAAATCACTCCGCTGCTGAATTATTAAAGGGAAGAATTAAAAATAATCAGGCTTTTTCATTAGACTTCATAGAGAGGAAATTAAAGGTGTAAGAATGTATTTTTTTGCTTGAATTTAAGTATTCATCTCTGAGATTTATGTAGAAATTGAAATTATTCTCTCTGCGTGCCCAGCTCATTCTCTTTATGAAGACACACAGACACACACGCGGGGGGAAGGAAAAAAGTAAAAGCCCTCTTGTAAAATTAAGAAAAAAAGAATAGAAGGAAGAAGTGATTTAACATGAAAAAGTATAGGAGAGCGTTTTGCATTTTAATACCCTTTTTTTCTGCACAATTACACCTCTGAGTGATCCAGCAGAGGGAGATTAAGCTGCTGCTAATTTCAGATATACAGTTGTAAAATGCTAGGTTAGTTCTTATCAGGAGATGTGAGAAAATCTAACACTGTCAGGCAGCAGGAGAGAGCTGATTGCTTCTGATGTCTGGAAAACTCACAGGAGTGCTGCAGCAGGGACTGACACTGGATCAGAGCATCCCAGGAATGTGCCTCCTCCCAGGGAAAGGCACTAACAGCTCCACGGAATTCTCCTCACTTCATAAATCCCAGCCCTCTTGCCAAGCAGGCGGGAATTTGTACCTTTGCAGAGTGAAATTAGCTGATCAGGTGAATGCAGACAAGGAGAGCTCACACCCATCCCGGTTCCCTGGGAAAGGAGGGAAATTGCAGCAGGAAAACGTAAATATGGTGCCTGTATTTCATAACTGCCACAAAAGTGAACCAGGGAATCTGGGCCAGCCAACATCTGTCCCTGGCAAAGTAATCAGGAAAGTTGATATATGATTCGATTGATAAAGAATTAAAGGGGAGAAATATAATTAACACCAGTCAACGTGGCTTTATGGAAAATAGGTCTTGTCAGTCAAATCTGATTTCATTCTTTGATGAGATTACAAGTTTGGCTGATAAGGGTAACTGCAAAATGTAATGTATTTAGCTGTTGTAAGATGTTTGACTTTGTATCTCACAACCTTCTGATTAAAAAATTAACTTTATATTATATCAGTAAAGCACGGGGTAAATGGATTAAGAATCATATTTCTGATGGAAGGGGCTGCCCATGGAGGAGAGAGGCACAAGTGGAACTTCTAACACATTTCCAGCCTTGGACTCAATTTCCCTCAGCAATCTTGATAGGAAGAATTAAATTAATCCTGATGAAATTCGCAGAAAGCCCAAAGATCTGAGGAGAGGTGCACGGCAATAAAAGGGGGAAAATTGCTCTGGAAGAGAGCTGGAGCACTGGGAAGCACCACTCGACAAGGAATGACCCACTGCTCCCTGGAGGGTGGCAAGAAAGATCTCAATCCTTCCAGTTTATCAAACAGAGGTTGGGAAGGGACTCGACTGGAAGAGATAAAAGCCTTTGTGAGGAGACAATAGCAGGTACTAATGGCCTTGTTAATCTGCCAAAGAAAGAAAAAGAAAAAGAAAAGACAGAAAAAACAACCCAATGACTGCAAGGTGAAGCCAAAGAAACTCAAGTGAGAAATTAGGCCCAAAAAACCCTGCCTGCCACGTGATTAAATACTGAAAACCACTGAAATTCTCAAGCTCCAGACACACTTAGTGTTTTATGGAAGGGCTGCTTAACCAACAAAACTGACTTCAACCCAGAACCGAGGTAATCCTCAACTAGACAACCCTGCCTGTGCTGTCATCCTGTTCAGCATCAACCTTTACAAGCTCCTGGTCTCCAACACTCCTACTTTTTTTACCATGTTCTACCCAGAACTCCGACTACCAGATCTCCTGGGCAATGAATTTATTACCCCCCTACCTGCCTGAAAAGAACTCACAGCCCTTATAATAATACCTTACATCTCTCCAGGGTTTTCCCTTTAAGGATCTCAGAGAACTCTGCAAATAACTGCTATTCCTTGTGTTCCCACCCCTGGTATTCCTTTCCATCACCCAGACACAGAAGGAGGCTGAGATGACATGGGATGCTGTGTTGGACATTGTATCAGCTGTACACAAGCTTTTGCTTTCTCAAACCAGGCTGCCTCATGTAGATGAGGACATGGAGATGTTTTCCATCCTTGCTCTGCTGCCTTTTCCTCCAACACTCATCCATCCATCAACTGGGAGGAAACTTTGATTAAAAATTAGGTAGAGATGCCTTTCAATAAAGCAGAAACTCGGTTTTGACACTGTTAGAAAGGAACACCTTCATTTTTCATTTGAAGTCGGAACATGACTTTTATACTATTATCTTTTCAAGGCAAAATTGAAAAGAAATATTGCAGGCGGCCCAAAACAATGTTTCTTTCAAAAAAAAATATTGTATTTCACAGAAACAAGTAGCATTGGATTCTAATTCGGAATAAAAAGTAGACAACCCTCATCCCCTGTTTTGGGTGGATATTGCAGACAGAGGAACACACGGGGACATCAGCAAACAGGTCAGTAGGTAAACAAGGGACGGGTTATGTTGCAAATGGATTAATAAATATGCAAGCAGGAGAAACAGAGGCGAGCAGTGGGTGAGTTGTGTGAAGGGAGGCTCGGATTAACAGCAGCAATTGCGAATGGGAGGTGGGCACGCAGGAAGATCAGCAGGTATTTCCCTGGGGATGCTCCCCCCCCCTCGGGCTTTAGGTGCCCGAGGGCAGCAGGATTTGGAACCACCCACCCCGTGGAAGCAGCACAAGCCCTTGTCTGGCTGGTTTTTAAAGTCCCCACCGGCTGGTTTACATTTCCCTGCTTTGGGTTGATTGTTGCCTCTTCTCCCCTCAGGGTTCCAGAAAACAATCCTCGCTGGCATTTCTCCTTTGTGCTCCTGCTCCTTCCACCCCCGCTCCCACCTCCTGCTCTCCAGTCACTTCACACCACAGCCTGATTAGGGTAAATATTGCCACCAAACAGAAGCTGTCTGAGCAGATACCTTTCCATTCACCTTCCCACCGGGAGAGCCTGTAATGAACGAGGAGAAAACGCTGCTGAGGTGTCAGAACAATTTCTATTAAACATAATTTTCTAATGAAAAGGTTATAAGCAGCTGTGTCAGAGCTAATCAAAATTCAATCTCCCAGCCACCGAATAACAATCCTCTTCCAGCAAGTGTGACTGGGAGGGTGGCAAGCCCTGCACAGTGTGGAAAGTGGGAGAGCTCCCATATCCTCACTGGAGCACAGGGAGGAGGGATAGTTTACCCCACACCAACCCGTCACCCTTCAGAGATGAGTTCTTCCCTGCCACCAGCACGTCCCTTAATTTATCCCTCTCCTTTCTTGCTGCCCCTCCTTCCCTCCCACCCTTCTTTCTCCTCTCTGTCTTTCCCAAGCCACTAGAGAGGATTGGAGGCAGGATTACTTATTGATAGCAAGAGCCACCATCCTAAATCCAGTCAGGGATGGTGGCTAATCCCTTTAATGAGTTGCTTTAGCCCTGGCAGCTGAGCTAACCTGCATGTTAACTCTCCAGCTCTCCTCCTCTCCAAGCTCTCCCTTCACCCCCTCCCAGACACTCCAAGCTTGCAGACCAGGACATTGCCCTCAGCAGTGGGGGAGAAGCCCTAAAGCATTTTTTTTATTCCTTTAGCAATACTGAAAACAGCGTCAGAGAGCCCCAAAAGTGCTAGTTATGTGTCTCCAGCACCCAAAGCTGGAATAGGAGGTGTGGGAAGACCCACTTCCCTCTCCAACAAATTTGGGAAATACTATTACAGCATCCAAGGTGAGAGTCTGGAGAGGTGGTGCCTGTTTCCTGCCCAGTCTGTGTTTCCCTACCAGCAAGGATGGCAGGGATACTGGCAGGGATACTGGCAAGGATGCCAGCAAGGATGGCAGGGATAAAGGGGTTTTTTTCCCCTCCCTTTCCTTATTAAGATAAAGCTGTCACCAGCTTCCCCATTCCACTGGTTTGTTGGGACTTTCAAAGCCTGGAACTGTATTAAATATTCAGTCTACTCCTTTTGGCTACATTTCAGAGCCTGTATCCCTCCCTTTAATTGCTCTGTCAAGAACAGATGAAAGTTTGATACCGAGGCTTTGACTGGGAGCAACTCAAACACTTTGGGCTCTGCTGATTTATTTATTTAAAGAAAAAATATCAGGATTATTCTGCTTAAATTAGGCCCTATGCAAGCACTAAAGACTTCTTTTTCATTTGTTCTTTTATGCATCCTTCCATTAACTCTGTTCTCTGCTACTTTTTGTTATGCTGAATTTTCTGCCTGCACTCTCACTCTCCTTTATCTCTTTCTCTCTCTCTTCTGTCACCAAGTTTACACATCCTCTAACACCTCTTCTGGAGCACCACCGTGCCCGGTGCTCCCACGGGAATGCAGAGGGATATTTCCATCCCAGGAGGCACCTCCCTGGGGCATTGCTCCACCAGCGAGGCAGCAGAAAGCAGAATTTGGAGAGAACGTGGCTGGCAGGGATGAAACAACCCCAGCATCCTCTGCAGGGCTTCAAAGGCTGCCTCTGATTTCTATGCACCCTTAATCTGCACCCACTGCTTGACCCACCTCACCCATCAGGCTGAGTCCCCAGGGCCCTTCCCTTCTTTTTGCCTCTCCTGGGCATCTTTGTTGTCGCTCTGAGCTCTGCTCCCAGGGCCCTTCCCTTCTTTTTGCCTCTCCTGGGCATCTTTGTTGTCGCTCTGAGCTCTGCTCTCTCCCCCAGCACAAGGTTTTCCACGCTCAGTTCAGCTCTCTCCCGTTGCAGGCTGCAGCTGGAAGGAGACTTTTTGTTTTGTTTTGTTTGTTTGGGGCTTTTTCCTCTGCTTTGTCCTGCCGTGGCTGCATCTCAGCTGCTTCTCCACGAGGTCTGGAGCTGGTGGGGGAGCACATCTGTGCCAGGAGCAGGGGGACAGGGTCAGCCCCAGTCCCAGGGTGGCAGCAGCAGCCACTCCAGCTGCGCTGCCCTCCTGCCTCCTCTGATGTAATTACCACCCCTTTGTTACTGCCTGCAATCACTGCCTGTCTCTGCTTTAATCATCAGTCTCCCAGCAATGAGCATTCCTTCTCATTAGGGCCTTAAAAACCTCCATTATAAACATGTAAATGGGATGCAGCGAGGAGGGAAATATTTTACTACTCCAATTTCCTGTTGTGCCACTGCCAGCAAGTCGGGATGTTGTTGCTGAGCATCTCCAGTCTGCACCAGCAGCTACAGGGCCAGACCTACACTGTGCTTGCAACCAGCATCCCACAGTACACTGCTATCAAGGTTTTCCAGATTTTTCCTTTGAGGAAAGACTGGAGATAGGCAGTAGACTCTGAAAGCAAAGGAGAACCTGATCCCCTTCCCTGATCCAATTGGCAGCACGCTCTCAAGGTAAAAACCAGGAAACCAGCCTGTGTTTGCAGCACAGAAAGTGAAATCTCAATTTCTCTGGCAGCAACGTTGAAGGACTGTAGTGGTTTGGACTTCGTTTTCTCCCAGAGGATAAGAAAAGTGGTAGACCCCAAGGGGTGGAAACCCCTGGAAGTTTTGAATTTCTGTCCAATGAGCGCTCCTGCAAAAAATGTAAACATATCACAACCAGACCGGAAGAGAAGAGTTGTAGTTGGAGGGAGAAGAAGGTGGCCATGTTGTGAGCCACGAGGAAGGGGCTCTGAGCCCCACAGGGGGGGGCTTTGGCCCCCCAGCCCCAGCTGGAGCCTGTGGGGACCTGGAACAGCATAATGCTGGGCTAGGTGCCTATAGTTATACTGGGAGATGTTTTCTCCATCGTGGGCAGTGGCCGTGGCAGTGGCCGGAGAAAGCAGCAGCCAGAACTGAACCGACGAAGCAACAAAGACATGCAGCACCAGAGAAGGGACTCCTGGAAGGAGACCTGAGGGAAGGAGAGTCAGCAGCTGAGTTCTACAGAGTTCTTGGGGGTAAGAACTGATACCAGACCCCCCAAAACTCCTTTGAGACCTCCTGGAAGGAGGAAGTTGATAGACTCTTACTTGAAAGAGCCTTGAAGTGCAACATGCTGAGAAGCTCGGACGTCCTGAGAGCTCAGCCAGGACGGTGTGGGAGGTTGGCCTTGAGGGCCCTCCCTTGCTGCAAGCTACAAAGAAGCTCGCAGCCTGAGACAGGGCACAGAGGCCCTGCAAGGAGCTTGAATCTCCTGAAGATACCAGACCGTCACGAAGACCCCCTGTGCTTCGTGATATGACGTGGTGATACGACCTTGTCTGGGGTGACGAAGCCCACGGAAGACCACTCGTTTGGAGAGACGAGTGGCCGAGGGGGATACCCCCTCGTGTGTGCTGGCAGAGATCCAGCTATCAGCTGCTACAAGAAACAGAAGAGACAGAGAGAGCCTGCTGCCTTAGAAGATGCTGCTGCTTAGTGACTGCTACTCTGAAGAAGCTGCTGCCCTAAGAGACTGGAAGGGATCTGTCCTTCTTTCCCTCCTGGACTTTTATTTGGAGGGGAGAAGAGATCTGATCCATTGTAAATACTTATGTCATGGTAGAGATAGTTGTAGTCGTGTGTATAATGTATTGTAGTATTTATTTGTACAGTCATTGTAATATATTCCCTTTCCCCATTCTGAGTCTGGTTGTGTTTTGTCTGGAAAAACCCATCTCACATTGGGTTGAGATGTGGGAGGGGGATGGAGCTAGGGAATTGGAATTTGGGCTATCTCAAACCATGACAAGGACTTGGACCTCCTCAGAGTCTTCTGCATTGACAGCAGCTGAGCTCTGCTCTCCTGATTGGGTGGTACCCCCAGACCTACCCCAGGCACTCGCTGCAATCCATGGATTCTGTCAGCTTCCTTCTCAGCTCTGTCAAAGCATCTTCTCTCTGCTCAGAAAGGGCAGGGTCTTGTGCTTCAGAGTGATGCTGACCCCTCCTTCCTTTCTGCACACACAGTTCTGTCCAGGAGACACTTCACCCAAGAAAACCCTGCTCTGCCTCCCTGCACAGCCTCTCACACCCAGACAGCAGCAGCACACGAGCCAGGTACTGCCAAGGTCCAACCCAATAACACTTACAAAGCCAGCACCAGCTGTGTTTGCAGGAACACCAGGGGAGAACTTGCTCCAAAAAGCTGCACAGAACCCATGCCACAATGTTTTGTCCTTTTCCCACTTCTGTTCCTGTTTGTTGCAGGGTACAAGGGACACTCGATCTCATCTCTCCAGACTGGTTTTCTGCCTTGTGCATACTAAGGCTTCTGCAAGCAGAACCCACTGAATACATATAAAATACTCCTCCCCAAGTTGCCTAACAAACCCCTAAAGGCAGAACTTGCAGCCAAGGTGCAGAGGAGAGATAGCAAATCAGGCACTCCAGTGCTTTCAACTCCAATTTCCTTGTCCTACCTCCCGATAAGATGTTGCTGAGACCTCTCCCATTTCTCAGTTCCTCTCCAGCATGTGCATTTGGCACTCCTGAACTTTTTAATTTCATAAACCACCGGTGCTTTGCCTTCCCCTTTGCACCCCTGTGCCTTCTTGGAGCTCTCTAAACCAGGTGCAACCACCTGATAACTCCCTGTAATGTGATCACAGGGCCTCTGTGCCAGAACTGAACCATGCTGAGCTACAGCCTCAGCCCAAGAAGACCACTGCTAATAAAAGAGCAGGACAGATGGGACTCAAAGCCCCCCCCCGAGCCTGAGCTGCATCAAACAACCCCCCTTATTTTGCTGCTCCTCACATTAACATCCACAGCATCCTCCTGGATGGCAAAACCAAGCAAGGCTGCTTACCTGCACTCCCCAGGCTCCACACATCCCATCTCCAAGGGGATTGATGCAGAAATAAAAGCTCTTGGCTTGCTGGAGAGGGGTTTATATCCTCTGGGCACCTGAGGAAAGGGCACACTCTATTGCTGCCTCCCTTAAAAAACCCACAAAACCCACACTTCTTCTTGCACTCAGGTAATGAGGAGCAGGACCAGGTGGTTGTCCTGGTTCAGTCAAAGGCAGGGAAGTTAAAAGGGGTTAAACAGACTTATGAACACTCTCAGCCCTTTGTGCAAGACCCTGTGCTAAGGGGTAACTCACATCAGATTAAATCCTCTTTAAGAAACGCCCTGGCTTTGCCCCTGGACCTTTCACTTTGTTCCCTTGGAGACAAGCCCTGAAAGCTTCTCCAGCAGCCCTGAGTGCTCTGGTTTGCTGCCTCAGCTGACATCCACACTGCCCAGGGGCCAAGCTGGGCATGGACAGGGCAGGATAAAACAGGGCACTTGAGTCCTGCAGCAGAAATACTCCTGGATTAGCAGGTGCTAAAATCCTGCAGGCACACAAATCCTGATCCACGTGCTCAATGCCATCCTCTTTGTACCACGGCTGGTCAGAGCATCTCTGTGGAGGGCAAAAACATGGTCTGGGTGTGCACAAACTGCTCAGGAGCCCTGACACTGGACTCACTTGTAGGGAATGGTTTGGAGTGAAGTGGAATTTGTTGGCAAACACAGCCACCTACCCAGGGACCTGCTGCAAAACTGTCCCATCCATCCCCTTCCAGCCGGGGTTTAATACTTACACTTTCCTATTTATGTCCCCATCCTGTGGTCTTAAAGCATAACCAGCCTTTTCACGAGCTCCCTTTGACTGCAGGGCAAAATCCATGCCTGCTTTTAGGCACAGGAATGCTCTTCCCAGCTGCCTTCCCCAAATCACTTCCTTTTTCCTCAATCAGAAATTGAAGTTCCCTGCAACAAGTACATCTCACTCCCCCTTGAAGCCCAAGGACCTGACAAAAGGCGAGTTCAAAAGCAATAAATGCTCAGTGTGTGGTGCTGGCAGTTCTGTCTCTCCCTGTGGCCTCAGCTCAGGGTTAGGAGTTATGATGCAAGATTAGGAATATTTAATAACAGGAGGAAGAATTGAAGCAGCTGTAGAGAGAAAGCATCAAACTTACAGTGCTAATTAGGGTTTTAAGGGAGGTTTGCTCTTAACTGGTCATGAATGAACAGGGAGTGGACGAGGGTGGAGCAGAGAGATTCGTGTATGAGTGGGAATTAATAGTTGTAAAGATGAAATTTGGCTTTCTGTTGTGGTTAGGGCTGGGATATGACAAGTCTGCCATCACAGCCTGCATGATTTCAGCCTGTGTTCTGTACGAGTGGCCAACATTTTAAATTCCCCTTTGTTTCACTTATTTGGGAGAAGATACATCTCTGGATGCAGAGATTAAAATGGCTTTTTTCCTTGTCACTTTGGGTGCTGATTTTAATCAGGGTTGGTTTGTTGTTTTTTTTTTTTTTTCTCCTTCCTCTTTCACAGCTCCATTTCTAAAGAAAAAGAACAGCTCAGAGAGAAATTGGAGCTGCTCCCAGGACAAATGGGCCTGACTGGCAGTGCATAAAATTACCACTGTCTCTTCACCTTGCTTTCTGCAATCCCTTTATTAACTAACTGAATCCTCAGTCATTCTCTCTTTCCCAGCTCATTCATCCTCTTTCTCTCTCTCTCTCTCTAAAAGCTAAAAGGTTCATTATCACATGCTGCTGGGCTGATGATGCACCCAGATCACGGGGCAGTGCCATTACATGTCCTGCAAGTGCCACCAGCCCCACTCTGGTGACAGGAGGCACATCTGGCCCTGTGGGAGGTGCTGGCTCTGGACCTGGGAGCTGCTTTCTCCAGCCACAGAGCTCCACCAGCACCTTCCTCGTGACAGAAAATGGGGCCAGTTCCCATTTGAGCCCCTAAACAAAAGGGTTCAGACTCGACCTCCAGCTGTGGGTCAGAGCAAACATCCAGGTTTAGGTTCCAGGAGGGTCATTAATTTTCACCTGAGGACCAGGAGGAGAAGTGTGTTTGTTTAATGAACTCAGAAGCAATTTGTTCTTCTGCTCAGTGTGTGTTCTGGTGTTTTATAAAGACTTATTTTTTTTTTTGGTGGAGGTGGGGAACAAAGACTAATAAAATGTGTTAACAACGAGTATCAGCTGCATGGAGAGGACACATAAGAGGGGAAGATGATTTGTGGGCTGCACTGAAAGACACTCTGAACACTCAGTCCAAAAACCTGGATGAGGAAGAGCTGACATCACCCCTTCTCAAAAAGGTGATGGGTTCCTGGCACTTAAATCCTGATTATTAGTGTGTCTCTGTGGTGTGATGGCGCCTGAAGGAGCCCAGGCCTCTCCCAGCAGGTGCTGTCTGACACTTTACCTGTTCTGCAAGACCTTTTCTTCCTTGCACTCCCTGGACCAGCTCCAAGGGGAGGAAAGGAGGCTCTTCCTGCTCTCCTTGTCCCTCCTTGCTTGTGCATTCAAGGATGATGCTCCTGGGCAGCCTCACTCTCTTGGCTACTAGACCACATTCAGGATAAACTATAATTTTTTACTTCCTTAATATTTTGTAGCTGACATGACAATAAATAACTAAAATATCCATGCTTTTGTTGCAGCAAATATTGTTTTACTGGAGATGAAGGCAGATATGACCCTCAATATACTGCCCTTCACTGTAGTTATTTTCTCTTCTCTCTATTATTTGGTGAAGCTTTCTAGGACCATTTATATTTTTCTGTATATCACTTTAAGATCAGAAAGAGCCTTAAAAAGTAAATTGCATTTTTCTCTCATTGCAGAGCCTTGGATTTCTCGCTCTTCTCTTTGATTTTTCTTTTTTTCCTAAAGTAAATAAACAAGGAAATTTTTTTTACAGCACTCTCAAGGGGTTACATTCTGGTCATTTCTCTTGGTTGTTTTTCAGTGTTCAGTGACAATTATTGCTAAAAGAGTACAATTTTTCCAGCCAAGGCCTAGAATGGAAGCAGTCATGTAAACCATGATTTCTGAAGGATGAAGCAATTAGGCTGCATCCACCTGTTACAGAAATCCTGGGAACCTCAGTGACCTTGGATGCACTGAGGTTTGCACCATTTCTTCAGCTTCTGCATCCCCTGACACTGCCAGCACTTTGACTTGTGCCTGATCCACACAGGTGCACATAACACCTGTATTTCTGGCCCTTCTCACAGCTGGAGGTGTTGCCAACTTCCTCAGTGTTCACCCAGGCAGGCACTGGAGTTTCTCCTGCTCACCCTGCACAGAAACCACACATAACCTGTAATTTCCTCAGCATAACCCACAGCAGGATGAGACACATAGAGTAGCTCATTTTTCCCCTCTGGAGGCAGCCCTAAATTCTGGCTAAGGGAGAGATTGTCCTCTTGGTAATTTCCCCTCATCTCTCATTTTCCCCAGGCTGCTCCTTTCATCTGTTCACACATCCAGGGGTTTGGTTGTAACTGGAAGTTCTTCACCATTAAAGGAAGGTCTGCCCCATGATCCAACACCTCTGCTTTGATGGATGGGGTCCCCCTGAGCAGCTCCCTCTCCTCATCCCCAAGGCTGCACTGAGAGAGCATAAAAACAAGCCATGCAGAGCAGGGAAGGCTTGTCCATGGACAAAGCACTGCTCAGCAGAGCCCTCATTGTGCTTTATGCCTTGGGATTCACTGAGATCATGGACAGAAGGGCCTCAGGGACAAAATACCATTCAGTGAGCTCTTTGCTGCCTAACCTAAAGAGTTCCAAGCGGGGCAAAGCAGGGGATGGGATAGCAACAGGTCAGGGAATGGTTTATCCTCTTAAAAACCACTTGGTTTTCAAAGGAAGAAGCATCAAGGACTTGGTGATGCTGGTTCCCAAAGGAGACAGGAGAAAGTGCCTCCTTGGGTGACAACAGGTGTCCATGTGGTGAATTCCCATGGAAAAGAAGTGTGGTCTTCAAGGACAGAGTCTGTTCATGTGTGGACACTTCTGTCCTTGCCAAGTGGGGGGACATGGCCAGCAAACCTCGGCTGGGGGCTCTTGGTCCTGCCCTGAGGGATGCCCAGAGTTTGCCAAAAGCCTTTCTGAGGAATCACAGCCTGAAGACAAGCTCTGGAGCCTTTCCTGCTTTCCCCCTGTCTGCTCTGATCTTGTAAGGGTCGCCCCATTACTGCTGGTGACAGGCTGGGATAACATTGCCATTTCATTAGCAGGGTATTGTTCAGCAGATTGATGGCTGGCAAGCTGAGAAAAATTGCATCTCCCTGTGCAGCTGCCTGTCTCACAGACAGCATTCATCACAGAGGGAAGGCAGTGAAGGAAAACATCCAGGAGTAACGACTGGATGCGTCGACATCCCCCCAAAGTCTATGGGTGAGGATCCTGGAGCCCAGGAATTTTCCCTTTGATGCTCCAACCCCAGGAGAACACCTTCCAGGGAAAGTAGAGCGCTGGGTCTGAGCTCACAGAGGCCTCACCTCTCCTCTGTGCCCAGGAATTATTATTAAACAGACGGTTGCAAAGAAAAGCAAATATTGACATTAAGTAAGAAAGCAAATGCCATTTTGCTTCTGGGTGCTCGAAGAGCAGAGAGAGACGATGAGTTGCAGAAGGAAATGAGGCTCTGGAAAGGTTTAGAGAGGGTTAGGTTTGCTCCCCAGGCCTCTCAGCATCTACACAACCTCTTTTTGCTGCAGGAAGAGGGATTTGGGGCTTTCTGCTGGAGACAGCAAGACTGCAAGTGCAAAGAACAGCCTCAAAGGTAGAAAACAGGCAGAGAAAAGAAGGAAAGTAATCCCACAGAACTGTTTTGTGGTTGTGTCTAACCCTCCATGTTTCTTGACTGTCTTTTGCAGGCTTCTTCCAACAGTGCTGACTGGTTCTCAGGCTGGATGAAGCCAATTGCCCAGAAGAATTTCTCCCATCTGAGCACCTCCATCTGCACTTTCAACACCTCTGCTGACCTGAGAGGGGGTCTGTGTGGTTTTCTGCCATGGATTCCTTCCTCTCATGGTGTGTGATAGTGGGAATCTCACATCATTCTGGCAGTACTGCTGGGGACAAGTTTTCCTAAGCCACTCAACTCCCAGCATCCTGCAGCCAGGATATTTCCTAGGAGGGCACGCTCTGGTGCTGTGTGTTTGCAGCAGAAGAGAAAAAATTAAAAAAAAGCAGATTGTATTAAAGCTGCAGCCTATCCTGCCACTTCTGGATTACCAGCCCAGCTTTGCCTGGCCCTCTGCATCCTCTCAGAGGCAGTTCCTGACGTGGGAGGCCCGGGAGAGCTCCCGACGGGACGAATAAAAAGCCGCCTCGCCACTGTACACAAAAAATTAAAACCTCATTTGTGTCTGCTGAGAGAACAAACCACAGCTAATTAAATCCCCTCACAATGGGACGTGCTGTGTGCCAGTGAGGAGCCTCCTCCTTCAAAAGCACAGCTGGGGAGGAGAACAGCCATCCATCCGTGCTGTGCCCCCTCCGGAGCCGTGGGGTGATGGAGCTTGCAGGGCACGGCTGTGCAGCACAGCCCTGGCACACGAGCCAAGGGAGGTTTGGTTTTCTTTGAATTTATGTCATTTTGCCAGGGAAAAACACACAGAGCCACGCAGCAGGAGTGCTCTCCTCTGCTCTCCCCGGGGAGCAGCAGAGCTCCCAGCGATCCTCCCGCTGAGGGATGGGGAGTTCCCTCCCTGGGTTGGCAGCAGGGGAGGGGACACAGCCAGGCCACGGGCTCTGCCCTGCTGTCTCTGGCACACAGAAGAAGCCCAGCAATGAGAATTTGTTGTTGTCTAACACCTGTGCCACTGAAACCACACCCATCTCCACCTCTCCTGCCTCCTACACTGCCTCCCTCACCAGCTTCACACGTGACAGAGGGTCAGGAATTGCTTTTCTCCCTCTTTTTTTCCAGGTTGAAAGCTGAGAAGCAGCTTTCAATCTCAATCTGAGGCCAAAACATCTGCATCAGTGCCAAGCAGCACCCAAATCTCTGGGGTTGGAAAAGACCTCCAAGATCACCAAGTCCAACCAATCTCTACTTTCTCCCCCAGCCCAGAGCACTCAGTGCCATGTCCAGTCATTCCCTGGACATCTCCAGGGGTGGGGATTCCACCACCTCCCTGGGCAGTCCCTTCCAATGCTGGAAAACCCTTTCCACGAAGAAATTCTTCCTGAATGCTCCCTGGATTCTTCCTGCCCCCTGACAGTCTCCCTTTGCTCCCTGTGCAAAGGTGCCCCTGCCCAAAGGTGTCTGACTGAGCAGAGCCAGGGGAAGGGGCCCCAGACTGATGGGGACAGATTATCAGGTGTCTGCCAGCTCAGCCCCACTTTCCACAGCGTTTGTTTGTCAAACTGTGGAATGTGCCTGCTCACAGCTCTGGCTTTGCACTGAAGGGTATTTAGAAGTCGGAGGGTGGCTGGAAGAAGACCTGTTTTGTATTAAAAGGATGAAGTTCATTCAGCTGGAGCTCAGTCTGGACTCCTTGAGCAGGAGGAGGACAAGGGCTCCTTCACTATCTGCACCCATACAAGCTCAGCCTTTGTGATTTCTTTTGG
Source organism: Chiroxiphia lanceolata (assembly GCF_009829145.1). Classification (NCBI taxonomy): domain Eukaryota; kingdom Metazoa; phylum Chordata; class Aves; order Passeriformes; family Pipridae; genus Chiroxiphia; species Chiroxiphia lanceolata. The sequence continues at coordinate 2,174,076 of NC_045659.1, read as the reverse complement.
GTAGTGTCAGTTAACTTTCATTTCTGAATAAAATGGTATCATTTAATGTAAAGTAACAATTTTTTTCCATTTTGAAAGCGCTGAAATGGGATGATTCACCAGTATCTTTCCTTCTTTCCCACAGATATATTTGTTATCGTGTTTCTTGTAAAAATTGACTTATTTGTGAAAGCGTTTCCTGCCGAGAATTTCAGTTTCATTACAGCAGTTTTCTGATGAGGAAGTAGATAATCAGAGGATACCTGACCTTACCTAGTGTATCTCATCTTCCCTCATTAGTGCTGAGGAGCTTTTCTGATGCAGCCTGCCAGTCACAGGAGTGGGAGGGCTGAATTCCTGTGTTAACCATGATTTTGGACCAGGTATGTCAGGGAGTGGAGGAGTAATCAAGAAGACAGAGCCCCAGCCTAGACCAGGCAGGAGCAAGTGAGAATTTCAGCATCATTCCCCCCACTCTCCTCTGCCTGCAATGTTGGCAGCATCACTGCTGTGACTTTGCAGTGGTTTGCATGAGACTTTTTGATCCCTGGGGGAACAAGTGTCGCTCCTTTCGAGCCTGTGGTTTGGAAGAGTCTGGAAGCTCAAAGAGAAAACAAAAAGAAAAGGCAAGAGACTTCATCTGGTTCTCATGCAAAAGTCGAACCAAGCTGCTCATGGAGCACAGTCCACAAGCACTGGCACCCCAGTGGGTGTATTGTCAGGGTGCTTTCTCCACAGAACTCCTGGATTATGCTGAGGCAGAAGTGTTTAATGCTGCCCTTAGGTATCCACAGTGCTGCCTTCTCTTAATGCTTCCCCTGGGAGCATTCCTAAAGCCAGAATTCTGGCAGAGAAGGAGAGGGAAAAAACCTGAGGAAGCAAGTGAAGGCAGAAGACAGAGAGTGGCTGTGAGGGAGGCAGAGCCTCAGATGTCTGACTTCACTCTGCACTGAAGCCAGCACTGCATTGGCTCAGGGGAGGGGACTCAGCCCCCTCAGTGTTGTTCTGCATTGTTGGTGGGTTTGTAAGGTTCTCATCCCGGTTTTACACCAGGATGAAATTCTGCAGCTTCCAGACTGGCTGATTTGTGGCAGGAATCCCAGTGGCCATGCAGAACTGCCTCTCCTCACCCATCTTCTCTTGCTCCTGAGGGCAGCTTAACCAACTCACCTGAAAGATTATTTATTTGGCAGTAAAAGCCACAAATAAAACACAGCTGCCTAATGAAGACAACTTGGTGAGTCTGGCCCATTTTTAATTTTAATGTTGCATGTAATCCCCATTCTGGTCCATGGACTTGTCAGTGGTTTTTACAGCTCCTGGTTATATGAGTGCAGCAGGCAGAGACAGCTCAGTGGAAGAGCTGGGAAAGCTGCACTAACAACTGCCCCTGGGGAATCCAGCCACGGGAGCCAAGGATTTGTCTGCACTGTCATTGCAGTGACAGAAAGCAGAGGCTGAGCAAGCACTCTGTGGTGGTGTTCTTTTCACAACCTACCTGGCTGCTTATTTATAGGTAGTCAAATAGCTCTGGGCCTGAAAAACAAGGGAAGAGGAGACTCCTGCGTCACCACCCGTGAAGAGAGAGGCACAAACAGGCAACTCTTACAGAAGGAAAGTGGATACCAGGGATTTGCCCATGGCTACAGGGAGGAGGGGCAGTGGCAGGCTTTGGGGTGAAGCCTATATAGCCCAGTTTGGAATCCTGGGCTACCCACCACTCCTCATCCTCGAGGCTGTCTCTGCCAGTGAAGGATCCCATCGATAACAAGCAAAGCAGCCTCCTCTCCAGAGCACTGTCCTGCCAATAAAGCCCTCCAGACTCATTCACCTCCTCCCACTGGACAGGCTTGGTGCTAAACAGATCACAGACTGCAGAGTAAATCCATTCAGAGGCTAAGGATTTTCTGACAGAGAGATGGATACAGAGGAAGCAGTTTCCTTCCCAGCATGAATAGAGGAGAACACAAAAGGCTGGGCACTTAAAAACTCGGCTCTGCTGCTCCTGTTTGGAGCTCCTGACCTCAGCTGTCCTGCAGGGCTTGCTCTTCTGCCTGCACAAACCTCAGGCTCACTCCTTCCATTGTGCCATGAAGGGTACCCTCCTCCACTGCTCAGCAAGCACTTCAGCCTCTGTTGTCTCTCCAGTCAGGGAAGAGAAGGCACCCAGGAATGCCTGGAGAGCACAGGGGCTGTTGGGTTCAGCACCCTCACAGCTGAGGGAGCTGGATGCTGTCTCACAGCTGGAGATTTGGAAGGGAAATGGGAGCTTTGCTCCACGGGCAGTTTTGCCAACCGAGGCTCAGGGCTGAAGCAGTACATGGAATTCTATTACTGTCCTGGGTGCTGGGATGGTTGGCAGGAGCAGCCTCAGCCCTGGAAGGTTTGCATCCCCCATAGCCAAGGCAGGAGGTGCCCCAGCTTCTGTGGGTGGGAGAATTGGGGCCAGGAGGAATTATACAACTGATACACAGGGAGTCTGTGACAGACCTCAGTTTTATCCCAGCCCTTTATCCCTTTGCCCCTCCTAGGACTCACAAGGTTTAATCAGGTCTGCATCCTTTCTCTCTGCAGTCGTGTAAACCAGGAGTGACTCCCTTGGAATTGCACTGTCCTTTCCTGCCCAGAGCCTGCTCTGAGGGGCTGGGCTCACAGGCAGGCAGGAATTGGGAAGGGGGCCAGAGAAGATGCTTCAGACCCTTGAGTCCCTCAGCCCCAGGCCTGCAGGCTCTTCTTCACTGCTGCTGGCCCCCTTTTCTTCCTGGGGAAATTGTGCTGCAGTGCAGAGTGCTTGGATAATGTCCACAGGCACCCACCCCCAGTGAGAGAGGAGGGGTCTGCTCCTCTGGCTCCCCTCCAGGGACCAGCATGTCAGCCACACAAGATGCTTCTCGAATGAAGTGCAGAAACTGCCACCAGCTGTGGAGCTGGTGAAAACCAGCCCAGCCATTGACAAATGCTCCTCTGGAGACGGCTGACTCAGAGCCTGCTCTGCCTCCCGGCTGTCTCCTGTCGTGCAGGGCCTGTCTCAGAGTCAGCCAGGAGGGTTTTCTGCCTTCTGAGTTTGACCTTCTAAGGATGTTGAGCATCCTTCAGCATCTGGCCCGTCAGGGATGTGACATGTGGCACAGCTGGGCAGGACAGAGGCACAGGCTTTGCAGTGACCTCATTCCTCCTGCTCGTTCTCCCATCTCTTCCCAGGGGCTGAAGACACGTGGGCTGCCTGACTTCTTCAGGTCACAGCAGGGACACTGGGACAACACACAACAGCACATCCAGATGACCAGGATTCTTTTCCTGAAGGAGGAATCATTGTCTCACCTTCCTCCCCAGCTGATACTCTCTAATTTCATGCTAATCCTTCATAAATCTGCAGCCTGGACCTGGTGGTGAAGAGGACAGATTTTGCTCTGCTCCTGCTACCTTGCACACCTGAAGTCAGTCCTACTTTTAACCCCTTGGTTGCCAGCATGCTGCTAGGAAGCACCTTTCTGCTGCAGCCAGACCCCTGGCAGGGCTCTCCATGGGATTATCAGCAATCCACTGCAGAGCCAGGGAAACCTCCTGCTGCCCACAGAGGAGGAGCTGCCCCTCTCAGGGACTGGACCACTGATTCCAAGCACTGCTTAGTTCAGTCCCTGAACACATTTATCTGTCTCCAGCCACAGTGGAAATCCCTGTGCACATCAGGGGCTCACCAACCTGGGCTGCAGTTTGGCTTGGTACCAATTCCTGATGCTGCCCTGCTGGCTGGGCTTCCCAAGGGGCAAGGAAGAGGCTTGTCTGCCTTTACAGGTAATTAAATCTGGATTAGAACAAGATCTTACTGGAATCCAGCCTGAGGGGAATTGTAAAGAGCTTCCCAGAGATGAAGCTCTATGACCAGAGTCCAGGCAGTGCTGTGCCCTCCTTCTTCTGTCTCCTGAAAGCAAGAGGGTAGTGAAAAACCCACAGGAGCTGCTCTGGGAGCCCGTCCATAGCCAAAGACCAGCTTGGATGCTTCAGCACAGCACTGCCCACCACATGCAGCTCACTGTTCCACCTGCAGGAACTGAGGTCTAGACTCACGTAAAACCAAGCTGAATCCCTAATTCTCTTCAATCTTGCACATGCTTGGCTTTGCAGGGCTCCCAGCAGAGAGAGGGAGCAATCTCTTCCCTCCTCCATAGCTTTGGGGAGGAGCTGGCCCTGGATGCTCAGCCAGGAGCTCTCAGCGTTGCCACATCTCCCATTCTCACTGCAAAGGGGTGGTCAGGCTGCATCCCCCTCTGGAGGAAAGAAGAAACTGTCTTGCCAAACCCCAGATTCTTCCAGGGGGCCAGGCTGGACTGAAGTGGTCTTCTTCAGCTGGTAGGACTGGCCTGTAGAAGTGTTGTGTACCCTGCAGGTCACTCCCATCAGCACAAGTGGCAAGCACATCCTGAGGCACAGGATACCCTCTCCTTGGGTATCCTGTGCCTCATCCACAGAAAGGCTTTGCCAGGGGAATTTGTCACTTGTTTTCCCTGTGCTTCAGTTTCCCCAAGCACAAAGTGAGGCATTGACAGTTAAACTGGTCTGGGTATCACTTTGAAATGCTCCACTGAAGAGAACAGCTCTTGGCAATTTAACCCCCAGCCCACCTCTGCTGTGCACTCACTGCTGTCACTGGCTCTTCCTCCATCCTTCTGGGTGTTTTCCATGGTGTGTCCTTGTGACCAAGCAGCCACCACAGCTCCTGTTCCCTGCTGGACACTCACAGCAGCTCCCTCCTGGCTGCTGCTGAATAACGGGCCTGAAAACACAGAGAACTGATATGCAAATCTGATATTTTAATTTGGACACGAGGGTTTAATGAGGCTGTGGAGACTCTGCCACTCGCAGCCTCCACATCCTGCAACCTGCAGTCACAGAGCCTTAATCGAGCAGGTCCCCAGCACACATGTCTGGGTGCACACACGTGTGTGCACGTGCTCTCCCACACATCCCACCCTCTGCTCCCAAATCCCCTCTCTGCATGGGGACTGGGACTCTCCAGCAGCCACATCTGGTCTTTCCTAAAACATCTGTTAGGAGCAGACACACATTTTCCCACCCTGACCAGGGGACATCTTTTGAGGTGATGCTTTGGTTTGGTGGCTCCTAAAGCACTTCAGCTCTGCAGCCTCTGGGGCCAGGCAGTTCATGAGCTGCTGTGCTGTCTTGTTCTTGAAGACATGGAAGATGTACCAGGAATTGGCTCTGCTGAGAGAATTGGCTCTGGCATCTCTGGGATGAAGAGGAAAGGGCACAGACTGTGGTCTGTGAGGTCTCCCCTCCCATCCCATGAGACCTGGAAAACACTTCCCTGCCAGAACAAGCTCTTCAGTCAGGGAGAATGTATCACATCCACTAGCCCCAGTGACAAAGCAGAGAACAAATAATCAAAGAACAAAGCCCAGGCAAATTCCAGGAACTCCTACATGCAGCAAGGAGGTATTCCCTTTGTGCCACCTGCCTGAAAGCAAAGGCTTCCACCAGATCCCAGCAACAGAAACTCCACAGTCTTTTTATTTGAAGAGGATTATGGAGCTGCCATTCAGTAAATGAAGTGCCACTTCAACCAGCTGCACTGTGCCCTGCCCTCAGCTCAGACACAGAGCTGCTGGGGCCCCGGAGCTGCAGGCCAAGGCTGCTCCTGGCCTTGGAGCTCTGCAGAACTAAGGAATGCTGGAAAGTGCGTGCACAGGAGCCAGGAGAGAGGTGGAGAAGGTGGAGGAGAACGTTGTTTCATCCTTGCTGCTGCTCCCCTGGCAGGTACCACCAGGGTTTTCTTCTTCAGCTGCCTCTTTCCTCCCAGCTTGCAGCCACAGCACCAAACCGCTCCTCTGGCAACCGAAATCTGGATCCTGTTTTCCCTGTTTTCCTGGGATGGGACAGAAGGACAGGAGAATACGAGTCACTCCCCTTTCCCTGCTGCTTTATATCCCAACAGGTTGCTCCCAGAACCCCCTGTTGTGGCCTCAGTGATCACAGCACTGCCCACACAGGGCTGATCACCCGACACCACAGGAGAAAAGGACAGCGAGCTGCAAGCCCCAGCTCCAAGTGTGCCACACTCAATTCCCAGGGAATATGATCCCAGGAGAGGCCATGCAGCTGGTGAAGAGACAGGGAGACCCAGCCTGGGGCAAGGAGGGAGGAATGTGAGCTGGGCTGGGGCAGGAGATGAGCGGGAGGAGGCAGGTACGTGGGCCATGAGCTCTCTTCAGCACGAGCAGGCTCGGGGATGAAATATTAATGCTGGCATCCTGAGCAGGCAGCAAGCAGCAGTGTCTGAGCTACTTGGCCATGAATAAAAGATGGTCCCGAAAATGGGGAAGAGCAGCAAATTAATTAATCGAAGCAAAAGTCTCTCCACTCCCATTAACGAACAAGCCTGGAATGCTCCCACGTGCAGCTCAGCTTGGGGAACGTGCAGGGGCACAGAGAGGAGAAGGAAGCAGAGGCAGGGGCTTCTCCCAGTGATCTGGGCTCTTCCCCTGCCCAGCAGTGCCTGTAAGCTCAAATTCAGATCCTGGTTCAGCTTCCCATCATGTCTGACCTGGCAGCTTTGGGAGTTCAGCCTGTGCCAGCTCGGACTCCTCACCTGTGCCACGGATACCTCAGGTTTCAGGGAAGGGGCAAGATGGGAGCTGCACTGGGGTCCCGGTCCTGGCACCAAAAGTGTCTGGTAGAGGTGCCACAGAGCTGTATCACCCCTCACTGGAGCCAGCATGCTGCCCCAAGAGGGCTGAAGGAAAGCTGCAGATTCCCGGTCCTGCGTATTCCGAGAGCTGTGCTGGCTGGAACAGCCCAGCTCTGGGCCAAACCCTGGGGCCCAGCCAGCTGCTCCCAGGAGAACTAGCAGGAGGGTTCTCTCACTGGTGGAGAGCTTGGAGTTGTTCCTGCCTGCAAGGGAAGACAATCCAGTTTCCCTTCATTCAGAGCTGGGAATTTTCTGGGTGCTGCTTGGAGCTGCCCTGCCCGAGGCTGATCCCTTATGCTGCACCAGCTGACTGGAACCAGAGCAGCGAGGGCTGCTGCAGCTGGAGAGACACCCTCAGCTCCAAGAGACGACTGATCTCCTCTTCTGAAGCTTTGCCCATAAATTATAGATTTTAAGCAGTGTTTGTTTAAAATATTCAGCTTGCCACTTTAAAAAGAATACTCGCACACACCAGGAATGGGGAAAAAGGATGGGGGCTGCATTCCCACTTGGAAGGAGGGGGAGGGAAGCAGACAGGAGAGAGGTGTTTCCTCGACTAATGAGCCAGCATCCCTGGCTGGGGATGTGCAGTTCCACACATGAGGCACCTGCACTGCAGCTCTGCCTGCCTCTCCCTCCAGCACACAGCTCAGGCCCAGCAAAGGGCTGGGGGAGCCCCAGCCTCTGCTTTTCCACCCTGCATCCCAGCGTGGAGCTCATCCCACGGGCTCCCCTTCGAGCCTGCAGGACAATGGTGTGCTTGCAAAGTCGGAGCAAAGACATCTCTGAGGTGCTCTGAGGGCTGGAAGGAGGTGAGGGGGCAGGGGAACATCCCCCTCTACACGATCCCTCTCCTTACCTAAAATCACGAGCATCGCTTTGATTAAAAATTCAGCTCTTCAGCTGCCGCGGCCACAGGGCAGGTCTGCGAAAGGTGGGATGCAGGGAGCGGTGCCCGAGCTGTTTCTCATCAATGAAAAATACTCCCCTTCGTCTGCGCCCTGGGTACATCCCAGCCCTGCCAGGAACCAGAGCCTGCACTGCCGCCCGATGGTGAGGAAGAGGAAGGGCCCTGCTGCAGGATGAAGAGATTTCTCCTCTAGGTTGCAGCATTTCCCGGGCTCAGGCTGGTTCTCACTGTCTTCTGGGGTGGATTTCCCATGGAACAGACTGCAGAGAGCACTGGTGAGGAGACACAGCCTTGCAGGGGGGGATGAAGGCATCCCTCAGCTTTCCTCGCCCAGGGATGCTCACTCAGGGACATCCTGAGCAGGGTACAGGCAGCAGCACCAGCTGGTCAGGAAGGCACAGAGCTGTGAACCCTGCCTGTCCCACATCTCCTGTGATCTCAGCAGGGTCACACCCAGCTGGGAGCTGGCTCTCCCGAGCCTCAGGTAGCTCTGTGGGATGTCCCTTGGTCTGAGGATGGATGGATACCAGGACCACCACCAGCCCAAAGTACTTTCCCTTCTCAGCTCAGCCTCTCAGGTTGCAGAGACACCTCTGAGCAAAGACACCTCCTCCTGAAGGGCCCTCCCGGGCTCAGCCCAGCAGGCAGGTAACCTGTGGCACACCCTAGGTCTCATCCATAGGGAATAAACTAAATGCCTGCCAGGGAAAGCACCAAGAGGTTGTCCAGGATGCTCCCAGTTCCAGCTGGGTGTTTTAGTCAGCAGGTCCAGGGAGCCTGAGGCTGAACCAGCTCTACCTGCAGCTTGAGCACACTCCAGGCTGGCTGCACCTCACTCCCTCTGGGTGTGAACAGCCCCCCTGTGCCCCCAGGAGACAGAGAACATTCCTTGCTCTCCATCCCAGGAGACACTGACCATTCTGGCACGTTCTGTACTATATTTTTAATAAATTAGCCCCAAACTCCATTTGTGTGGATAAAAATAGCACCAACGGCTCTGCCAAGCTGTTTTTCTCTTGGTTAACACATTCATCCAAGCTGTTCTATTTGTCTTTCCTCCACAGACTCATATTCTTCTGGATTCATTTTGTCAAACAAATTGCACAAGCTGGACTGCCCATTTACCCAGTGCTGTTTGATTACAGGGGTTATTTATGAAGCAGCAAGACATATGGCATTAAGCTTCTTAATAATAATAATAATGAGGGAAGGGAAGGGGGAAAGCACTAGAAGAGAGGAGGGGGAAAATGTTTTTTATTACAGACAAAAGCTCCTGCCATCGGTGATAAATTCCAGACACTTTTTCCAGTTGCTCTTCTGCTGCTGGAGTGATGGATGGCACGGGCAGCTCTGCTGCAGGAATGTGGCCACGGGCTGCAGGGAAAGGAGGGGAATGCTGGAGCATCCCCAGGTGGTGGGGCTGGCTCAGGTGTGCGGGGGCCACTGGGCACTTCCCTTCCCGGGAGGTGCAGGGACACCGAGCCCTGCGTTGGAACCTGATTCCCCCCCTTCTCTCTGATGGAGCCACTTATTCCTGAGGAGTTTGGGGCCACTCCTTTCACCACAAGCAGAGCCCAGCCGTGTCCCTGAAGGTGTCCCCCTCTGACCTGGCCGTGCTGGCTCTAATAGCAACTCCCTGCAATTCAATCAAAACGTCTTTCAAAGGAAGATGCTCGATTAAGGGCCTGGGAGACTTTGAAAGCGGAGTCATTCCTGCAAAAGGAAGGTAATTAACCTTTTTAACCGGTGGGCACTGATCTCAGCGTCTGGTGAAGAGAGGCAGCAGCAAACTCACTCCCACGGACACGGAGTGGAGCCCTGCCATGTTCCTGGAGACCCCAGGGAAAGGGCTGGGAACTGGACTTGGCACACACCGACCTTCAGAGCTCTCCCATCACCTCCTCCCTGGTGGGAGCAGTCTGGGCCATTGCCCTGGGCCAGAAGTGCCTTCTGCCTTCCCCCTCACCTCTGGTCCTCCCTTCTCACCTTGTCTCAAAAAAGGAAAACACACCAAACTTCCAATCACAGCAGCACCTGGAGATCATTCCTTAGCAGCCCTCAGTTCCCTCTCTGTCTTACAGGGAAGACCCTGGCAGTGGGATAAATGAGCCCAAACACTGAGACTAAAGGTTTTGCCCTGGCACATGCCAATGTTTTCTAGCACCAGCCCCAGCTCCTGCTCTCTGCTCCTCCTGGCACAGGTCAGGTGTGCCAGGCAGACAGAGTTAATCAGGCCCCGTTTGGGATTTCAATGAACTCCTGCATTTCATGGCCTGCATCCTAAACCTGCTCTCTAATTCCCCAAGGGAGAGGGATTTACACTTTCAATTTTATGTCTAGTTCGTTAATGGTCCATTACTGTCAAAAGGATCAGTAGCTGGAAGTTAAATCCGTCGGGATTTATGGTAAGGAGGAAGCAAAGGCTGCAGCAGAAAACATTCCAGGGAGGGCACAGGGAGCACAGAGGTGGAGTTTGGTGAGGTGGGGAACAGGAAAATATTGGATGATCAACACACAGCTGTGGTTAGCAGGGGTTGGAGATGGTTTTATAGGTCGAGGTAGCTCAGGTTGCAGCCAGGCAGGCAGCATAGCCCAGTGCTAAACCCTAAAATATATATATTTTTTATATATCTTTAAAAAATATATAAAAATAAATAAAATAAAACCCAATCAAAATAATAAATAAAAAATTAAAAATAATTAAAATAAATATAAAGAAAAGCAAAATATTAAAAGTAATTTAAAAGCTTAAAATAGATAGAAATAAGAATGAATCAAAATTAAAAAGGAAAATAAAAAATGAAAAATGGATTGAAATAAAAATTAAAAGAAATAAAGTTAAAAAATAAATAGAAATTGTGTAAAATGTAAGTCAAAAATAAATAAGAAAATAAAAATGTTAAAAGGGAAAGTAAGTTAAAAATTTTAATGCGTAAATAAAATTAGAAATAAATTAAAAACAAAAATAAAATAAATTGAAATTACGTAAAATATAAGTAAAAAATAAATACGAAAATAAAAGTATTAGAAATAAAAGTAAATTAAAAAATTTTAATACATAAATAAAATTAGAAATAAATTAAAGACGAAAATAAATTAAATTAAAATAAATCGAAATTAGATAAAATATAAGTAAAAAATAAATAAGAGAATGAAGATATTAGAAATAAAAGTAAATTAAAAAATTTTAATACAGAAATAAAATTAGAAATAAATTTAAAAATAAATTAATAATAAATTAAATTATTAATAAAATTAAATTAAAATAAATAAAATTACATAAAATATAAATAAAAATAAATAAGAAAATAAAAATATTAGAGATAAAAGTAAATAAAAAATTTAATAAGTAAAGAAAATTAGAAATAAATTTTAAAAATAAATTAATAATAAATTAAATTCATAATAAAATAAAATTAAAATAAATAAAATTACATAAAATATAAATAAAAATAAATAAGAAAATAAAAATATTAGAGATAAAAGTAAATAAAAAATTTAATAAGTAAAGAAAATTAGAAATAAATTTTAAAAATAAATTAATAATAAATTAAATTCATAATAAAATAAAATTAAAATAAATAAAATTACATAAAATATAAATAAAAATAAATAAGAAAATAAAAATATTAGAAAAATAATAAATAAAGTTTAAACATAAATTAAAATAAATTAAAATATTAGAAATAAAAATAAATAAAAATAAATAAAAATAAATAAAAATAAATAAAAATAAATAAAAATTAATAAAAATTAAGCAAACGCCGCCTTGCCAATGGCCTTCAGTCCATAGACAAATCCCAGGGCTCTTGGGTTGTAGGATGGCTTCTGTTCACCCTTACCTGTGCCCACCTGCCCAGCGCGGGGCAATGCTGCCCTCCCGTGCTGTCCGGAGGGATAACACCCGGACCGACAGCGCTCCCTGACCCCGCACCCCCGGCAGGGCCGCGGGCACCCCCGAAACGAGCCGGGGGACAGAGGTGCCCAACGTGCCGGCCGGGCACCCCCTCGCCCCGACAGCGGCCACACTTCCCACCAACACCCTCTGAACGCCCGCGCTCACCTGCACCCCACACCGAGCTCTTCTCTTCCCCTCCTCCTGGTTTGTTTTTTTTTTCAGCTGCTTTCAGTGGAAATTCCCTGGATTTTCCCGTGTTCTAGTGGAAAGTGGCCCTCATTGGAACTTTAATGCCTCCCCCAACTCGAACCACTGCGGGATTCCCCGATTCCCTCCTGTCTCTCCTGTATTACCAGGAGGAGCTGAGGAAGAATCCAGTGCTGTCAACTCACTGCTTTGCGTGAGGAGGACACACGGGCAGCCTTTGTTGGTCCTTCACACTCGATTAATTCGTATTTACAACGCTTTGCTTCGTCTGACTGGAGCTTTTTGTGATTTATTCCTAATATATTTCCAGAAATGCAGCCCTGGCCTGCCAGCACAGACAAAATAGGCTGTGGGTTGGTTCCTAGTGCTTGTTTACTATTCTTGGAGTAAACCAGCAGGTTTTGTTGTTCGTGGTGCTTAATAAATCCTTGTTTTGTTAAGTGGGTGTTTACATGTAAGTAGAGCCTTCCCCTGTGCCTGTGTGGATGCATGATTATAATAGCAATGTTTTCCTCTGACAGTCCATGTTTTTCATCTAATTCTTTCCCTGCCTTTCTCATTTTGCCCGTCTTTCTATCCCTGACTCTGATTTACACCAACAGAATATTCCATTTTGCCTTTGGTTGCAAATAATTTGCTCTTCAGGGTTTTGTTTTGTTTGGTTGTTTGGGTTTTTTTTTTTTTTTGTATTTACTAATATGTAGCCCCAGAAATAAATTACTGCTGTAAAACACTTCTTTCAAGTCACGAAATAGCAAGAAATAAAAGGAATCTTAGGGAATGAGTTGCTCAGGCTGGATTTGCTGCACCTGTGTGCTGTTAAGTGCCCCTCAGGTGCTGCCAAGGAGCCCCTGGCACACCAGGAACCCAGCTGGGATCCCTATAAATACCCTCCCACCAGCAGGTAGGGGAGGCTCACTGGCAGTGAAGGTGTTGCCCAAGCACATTTTAGTCCCTTTTGCTGGCACACTGAGAGCTGTTTGAGCTTGCTGAGTCAGCTGCAGGAGCACAGGTGATCCTCTCTCTGGCATAAAGCTGCTGGGACAAAGCTTCCTCCTTCAAACCCCAAACCAAACTGGAACACACCCGAATCAGCAGAGTGAACCTGCACTGATTCAGCATTTTGTGTTGGCACAGTGTGTCCAACCTGATAGCCTGGCTGTGAGCTTCCAGTTCCATTAAACATCAGACCTTTAACTCCTGAGAGTGGCTCTCTAGAAAAGATAATTAATGAATCAGATGTGGGAGCCCTGCTTTGCCTTGCTCAGGGATTCTTCTCGAGGCTCTTGAGTGCAGGAAGCTAAAGTGCACTGGAGCTGAGATCACTGGGTAGCTCACCACCTCACCTCCTGAAATACAATATAATTGTGGAATAACTTGAGTTGGAAGGGACCTTCTAAAGGTTACTTGGTCCAACCCCATACAACAAGCAGGAACACCTTTAACTTCAAGCAGGAACAACTTCAACTTCTGAGCAACTTCAGGTTGCTCAGAGCCCTCTCCAACTTGGCCTTGAATGTTTCCAGGAATGGGACATCCACGACCTGTGCCACTGTTTCACCACCCTTTTTTTTATATATAATCCAAATTGATTCTTTTTCAATTTAAAACCACCCCCCCTTATCCTAATCCCAGCCTGCCCTTTGCCTGCTGTTGCCAGTCTGGTCTTCAAAGCCTCTACTTTTAAATTAAATGCTTAGAAATGTGTTGTGGTGAGACCAGGCCGAGTTTGGAGGGTTTGGTGGAGGTTAGAATAGTTATCAGACTTTCTAGTGCAGGGAAGTTTGCTCTTTAGATCTTCTCTTTTTTTTTTTTTCCTGCCCTAGAATTTTACTTATTCGTGGGCTGATCAATGGTGTTTCTGACCTGCTCCTTAAGGCTTTTTTGCCAGTGTCTTGTTTAGAACTCTTGTGGTATTTTTTGTCTCTCAACACCATCTTTACAGGGGAGAAAGCATCTGGACCCCAGCATCCACAAAATCTCTCCAGGAACAGCAGCTGTGACTTCTGTTCTTGCCAGTCCTCCACGTCCTTTTTCATCAATAAAATGCTCTTTCAGTCTCTGTGGTTTACTGTTTTCCCTACACAGTTTTTCTTTTCTCACAGTCTCGTGATTCCACAGGACTTTTTTAACCTTTCCCCCTTCAGCTGCGGGTTCTGATGCTGTTGAGGTGCTTGTCTGTCTGCCCGTGGTGCTCCCAAACCCCGCGTTGTTACCGTGTTTTGGGGCAGCTGCACCGTGTGGGGCAGAGCTCCAGGCCAGCAACGCTCCCCTCTGACAAACCCACGTGAATTATCTGTGGTGAAAAGGGCAGTCAGTTGGCTGTGATCGAGTGCATCCTGGCAGAATTCCAAACCCCCTCAGGCATGGATGTTACACCTCGTGCTGTGTAGCTTCTGCTTCCCAACGTGCTCACATTCCCCCATCCACAGGGAGTGATTTCTTCCACTGAATGCAGACAAGGAGGCATTTACTTTTTGCAATAGGGACTTCAAGGGATTATTAAGTAAGTGTTGCCTTTACTTATCTGTTTTGGGTTGTTGGCACGTGGCACAGTCAACACTTCCCAGCTGTTCTCCCATGGATTCCTCAGCTCCAGAAAGGAGGTCTTCAGCTGGGATTGAGGTAAGTGGTGCTTCTTGCCCAAACTTTTAAAACATGCTGGAAGTGGCAGATAATAAAAATACTGCAGATAATAAAAATAAGTAATAAATAATAAGCGATCGATACCGGATAACAAATAATATGTAACAGATGCCACAGTTGTGACAGGGAGGTGATCCTCTTTCCACCACCCCAGCCAAACTGCAGCTATGGTTTATCTTTGTAGGTAAATGCTGGTGATGGGGTGAAGCAGCTACTTTTTCAAGCATTTGATGTACCAGTGTTGGAAACACTCCGTGCCGTGGCATAAATTAAATTATTGCCCTGTGTTTGCTGGAGGGCCTCCATAGCAGTGGTGCTGGTAAGTGTATTGCAGAGCCCTCACACCAGCACAGTTCTTTGGGTGCCTGGGTAACTTCTCACTGCTACAATCCTGATTTCTCCCCCCCTCCCCTTTAATTCCTGTCTTTTTTCTAGCATGCTTTATTGCTTCTCCTTACTGAAGCTCGGTGCTTCTTTCTGTCAGTGCTGCCTTTATCCACCATCTCTCCTATTCCAAATCAGAGGGTTGGTCTGGACTGAAAAATAATAAAAGGAAAAGGAAGCAATTTCTCAGGATGTTTGTTCCTGTGGCAAAACTGCTGCACAGGGCTATGAAGTGACCCACTTGCTGTCCCTGAAGGAGATGGTAGAAGGGATGGGGGACTCAGGCTTCCAGCTCTGCCACAAGCTGTGGGTTCTCCGAGGTTCTCTGGCAGAGCTGGCACAGGGTGTGGGCAGGCAGGGTGTCCCTGGGGCAGGAGGGGCAGGGGAAGCCCTTCCTCGCTCACCCCACCACGTGCTCCCATTGTCCCTCCAACAATGGGGGAGAGGAGGGAGCTCTGGAGCCGATGACACAACCCCCAGCCCGGGGAGCAGCTGCCTGGCTGCTCAAGGGATGCTCTGTGTGTGCCCAGGGTGCCAGCCAGGCCTCCTGGCAGCCTCAGTGAGCTCTGTCTGGTGCTAGAAAGGGGTAAGAACTGCCTTTTTTCTGCCATGGAATCACAGAATATCCACTGCCCCTCATGAAAATGGTGTAGGCTGTATTTAACCTGCTTCTCTCCAGCGTGAGGAGCTTCCCAGCTGCCTTGGAGCACAGGGGGACCCTTCAGGCAGCTGCTCCCAGTGGCTCTGGAACTATCCCTAGGAACCTGTGCGCTGAGAGTTAACCACCCTGGCCTACTGGTTTCTTCATGAATAAGGAATGCTAATAAACACTTTCCATTCCTTAAGGCCCAGCAGGTAGGAGGAGAAAATTCGGGGAAGCTATTTTGGTTTTCTGTAACTCGCATTAGTCATCTCTCCTGAGACAGAGAGGAGAGAGCTTGGCTGGGGATGGGGAGCAGAAGCAGGGCAGTGCTCCAGACCCCTTTCTCTGCCCAGCACCTTCCAGGGGGGCCCCCAGCAGCTTCTCCTTCCCCACACAGGTGAATTTCCCTAAAACAAAGGGGTTTAAAGTTGCTCTGGGAATCACCTGCCCATCAAGGGCTTCTAGTGCTGCCCAACCTGGTATCAGCCCCCGCAGGTACTCCCTGGTTTAAAAGGGGTGCTGATGTGTCACAGGTGGAGAAGGAGAGTTTCACTGTCTGAAGTGGCATCTTTTCCCATTTCCAGCCCTCTGACCATGTTAACTCCCATCTGGAGAGCCCATGGGATGTGGCACCCTTGCAGAGAGCTGGAACACACAGGTCCTCTGGCCACTGGTAGGAGATGGATCTGCAAACTCTGAGCTGGGAGGTGTTACCCTGCCAAACCTGCCTGGCTCAGCTGGCAGAGGTGCTTCTCCTTCCCCCAGGGATGAGTCTCGCTCTGTGCTCGGCAGAGATCAGGTTTGTGGGGCACGGTGCAGAAAGCAGCTCTCCCAAAAAACCCAGCCCCTGCCAGGCAGGATGTGATGGGAGGCAGCGAGGAGGAGGCTGCAGCAGGCAGCCAAGCACCCTTCCCACTCAGTCTGGGGAGCAGATGGAGCAGACTAAGGGCTCTGCACTTCAGTCAGCCTCCACTTCCAGCCTGAGTTGGCTCCCAGTGTCCTGGCTGGATCCCACAAGGACTCCAGCAGGAAGATTTTAGTGGCCTTGTGCTAGAGGTCACTCACTCCTGCAGGTGGATACCAGTCTGCTCTGCTCGGGCAGGAGAGCTGCACTGCTGGGATCTTGTCTGGTGGATGCCAACAGGGTGGAAAAGCAGCAGTGCCTGGTGAAGCAGGGATTTATTGTGTGGATACAGGACAACCTGTAGTGAACAGTCACTGCTGGCAGCCTCCCAAAAAAACCTCCCTGGAAGGTGAGGCCCC
Organism: Chiroxiphia lanceolata; assembly: GCF_009829145.1. Classification (NCBI taxonomy): domain Eukaryota; kingdom Metazoa; phylum Chordata; class Aves; order Passeriformes; family Pipridae; genus Chiroxiphia; species Chiroxiphia lanceolata. The sequence continues at coordinate 2,157,440 of NC_045659.1, read as the reverse complement.
ACGACAGGCAGGAGGTCACAACATCCCCTCTCTGCCTGGGTGTGAGCACAGAGCCAGGACTTTGCTGTGGAGCAGCCACAGGACAGGGTGTGCAGGCAAACAGGGAGGAGCTGACGGGAGAGAGGGATGTTCCTGCTGGCAGGGCTGGAACTGCTTCCTCACAGGCACTTCTTAGCCTCTGATTGCTGTTAGGCTGAGGTCTTCAGCCTCTGGGGCTTCTCTGTGCACAGGACACTGCCCTGAGGTAGGTAGAGGCTACCAAGGAGGAGCCCTGTGTGCTGTGTCAGAGCTGGGGCTCTGTGCCAGCCTGCTACCTCCTTTGCCAGGCTACTGGAAGCCCAGCAGACCCCAGGCCAGTGCTGCAGCAGGAGCCCTGCCTGCCCCTGTTTTCCATGGCTCCGTGCTGCGTGCAGGAAGGAGGGGAGCACAGTCTCCTCCACCCCTGCTCTGTGCAGCAGTGCCACAAAGCCCAGGGGCTTCTTATCTGGGCCATGCCACATTTAGCATCAGTGGGGCCTCACCGGGCTCCCAGGGGCCATCCTGTCCCTCCAATCAAGGGCAAAACTCCTCTGCAGCCTCCCTTGCTTGTCCCTCAAAGATGGGGTGGGACAGGGTTTGGCTTAGTGCAGTGAATCCTTTGCATCCCTCCTGTCAGCTGGGGCCTGGGCAGAGCAGGGGGTGCAGGGGCAGCTGAGCTGTGGGGTGAGCACCAGCCATGCCTGGGGCTGCCATCACTGCCAGATCTGCCAGATCAATAGCACTGATTTCCCCTCCTTTACTCTCCAAACCTGTAACTCCCAGCCCTAATGGCCTTGGGGGGGGGGGGGGGGTCAGGGGTCTCTCCCCAGCAGTGCTGCCCCCAGGTCCTGTTGTGTGGGTCCTGACATCTCCCCTCCCCAGGAATGAGCAGTGGTTGCTGTGTGGGCATCCTACTGCCACGCTGTGAGCAGGACCCAGAGTCTGCTGCAGGGAGAGACCTTCTAATTCCCCTGTTTGAGGTGGGCTGAGGGGCAGGGGAGAGATGTTCTTCTGGGGAAGGATGTGCATCCACCTTTCTCCCAGAAGAAGGGTGTCCCCTGCAGCAGGATGTCCTTGGGCAAGGCCAGGTTTTAATTGCTGCAGCATCACCAGACACCCGAGTCATGGATCCCCTCAGTGCCTCTGCTCCCACCCTGCCTCCTGCAGCTACTGGGGACAGTCCCTGAGCCACCAGCAGCAGTGAATCTCCCCCAAGGACTCCCCACACGCCCTGGCTTTCTCTCCAGAGAGGAGAGTTTGGCTGATCTGAGCTCCTAGGGGAGCTGTCTGTGCCTGCTGGTCCGTCTGTCCTGCCGCATCCCCTCCTGCCGGTGTCTGCACTGCTGTGCTGCACTGTGCCTGTTTGCCTGCCTCCTTGCCCCTCTTCATTCTTGGCTGTGTGTCTCCCTGCCTGCCACCTGACACTGCAAAATCTGCCTGCCCCCCCTCTCCATTTGCCTGTCATTATTAGGATTTTTACTCCCCACCCTTTTCTTTGGCCGCCATCCGGAGGCCTCTGCATTAGGTGTGACTTAGGCACTGCTTTTCCCTGGCTTACAGAGAGCAGCCAGGCTGCAATCTGCAGCAAAAGGACTGTCCAGAGAGAGAACCTCTGCAAGGAGCCTCCTGCAAACGCCTGAGCAGGACACTGGCTGCCAGCACTGCCCAGAAACTGCACACTCACGCCTGCCTGCACAGCACCACAGCCAGGGACTGAGAGGCTGCCGAAATCTCTTGCAGTGGGACTTGGGCAAAAAAAAAAAATCCAGAAAGCCAGTCCTTGCAGCTTGAATTCCCTGGTTGCCTGTGGGATAGCTGGGGGTGAGGGTGGGGGTGTGGAGGAGATGTGAGGCTGGATGTAAAGAGGACTGGGGTGTGTGTGTGTGGTTGCATGTGCTGCCCCACATCACAGCTGTGTTTGGATACAGACCTTGTGCTTGCAATTTTTCCACTCTGACAACACTGCAACGTGCCTCTTGTGTCTGTCTCCTTGCCTTGCATCCATCTGCTCCCAGTCTTGTTATCTTTCTGTGTCAGTTTGCCAGACCTTTAATCACATCCATAGGCAGCCCCACCAGTCTGGGCCATCCTAGGTCACCAGTGTGATGTGTCCCTGTGCTGCCACCGTGACACACCAGCACCTTTGACACCCAGCTGCCACAACAGACAGGGTCAGGCCTTTTCCCTCCCCATGGCAGCACACTGGAACCCTGCTGCACACTCCCAGGACATCACAGGCCTCCCTGGCCAGCCTGGGGGTCCGTCCCCATCTGGGCCAACCCAGGTGCAGCCAGAGCCAAGCTTTTGTAGAATTAGCAACCCCCCCCTGCACAGCCAGCTTGCAAAACCTCAGCACTAGAGTGTCACCTGGGATCAGGTTCTGCTGGAGCAGAATATGACTTTTCATATCCACTTTCACAGCGTCAGCCCTCCATGCAGAGCCCAGCTGGGAGTGTGGGAGGAGGTGAGGACAGGGCAGCCCATCCTGAGTCCCTCTGTGTCTTCCTGGGATGCCTTGGGACCCAAACTCCCAGGCAGAGCAGCTCCCTCTCTTGTCATTTCCACCCTTCCCCGAGAGCAGGGAAGAGGTCTCTTCTCAGGCTGTTTTCTGGATCCAAAGGCATTTTACCTGTGCAGAAGCAGCTCTGTTTATCTCCTTCCCAACCATGTGCTGACAGGAGCCTGTGGGGAGCAAACCCTTCCTGTGCCTTCACTGCCACCAGCCCCAGACCTCAAAGTGATCGTTTGTGGCCAGTGGCACCACAGACAGAGCTTGTAGATGTGACGTTTGGGGATATGGCTTAGTGATGGCCTTGGCAGTGCTGGGTTAACAGTTGAATTCGATGCTCTTAAAGGTCTTTCCCAGCCTGACTAACTCTGTGATTCAGCTGTGTGTCCTGCTGTTCCCACGACCATTTTGGAGGAAACCTGTGTCACACAGCTCTTTGGTGACTTGGTGCAGACTGGTTTTGCTGGGGACCCGAGCTCAACTCACTTGGTGAGGGGGGATGGCATTGCCCCCCTCCTCAGCAAAGCCCACGCCAAGCTCTTCTTCCCCCTTCCCAACCTTTCCCAGCAAAACACCTCCCACGCTGCCGGGAAGGATGAGGGTTGGCAGCCCTTCTCCAAAACGATGTTCCCATAGCAATGGGAATGTGTCGCCCTTTCTGGGAAAGATAAGGGGGGGGGGGGGGGCAACGGGACCCTCCGCATCACTGCGCGCCCCTGGGGCGGGGCGGGGGGTGTCTGAGTCCCGCAGAGGCAGGGCCCCCCCCGCACCGCCCCCCGCCGCAGGGCCGGGGGCCGAGCCTCAGTGACGCCTCCCGGTCCCCATTCGCTGGGTCCGCCCGCCCAGCCCTGCCCAGACTGCGGGAGCGGCGCGCCCACAGCCCCGCCGGGCAGCCCCGGACAGCGCCGGCAGCCCCGCAGGCAGCGGGCAGCACCGGACAGCGCCCGCAGGTAGGCACCGCACCGGCCCGCACCGCGCCGGGAGCCGCTGCGGGGATGCGCTGCTGGGATGCGCTGCTGGGATGCGCTGCTGGGATGCGCTGCTGGCATCAGCTCTTGGGAACGGGGCGCACCGCGGGGAGGGTCGCGCGTGGCATCTCGCCCCTCGCCCCGGGAGATGCTCGGGGGTGGGCGGGGGACGCACTCAGGTTTTCGCGGCGGTGCCGGTGCCCCCCCGCCCCGACAGCCCGGCTCGGGACTGCGGCATTCCCGGTGGGCGCGCCCCCGCGCACGCCCGCAACAGCAGCCGCGTTCCCGCTCCGCGGTGCTGCGGGGGTGGGTGGGTGGGGAAGCTCGACCCCCTTCGTCCCCCCGAGCCCTCCTGCCCCTCGCCAGGGTCGCCTGGCTCGCTGGTGCCCCGCGGGGTCCCCGTGTACCCCCCCGGCACGGTTCCTGCGGGTCGTGGTTTCTCTCAGCCCGTCAGCCTGGCTCTGCAGCCCCCCCATCCCCATTCCCATCCCCATTCCCATCCCCATCCCATCCCCATTCCCATCCCCGCGGCTCGTTTTTCACCCTTAGCCTGCCACTGTGGTGGGCACAGGGGGAGGTGAGTGGGTACCACCGTGGTGTGACCCCTGAGCGGTTGGAGGTTGTGCTGGGAAGCTTTGCCCCCTGCAAGAGCTGGAGTCCCTCCAATGCTGCCGTGCTCCCGAGCCCTGTCCCTACACCAAACCCTTGGGATCATGCAGGAGTGAGGGTTACCTGGATAGCTCTGCTGTCAGGAGGACAGGAAGGGTCCAGGGGCTCCTGAACCCAGAGCCTGGAAGATGTCAGTGCTTTGGGGCATAGATGGGAGGAAGATCCCTCTCTGGGAGCTTATTTGCACTGATTTTCTGGAGGAAAGACTGCCTGTGACCTAGATAGTGTTCCAGGACATTCAGAGAGGAATGGGAAATGACAAAGCAGGGGACAGGGGAGCAGTTTCTAGATACTCAGAGGAGACTCAAGTTGTCCCTTCCATCATGCCTTTGCCCTGATTTTCGATCTCTTGTTTGTCAAGACCAAGTAGAATGGAATTTTGCTTCCTGGCCAAGGTTTTGAGGTTGTGGATAAAGAGATTTTTGAGAGCTTCAGAGTGAGCAAATGGGTTTGGTATTTCCTCCTTGAATGTTATATGAAAGACCCAAAAATTGCTAAATAAAAAAGATCCATCTGGCTGCAGTGCAGGCGATTCCTGGCTCTTCCCTCGATGCTCAGCCAAGCTCAGAGGGAGCAAACTGAGGGTCTGCTGCCCCCTCTGCCAGCCTGGGGTACCAGGAGGGTGGCGATTCACCTCCCCCTCTTGGAGCTGGCCCCACATGCCCAGCCCAGAGGAGTGACTGCGGGGTGCTCGGCGTGTCCTTCAGCCTCCCCCGCCCTCTCCCCTCCCTCCTTTCCGCAGATCTGCGGCTGGATTCCCCACGCGGCTGCTTGGCCAGGCTGCAAACCTCTAATTGCTTCCTCGTGGCTGGATTGGGCTGATTGGAACCAGCAGCCCCGGCGTTTTGATGGCACATCCACGAGCCCCTTACCCACACGCACACACCCTGGAGAGAGACGGGCACCCCCGGGCAGGGACCCCGGGGGTGATGCTGCCACACAAAACCCTCCCTGCCCGTGGCTGGGCAGGCTCAGTGCAGCTCCTGGGGGCTCGGTGCCATCCTTCAGCGGTCTTGGCTCCCTGTCCAGCTGCTGTGTCCCTCCTTCCCGCTGCTCTTGGCCCCTTTCCCTCCACTGCATCGCAGTGACTCATCCTTGCTGAGCTCACCCGCTGGAGCCGCGGGGGGGGGGCTGGCAGGGCGGGCGCCTGCCGGTGCCTGGAGAGGGTCCTTCACCTAGAAACCCCCTCCCTGCAAGCACAGACCTCTGGACAAGGTGTGCAGGCCCCCATCAGTTCCCCTGTTCAAACCTTGGCTGGGCATGGGGCAGAAGGGGGGAAGGCAGCATAGACAGGCCTTGCTGCAGGTCTGTGCCACACGCATTTGGTGTCCGCTGGGGGGATCCAGACAGGGAAAAGAGAGAGTGGATGGGGCATCATTGCCTGAGGATGTGGAAAGGTGATGCTGGGCAGACACACAGTGCCTGGTTCCCCAGCTCACTGCAGTACCAGCCAGTCTCTGTGCAGTGAACCAGACGTCATGATGAGGAGAGAGCAGGCTGTGGAGCATCACTGGTGTAAGAAGGGCACATTCCTGCACATTCCTGCACCAGAGAGTGCCCACATCTGTGTGCCGGGGCCATGGCCTGACTAACTGCCTCTCTCTCTCTCTCTCTCCCTGCCCAGGCTCCCCTCTCAGAGACAGCCCCCGGGGGGCACCTCAGAGACAACAAGATGAACCCCACTGTCGGCATCGCTGTCATCCTGACAGGTACAGCTGGCAGAGCACACCCCTCCCTGCTCCCCCGGCCCAGAGCAGCCAGGCCAGGGCCTGGAGGCTGCATGGGCACCCCCAGAGCTCGCTGTTCCCTGTCCAGCTCCCTCCTGCCTCTCTCCCAGTCCTCCAGGCCGCCCACTGTCAGATGATCAAGGACCTGAGTGCCTGCCTGCTGGGGCAGAACCTGCGCGTGGACTGTCGCTACGAGAACAAAACCAGCAACCCCCTGACCTACGAGTTCAGCATCACCAAGGACAACAGGAAGCACGTCATCCACAGCACCATCAGCGTCTCGGAGAACATCTACCGGAGCCGGGCCAACGTCACCATGCACAAGAACCTGGTGTGCCTCCACCTGCAGAGCTTCACCACCAGCGACGAGGGCGTCTACATGTGCGAGCTGAGGGCCACCAACGACTACACCGGCAACCAGATACGGAACATCACCGTCATCAAAGGTGAGGGGGGCAGTGGCACCTGCCCGTCATTCTGCCTCCCCTTCCCACCCTCTCCTTGGCTTGGCAGGGCCAGCAGAGAAAACGCAACACCCAAACCCTCCCCGACCCCCGTAAAGGTTTCCCAGCCCTTCCTACTGCACCCCCAGAGATGGGCTCACTCTGCCCCATCTCAGACTGCTTATCCTGCCTCTCTTGGGTCCCACCTCGGGTACATCACCCAGGTGTCCTTCCACAGAGAGGACAGTGGGGATTTTCCACACCTACGTCCCACAGGAGCAGCCCTCCAGCTGCAGAGCCCTTCATTTCACCTGGCACCCACCCCCTTGTCACCTCAGCCAGGCACAGGCAGGGTTATGCCTCCCAGGGTCCCCCAAATCCTTGCTGCAACGTGATGGGAGGGAAACAGGCAAGGGGCCTGCATTTCTGTGACAGAGAAAAGGCGAGAAGCTGTGCCCCAGCACCATCATAACACCCTGCTCCCGAAGGATTTCACTGCTGCTCTTCTCTCCCTCCCTGTTCCTTCCCTCCACAGACAAACTGGAGAAATGCGCCGGCTTCAGCCTCTTGATCCAGAACACCTCGTGGCTCCTGCTGCTCCTCCTCTCCCTGCCTCTCCTGCAAGCCGTGGACTTCGTGTCCCTGTGAGAGGAGAAGCCCCAGGCGCGCACACACCCGCCCAGGCACGCGCACACCCACACACACCGAGCCCCCCCAGCCGACCCGCCTCCCCCGCCAGGCCGCAGCCCCCCCGGGAAAAAAAAGAGAAGCCGACCCGTCTGGAAGCCGTGAAAGCTCTCTGTGTTATCTCTATATAGCCGTGTATCTAACGCTCCCCACCGCCATCCCACGCGCACAGTGCCCCGCTCCGGAGCATGGCGGGCTCTGCTAAGGCAGCGTTGTTGCTTCTCCCGTCGTGCCCTCCCCGCTCCGCAGGCTGGCTGGTTTTGCTCGTGCTGGGAGCGCTGGAGCCTCAGGCTCGCTTGTCCCGTCCCTTTAACTTTTGGGGTTTGCCCGTTCTCCACTGGATTGGCAGGTAAGAGAGGGAGGGGTGGGTGGTGCGACAGCGTGCGGAGGGTCCCCGTGGTTGGTGCTGTGCCCGCAGCCCCCCGAGGTGACGGGGCTGTCGGTGTCCCCACCTGCCCTGCCCGCCAGCCAGGTGACTGATTCCTCATCCTGCTCCTCGCCCTGAGTCACCCCGAAATGCCACGGCTGGGAGTGGGCACGAGGCGAATCCTGCCTCGGAGCCAGCAGGGAGGAGCAGAGAGGGGCAGCCATGGGATGCTGGGCCTGGCCAGGCTGGGAGGAGAAAAGGGAGCAGGTCTAGGAGACACCTGTGAAAGTCCCCCCTGCCTCCTCGGGGTTCCTCTGGGGCCCTGGGAGCAGGTTCACTGCAAATGTGCTCTGGCAACAAGTTTTTCCTAATCTGTTTCTTGCAGCTGAGCTGGAAGCGAGGCCTCCTCCAGACACCATCTGGTACCTTTGGGCTGCCCGAGCCAGAGCCACCACTTGCTCTCCCCGGGGACCAGCCCTTAGCTGTGACGAGAGAGTTGCTGCCAGCACCCGCTCGCAGTGGAGGCAAGCAGAGCCTCTCTGAGCTAGACACAGCCCTGCCCTCGCCCCCACTGCCCTCCCCAGGGCTCCCAGAGCTGCATCCAGGCTGCTGGGGAGGGGGCTCCCCTTTGGGAGTGTGACCCTAGGGTCTCTGCAGGGACTCAATGTCTTCCCAAGGGAACAACTTGGGGTCCCAATCCTTCCCCATGGGTAGGGTCAGCAGTCTTCCAGTCCCATGTGCCCCCTCCCTCCTCCCTTCCAGCATTTCCCTGTCTCCATTTAAGAGCAGAAGAAGGACCTAAGTGCAGCCCAGCTCTTGCCCACCACCTCAGTGAGGCCGGGATGATCCCAGGGGTTGGGAGAGGGATTCCCAGCACGGCCCACATCCGCCAGCCCAGGGCTGCCCCGATGCCCACGGGACCCCGAGGAGCCTCCCAGGGGAGAGCACAGGGAGGGGGAGGCTCAGGCAGGAGCACCCACACCCACGGGGGTGAACCCCAGCGCTGCTGAGCCGCTTGTGCAGCCCGGGCTGTGCCACCGCGGCGTGGAGCAATTCACAGCAGCCGCTGCCCCACTCCCTGCTCCTCTCCAGCTGCCTCCTGCCCCCGTGCCCCTTCCCAGCCCGTCCCTGCCTGCTTGCTTGCTGTCTAGTGCTGCTGAGGCCGTGTATAGCTGAGGGCTGGCTGTGCCCAGCTCCCTGGGCGTGCTGGTGAGCGCCGGGGCGGGCGCAGGGCCCAGCGGCAGAGCGCGGACGCGTCTCGAGTCTCTTCATTTTTTTGGTGAACATTTGTAGTTGTTTCCACAGCTTTGTCGTCAGAGAAATGATTCTGTTGAAGGGATGGTGATAAAAACAAAAAAAAAAAACAAAAAAAAAAAAGGAGGAAGAAAAGGAAAAAAAAAAAAGAACCCTTACGAAAAGCAACAACGAAAAGAAAATGAGTATCATGCAGGAGTGTTCCTCTCTGTCTGCACAATAAAACCCTTCCTTAGGTTGTGTGTTGGAGCCACGGGCACCTGTGTGTGAGGTGGGGGGACGAGGGGCTGTGGTGGGGCTGGGCTCCAGCCTGTACCAAGGGCAGGGACAGCCTGTGCCCTCAGCACCCTGGATGAGGGGTACAGCCCCCAGCATGCCTCCTCCAGGCTTCCAGCACCCCAATCCCTGCGGGAGAGAAGCAGGCAGGGGGGTAAGACTCACCCCCCCTGAGGAGGGTGACCCCCTCCTGCCCATCTGGAGCACAGACCCCTGTGCCCAGACCCCCATTCCCATACCTGTCCCTATCCCCCCAGCTCCATCCCAGGGGTCCCCCCTTCCGCCCATTGTGCCAGCAGGGAGGCAAAGTAGGGGACCCCAGGTCTGTTCCTGACCTATCCATCTTCTGGAGCGGGAATTACCAGGCTGGGAGCACGCATGGGAGCAGGGCTTGGTGCGCACATGTCCCAAAAATCCTGTGCCTGTCACGCCGGTGTCCTGCCTGTGCCCCTGTGCCCACACTGCCTGTGGGGCTGCCGAGGGATCCCGTGTCCTCTGGAGCAGCCAGAGCAGTCACTGCTCCTTGCCCAGGGTCACGACGCCACCCTGGCACCGTGGGACACGCTCGCCCTCCGTTTGGGAGCAGCCACCACCCCCTAACACCATTGGTGACCCGGCACAGCCTCCCAGAGTGACGCCCGGACGCGTCCCTCGCGTGTCCCTCCCTGTTTGAGAGTTGGAGCCGGGCGGGAGATGCCACCGTAATTAGGTCCCTCCTCATTAGCCGCGGCAGGTGCTCGCTGAGTCACGGCCGGGCAGGTGCCGCCGTTCCCTGGGCGGGTCGGGCGTCGGGGAGCGGTGCCGGGCGGGTGTCCCTGTGTCCCCCTGGATCCGTCAGGAATGGCCATGCCACTCCGGCTGCCCCGTGCCCACCTTTGCGGCAGCCTTAGCGGGCTCTTCCCCCTCTGGCTTTCCCCAAGAGGGGCAAAACCCAGACCAACCCATCCCCTCACCCTCGAGCTCTGCTCCATGGCAGCCATGGACACCCCTTTCTCCTGCCTCCACACCAAGTTGTGTCCCACCCCGCTCCCTCTCTTAACCCTTCATCTATCCTTTCCTTCTCGGACCTCCATCTCCCTCCCCAAATCCCTCCCTTCCCCACACTTACCCTGGGTCATCCTCCTTCATTCCCACAGCCCCCGCGGCCCCCGCAGCCTCTCCCCTCCCGGCACCCCCTTGCCGTGAGCCACCAGCCCACCCCGGGTTCACGTCCCCTTTAAGCCTCCCCGGGCTGGAATGCGAGAGGAGCATTTCAGCGCCCTGTGAGGTCAGATAAAGACACTATATTTATCTGGCCGGTAACCTGAGCCCTGAATTTCTGCGGTGGCATTTTTTTTTACGTGTGGCCCCACAGCCCTCGGGCTCGGCCCCCTCCAGCCACGGCGCTCGCTCACAGGGTAGAGGGGCTGAGCTGGGGGTGCCCTGTCCCCTCCAAAGAGCACTGCTGCTGCCCGTCTCCACGTCTCCCATCTCTGGGACCAGGGGAAGATCCCAAAGGAGGCAGGATCAGCCCCGTGGGCATCACCTCATGCCTGGATGTTCGTCCCCCTGACCAGCCATCGGCCACCCGCCCCACACGCAGGTGAGTGGAGGAGGTGGAGGGGACACAACCCTGGGGAGGGGGGCTCAGAGACAGACAAAACCGCCCCCCCTCTTCCTCCATCTGCATAAAACTGCCGGGGAGAGGTTTCTCTCCAGGTTCAGGGTTCACACACAAAAAACTTGGCAGCTCCCCAGCAGCCTCCTCGTCCCCCCGGCGCGGGCAGAGCCTCCTGCCCGGGGGTCCCTTCTTTTTTTCTTGCACCCACAGACCTCAAAGCAATAACACATCGTGCCCTGGGTCTTATGCCAGGGTTCCCCGTGGGTTTGGGGTTTTGCTGCCCGGGGGGTGGCCCGGGAGGGGTGAGCAGCAGGTTGTGCAGCCAGGTGGGGATGTGTCAGCAGCACCGAGTGAGTCCGGGGCGGTGACTCCCAGCCAGCACATGTGGTGTGAGTTTAGAGGGTTCTCAGGCCCAGGGTTGGCAGGGGAAGGGCCCTGGCCGGGCTGGCCTCAGCTGCCTGAGCCACCTTGGGCAGTGCCCATCGTTCTGGGGGGTGGGAGTGCTGGGGGGGCACAGGGGAAGAGCACTGGGGTCCCCATCTGTTGACAGGGTGACTCCAGCTCCTTGTAGGGAGCAAACATTTTGCGGCACATTCTCCCCAGGGCTTCTCGGGGCCACTTTCCCTAGAGGGAGATGGAATCCCGGAGGGATCCCTTGCCTTGTGCCCCTCGGGGAATGTGCAGGAGGCTGTCCCACCCCTCTGGCACTCTCAGCTGGACATGGAGCCCCTCCATCCGAAACCTGTACACGGGAGCACACAAAGTGCCTCACACAGGGTCCCCACTCTGCCTCTGCCGGGAGCTCCCACGTAACCTCCAGGCTGGGACATTGTGTCTCAGGGGACAGGGGACACAGCTCCAAGCCTGTGTAAGTGAGAAGCAGCTGAGCTGTGACACCTTGGATGGAGCCAGCGCTGTGTAAGCTGAGCTGAGCTCGCTCTGGGGCTCTGTGGCCACCGAGGGGGACAGCAGCCACTGGGCACAGGCAGGACAGAGGGGACAGCTGCCACCGGGCACAGGCAGGAGAGAAGGGTCAGCTGCCACTGGCCATGGGCAGGAGGAGAGAGAGGGCAGCTGCCACCAGGCATGGGCATGGCAGCAGCTGGGGACAGAGCAGGGTCTCTGCTCCTCTGCCTCCAGGGTGAAGGATTTGCCTCCCCTCTTTGAGCTGAGCTTCCCACTGGGAACGCTGGTAGAGCTGGAGGCCAGGGTAGGACTCCTCAGCCCTCCAAGCAGTCCCAGGGTGTCCTGCTGCCATGTCCTGGCGCTGGCTCCTGCCTGGCCACGTGAGTGCAGACCGGACATTCCTGTGCCTCAGCTTCTCCTGACACCTCGGGAGGATGATGAGGGAGCAGGAGGGCTGACTCAGCCGTGCCAGCCCCAGGGCTTTGCCAGGCAGCAGGAAAGCTCAGCACTGTGACAGGCAGGGAGGGGCCAGGAGCCCAGGAAACACTGGGAGGACCCGAGGTTTTCTCACACCCCAGTCAGCTCCTGCGGCTCCTGGCACACTCCGCTCTCCCTCTGCCCTGGGATACACTTGGATGTGACGTGGGGACTCGGCAGCACGGGCAGTCCTAGCAGATGTGACGTTCCTCCATGGTAAGACCTCTCCTCCCAAGAGATGGGGTAGCTGCCGTGTCTGGAGCTGGGTCCTGCTCCTGGGCCCCTCATCCCTCCAGCAGCTCCCCCACATTCCCAGGCACCTGCTGCCCTGTGGAAACCTGTCCTGCTGCCAGAGAGCACCTGCTGCCCTCCTGCTTCCAAACTGGAGGCTCTCCTGATGCTGCCAGTGTCAGTGTTGGCACGGCACAGTGGGAGATCACGAGCAACACTGGCACTGGGTGATGGCACAGGGTGCTGTCAGAGAGCACGGGCACTGCTGGCAGTGGGTGATGGCATGGGGCTGTCCCAGCACTCAGATCGTCTCTGCTGGCGAGGGGGACAAGGATCAGGGATAGCCCAGACAGGGTCCTGTGCCAGGCTACTCCGTGCCCCAGCAGGGCAGGCAGCCAGGCACGAGCATACAGAGCCGAGGGGCTCTGCCACGTTCATTCTGGCACTTGCAGAGAGTGCCAGTCCCTTGGCTGGGGTCCCACATCTCTCCAAACAAGATTCCCTCATTGTCTATGTCAAATCCTGACTGGCAGAACCTCTCCTGGGCCTTCACTCCTGGTGAGGGCAGCGGCAGCCTGGCTGGGGAGAGCCGGGTGTTTCGTGGAGTCCCTGCCTGGGAGCAGGTTATTCACCCTCCAGCCTCTGTTCCCAAACAGGTCTGTGTGCTCCACCTTGCTCCTGCTTGTAAATATTTCCCTCTCCACTGTGGGATGTGGTTGTTCCCTGGGCAATAACAACAGCACCCGGGATGCTGGAAAGCCCAGGGCTGTCTGCCAGGAGGCCATGGGTGCTTCTCACCACCCTCTCCTAAAAGCAATTCCAGGGTGTTTCCACACTGGGGTCAGACCCCGGGGCTGTGAGCAGGAGGCTGGGCTCCCCCAGGATCAGGCAGGGAGTGACGAGCTGGGATCCAGCGCCCATCCCCAATCCTGGATGCACCCTGTGTGCTGCCGGGACCGTGCGAGGGACGGGCCAGGCACAGGCTCTGTCACCTCCCAGCTTGGAGCCAGGCCAGAGCCCGCCCCGGCTGGGCTGGGAAAAGCCTGTGAATCAGGGTCATCTCCCGGGTGACTGGAGACTCTGGGAGCCACATGAGCCACTGTCCTGCCAGGGAAGGGACACCAGGCACGGGGGGAGCTGAGCACCAGCACCACCAGGACAGAGGAGCTCGGCTGGGGTCCTGCCTGCCCCGGTGCCACCCACAGCCCCAGGACAGGTAGGGAACCAGCCTCGGCGTGGGTGCTGAGGGAAAACTTTCCTCCAGCTCCACACAGCCCGTGTTTGCGGGCGCTGGAGGCTGCTGGCTGCCACACTGCCCTGTCCCTGCTCCGGGCTGCCTCTGGGTGCCTCTGTCCCTGTCCCCTGTGTGCTCCTCTCCTGTCCTGTGTGGGTGCCATGGGGCAGAAGACCCCTGCTGTCTGTGGGGACCGAGTGCTGGGGTGTTGCCCACCCTTACAGCCTGGCCCTGCCTGGAGGGTGGGGGCACAGACATCACCTCAACAGGAAGACTCGTCTTGAATTACTGATGGGAGGCTCCCGGGGCACAGCTGTGGCAGGGAGATGGGCAGGCTGCTCGGGTCCTGACCTTGCCTCAGTTTCCCTTTCAGTTTGTTGGCAGCAAACTGAAATGCCAGCCCCCTGCCAAGCCCCAACACCCACTCTGAATAACTCAGGGAAGGTTCTGGGCTGGCTGGATCAGTCCATCCAACCTACCTGTCTTGGGCAGAGCTGAGCCTAAGCAACGGGACTGTGACCAGGTGACCACCTCCCATCTAGAGGAGGCACTGGGGACACCTCTCCAGCCATGGGACAGTGTGTCAGGGAGGCCAGGGCTGGGGCAGGCATGACTGCTGCAGTCCCTTGGCTTGGGTGTCTGTGGGTCCTGGAATGCTGGGTGCCCTGGCTGTGCCCTGGGGCTCCCTTCTGCAGTGTGAGGTGCCTGAAGGCTCATGGGTGGCAGTGCCAGCTGAGTCCTGCTGCCCCAGGCTCTTCAGGAACGCTGACAGGTGGCAGGAACCACGGCCACACTCCACCCCACAGCACCCCTCATCCCCTGGATTCCCTGTCCCAGGGTGTTCTAGGACAGCGGGCTGCTGGGTGGGTGGTGGTGATGGGTGCCCCATTGTGCTGACCACGGCCTTTGAAAGCTGACCCCTGGGCTCTTCTCTTGCAGTCGATGCCTCCAGGAGAGCCCTCTGAGCCCCAGCCTGCAGCATGTCCCAGCTCTCCTCCACCCTGAAGCGCTACGTGGACTCCTCCCGCTACACCGAGACCACCTACAGCAAAGTGCCCAGCGGGTACAGCTCCTACAGCTCCTATGGATCCACCCTGTCCTACGCAGACAGCGATAAAATCGGCTTCAAAGCCAGCTACCTGGGCTCCCCCCGCTACCACCACGCGGGGCTGTCCCCGACCAGCGGCTATGACAGGCTGCCCCTGTACCCCGACCCCAGCATCCGCCTGAGCCCCTCCTACATCCGCGCCCAGCCCCGGCCGCCCGGCGGGGGGCTGAGCGGGGGGGGCTGCTACTCCTTCACAGGGACCCCCACCAGCCCCACGGGCTACCTGCCCGCCGCAGCGCCCCTGAGCCGCCACAAATCCATCAGCCACTCGGACCTGGCGCGGGAGTTCTCGGGGCTGCACACCTCAGACAGCGCCTACGCGCCCGCCCGCGCCCGGCAGGAGCCCGGCGCCCTGCAGGGGCTCTACGAGGCTGCCACCCACTCCGACTACGTCCGTGGGTACCTGGAGAGCTACGGGAGGAAAAGCAACCACGGCAGCCTCTCTGCTGGCCACCTCGGCCCCTCTCAGGCCAGCCTGGGCTCGGCCCTGCCGCCCTCGGGCACCCGCTGTGCCAGCCAGCCCTGCGAGAGGAGCGACGACCCCTGCGATGTGCCCGCCCAGGACCCCACGGTACGTGGGGCTGGCTGGGGGCGGGGGGCTCAGCTGTGTTGTGCTGTGGGTACACGGTCCGTGGTTGTGCTCACCCAGGGAACCCGAGCGCTGGTGCTCTCCCTGGGAATGTCCATGTGTTGTGCTGTCCCGGGCCTCAGTTTCTGTGCCTGTCCCTCCGAGATGCCCTTGCTGGCGCAGCAGTGCCGGGCTGGAGCTGCTGAGGCAGCCCGTGTGCCGCCAGGAGGGTGTCCTCTGAGGGCTGTGCTCACCAGACACACTGCTGGGAACAAACCTCACCCAGTGGCTGAGGGTGCCCACGTCCTGGCAGGACTGTGCCCGCTGCACCTTTCTGTGTGTGTGTGACCCGTGGGTGATGGCCCCTGCCCGAGGAGGGGCTTCCTGCTGCCTCATCCCGGCTCGAGAAGGTGACATGACCAGGCTGGGCACTCGTCCTGCTGGGATGGCTGGTTTGGCTGGTGCTGGCTCTGCCACAGTGAGTCGGTGCCCAGTCAGGTTGCTCACTGGTGCCCAGTGATGCCAGTCCCCTGGCATGATCCATTGCTGCCATCTCGGGGCCCTGTGCCCCAGCCCCTGTGGCAGCAGCAGTTTCCCTGTGGCAGTGCTGCTCTGGGCAGGGTCACCCAGGGTGACAGGCACTCCATGTCCCAGGTACCCCCCGGTGCTGCAGCAGCCCCAGGGCCCCTGCCCAGGCCGGGAGTAGGAGTCACACACAGCCCAGCTCGGGTGTGCAAGGGGAGCAGCCTGGTAATTTTCCACTCAGGTTTCCTTCCAAGATCTGGTCAGGCTGTGCCTGCTGTGTCTCCCACTTTGTTTCCATTCCCCCCCGGTGGAGGCTGGTCTGCCCCAGCCCAGCGTCTGACCTGCCCTTTGCTTCCCTGCGTCTCTGTCCCACTGACATCTGCCAAACTGTGAGGAAAAGTGCTGGACAATTCTTTTCTTCTTTCCTGGGAGCAGGACAGGAACCTCTTTCCCTCTGTAGCCAGTGTTCACACATCCCTCACCGTGCCCTTTCCCCTGTGCCCCTTCCACCACAGAACCAGCTGCACTGCAGTGCCAGCAGCACCCTGCCTTGGTGTGGGACCCCCTGTGCCCACCTCCCTGATCCCTGGGGCAAGGGAGCAGGTTGGGGAGCTGGGAGAGTGGAGCATCACTGCTGCGGAAGGGAATTCCTGCCTCCCCCTCCCACACCAGGCCCTGGAAGGGGGGGACCAAGGGAGGATCCAGTGGCTGCTGCCAGGCATGTGCACTCTGGAAAGCCCTGACTGCCACTGCTAAGGAAGGGTCCACACCCCAATGTCCACACACTGCTGTGATGTGGGTGCCAGCCTGCTGCCATGGGATGTCCACGGGGCATAGCCCCAAACCACAGCGCTGTGGTCTGCACGTGAACACAGCCAGGGCTGGCTGACGGGTGGCAAAGGTGGCACTGGGACAGCACCACGCCAGGGCAGGCTGGGTCAGCCACACCAGCTTAGGTTTCCTCAGTGCTTTGATGGGCACACCTGCTATTTTCCACTGCCGTGCCTTTTTTCCCCTCTCCCTTTCCCAAGCAAATGTCCCGATCGTAAAACAGACTTGGGTGCCTGCGGCCGTGCCAGGAGCCGGAAACAGGCACATGTTGCAGCCCCGGTGCTGCCATTGGTTCTGCCCCATTACCCAGCCCCGAGGGCAGTGCCAGCAGCACCCACTCCCGACAGAGCCAGGGCACAGCAGGGCTGGCTCGGTGCCTCCTCCTATCCCTTATTCCCCAGCCACCTCCTGCCCCTACAAGCCACCCTGCGGAGGGCTTTGCAGCCGGGGGGTGAGGATGCCAGCGTTTGTCCCTGCCCACACCATCACTCTGTGCCTCACTTTACCATCCCACAGGGTAAAGGTGCAGCTCCAGCGAGTGGCTGTGCTCTGCTGTGCTGGCTCCCGGGAAGGGCAGGCTGGCGAGGGGCAGGGCTGGAGCGGTGCCGCCCCATTAACCACCCCGGGTGTACAGAGGGTCAGGAGGCCAGAGCCACCCACAAACCCGCCGGCAGCTCTCCGCAGTCCCATCCTGAGCAGCTGACGTCCCTGGCCCGCAGCCAGTCCCGGCCCTGCCTGCCGAGGCGGTGCCAACCAAGCCTTGTGGCAACCTCTGCCCGCGGCAGAAGGTCACCGCTGCAGAGGGGACAGCTGAGGGCACGGACCTGGCTCTGGGTGATGCCACCCCACCAGGTCTCCCCTCCTCTCTCCTGCCCCAGCCTCGCCCTCAGAGCCTGTGTGCCGCTCTCTGGCTTGCAGGGGAATTTGGTCCTTGGCCCAGGGCGCCCGATGACACCGGGGCACGAGGTTCAACAAGGGATGTGGCTGAACGTCACCCTCTCACCACAGAACCGGTTCTGCCGGCACGGTGCAGCCCCGTGGGGAGTGCTGAACCAGCACCCCATGGGGCAGGCTGTGCTCCAGGGCTGATCCTGCCCCTGGGATACCCACCCGGGCAGGGTGGCAGGAGCTCTGGATCTCGGGGAGCTGTGCCACGGCCCCGGGGCCCAGGCTGTGACCCGTGGGAGCGCTGCAGGGCAATCCCACAGGGCAGAGAGGGCAGTGGGTGTGTGCACACACCATGTCCCCACATGTGAACGCTGTGTCCCCACATGTGTACGGTGTACACAGCGCGGGGTGTGTACATAAACACACGCGTGTGAGCACGCGCGGGCCCTGGGATTACGACAGGGGTCCTGTTGTGGTGCCGAAAGCCCTGGCCCTGCAGATGAATAACGCTGCAAGATGCCTCCTCAGATATTTTTTGCCGGTGCCAAAAATAGTCTCCCTTCCTCCCTCCCCCCTCCTCCTTCCCCAGTCAGCCCCTCCGCCGCCGGCTGTGCCGCGGACAGGGGAGGCTGCATCTGCAGCCACCAGGATTCGGCAGCCCCTGCCTCTGGATGGGGGTGTTCTGGGGGCTGGCAGGGGAGGAGAGCAGGCGCTGCTGGGTACCCTCTCGGTGTCAGAGCAGCCGCGCTCCCTGCCTCGGTCGCCCATGGAAATTTCCCTGAGCGGGCAGTAGGACACCTGGGCACGCTCAGCAGGCGCAAAAGCTCCGCCGCTCGTCCTGCTGCGGTCAGAGGGGTGAAGCAGAGGGAGACGCAGGACTAGGACGCAGGACACCCGGGCTCCCTGCCAGCCTCCGCATCTGCCCTTGCTGCAGGAGAAGAGCTGGAGGCCTGCCCGTGCCGTGCCTCAGTTTACCGAGGGGAGACGCCAGGTGGGGTCTTTGCTCCACGTAGGATTGGGGGGGAGCTTTTTTCCCCCGCGCAGGGCACTAAAACACCCCTGAGCTCAGCGCCGCTGCATCCCCTGAGGAGGAGGGTTCCCCCAAAATGTGTAACCTGGCACTGGCCCCGCAGGGAAGGCACATGCCCGGGAGCCCCACGGCCCTCTCTGACAACCCCTCTCTGTGTGCGGGCACCCCGTGTACCCACATGCTGTGGGGCCGTCCCTGGGTTACCCAGACAGTGTTGGCGAGTGACTCCCGCGGCTGGGTAGCCCCGCTCTCCTCCCGGTGCCTGCCCAGAACACGGCGTGCCCGGGGCCGGACAGCCGGTGCCATCAGCCCCGGGAACGCGGAGCCGGGAGCACGGGGGAGCACTGGGGGGGTGGGCGGGCGCTCCTCCGGCCGCCGCCTTACCCAAATGCCCCACTGCCCCTCACGGTGCCGGTGTCGGGGTACGGGAGAGTTGAGAGAGGTGCGGAGGGGGTATGACATCCCCCCGGAGCCCCCTGGAGCCGCGTCCCCCTGCGGTACAGCCGCCCCTCGCGGGCCCCCCCTGTGTCTCCCGGCGCGCTGTACCACGCGGTGCGCGGGGGCTGGCCCGTCACCGAGCCCGTCACCGAGCCCGTCACCGAGCCCCGGCTGCCGCCTCCCCACCCATTTGATGTCAGAGCCGCTCAGGTGCCCGTCAGCCCCGCAGCCGGCACCGGCCCCGGCCCCGCACGCCCAAGCACGGGGGGCTCCGCGCCTGAACCCGCGCCCCCGGCTCCAGCCGGCCCCGGGCGAGGGGTGCCCAGCCGGCACCCCCCGGCACCCCCCTGCCCTCGGCGGGTCCCCGCCGCCCTGCCGTGCCCGCCGGGGCCACCATGAGGGACTCCTACACCGTGACACTGCCCGAGGAGCCCCCCGCGCTCCCCGACCTTCACAAGGACCTGCGGCCCCGCGCCTCCATGCCAGGGTCGCTGCTGGTCTCCACCTTCGTCGGGCTCGTCCTCAATAAGACCAAGGTATGAGATGCCCGCAGCCCCCTGGTGTGGTGGCAGAGAAGGGGGCCCCCCCTGCCCTCGCTGGGGAGTGTGGGGTACCCTGTGGCGGCCCCCGTGCCCCAGGATGGGGTGCCCGGGGGTGGGTGCTGGCCGCGGGGACGGCGCGTCCCGGCGTCCCGCAGGATGGCAGGGAGCAGGTGAACGCACGTGTCAGGACACCTGGGTTCCTCTCCCGAGCCCTGCCCTTGTGGTGACCTTGGTCAGGTCCCTCTGTCCCAGCCTGCCCACCACAAGGAAGGGGTCTGCTGGCCGCACTGGCCCTTTGGCAGTGTCACCGGACTGAACGCTGTCCCCAGGGCTACGGCGGCGGGGCGGATCTTCCCTGCAGGGATGGCAGAGCAAGGGGCAGGGAGGGCAGGGGCTGGGCACTTATGTAAGCCTGGCTGCTCCGGCTCTCCTGCTGCCCCGACGGGCACGGGGTGTGCGGACCTGGATGGGGCAGGACGGTCCGGGTCGTGTCCCTTGTCCCCATCCCCTGTCCCTTGTCCCCGTCCTGCAGTGCAGCCTCGGGGACTCCCCAGCAGCGCCGCGTGAGCCAGCTCTCCTTCACCGCCTCTGAGCATGCCGTGTCCTAGATAAAACCCTGTACGGGAGAGGGGGATTAGCTGGAGTTGAGTCACCCAGGGGAGGGAAATCCAGGGGGGGAAATAACACCTCGGTGCACACAGGCTTGTGCCACGGTAGGGGAGTACCTGACACCCCCCCACACCCCGCAGCCCCAGCCCTCCCCTGGGGTCGTTCCAGGCTCTGGGAGGAATCAGGACCAGGCTCAGGTCCTGGCTGTGGGGGAATGCCAGATCTGTGGAGAGGTTTGCACCCACACTGGTGGGACAGCCCGGTCCCTCCTGGCACACAGGCAGGAGCTGCCTGGCCAGGGTGATTGGACGAGCAGTGTCCTGGTGGGGATGGCTGGGGACCACTGGGGCAGCTCCCAGTGGTTGCTGCTCACCCCTGGCACTGTGACCTTCCCTGTGATAGCTGTGGGGACACGAGCAGCAGTCCCTCCCAGGGTCAGACCCTTCAAGTGATGGAGACTGTTGGGGTGCAGACCCACCTCTCCTGTGCCTGCTCGGCCCTGTCTGTTTGTGGGCCAAATCCAGGCCAGCTCCTGCAGCCGTGGTGTGGCACTGACCCATCAGACACTGCTGGCACCTCCTGCCCAACCAAGCCTGCCCTCAGCCTGGGGGTCCCTGGGGAGAAGCCGGGGGGGTTGCCTGGTACTTTTGGACAGCCACCCCCTGGCACTGAGGTCTGTGCTCAGCCACATCTGGGCACCACGGGGCACTGGCGTGGCACACAGGGTGCGTGGTCAGTCCGGCAGGGCCACGTGTGCCCACACAGGGCGGCCCGGTCGCCGCTGGTGCCGGTGCCCGCTGCGGTGGGTGATGCCTGTGCCGTCGCTAAGGAGCACGTGTAACTGGATCTGGGTTATTTTGGGCTGCTGTCAGGGCTGGGTGCTCAGCACCTCCCACACACACACCAGCTGCTGCTATTTCGGAGCTGCTGGGCCCCCTCCCCTCCTCTTCCACTCCCCTCCTCTCCTCCTCCCCCTCCTCAAGCCTGGGGTGGGCAGCTGGGGGGTTTGCCTGAGGATCCTTAAATCCTGGTCATCTGGGGGAGCACTGTCAGCAGCCTGACCCTGCTGGACCCCACTCCTGCTCTGGGGACATTTGTCCCATCACTACCCTGAGCAGGACCCCTGGGCTCCCACCACTCCTCCCCAGCAGCACCCTGCCCCACATGCTGGGAGAGGGCTGGTGGCCCCTCCAGACCCCTCTGTGGTCTCAGTGTGTCCAGCAAAGAGTGGCAATGCCTCCTGGCCCCAGAGCCCAGTTGCCTATGCCCATGTTTTCTTGGCCTGGCTCAGGGAATACCTGGGGACCTGGGAGAGCCCCCACGGCACAGGTACAGCACAGCCAGGGCAGTGAGAGGCTGGGAGGGCACCACTGGGCACCCAGCCCTGTTCTGCTGCAGGGTTGGGCTTGCACTTTCTCAGGTGGACTTTATCCTGCAAAATAACTGTGCCAAAGTCTGGGCTGCGCTCGTGCAGGGCGTCCTGGAGGGGACAAGGTGGGCAGTGACAGGGCACTGTGCTCCTCCTGCAGCGTGGGGCAGGCATGGGGCACTGCCATCCCCAAGTGTCCTAGGGCCCAGGGGGGCAGCGGAGGCAGCCGAGGGGGCTGAGCTGGCCCACGGCCCAGGGCATGGGGCAGCAGCGTCGCCAGGCAGGGAGAACTTTGAGCCCTGTGCATTGCCCTGGGCCAGCAGCAGCCACCTGGCAGGCAGGATGGGGCAGGCCAGCCATGGCTTCTCCCCAGGTCCTTGGCCCAGAGAGCAGCTGCAGTGCTGGCCCTGCCCATGATGTCACAGCGGGATGGGGCCTCTGCTGGCACTGGAGGGTCTGCTCCATGGGGGTGTCTGTGGCACCATGTCTGTGGCATGGCCAGTGCAGCACCATCTCAGCCTTCTTCCTTCTCTCTGCAGAGCTCCAAGGCGGTGCAGGGGCTGACTGGGCTGCGGAACCTCGGCAATACGGTGAGTGTGTGCCCAGGCACCACGGCCCCAGCTCACCCCGTGCACATCTGTGGGACAGGGGGGAGCCCTGGCCCTCTTCCTCGCCCCCCAACACCCACTCTGTCACCCTGGCAGCTCCCTGCAGTAAGAGCTTCCCCTGCTCTGCACTGCTCTGTCCCCATCCATCCTCTGCCCACCCGCCCCAGGTGTCCCCCTGCCATCGCCTCCCTCCCTCTGCTTCCCGTTGCCATGGTTTTCTCTTCTGCCTCCCCCAGTGCTTCATGAACTCCATCCTGCAGTGCCTGAGCAACACCAAGGAGCTGCGGGATTACTGCCTGCAGAACCAGTACCTGCGGGACCTCAACAACAACAGCCGCATGCGCACGGCGCTCATGTCAGGTGAGTGTCCACCGCCGGCCCCTGGGGACTGTGGGGGCTCCCCCGCAGCACAGCCCCGCAGCACAGCCCCGCAGCACAGCCCTGCAGCACATCCTCGCCCCCCCGGGATGCCCCAAATCTTGGGGATACCCACCCCGAGGTCGGTGCTTCTCCCCAGCCTTGCTGGGGCGGGCGCTGTGCCGTGGGTGCTCAGCCAGGGGGAGGATCGGGTGCAGGGACCCCCAGGTGGGGTGCTGAGCTCTGCCCCGGGGGGGGGGACAGCGATGCCACGCCACCCCACCTTGCTGACCTGCCTCTCTGCCCGCAGAGTTTGCAAAGCTGATCCAGCTGCTCTGGACCTCGTCCCCCAACGAAAGCGTGAGCCCCTCCGAGTTCAAGACGCAGATCCAGAGATACGCCCCCCGCTTCGTCGGCTACAAGTAAGGGGGGGTGGGCGCAGCGGTGGGGGGGGGAGCTGAGCCCCCCCTGCTGCCGCTCACCGGCAGTGCCTCATGCCTTGCAGCCAGCAGGATGCACAGGAATTCCTGCGGTTCCTCCTGGATGGGTTGCACAGCGAGGTGAACCGTGTGCTGGTGCGGCCCCGGGCCAGCACGGACACCCTGGACCACCTCCCGTAAGTGCTGCCTGGGGTGGAGGAACGGGTAAGACGAGCTCACTGCCTGCAAGCCCAGCCTAGGGACAGTGACCACACGGGTCTCTCTGGGCTGGGTGGCAGGGCTGGCATCCTCCAGGCCACGCTCACTCCCCGTGTGTCTCCCCACTCCTTGCAGTGACGACGAGAAGAGCCGGCAGATGTGGAGGAGGTACCAGGAGAGGGAGGACAGCCGCATCAGCGGTGAGCAGGGCTGAGGGGAGAGGAGGGCAGGGCAGGGCTGGGAGTTGAGCTGGGAACCGAGGGTCTCACTCTGCTCTGTCCCACCCCACCAGACCTCTTTGTTGGGCAGCTGAAGAGTTCACTGACCTGCAGCGAGTGTGGCTACTGCTCCACCGCCTTCGACCCCTTCTGGGACCTGTCCCTGCCCATCCCCAAGGTGAGGCACCCCCAGTGATGACCCCCGGTCCCCTTCCCCTCACTCCCCGTCCCTGACCCTCCCTGTGCTCCCACAGAAAGGCTACGGGGAGGTGACGCTCATGGACTGTCTCCGGCTCTTCACCAAAGAGGACGTGCTGGATGGGGATGAGAAACCGGTATGGGGCAGGGGGACTTTCCTGGGGGCAGGGTGGGCGCCTTCCCCCCCCATGCCTGTGTTACCAGCACTGTGGGCACAGGGGGGACTGGCCTCTGCCCTCACCCTCCTGCTTGTGCTGTTTGTCCCCCACAGACGTGTTGTCGCTGCAAAGCCAGGACGAGGTGCACGAAGAAATTCAGCATCCAGAAGTTCCCCAAGATCCTGGTGCTTCGTATCCTCTGGGCAGAGGGATGGGGGTGTAGGGAGGGATGGGAGTGGGGGCAGGTGGTTTCTCACGGGCCCCCCTTTGTCCCTTGGCTCCTTGACGTGACGCCCCCCAGACCTGAAGCGCTTCTCCGAGTCCAGGATACGAAGCAGCAAACTCACCACCTTCGTCAACTTCCAGCTGAAGGACCTGGACCTCCGGGAATTCGCCTCGCAGAGCTGCAGTGAGTCCCAGTCCCTGCCTGGCTCCAGCACAGCCCTGAGCTTCTGGTGACTCCCGTGTTCCTCGTGCTCCCCAGGGTGTCACAGCCGTGGTGGGGGCAGGGGTTTGAGGGGTGGGTGCCACAGAATCCAGGGGATCCAGCCCCGTGCTGGCATGCTGGGGGACAGCAGGGCTGAGCAGCACTTTTGCCCCCCACAGATCACGCCGTTTACAACCTCTACGCCGTCTCCAACCACTCGGGCACCACCATGGGGGGACACTACACAGCCTACTGCAAGAGCCCCGTGTCCAGCGAGTGGCACACCTTCAACGACTCCCGGTGAGGCTGCTGTGGGATGGGGCAGGGCCAGCAGGGACCCCCCTGCTCGGGAAATCCTGGTGCCCCGTCCCCATTTCTCACAGCTCTCCTGTCCTCTCTGCAGCGTCACCCCGATGTCGTCCAGCCACGTCCGCAGCAGCGACGCCTACCTGCTCTTCTACGAGCTGGCCAGCCCGTCCTCCCGCATGTAGCCAGCCCTGCTGCCTCCCCGGGGACCCCCGTGCCACCCCTCAGAGCCAGGTCCCGGCCGTGTGGCCCCCCAGCTGCAAGAGGGAGGTGAAGAGGAGAGACCCCCGAGGTGGCTGCAGAGGGAGCAGCCAGGAGCAGAGCCCGGGCAAGGACAGCCCAGCTGCGAACTGAGGAGGGGCAGCTCATGGCAGGACAAGGCTCAGGCAGCCCAGGCACCTTCTGGTTGCTGGCATTTGGTTTTTAACTTGGGGGTTTTGTTTTTTTTTTTTTTTCCTTTTTTTTTTTTTCTTTCTTTTTCTTTTTTATTTTTTTTTTTTTTTTTTTTGGTGTGTAATAAAAATCCAGAGCAAGGGACTCTACAGGAATGGGGCCACCTGTCCCATTGACTCAGCCAGGACCTCTGCTCCCCTGGGGCAGCAGCACCCAGAGCTGGGGACCCAGGAGAGCCTCACTCATCCCTCCTGGCTTCTTGGCACTCCTGTATCTGCTTGGGTACCCCAGAGGATTGGTGAACTGCTCCTGACCTCCTCCTGGCACTTCCAAACCTCCTGGCAAAGGACTCCAGCACTCCAGTTGCCTCCGTCCCGTCTCAGGCAGCAGCTCCCCAGCAGCTGCCCCACACAAACACTCCTCACAGCAGCCTGAGCTCAGGCCCAGACTCACGGACAGGAGGGAGGAGAACATTTTGTGGAATTTATATGTATTTATAGTGGACTTTGCTTCACCTGGAGCACCCACTCCGCCGCTTCCCGCCTCTCCAGGGACTGGTGTCGGGGGATGCCTCGGGTAGGTTTTTACCTGCCTCCTCATACGACGGTGCCTTAAACCATTTAGGGGAGCGGGGACCACTGGGGTTGCACAGGAACATCCTTCCTGTGGAGGAGAGGGAGGGGAGGACAGTGGCTTTCCGGGACCATCTGCAATTGGGGCTTTTTCCTCCCCGTGATCAGGAGCCCCCCCTGGGTGCCCGGGGACCCGCCCTGCTGCTCCGTCCTCCAGCTAAAGCAAATGCCAGTGGCCTTTTTAGCCTTTTCTCTAATTTATTCACCTCCTCCCCATCCTGCCTTTGCCTGAGGTGCAGTGGGAGGAGGGACGGGCCCGACCCAGCACCATCCCAGCCCGCAGGGCAGCTACATCCAACCCAGCACCCGGCTGGCTTCGCCCTCGCTGCCCTGCGGGCACGGGCTGAGCGCTGGCACGAGCACCCTGCCCAGCCTGGGGCATCCCAGCAGGGCTCAGGGAGGGCAGGCCGGGCTGGGGGGGCTGCCCAGGGCAGGTACTGGACTGGGGCAGCGCTGCTGCTTGGCAGGTGGCTTGTTTACTGTGTAAGCAAGATGGGTGGGAAGTGTCTCATACAAGGGAGACTCGTGCGGGAATAAATTTGAGCTTGAAGAGAGTTCTGTGTGCACGTGGTGTTCTCTGGGAGGGAGGGTGGTGGGAAGCTGCCACCAGTGCCAGAACAGCCTGGCTGTGCATGGCTCTGGAGACCCAGCAGCTCCCGTGTCCCTGGAGCACCCATGTCCCTGGAGCAAGGGAGATGTGTGTGCAGGTGGCAGTCCCTCCACTGTCCAGAGATAGAAGGAGCCTTTCCAGCCCTGCAGTGCCCAGACTCTTTCCTCAAAGCCCCTGAACAATGGCCCCTTTCTCCCCTGCTTAGGGCCCAGACGGGCACCGAGGCATTAAGGGGCAGCAGGAATGCAGGTGGCTGGGCTCGGGCACCCAGTGAGGCAAGGGGGGACACGCTCAGCCTGGGGTCCCCAGCACAGCCCCCTCAGTGCTGCCCTCAACAGTGGGGCAGCAGTGCAACCCAGGGAGCCCCTGTGCCCCCAGGAGCAGGGTCCCTGTGGGGACGGGCTCCCAGCAGGGCGGGTGAGAGCACACAGTCCCCTTTAAGAAGCTGGTTCTCCGTGCCAGAGCCTGACCTCGGCATCCTCAGCTGAGCTGGATTAACGGGGCGAGGGGGAAGGGGCCTGCAGAGGGGACTGGGGCCGCTGCCTCCCGGGGCTCCCTGCACTGCCGGCACGGTGGGCATGGCCCTGGGGGCTCTGCGGGCTGCGGGGCTGCGGTGGCACCTGTAGGCACAGCCTGGCACTGCCACCACCCGTGCTCGGTGCCCACAGCGCCCCGGGGCCCATGGGGGCGGCTGGGGAGGAGCGGGGTGTGGGGCTGGGAGCTGTGTTGGGGGGCACGGAGTGCTGGGGGTGCTTTTAGCCAGCCAAGGAATCACCCGCTGCCATGAGAGACTTCACCGAAATCACGCTCTGCCCCGAGGCTCTGGACCACAGCAAGGTAGGGCTGGGGGTGTGGGTGCTGCTGGAGGTCCCCACGTGCCCGCCCCCCGTGCCACCCGCGCTTGCTCTCCCACAGACCGAGTTCTGCAACCCCGTCTTTGAGGGCGAGGAGCCCCGGGCAGCCCCGAGCACGGAGCACCCGCCAGACAAGGATGGGACCGGCCCTGCATCACCCCGGGACGGCCTCGGTACCAGCCTGGGGGTTTGTACACACACCCCCCTGCCCACGGGGCTGGCAGCAGCGGGCTGGTGGGCTCTGGGGCTGCTTAGGGGACCCGGGAACAAGAGGAGGGGACGTGCCCAGGCAGGGCTCAGCCAGCCGTGCAGGGAGGTGGGGGCACGGCTTAGCGGCACCCGGGCTCTGCCCGCTGTCCTCGCCTTCCCCGCAGGCCAGCAGCTCTGGGGACAGGTAGGCTGGAGGTACCGCGCCGACTGCAAGTTCACCTGGCTCTGCGTGGCTCTGATGAGCACCATCCTGCTCTTCCTCATCGCCCTCCTGCTGGGCATCGTCATCCACCGTGAGTGCCCGAGCAGCGAGGGCTGGGGGATGGCTGCGACTGTGGTGGGGGGGACAAAGAACCGGCTCAGAGGGGGAGAGGGACGCTGAGAGGACACCCCAGGGTCTGCCCGCGGCGGGGGGAGAGTGCCCCCAGGCACAAGAGCAAGGGGGATCTCCACCTCCCTGGGATGTGGCAGGACCACCGGCCGCTGGGAGAGCTGTGTGAGATCCCCTGAGAACTGCACACCTGGGCTGGGTGGGTTTCCTAAGCCCCTTCCCTGCAATGCAGCCACCTCTCCCTGCTGGGGCTGAGCAGTCCCTGCTCTTCCCTGGGCACAGAGCTGACGTCCCCACACCCACCCGGCGCCCCAGCCACAGCCCTGCCCGCCCGTGGCACGGCCACCACCACCACAGCAGCCACCCGAAGGGACCCCCCGGCCCCCAGAACAGCTGCCACCCCAACGCAGAGCTGGGTGCCCACAGCCCGCACGGCAGCACCGGGTAAGTGCCCCCGCGTGGGGCAGTGTTTGGGGACGGGGGTGCCCTGCAGCAGCTCATGCCCACGCTGTTGCCCCGTGCAGCCTGCGGGGGGACCCTGCGGGGCCCCGAGGGCTCCTTCAGCTCCCCCAACTACCCCGGGCCCTACCCCCCCGACGCCCTCTGCGTCTGGCGCATCGAGGTGGGCCCCGGCCTCGCCATCCAGCTGAAGATGGAGACGTTCAGCGTGGAGGGCACGGCCTCCTGCCTTTTTGACCGTGTGGAGCTCTACGAGGAGCAGGGCGTGGATCCTGCCCCGGCTCGGGGTGGCCCCACCAGGTAGGACCCTCCCGCTTGGGGAGCGTGGCGGTGCAGTGGGGAGGGGGCAGCGAGCAGTGTCACCCCTTGCTGTGCCCCCAGGTTCTGTGGCAACGTGGCCCCCCCGACCTTCAACTCCAACTCCAACCGGCTGCGCGTCACCTTCGTCTCCGACAGCAGCGTGGGCGCCCTGGGCTTCAGCGCCCGCTACCGCGCCGTGGCCCCCAGTGAGAGTGAGTACCCCCCACCCTGGGCACTGCCAGGGCTCCTCGCTGTGGGGAGAGCCATGGGGGTCCCTCCAGGAGGGGTCAGTGCCCAGTGGGATCGCCCCCCCATCCCGAGTTGTCTCTGCCTGTGTGCAGAGAGCTGCGCCTGGGACGAGCACCTGTGTGACCAGGGGCTCTGCCTCCACCTGGGCTTCGTCTGTGACGGGTTCCACGACTGCACGGACAAGAGTGATGAGGCCAACTGCAGCCTGAAGCACAAAGGTGGGTGGGACACAGCCCTGCCTGCAGCCCCCAGCCCTCAGTCACTGTGGCACAGTGATGGGTGGGGAGGCAGGGGAGTGGGGAGATGGAGGGAAGGGAGAGGGTCGGGGGCAAAGCTGCATGTGTGTGTCCCTGCAGAGTGTGGGGGGCCACTGACCGCCTTGGAGGGGCACCTCTCCACCCCGAACCATCCCCAGCCATACCCACACCAGCAGGTGAGAGAAGGGACGGAGGTGGGAGCAGGGTGAGGGTGAGGTTGGGCAGGGAGGGAAAGGCAACCTCCCCCTGGGGAGGGCTGGGGGTGCCCCTGCCCAGCTTCACGGGTGTCGCCGGCTGCCCCCTGCCCCGCAGCTGTGCCTCTGGCAGATCTCAGTGCCCGTGGGCCACGTCATCGACCTGCACTTCCACAACTTCAGCCTGGAGTCGCACGAGGACTGCAGCTTCGACTTCGTGGAGGTGCACGACAGCGCGGGCACAGGGGCCGCCAGCCTCATGGGCAGGTACAGCCCACCCCCCTGGTACCTCCAGCCCTGCTGCACCAGCCTGGGGGCACGGGGCTCCCCTGGCTCAGCTGGGGAAACTGAGGCACGGGGGTGGCTGGTGGGGAGGAGCCGCAGGAGGGCAGGGGTTTGGGGAGGTGCTGCTCAGCCCACCCTGACCTCATCCCTCACCTTGGCAGGTTCTGTGGCCACCAGCTGCCACCCCCCCTGACCTCCTCACGACATGTCATGACCGTCCTGTTCGTGGCAGATGAGGGAGTAGCAGACAACGGGTTCTTTGCCACCTACCAAGCCCGCAATGCCACAGAGAGTAGGTAGCCAAGCAAGGACACAGAATGCCCAGGGGAGCTGTGCAGTCACCATCCTTGGGGGTCTTCAAGGCCAGGCTGGATAAAACCCCGGAAAAAACTGCTCTTGCTCTATAGCTGACCCTGCCTGGAGTAACAGGTTGGGCTACAGGCCCACAGGGGGCCTGAATTACCCTATAACCCCATTGATCCTAGCTGTGGGAATGTGACCTGGAGGGGCTGACCTGCACAGGAGCACAATCCATCACCCGAGGGCTGCCCCTAAACAACCCAGGGAATCTGGGATCTCCCTAAGCTGGGCTGGTGACAGTCACCTGTCCAGCCACCAAGAAGAGCAGAGACAGGAGTGGTGAGCAGGCTGACTCCCAGCCACGCCCACGCCCTGCCACACTGGCCTCTGCCACCTTCCAGAGACGTGCAGCCCCGCAGAGTTCTCCTGCAGGAACGGTGAGTGCCGGGCGCTGGAGTCGGTGTGTGACGGTTGGCACGACTGTCCCGACGGCACCGACGAGCTCAACTGCACCGGGGTGTCCTACCCAGCCTTCGGTGAGTGCCACCCATGGGTGCTCCACTCAGCACTCAGCCCCCTCTGAGCCCCCCTCGGGCAGGGGACATGCCGCTGTAAGGACTGAAGCCCCTCGCCCCGTGGCAGGGTCTGTCTGCGAGCCCGTGCACGTGGAGATGTGCCTGGGGCTGGGCTACAACGCCACCTCCTTCCCCAACATCTGGCTGGCCATCCCGGACCAGGAGGGAGCCGCCGAGGTGCTGCAGGACTATCAGGTGAGCCGCCCGCGGGTCTGCCCCTGGGCTGCATTCCAGGCTCCCCACGGCATTCCTGGCATTCCCGGCTCACCGCCGCTCTCCCGCAGACGCTGATGGAGCTCCCGTGCTTCCAGCACCTCCGCCTGCTCATCTGCAGCCTCTTCGTGCCCAAGTGCACCCCGGACGGGGGGGTCCTGCAGCCCTGCCGGGCCGTGTGCCTGGCGGCAGAGCTGCGCTGCAAGCAGTCCCTCGGCCTCCTGGGCATCCTCTGGCCCATCAACTGCAACATCCTGCCCGACTCCAACGACCCCGTGGAGTGCTTCCAGCCCTGACCCCGCAAGAGAAGAGGAGCAGGGGATGAAGACACCCTCCCCACCCCAAATGTCCCTCCTGTCCTCCTGGTGTGAATGCCCAGCTTGCTGGGGTGGCCCCCGCCTGCAGCCCCCCCTTGCCTGGCTCCTCACCTGCCCTGGGTCAGGCCCTCTGCCCACAGCTCCAAATCCCTAGAGAGCAGGTGACACATCCCACAGGGAAAGGCTTGGGCTGGAGGGACTATGCTGGGGGCACCAGGGCAAAGGCTAATGCTCTCCAAACGAAGCAAGGCCAGGCAGAGGCGAGCCAGGCTGCAGCAAGAAGAGCCCAGGGCTGCCCGTGTCCAGCAACCCCAAAGCCAGTGGAATAAACAGCTTCAGCAGCTGACAACCCCAATGAAACCAGTGGCTCATTTGGGGAGGGTCTGTGTGTGGCTCCTGCCAGATCCTTGGGGAAACTGAGGCATGGGCCAAGGGAGGGAAGCCAGGGATGGAGTGGGGGGTTTCAGCAGGAATGGAGGGCACAAGGGAGAAGGGACAGCTGTGCCCTCACTGGGCTAGGGGCTTGCAAGGTCCCAGGGAGATGGATGGGTATTGGAGGGGGTCATTTTGGTGGCCCCATGGTGCAGGGAAGGGATCCTGCCTGAGCAAGAGCTGTGGCCTTGCTGGCTGAGCTGGCTGTGCTGGCTGGAAGCCACCCTGATGGCCACAGGCCTGGCAACACCCCACGGCCACAAACCAGCTCCCAGCTGGCCAAAAACAACAGTCCCTTCACACCTTGGGAGAGAGGAGCCAGGCGGCTCCCTGCCAGCACCCAGCCTGGCCCCGGGCACTGGGGTCAGGAAGGCTCAGCCAGCAATGCCACCACACTGCTGTGGGCACTGGAACAGGGAGGAGAGAGCCAGCAGTGCTTCCTGCTGCCCTCACCCCTCCTGAGCATGTGGGGAAGTCCCCAGCCCGGCTGGGGTCACTGGGAGCAGGACACACCGGGGTCAGCCCCGCTCTGCCCTTGTACCCAGCACGGCACCACCATTCCCACATGGCTCAGGGGGCTCGAGCCCCCCTGGTTCCTTCATTCCCTGCATGTCCCACTGGCTGTGGGGCACAGGGACTTCCCCAAGCCACGGGACTGCCCCGCTGCCTGGCGTCTGACCGTGTCCCTTGGATGCACTCGGCTCTGGAACAAGTTAAAGGCAAGCTGGGAGCGCCCTCGAAAGCTTCCCCACGTGCTCCACGGTCCCCTGAGGGCCAGCCCTGCCTCCTGGCACGGCCACAGCACTGCTCTGCCTGTGCTTCCACCTGCCCTGCCCGCTCGGCCACCCCCTGGATGGCTCCTGCAGCTCCCCACGGATTCTCCCGGGGCTGGCACTGCCAGGCTGTGTGTGCCCTGCCATCCCCCCTTGCCTCAGCTCTGCTGCCAGTAGCAGCCCTAAGGCTGCCAGTCAGGAGACTTTCACACTCCGAGGGCTCCCTCTTCCTCCCAGTCTTTGCTGGATTTCCCTCCCTCAGCCTCTCTGTTGTTCCCTTTCCCCCCTGCTGCCTGTTTTCCCTGTTTTCCCTCCCCTCCATCCTGCTGCCTGGGTGCCCAGGGTGTTCAGTGGAGGCCATCTGCAGCCCGTGCCTCCCCTCCCTTGTCCAGGCTGTTTGCCTCGCTCTCCCTTCCCCCTGCTTACAACACTCCCGACACCATGGGATTATTTTTCTTTTTCCCCTTGTCTTGTAGCTTTTGGCTCCCAAGGCCCTTGATTTCCTTTGGAGTTTGGGAGGAGAGACGTGAGGAGGAGGGGGGGGGTGGAGAGGCTGCCTCTCCCAGGGCCTTCGTCAGAGCGAAGTGGCCGGGAAGAGCCGCAGCCCTTCCACCCAGGAGAGCACGAGCACCGGGGCAGGAGCTTTGGGACCGCAGTGAGTGGGGACACCCAGCCGGGGGCAGCTGGGACTCTCTGAATTCCTGGCTCCGGCGCCTGGGCGGAGAAGAGACACTTTTTCTCCTCCTTTTCCTCTTTGTTGCAGTCGTGGAGGGGGGAAGAGAGAGTAGCTTTTCTGGGTCGAGGCCACGGGGCGGGGGGGGGACCAGCGCTGGCCGCGGGGCTCTGTTCCCGTTGTGGGAAGGGCTGGGGGCAGCGGGGGCAGCGGGGTGGTCCCGGCGCCGGGGTGGTCCGGGGATGCTGCAGCCCCCAGGGAGCCGGGCGGGCGTGGAGTGGAGCCGGAGCCGCCGGGATGCTGCCAAGGGCCGGGCCACGGCACAGCCCCGCGCTCCCCGAGCTGCCGCCCTTCCACTCACCCCCAGATGCAACAACCCCACCCACTGACACCCCTAAATCCCCCTGCCCGCTCCCCGGAGCCGGGCACGCTGCTGATGGGGCAGTGCCCACCCCGAACAGCCCCCAGCCACACCCCCAGAGCTGCCTGTGCCACAGCCCCCTCCCCAATTCCCTGTCCCCAGCACCCCGGGAGCCACCCCAGGGGCTGCAGGGTGGTGGGATGGCACAGGGGCCGTGGGGATGCTGCAGCAGGTGCAGCTGCCAGGAGCTGCCAAAAAGGCAAAGGGAAAAGAAGAGGGGAATGTCCCTTGCTGACCCCCCACACCCACTCCCTGCCGAGCACTGCCAGCCCATCTCCCAGCCCTCTCTGCTCTGGTTCCCAGAGCCATGGCCCTTCTCTGCCCCTTCCAGCCCTTCCACGGCGGACGAGATGAAGCAGCTCTTCCTCCTCCTCCTGCTCGGGCTCATCACCAGCTCCTTGCAGATCGAAGACAACAAGATCCCTGGGCTGTGCTCGGGGCAGCCAGGAATCCCAGGGACTCCGGGCCTGCACGGGGGCCAGGGTCTGCCAGGCAGGGATGGACGAGATGGCCGGGATGGTGCCAGGGGGATGCCCGGGGAGAAGGGCGAGATGGGCCCTCCTGGTAAGAAAGGAGACACTCCTGCTGGGGAGGGGGATCTGCTCTGCTCTGCCCTGCATGTGGGGAATGCTCTTATGCCAGGGAGTGAGTCCTGGGTGCTGGCACAGTCCCATGTTGCCAAATTGAGGGCGAATCCTGCAAAAGTGCCCTTCCATGCCACACCCCCCCTCTTCCTGCAGAAGTGCCCCTTCCATGCCACCCCCCCCCCCCGGTCCTGCCTGTGATGACCCTGTGCTCCTGTAAAAGGCAGTAGCTCCCTGTCACTGGCAAAGCTGCGTTTGTCCCATCCCCAATGTCATCCTTTTCTTCCAGCCCTGCTTTAGGAGAGTCCACCAGGAAGAGGGCTTCATCATCCCTTCCCTGGCTCCTAGGGTGGGTTTTTCTCCCAGCCAGAGGGCTATCTCCAGCAAACTCTTGATGCTGTGCCAACTTATCTCACGCACCAGCCCTCCCCACTGGTGTGCTTCCCCAGGCAGTGCCCCGGGCGTGGCTGGTTGGAGCAGGGCAGGGTGGCTGGGGGAGCTCGGGTGGCGTGGCAACGCCCTAGAGGTAACCCTGTCCCCCTCCTGCCCGCCCAGGAGTGCCCGGTCCCCGCGGGGAGGTGGGCAGCCCCGGTGTGGACGGGCTGCACGGCGAGAAGGGGGCGCAGGGCGAGTGCGCGGTGGCCCCTCGCTCCGCCTTCAGCGCCAAGCGCTCCGAGTCGCGCAGCCCCCCCCTGCCCGACCAGCCCATCCTCTTCGACGTGGTGCTCATCAACGAGCAGGGCCACTACGACCCCGCCTCGGGCAAGTTCACCTGCGAGGTGCCCGGGCTCTACTACTTCGCCGTGCACGCCACCGTGTACCGCACCAGCCTGCAGTTCGACATCGTCAAGAACGGCCAGACCGTCGCCTCCTTCTTCCAGTACTACGGGAACTGGCCCAAGCCCACCTCGCTCTCGGGGGGCACCCTGGTGCGCCTGGAGCCCGAGGATGAGGTGTGGGTGCAGGTGGGAGTGGGGGACTACATCGGCTTCTACGCCAGCGTGAAGACGGACAGCACCTTCACCGGCTTCCTCGTCTACTCCTACTGGCAGAACTCCCCCGTCTTTGCCTGAGCTCGCCCTCGGCTGGGGATGTGCCCCTTCCCAGCCCCCAGTGTGGTGGGAGCCAGGGCACCGGAACCCCTGCCCTGCTCGGGGCAAGGAACACAGCCCCTCTGCCATGCCGGGTGTGGCGAGGAGCGCCCCTCGAGCTCACTATTATCTCGGGCATTTGGCTCTGGAGGAGCCCCATCCCCTGGTTGTGCAGTACCCACCGCACGGTGCAGCTCCCTGCCGCTCCCCGGCCGGGTCTGTGGGTCAGGAGACCGTCCCGGGGGTCCTGCCCCAGCCATACCCTCAATAAAGGGCTGCTCAGCCACGCGTGTGCCGGCTGCCTGGGCGCCCTCGGGGGGGCCACGACGGCGGGAGGGAGCTGCGCCGCCCTGCCTGGGGCGTGGGACAGAAGGACGGGGACACGGTGCCGGGGTTGTCCCCCGCAGAGCCAGCGGGAGCACTAGATGGTGGCAGCGGCGTCCCTGAGCCGCGGCCGCGGCACTGTGACAGCCCCCGGCACCTCCCCGGGGCTCGGGAGGGGGGAGCGGGGCCGGAGCATCCCCGGTGTCCCCCCCGAGGACCGACCCCTCGCCGGGAGGGAGGGTCCCGGTGCCGCCAGGGCCACCCTGGGGGGAGTGGGCTTGTCCGGGGCGAGCAGGGACCCCACTCCAGTGAGGGGTGGGTACCCCTCGCTCCTCGGACGGAGTTTGCGGAGCCCCCGTGCCCGCCCCCCGCCCCAGTGTGAAACGCGCTGACCCGCGGCTGGGAAAGGTCCCTATTTTTAGCAGGGGAATGAAGAGCTTCCTCATTCCTGCCCGAAATAGGTCCCTGCGGGGACAAGCCGACGGAGGGGGCTCTTGGCCAGCGGCCGAAACCCTTGATGGGCTGGGGGTGGTGCCCTACCGGGCCGTGGGGTGCCAGCTGGGCCCGGCGCTTCTTCTGGCCATCCTTGCA
This sequence comes from Chiroxiphia lanceolata, assembly GCF_009829145.1. Classification (NCBI taxonomy): domain Eukaryota; kingdom Metazoa; phylum Chordata; class Aves; order Passeriformes; family Pipridae; genus Chiroxiphia; species Chiroxiphia lanceolata. The sequence goes on along the minus strand of NC_045659.1, from coordinate 2,122,188 downwards.
GCGCTCAGAAGCCCGGGACCCCCTTACACACCCCTCCCCTGCCGCAGATCCCTGCTGCCCTCCATCCATGCTGGATGGCCCCCCAGCACCAGTGCTGTGCCCATCAGAATGAGCAAACCTGTGTCCCTGCTCAGCTGTGCAGGCTGGGAGCTGGGACAGACTGGTAGCAGCCGTGGGGCCACATCTGTGTCCCCACACAGGGACAATGCCACCTCCAAAAGGAACTCCCAAGGGATCCACGGGCACCTCTCACCCCCAGCCCGGGATTGGGTTGCAGCAGAAGCGTCTGTTTGGGTTCGTGATGGCCTTTTGTGTAAGCAGAGCTGCCTGGGGGCAAAACAACGCCACGGATCGATGGCCAGCGCTGTCTATTCTGGGAGGAGGAAAGTGAATTTTCTGGAGACGAGGCCTGGGGGGGGAAGCTGGGAGCGTTCTCTGGTCCCTGTCAGGATGTGGGGGAGCATGGTCAGCAGAGGTAGACACAGACACAGTGCTTGGTACAGCAGTTTCTGGGCTCTACCTCCTTTGGGATGCTCTTGGTCTTTGTTTGGAATCATGGTGGGGGTTGTTGGGAACCCCCTGAGGAACATGGGGAGGATGAGGAAGAGGATAAGGAAAGGATAAGAAAAAGTGAAGGAGAGCCACAGGAGACTGGCAAGTTTTTAGTAAGCTCCAGCTGCTTTTGATGGGCTCTACAAGCTGCCCTGGGGAAGGAGAGCTTGGAGCCCCTGTTTCCAGCTGAGCCCAGGTTAGGAGGGGCCAGCATCCCTCAGTCAGGGCAGGGGAGAGGCCTATAAAAGAGCCAGGCTCAGCCCACAGGTACTGTAGTGCAGCTGGCAGAGGCAAGCGGTTTGTGTGGAGAGTTGGTTGTTTTGTTGTTTCTTTTTGTGGTTTTGTGGTTTGTTTGTGGGCTTTTAGAAACAAAAATAAGTGCCAGCACATCTTCTCAGAGCAGCACACGCGTCCTTGGCACTGCAAGGTCACTGGAGGAGGCCAGCAGGCTGTGTGGCTTCAGAGACCAACAGGATCATCTCTGAGACCCTACAGGAGTCCAGACCTTCCACTCCAGTGTCAGAGTGTTCACCTGCCAGGCTTGAGTGTGGAAATGCCCTCCATGGTGAAGGGTGTCCTGGTGACTCCTGGCAGCAGCAGGGTGGCTCCTGCTCCACAGTGGTTATGGCACAGGTTCAGTGCCTTCAATGCTGACAAGGTGCAGGGAGCACTCTCCAGCCATCTCCAGGTGACCTCTGCCAGCAGGACTGCGGACCTGGTAAGGACTTTGGACTGGGAATGGGCAGGGGACAGTCCTGGCTCGGGAGGGGGGGGATAGAGTGGGCAGGGAAAGGACCACAAGCCTGGATTTTGAGACAGCAGGCACTGACTTCTTCAGGGATCTGCTTGGGAGGATCCCACGTCCTGGTGAGAGGAGGTGTCCGAGAGATCAAAGGATCAGTTTCTCCAAACTCGAGTGGTCCATCCCAGTGAGGCAGGAAGCAGGTGGCAGGTTCTCAGTGTTGGCTCAGGAGGAGCAGAATTGTCTGAGCAAGCAGGGATGGGGCTGGGCCACTTCAGCAGAGGGAAATGCCAAGTCCTGCACCTGGGGAGGGATAACCCTCCAAACACAGTAACCCTACAAACCAGCACCTACTGGTGGCTAACTGGCCAGAAAGGAACTCAGGATCCCCAGGATCCTTTCGGTGGGTGACAAGTCTACCACAAGCCAGCAGTGTGCTCTCATGGCAAGGAAGGCCACCAGCCCTCTGGTCCTGCATTAGCAGGAGTATTACCAGCAGCTCCAGGGAGGTGATCTGGAGGTGACCCATCCCCTCTGCCCAGCACCAGGTCCAGTAAAGACATGGACATACTGGAGAGAGCCCAGGCAAAGGGCTCTTCATCTACTGTGAGGTGTGATCAAACCTTGGCACGGGTTGTTTCAGAGGGGCAGCAGAGTCTCCCTCCATGGAGATATCAGGAACCCCACCGATCACAGCCCTGTGCAAGCTGCCCTGGGCTCTGTGACCCCCGATGTCCCTGCCGGCCTCACCCTTTCCATGTCCCCGAGGCGCCGGGATCGCTGCTGTGCTCGGGGAGCTCCCTGTGCTCAGCCACTAATGAGGGAGGCCAAGCTGGTGCCAGGAGCGCCCAAAGGCCCCCCGTGGCTCTGCTGCTGATCCTCACCTGCTCCCTCCCTCCCTGCCGGCCGGGTATCGTTGGCTGCTCCTGCTGCCGCGCATCTGCTCCCGCCGGCTCCCCGCTGTCCCGCCCGCTCCCCGCTGTCTCCAGCCTGGCACTGGCGGCTCATTAGTTCGGGGGCCGCAGCTGGGCCGACAAAGGGATTTTCCCAGGGCCTGGGGGCCCCCTGGTTTCGGCAAGCTGTCAGCCCCGACCACCCCGGCGCTCCTGAACCGCAGTAACCCAGCACCGTGCTCCTCTCCCTCCCCGGGGAAGGGCCTCGGCGTTTTGATGAGCTGAGAGCAGCCCATTCATCTCGCACACGAGGCTCCCGACAAGTCCTGGAGCAGGCAGTGCCCCCGGCAACTCCAGATCTCCTGCCCTGGGCTGCTCTGTGTGTGTTGTCCAGTCAGGGCAGCCCTGCCCCAAAAAGCAGCCTCCCTGCCCATCAGCCAGGGGGGTGGTTGCATTTCCCTGCTCCAATTTCTTGCTGCTTGGCCAGCGTGTGCAGGATGGCTCCCCGGGGAAGGCTGTGTCCTGCACATCCTGTCCTCTCCCAGCTCAGCTGCAGTGGCCTGAGGTGGCTGAAAACCCTCTCCATCCCCTGCTGGGAGTTCTGGGAGAAGGGGGGACAGGGCTGGGAGCATCCTGCCTGTGCATGGGACGGTAGGCATTCCCCTGCTGGCTCCTTCCTCCTCTGCAGCCTCCCCAGGTGCCCAGCCAGCCTCGGGTCACACCCTGGGAGCAAGACTAGTGCCTCAGTTTACCTGGCTGTCACCCCCCTGCAGCCAGACCCCCCCCAGGGCTCAGTGGGCTGCTCCTCCCTGTGCCTGCAGCAGATATCCATCCCTTTCTGGCCTTCCAACAGCTCTCTCCCCCGGGGTTGGTTTTCATCCTGGTTAAAATCAGCCTGGTTAAATTCAGCAGCCCTGAGTGAGGCAAGGCCAAGCCCTGTGCTGCTTCCATCCCTGGGATAGTCTGGGGATTGCCAGCACAGGACACTGAGGCACCAAGGACATGCAGGAACAGGGATTACATGTCCCTGAGCATGTTCCTGCCAGCCTGGAACATGCTGGGGAATCCCAGCCCCTCCTCCCTGTCCCCCTGCACGGACATATCCATGACCACCTCCTGGCAGAGCAGGGGCTGGGGGCTCTGGAAAGCCCACCCACAGTGGGTTTGGGTGTAGATTCATCTCCTGGGTGCCAGATTTTCCTGTGCAGCAGCCTGGCCCCGGGGTATCCCACAGCACAGCCCTTCTGGGAGCAAACACCCCTGAGTTTGCTGGTGGTGTTGATCCTCCAGCTGTGACCCTTAGTGGGGAGTGATGGAGACACACACACACACAAGAAAACCCTTCCCAAGAAAAAGGCATCTTTTGGTAAAGGAGACTTTAATCTGCTCAGTATCTAGTCCATAGTGCAAAGAGTTAAACTTAAGGCAAAGCTTTCTCTTTATAAACAGCAGACAAACAGGCCCTAAAACAACAAGCGTGACTGCTACAACAAAAGAAAAGGTTTGAGGGAACAAACTGCATTTTTGGGGAGGTGTCCTTCTCTCCCCTCCACCCTGTAACTCATGTAGGAAATATTGCACCCAACGATCCATGAGCTGGTCCTGACCAAAAGCTGCTGCCTGTGGCCAGAGGCACGGCCACACTCCCACTCCTGGGTGACTCCAGAGGCACAGCCAGGGAAGGGTGCAGCTCCCTGTCTCCCCTGGGACAAAGCCAGACCTCAGGAAGCACAGCCTGGGGGGTCACACAGCTTTGGTGAGAGCTTGGCTACTCAACTGCAAGTGTTGGCGGCTGGAGAGAGCAAACATTAGCAAGGGAGGTGTGGGGGGCACAGGGACAAGAGGCTGAGTAACAGGGAGCTTTGCGTCTCTTTGAAGTGAAGTGGAAGCAGCTGACGGCCCCAGGGCCAGGGAGTCCCTCCAGCTCCCAAAAAATGTGAGGGAAAACAGCCCTGGTAGTGCCTTCCAGAGCAAAGCCACTCAACAAGAAGACAGTACCTTGCCACAGCTCAGTTTTACAGCACAGAGGCATCTCCCAGCACTCCAGGCCTCCTGCTGCCTCTGTTTTGGCTTAAATTGCTAATCAAGAAGGGAAATGGAGAAGGAAAAGCATGCCAACTGCCCTCAGGCTCTTGGCTTGCAGTGCAGCAGTCAGCTCTCTCCAGCCTGGCTACAGCCAAAGTTGGCTGTGGCGTGTGGCTGACCTCAGGCAAGCAGCTGGAAAAGGAAAAGCTTTTAGTGCAAGGCCCCCTGGCAGCCCAGCAGTTTCTTGGAATGGTGCTGGTTGCCCAAGCTGGGATGAGCCACCTCAGGCCTCCCCAGCCAGGAGCAGATGCTCTCATTAGACTTCAGGACACTTTAAAACCAGCTACATTTGTGACAGAGAGTAAGACAAACAACAGAACAACCCTGCCCTAGTCCAAGGTATCCGTGGTCCTGGTGCTGCTCCGTGCACACGACTGCAGATCCCAGCAGATGTGCAGAGCTTGTGCCTGGAGCTGGAATGTCTGTGAGCTCCCAGGAGCTTTGGGGTGTCCCCCCTCTCCTCCCAAAGAGTTCCTCCCTCTAGCCAGCCCAGCCTGGGAAGGAGCAAGCAAAGCTCTGGTGTGAACCTGCCTGTTCCAGGGCGCTCTGAGCCTAAAAATATGTATTATCTGGAGAGGGCTCTCCACCCTTGGCTCAGAGCTGGGCTGCTGCTGCTGCCAGGGCTGGGAGCAGTGGCTGGGTGGCCACTTCTCAGGTTCCCCAAGCAGAAAGAGTAACTCCCTCCAGCCTCCCTTTGCAGGAAAACCTGACATGTGCTTGCTAGTCTTGCATAGGTGATGCGTGGAAGCAGCAGCAACACTGAGCTCTGCAGGGCTCCACGCTGTCCTGGCAAGGGATATCCCTCAAAACCCAAAGCCACTGAGTGGCTGGGATGCTGAAGTACCCCAGGAAACTCTGTTCTCCAGCTGGGAGCCAGGCTCAGCCCTCTGGGAGCAGAGCCAAAAAAACTTGAGTGTGCTCCTTCCTCTCCCAGGGAACTCTCTTCCCCCTTCCCAGGGAGCTCCTCCACTTCCATGGTGGGAGGAGAGGTCTGAACGCAGCCAGCCAGGTAGTTTTCTAGTGAGATCTTGGGAAAACTCCTCCCGTGCTTTGCACCAGCCCCTGTGATTCCCAGGAGGGCAGAGCCTTTCACTTTTCCATCAGCTTTGGCTACGAGGGACCAGAGCATCGCTCTGCTTTGGATCTCAGGCTGCTGAAGGCTCGAGGCACACAACAGGCCTTGAAAACAGAAAAAGTGGTCAACAAAAAAAAAAAACAAACCCAGGTAACTCTTCCAGCCCCCTGCAGAGATCAGTGTTGTGCTTGCTAGCAAGAGCTACAACCTAGGTACGTAGCAAACGGGACCAGCAACACCCCCACAGTGCTCTGCCCTTCCAGCACCATCCTCAGTTCTTTGGAAGCTGCTCGGGGCAGCCCTGGGAAGTGCAGGCAGGGCCGTGCCTTTGACCTGCTCGTGGGAAAACAACCCAACCCCCTGTGCCGTGGGGCTCACAGGTACACGTTGAGGGTCTGCAGGATCATCTGGCGGCACAGCGGGCAGTTGCGCTGGTAGATGGCCTGTTGCAGGAGCACCTCCGTGCACTCCTGGCACAGGCACAGGTGCCTGCAGGGCAGCAGCAGCACGTCTTGGTTTGGTCTTGGCAGATGACACACTTCTTACGCTCCTCTTGCTCTTTCAGCAGCGCCCAGGGGTCGTCGTCCGGCGCTCCCTCGGCGTTCCCGGCTGCCGCGTTCAGCTGCTGCTTCCTCGGAGCCTTCCCCCAGGACGTGCCCGGCTCCTGCCTGCCTGCCTGGGGCCGCTGTGCGCGGCAGCACGGCTCAGAGCAGGGCGTGGCAGCGGCATGTGTCCTGCCTCCAGCCGCTCCTCATCCTCATCCAGCAGCCTGCCCACGGCCACCCTGCCATGGGCCGCCCCAGCGCGATTCCCGGGGCGCGGCTGTGCCGCCTGCTCCTCGTCCAGCAGCCGGCCCAGCGCCCTGGGCACGGCCACAGCCCCTCGCTGGTCGCTGCCCCGGTTCGTCCCTCTGCCTCCTCGGCTCCAGTTGGTCACCTGCAGGCTCCAGTCCGTGACCTGCAGTGCCCAGTCCGCCAGCCTGCGCCAGGGCTGGGACGTGATGGCCATGCCCACGCTCAGGATGGCCACCTGGTAGAGCCGCCACGCGTCCCTCTTCAAGCGCTGGAAGGCGGGCAGAGCGAGGAAGTACCCCTGGAAGTACCCCAGGAAGTGTCCCACCAGCGTCCACAGCAGCCCGGGGTTGAGGAGGAAGGTGCCCACCGCCACGATGAGGAGGAGCAACCCCAGCCCGTAGACGTTGACGAAGAAGACGCTGACGAAGATCTGGGCGGTGGTGCAGAGCAGCTCGAGGGCCATGGCAGGGCGACCACAGCAGGATGGACACGGCGATGGCCCCGCTGGACACGTGCGCCAGGAAGGCGGCGAGCAGCTCGGACAGCCGGAGCGCCGGCCCCGCCAGCGAGTCCCAGAGCGCGGCCAGCAGCGTGAGCAGGTTCTGCGCGCCCAGCAGGCACACGTTGACCAGGCTGTTGGCCAGGTACATCAGCAGGCTGCCCGCGATGGCCAGCGCCTCGCACGCCTGCCGGCCCAGCGCCTGCCCGCAGCCCAGCGCCGCGCCCAGCCCGCGCTGCGCCAGCTCCCGGCCCCGCAGCGCCGCGTGTGCCGCCAGCCGCGCCGCCGCCCGCGCCACCTCCAGCCCCCCGCAGCACCCCCGCGCCAGCGCCAGCGCCAGCGCGTCCCAGCACGCCAGCGCGCCGCCCGCCGCGGCCGCGGGCAGGCCGCAGGCGGCGGAGAGCAGCCAGAGCAGCGCCGACACCAGCGAGGACACGAGGAAGAAGTTGAGGTCGAGCACCAGCAGCAGCAGGTCGAGCGCCAGGCGCAGCGCGCGGAGCAGCGCGAACAGCGCGTCCATGGCCCGCGTCCCCCCCCACCCCGCGGGGCCCGCCCGGCGGCGCCGCCTCAGCCGCGGCGACCCCCCCCCTGGGCGCCGCCATCTTGGCGCGGCGTTCCGTGCAGCGCCGGGCCAATGGCAGGCGAGGGGCCCGCCCCCGCCCCGCGCTCATTGGGCGGTTCGGAGGACGCGGCCACCCCACTGTCGACTCATTTAAAGGGCCAGCGCCGCGCTCACACACCCGCGCAACTTTTAAAAACTTGAAATGAAGTGACTTTTTATATTATATTACCTTATAAAATCACGTTACAATATAAAAAATTATTGCGTTACATTTAAATATATTAATTTTAAAAACATGAAGTATTTTTTATTAAATTATTTCATAAAAATTATATTGCACTGTATTTAGAATACATGTAGTTCTTGAAACACGAAATGAAGTATTTTTAATAATAAGTTTTATTATAACATTTATATTGCATTATATTTAGAATATATATAATTTTTTAAACCTGAAATGAAGTATTATTAATATCATATTACAATTTGAAAGTTGCGTTACAATATAAAATTATATTATAGTATAAAAATTATATGACATTATATTTAGAATATATAATTTTTAAAACCTGAAATGAAGTATTTTTAATATTACAAATAAAAATAATATTATATGGCATTATATCTATAATATATATAATTTTTTAAACCCTGAAACGGAATATTTTTTAATATTATGTCACAATATAAAAGGTACATTACAATATAAAAACTATATTACGATACATTCTATTTATAATATATTAATTTTTTAAACCCTGAAATGGAGTATTTTTTTATTATATCACAATGTAAAAGTTAAATTACAATATGAAATTATATTACATTACATATCGTATATGCTGTGTAGAGCATAAATATAATACAATGTTATATTGTATTATATTCAAAACATGACGTTATATTATTTACCGATATGAATTATATTCCTGATAATTATATTACTTAATAATAATTATTTTATTTTACTCCGAGGCTTTTATATTATAGAAATATATAATTTAATATAAATACTACTATATAATATTAATATATAATAATATTAATTAATATATAATATATAATAATAATAATATATAATAATTATATATAATATATTATATATTATATATTATTTATATAAATATTATATAATATAATATATTATATATAATATATATTACTATATACAATATATAGTAATATATAATATTAATATATAATATTAATATTGTAATATTTCGGTAATTCCCGGTCCCTGCGTGGATCTGCCTGAGCACTGTGGTAAGAGGAGTAGCCCGTGGGCAGGGCCACCTTCCTCTGGCGCGGGTTGCCCGGAGCTCCAGCCAGCCCGGCCTTGGCTCGGCGCAGCTCGGAGCTGTTCTCCCCTCCCGCCGTTTCCTGCAGGACATCAGAGAATAAAGCCCCGGCCGTGACTCACAATCAAGGTTGCAGCCCCGGAGCGGGTCCGACCCTCCCTGCGGGCTCCCGGCCAGGCCGTGGGGCCGCCGAGGTGCCCCAGGGGATGGTCCGGCCCTGCCGCCCTGCCGGTGATGACAAGCTCGGAAAAGCCAGCCCTGGAGCCCGAGGCTTTTTAAGGAATGGCAGAGCGGATGATGAGCCACACGTGCCCCAGCGCGGGGGCAGCGAGGGAAGCCCCACACCCCGGGGAACAGCAGCGGGGCTGGGCACAACTCCTGCAGCTGCTCCCCTCCGCCTTCCCCCCGAACACCCCGAGCCGGGGCAGGAGCCGGGCAGGGGGCACATCCTGACCCGGGCTGCGTGCGCTGGTGCCGCTCGGTGCCACCCGCTCTCTCCTCCAGCCGTGTCTGTCCGTCCCCGCCGGCGGCTCTGTCCCGCTGTCCCTCTGTCCCCTCCCTGCCCGCCCGGCGCCGGCCGTGGCTCCGCGGCAGCGGGTCCCTGCACCCCCACGTGACGGACCGGATGCTTTCGGCATTTATGGACATGTTTGCATTTCTCACCGCCTCACCGAGCGGGACAAGGGCAAAGAGAGCCGAGCCGAGGGCTGGGCCTGCTCCACTCCTTCCCTGCCGCCGGTCGGCACCTGCCTCCCCCTCCATCCCCCCGACCGTGCCCAGGCTACCCCGGTGGGCTCCTGCTGCGGGGGCTGCAGCCTTCACACCGTCCTGGCTCCACGCCGGGCTTCTCCATCACTGCTGGAGAAGGAGGGGAGCTGTGCCTGCTTCCCATCGCGGTAGGATTGTCCAGCTCCGCAGCGCCCTGCCGGAGAGGGCACAGGGCTCAGGCAGCCCCGCGAGGGGCCAGGAGGGGGCTCGGGATGGAACAGCGGTTTGGTTGGAGCAGAGGAGAGCGGGGCTTTGGGTGCAGGGATGGAAAACCCTTCCCGGGTTTCTGCGGGGGGACAAAGGTCCCTGCCCTGGCGCTGTCCTGAGGCAGGAAGGGAGTTTCTGGAGTGTGGGTCCTGCTGGCATCACTCCAGCGCTCCCAGCATTCCCACAGCTGGCTCAGCAGCTGGCACCAGCCCCAGGGTACCCTCCCCTGCGGACCCCCGGCCCTGTGGCAGCCCTGGCACCCGATAAGTCCTCCTGGGCACTGCCAGCAGCCATACCTCGGGTGCCCTCCAGGCGGCCCTGCCCAGGGTTGGGCAGGTCCCTGGGCACGGGGGCGGGCGCTGCAGCCCTGAGCTCCCGGCCCAGGCTGGAACAATGGCTCATTTCGGTGCATCCGCTCCGGAAAATCCCCCTCCCCACTCGGGCTCGGCTCCAGGATGATGTGGCTCGCTCTTCCTCTGCCCTTCCCTTAGCCTTGGAGGTGCAGGGCATGGTGTACCCCAAGCCACGTATCCCTGCTGGCAGGGAATCTGCTCCCAGCCTGCTGGTGACAGACTGCAGGACTGGGAGCTACAGGGAGCCCATCCCGGTGTCCCCCAGCCAAAGGCGCCTTCCCTGCCTTTGCTCCCCCTGCAGACCTGTGGAAGAGCAGGAGCACAAGGGCCCACCCTGTTTCTGGAGGGCTGTGTGTCTCCCCACGGTGGGAGCTGGGACTCTCTCTCCTCCTGGAGCCCGGCCAGACGGCCCTGGGAAAAGCAAGTCCTCAGCCCTGGGAAAGTCCTGCAAGGAGAAATTCCTGCTCAGTCAGGCCAGCCCCACAGTTCCCCCGGGCCCTGGTGCTCCAGCATGTCCCCAGTGCTGTGGGGCCAGTGGTGTGGGGAGGTGGGATGGCAACTGTGCCCTGCTTGCTGCCTTCCCCCTTGTCTGCCTTTGCCTTTACTTCCCTCTCCATGGGAAGCCTTCCCAAAGCCTCCAAAGGGAGACCCTGTGACACAGGCTCCCCCAGAGCTGGGGCTGGCCCAAAGCTGCCTCTCCTTAGGCTTTCTCAACCTGGGGGAGCCCCAAGCCCTGCAGGCAGAGCAGGCAGGAAGACATCCCTGCCTAGAGCCCACAGGAGCACAGGGAGCCCACGCCAGGGTTTCCATGTGGGTGTTGGAGCAGCTGCCCCTCCCGAGGGGTGTCCCAGGGCAGGACCCCATGGCCGGGCACAGGATCTACCCCTTTGTGTGGGTGAGTGCCCGGCCCTGGCCCGTGTGGTGCCGGGATAATGGAGCCTTTTCTGGCTGGTGCTGGGGGGAAATGGACTTGGAAATGTTCCAAAGGAAAAGGCGGCTTTATACACAGCCATCCCTGGGCTCCCAGCTTCTCACTCAGTCCCCACCTCACCCCAAAGCCTGCCCCCCTGTGCCAGGGCAGCTGCAGCGGGCTGGGAGGGGAGCTGGGAACACATCCGTGCCCAGCCCAGCTGACAGTGTGTGAGCGAGGGGTCAGCATGTGGCTGTTCACAACCTGTCCCAGGCCAGCACCTGCTCTGGGCCGTGGGGCTCCTGCACCCCCAGGATGTGGAGCAACAGGCTGGGCAGAGGGTTCCCTCTCCCTGTGCCTGGGCTGTCAGCTGGCTGAGGTTCTCCCAGGAGCTCTCGCTGCCCCAGCTGTCCTTGTCCATCCACCCCGCACGCAGCGAGGGTCATGCCCAGGGTGTGAGGGGAGGGCTGCACGGCTTGGGGCTGGCTGACCCTTGCCAGTTTGGCTCCTTTTTGGGGCTTTGCCACTGCTCTGCACCCCCTGACCCCCCCGGCCATCCCCGTGCAGCTGCTCCAGGAGATTGTGCTCGTCAGCACAGAAATCCAGATGTCACCTTCCTCCCCCCCTCCCGCTCCCTTCCTTCCTCCACCCTCCTCACGGCTCCTTGTGGCTCCCGCTCCCGGCCCCTCCTGAACAAAGGCCCTGTAGCCATGGTTAATAATCCCCACAGAAAGGCCCTGCAGAAGAGGAGAGGAAGGAGAGAGGAGACACAAAGGAGCCGCTGGCAGCCCAGCTGAGGAAGGGGGTTGGAAGGAGGCGTTTTCCTGAGCTGAACGACAGGAGTGTCAAGGAGGGCTTTCAAAGGTGAACAGAGATGGGCTGGAGGAACCCCAAGGTGCCCTCATGGCATGTAGAATACCCCATTCTTTGTTGTCTTCCACCCAGGGAACGGGTAGCCAGAGGCTGGGCAGCCCAGGCAGGTTCCTGTACTTACCCCAGAGCCCTCAAGCACCCCAAAATGCAGCACCAGGGCCTGGCATGAAGGTGCCCAAGGGCAGTGATCCTCGGCACTGCGATGGCCCAGCGGCAGGGAAGCAGCCGGCCGCTCCCGGGGCGGTGTGGGAAAGCACAGCGCTGGCCCACATCCCGTCCCTTCCCTGGGGAGCGGGGCCCCTCTCGGCCCTGCCGGTGTTGTGTGAAGAGGTGCAGGCCTGGGCGGATGCAGCCGAGGCTTCCGCCCTGCACGGCTGCCCTCCATCCCCCCTGGAAGCGCACGGGGAGCCGGGACAGCCGGAGTTCCATCGGCACCGCCACCGGCACTGGCTGCAGGGAGCCGGCACAGAGCACCCCAGGCAACCCCACAGAGCCCTCCGGACCCCCCGAGCTGCTCTGGGCCCCACGTTGGCTGGGGAGTGCAGGGGTTGGGGAAGGCACGGGGCCCCCTGTCCCCACCTGGGACACATGTCGGACACGCACAGCGAGAGCACAGCCCAGCTCCCTCTGGCAGCATCCCTCGGTCCCGTATCAGCAGGGATCTCGCTGGAAGGGTGGAAGGGGCTGAGGTGTGTGCTGGGATGCAGCCTGTGCTCAGCCCCAGGCCCCGTGCCTGGCTCTGTGCTCCCTTCTGGCTGTGGAGAGCCAGGCTCAGCGGGAGCCAGGGGAGAGGAGGCAAATGCAATTACACACTTCCAGATCATTCCTGCAACCTGCGATGCTCCGATAACGCTGTGAATCAGCCCTGCCCTGGGCACGGTCCTGTGCATCCCAGGTTTCCAGCAGCTGTGCCAGGGACTGGCAAAGCCCCACCGCTGCCTGCCCAGGCACAGCCTCAACTGAGAGGTGGCAGGAGGGATGGAGGAGGAGAGTGCTGGGATCTGGAGGGGCCCAGGCACCAATATTCCCTCCACTGCCAGAGAGGAAAGCTGTGAGCTCTGCTCTGTGCCTCAGGTGGGTCCAGACCTGCGCTCCCTGACCTTCCCACCCTGGCTGTGCGCGTGGGACCAGGACAGGGGAGCCTAATCCATGTTTGTGTGCGTGGCTGTGAAGGGGTGCCAAAGCAAATCCATTAAGCAAGCAAACAAACGAGAGGGCGTGAGATCAGGCAGCAGAGAGGGAAGATGAAGGTGGCCAGCCCCGAGCCCACTGGGTGCCACACACAGCGCAACGGGGCGATTTCGTGCCATCTGTTCCTGCCTTGCTTTCAAATCCTGCCCGTCTTCCCCAGAACCATTAGTTTGTTGGGGGGGGGAAAAAAACCCCAAGTTTTCTTCAAAGTTTAACAGACTGAAGCCCAACCAACTGGAGGCACAGCCATGCAGTGGGAGCAGGAGGCTGTTTGAGGGTGGCACGTCCCCCGCCGCGTGGCTGGGCCTGTTTTCTCCAGGGAGGGGCACTGCCCTTTCCAACTGCTGGGAATTTTCCTGCAGAGGTTTTCTTAGCAACATTCTGCTTTATTTTTAACACGGAATAAAAGTTAGCCCCGGAACAGAATGCATGAGCAGTGTGTCATCTGGGTCCTCCGGCTTGTTTGTTTGACTTGGTGGGTGCTTTCCAAGGCAGCCCTTGGGCCCCCTTCCCTCACAGGGTAGCACTTGTGGGGCTTAAATTGGGGTATTCTGTGCCAAGTGGAAGATCCCTTTCCCTGCTCTGAAGGGAGCAGAGCCTGAGGCTCCTCTAATGCTGCATCCTGCCCTTTGGAGGGAAAGAGTGAGCACGTCATCAGGGGGTCCTCAAGTGCTGGACACACACTCAGGGGGTGGCTTTTCCCACCCACAGACAGGGAGCTCCTGCCCACCGGCTGTGGAAGCATCCCAGTCCTGCAGCTGTGGGGCTGGAGAGCAGCTCCTGAGCATCCTGTGGATGATGGCTCAGCTCCCTTGCACTTGTTCCTCCCGGCGAAGGGAGGAGGCCTCCCCTCTCCAGAGGCAGCACAAGGGCTCCGAGCCTTATCGCTGCCCAGCATTGCCATTTTAAGTAACTAATCCTATGGGGAAAAAATTTAATCATTTCCGATGAATCATCAAGTCTTTGGCTGGGAAAGTGTTGGGAGGGGGGTGCTGGTCAGGCATGAAGAGGAGGAGGAGGAGGCGGAGGATGAGGAGGTGGAGGAGGAGGGCATGGGAAGCACCGCTGCATGGCACCAGCAGGGGAGCAGGGCTGGGGCTGGGGGCCAGCACAGGGGTGCTCGGGGATTCCTGGGAGGAATGCTGTGCCTCAGGGGAACCTGCAGCCCAGCCCTTGGGTGGCTTAGCGGGGTCAGAGATAGGCAGCCCGTGCTGCCCGGGCCCTGGAGCACAGATTGCAGCAGGGCAAACAAGTGAGGAGAGTAAAGGATATGCAAAGGTTCAGAGCCCCTGGGGTGAGAGTGGAAGGAGAGTGCTGAGCTGGGGACAGCCCTGAGCCTGTCCCCGGGTGGGGTGATCCCGAATCAGTGAGCTTTGGGAGTCCTGTGAATGGGCAGTGAGCACGGTAAACAGAAGGACTTCGAAGGGGAAGGAAACCCCAGGTCGGTCCAACACAGCCCCTGCGGCTCTGACGCGGGGGAAACTGAGGCACGGAGCTGGGCTGTGATGGGGCAGGGGCACCGGGCCCGCGTGTCCTGCGTGGTTTGACTGTGGGTAACTCGCAGCACCTGAGGGGGTTTGCTGTGCTCCTCCTCGGGCTGCCGGAGGGGCCGGGCTGCGTCCGGCTGGGTGATTACCCCTGGATAATGGGAGCCTTGTGCAGCCCTGCGAGCCCCCCCGCCCCCGGGCCAGCAGTGCTGCCCCGGCCCCGGCGGCGAGCGGCGTCTGCACAGCCGCCCCATTCAGCAGCAGCTGCGCGGGGGCTCGGCCGCGGCTCCCTGTGCCCTGGGGCCCTGCCTCGGGGACAGCATGGGGCTCTCTGTGGGGCTGGGGACACCGGTTTGGGGTAGGAACCCCGCAAACCTCAGGGACCTGCCTGGGACAGCACCTGGGACACGACTCTGCTGCGCCCCGCGGACCCCGCTGTCACCAGGTGCCTCCTCAGAGCCCAGATAATGACAAAGAGTGGTTCCCCCCCCCTGTTTTTGTGTTTGCTCTGCAGTTCAAAGGTGAGCCAGCAGCTGCGGCTGGGCTTTAGAGCCGAGCATGGGGCTGAGCGGGGCAGCAGGTCCCTCCTGATCGTCGCCGCTGACACCTGCGCTCTGGACTCCCGGGGACCGAGTCCCCGCCGCCGGCATTCCCCAAACCCCAAGGAAAACAGCCCGATCCCAAACACTTCGCGAGCGATTCCACCTCCAGCGCCCTGTCTGCCTCGCTCGGCCCGCGCACGCCCGGGCAGGCAGGAGCTGGCAGGAGCTGCGAGCCCCTCCGGCACCGCTGGGAACGCCTGGAATACGCGGGGCTGTGCTGGGGGGGGGGGGACGGGACACCGGGGGGGTGTGGGACCCCCGAGCCGAGGGCTGCCCTGCGGGGATGGGCACAGCGTTGCGGGGATGGGCACGGCGCTGCGGGGATGGGCGCGGCGGCGCCCGGCCGGCTGCCGCTGGGGGGTGATAGGGGGCCGCGGGCGGTAGGCAGGCACAGCGCCTTCCTCCCTCCTCCTCCTCCTCCTCCTCCTCCGCCTGACGTCAGCCCCGCGGGCCCCGCTTCAGTCGCGGGCGGCCGGCGGTGGTGGCGGCGGGCATGGCTGGGGGGCGGCGGGCGGCGGGGCTCGCCCTGGGCTGGGGCTGCTGCCTCCTGCTCTGCTGCGGTGAGTCGGCTGCGGGCCGGGCCGGGCGGTGCGGGGCGGTGCGGGGCGCGCACCTGCGGGAGCGCTCCGGGGCGCTGCGCGGGGCGCGGGGGGGGGGATGCCCTTCGTCCCTGGGGGACACCGCGGGGGGTGCGGGGCTGCGCTTTGCTCCCCGGGGGGCTGCAGCCGGAGGGGGTTTCCCCCCCCCGGGGCCAAGCCCGAGCAGCCCCGGAGCGCTGCGCCCCTCGGGCGGTGCCTGGCGCGGCGCCGGGAATGCTCGGATCGCGGGGCCGGGGCAGAGCCCAGGTGGGATCCACGCGTGTCCCCGCCCGCACGGCCCCGCAATCCTCGGCAGGGTGGGGCTGGGTGCCCCGTCCCGCTCTGGGGGCCCCTCTGCAGCCCCCCAAGGTTGAGGGGTGCCCCACGTGCGTTCAGGGAGCTGGTTGTTATTGGGAGGCATCCACCCCTTTCCTTCTAAGGAGTTTTCCCCTGAGCGCTGTGTTTCTCTTGGCTTTTTTAGCGCTTTCTTTTTTTATCCACTTTCCGTCCATTTTCACCCTCGGGGGGGGCTGCGCTTCCTGCCCTGCCCCTCTCCCCGCATCCCTCCCTCCCTCCTCCCGTCGCCGGGGGCCCGGGAGCGGTCCCGGTGCGCTGGCTGCTCCCTTGCCCCGCCGTGCTGCGGAGGTGGCCCCGCCGCTGGGAACCTGCCCGGGCCGAGGTGCTGGAGCCAAAGTCAGGCTCAGAGCAGAGTCTAAAGCAGGCTGCTCCACCCCCGGCCCGTGCCGGGATCCCCTTCCCACAGCACATGTGCCGAGCCAGGAGCCTCTCAATGGTTGGCGGCGTCGGTGTGTTTGGAAGCCCAGCCACGTGAAAAGGCTTGATGCTTCCCAGAAGCACGAGGGGCCACAGCCAAGACATTCCCAGGCCAGCCAGTGCTGCCGGAGCGGGGGGCTGAGCCCACCCTGGGGCTGCCAGAGCCACCCCAGCCCCTTCTGCACCGCGATCCGGCTGTTAGAGGGGACTCGGGTGTTGTCACCGAGCTTTGGGGTGGGGTTGAGAGCTTGGCCTCTCCTGGTGCACATGACGGGGTCCTGACGGGTTGTTTTGGGGTGCAAGGTGCTGGTCCCTGCGGCAGCAGAGCCCTGGCTCCATCCCCGTCCCAGGGCAGGGCTGGGCTGGGGCGGAGGCTGTCGGACGCTGCTGGTGGTGCTGCTCCTTGCGGGGCCGGGACTCTGCACCCTGTTCTTTCTCTCCGTGAAGAAGAAGACGGGGTGCAGATGATGCTGTTCTTTGTGAGCTGGGGCACCCCGGCTCGGAGATCTGTGCAGGAGGGGCAGCTCTCCCGGGGAACAGGAGGGTAGCATGTGTGCCTGTGGCTGGGAGCAGGCGGGATCTGGCCGCAGCTGGTTTCCCTGAGAGGGGGAACGCAAACCCGCGGAAACCTCAGGCATCCCACGTGCGGCTCCAGACACCCTGCGGTGCCCCTCCTCTCGCTCCGGGCCGGGGGGCTCCGCGCCGGGGGCTCTGTGCAGCAGCCGCGCTCCTCGCCGCCGCCTCCCCGCACACCTCGGCCCCGCAGGAGGCTGGCGAGGGACTCGCGCTGCTCCCCACCCCCTTTCCCGGGCTCTAAAAGCAGATCTTTGTTCTTGTGGAGCTCTGGCTGCCGGCCGGCTGTCGGCCAGCCAGATGGAAAGGCACGGGGGCTCTCCTTCCTTCCCTGCTCGCTCGCTGCAGACGTCCTCCCTCCCAGATCTCTGGGTCTCCCGCTGGAGCTGTGCCAGGCGCTTGGGGTGGACGGAGCTCAGCTCTGCAGCTGGGCTGCTCGGGGGTCTCCAGGTCCCCTCACCAGACCTGGTGTCTGCAGCTGTGCTGGGCACGGGGGAGGATGGCCAAGACTCCAGGGCCTGCTGTGCCAGGGTGCCTGTGCCCAGCGCCTCTCCAGCTTGCCCACGCAAATAGCAGAAAGGTCTCGGAGCTGCAGAAGGAAGCCTTGTGCCCCCAGGGTTGGGGGGGACCTTGTGTCCTCCCGACTGGCTGCTGGGTGCTCCTTCCAGCTTGTCCCAGAGGAGGTGGGGAGCAGCGAGCCCTTGTTCCAGGCAGGGTGGGGGCTGCAGCGACCGTGTCAGCCTCCTCAAGGGCAGTGTGGATGGTTGGGAGGGATGTGTGCTTCATGCCAGCCCCAGATGCCAGCCATTCTCCAGCTCTGAGCTCATGGTTTCGGTTGCTCTGCTGCCTGGTTGAGGGCCCTCATGCCGAGCAGGTCAGGGGGGGCCAGCAGCTCTCCCTCTCCCAGGGGCTGGCTGTGGATGGAGAGGCAAAGTCTGGCCTAGCTGCCTGCAGCTCAGAGAGTCACAGCTCAGGAGACAGTGCAGAGTGGCAGCAGGGCCACACCCCAGCCCCAGCTTGCCCAATTCCTGCCCAGTTCTGCAGGTGCCTGCGAGCACCAGGCAGCCAAGTCGTGGCTCTACAGGGTGGGCAGGTGCCTGCAGTTCAAAGTTATCTTTCCCTATGTACACTGGGTCTAATTTCCTGTCCCCAGTGCACTCTTATCTCTGGGCATCACCTGCTGTTTTTCTAGCACCTTCTTTGCCGTGCCATGCTTTGCTCATCCCTCTTTGCTTAGTGCCAGCTGTACCGTGCCCATGGGATGGGCCGGGGCCAAAAATTGTCTGTTGGGCTGGTCCTGCGAGTCCGGGGCCTTTGCTGTGGCAGAAGGGGCTCCTGGCTGTGTTTTGGCACTGTGCCACCACGTACCCACTCCAAACAAAGAGCAGTTTGTGGACACGGGCGCTGCCCTTTGAAGTTGCCTCGGTGGCTGTTACCGAGCCGTGCTATCACGGGAGATGTTGACACAGCTGCTTCCTCCAGGCCTCTTGTACCCAGCTCCGGTACCTGGGCTGGCTCTGTTGCTGGGGGACCTTCTGCAGGGCCCTGTGCCAGCCCTGTGCAGACCCCCCTTGCTTTGTCACCCGCGGGGTTGATGACACTCCCAGCCTTGTTGTGATGCCGCCCTTGCCTCGGCTCTGCCCGACTGGGGCTGAGCTGCTCCCAATCCCTTGGGAAGCTGCTCCGTTCCCTGTCCTGGATCAATAGCCATTACCTTGCCCATCCATTCTGGAGCATGGCCAGGAGCTCCATTACTGCTGCAGGCGGCTGGGCTGGCAGGGAAGGTGGGTGCAGGGGTGGGCCAGCCCCGCTCGCCGGGTGCAGGTCCCCGGTGCCACCCGTGCTGTGGGTGGGCAGAACTGGGTCTGCTGCGTGGGCAGAGAGGGGCTTGCCTTGGGGATGCTGCAGTGAGGGGTGCTCCAACCACTGGGTTCTGGATTCCTGTTGTGGAGGGAGCTGGGAGTCCTGGCTGTGCCACGGCCGTGGTGTTCTGGGACATGCTGCCCCCCTGATGGACCCTTGGAGGGGGAAAGGGAGCAGCAGGGAGCCACAGCTGGCTGGGACACCCCTCCTGAGCTGCTGCCCTGTGTGCCCACCCTGCTGTGGAGGAACACAGCACCTCATTCATGCCTCAGCTCACAGGACTGCTGTGGGGGCTGCACAGGCTGATGTCAGGACTCCAGTCCCGGGATGTGGGAGGGTGCAGCCTTTGTGCCACCAGCTTCAATCTCCAGCCCCTTGCCCACCTCTGCTAACCTCCTGACAGCTCCCTGCCTGGCCCTTGGGGACAGTAAGACCCTGGGCAGGGTGCAGCTGCTCCCTACCTCTGTGGTGGTGGGGGCTTGGGGGTCAGAGGTCCTGCTGCCCATTTCAGAAAGGCTGGGATGCCGTGGGCAGGGCAGGTCTGGGGGGGCTGCAACAGCAGTGGGGGGGTGGATGTCCCAGGTGTCCTGGGGACACTGGTGGTGTGAGCACGACATGCCTTGTCCCCTCTTTGGGAATAGGATTGGTACCTGAGCCCACGGGCTCTCTGTGGATGCTGAAGGCAGTGTGGCTGGCACTCCTGCTGGGCTGGGTAATGGCTTGGGCACATCTGATTAGATCATTAGATTCTATGATTAAGCATAATAGAGCTTTTAAGTTTGTAGCTGGGGCTGCTGTGGTGATGTGCTGATGGCTCCAGCTCTGGGCTCACTGTGCCTCTTGGGAGGGATATTTTCTGCTGAAAGATCCCCAGTCTAGGGGACACTGGCACAGGACATGGCTCTGCCCCACACCCTTTGGGGGATGGAAATGGGGACAGGCACAAGGGCTTCCTGTCCCTACCAGCAGGTTCTGTCCCACAGCTGCAGCCAGCAAACTGGAGGTCTCCACACCAGCCGTGGTTGAAGTGGAGATCGGGGACACGGCCAGGATCGAGTGCAACTTCTACATCCCTGGGAATGGTTCCTACCGCTACATCGACTGGTTCTACGTGAGTGCTGGCCTGGCAGAGGAGAGCTGGGCAGTGGGCTGGGGGCACAGCCAGCCCAGGGCTTTCCCCCGGGCTCCCCAGCCCAGCCTCTGCCCCTCGCCTGCAGGTGGACCGCAAGGCGACAGGGACACCTCACACCGACAGCCGGGTGAGGCTGTGCCACATCACCGACAGCGAGGTCCTGAAGGACGACACGGACTACAAGGAGAGGCTGTCGGTGGGGGAGGACAAGGCCCTGTCCATCAGCAAGGTGACAGTGCAGATGACAGGACCTTCGTGTGCCAGGTCGGAGCGGGGAGCTCCGGCGTGGGCGAGAGCCACACTGAGCTCCGCGTCTACAGTGAGTGACGGGGCAGGAGGGCAGCACAGCTGCTCTGTGGGGCTGGGGTGGTCCCACCCCATCCCTCCTAACACCTGCGGGGTGGCTTCTCTTTCCAGAGGTCCCCGAGCCCCCTGTGATTGAGCCCAACACAGGAGGCATCTCTGTGCATAACAGTGCCAACTCAGAGGTGAGGAGCGGCCCCGCTCAGGGCAGGGGGAGGCTCCCCCCTCCCCTCTCCCCGGGGGAGCCCCCCGTGCTCAAGGCTGGCTGTGCCCCCACAGATCGCCAAATGTGTGAGCAAGAACAGCTTCCCGCCCCCCAACATCACGTGGCACAAGAACGGGGAGCAGCTTGACCTGCAGGAGAACCGTGAGTTGGGTGGGGATGGGGAACCACCTCGGCAGAGGGGCCGGGGGGCTCGTGCTGCCCGGGCCGTTGGCTGGGGGCTGGCAGCCCAAAGGAGGGGGTGGCCCCCGTTTGCCATGGCTGGGGACAGCGGCTGTGTCCCCTGTGACCCCTGCAGAGATGATGAACACGTGGACCCGCGAGTCCAGCGGGCTGCACTCAGTGGCCAGCGTCCTGTTCGACACCGTCACCCGCGAGGACCGCGACTCCCGCTACCACTGCACCGTGCACTACTGGCTGCGGGGGCAGAGGCACGCCCTGGAGTCCCAGAAGGTCCAGATCACTGTCTTCTGTGAGTAGGGGGCCAGAGGGGTGGTCCTGCTGCCTGGTCAGCGGGGTTTGGCACTGACCCTGCCCCTGCCCTGCCCCCAGACCCCGCGAGCACCTGAAGCTGCAGGTCGTGCCGTCCTCGGCGCTGGTGAAGGAAGGGGACAATGTGAAGCTGGTGTGTGAGTCTGATGGGAACCCACCTCCTGTCTTCAGCTTCTACAAGAGACAGGTGAGGCCAGAGGGGGCACCTGGGCACCTCTGCCTCGGCCAACACCTCGTGTCCTGGTTGCTCCTTTGGGAGCACCCTGGGGAGTGGGATGCAGTGGCTGTGGAGGGTGCTGAGGGCTCTGCTTTCTCCCCACTGCCTGCAGCTGGATGACAAATGGCAGGAACTGTCGTCGTTGGCAGAGACCGACGGCGGGGTCCTGACCCTGCACGGCGTGAACAAGAGCAGCAGTGGCCTCTACAAATGCGAGAGCCTGGACCTGGATGACATGAAAGAGCTAAAGGAGGAGGTGGAGCTTGTTGTGAACTGTAAGACAGCGGGGTGGGACCCTGTGGAGCTCGTGGTGGGTGCCTCGTGCCTCCTGCTCACCCTGCCCTGCCCTCCATCCCTCTCCTAGACATCGAGGGGGTCCATGTGGAGATGAAGCCATCCTCCCCCCTTCAGGAAGGGGACAATGTGACCCTGAACTGCGATGCCCACAGCCCTGTGGCCCTGGACTACCAGTGGACGGATGAGAAGGTGAGCAAGGTTCTGTCATGCTCAGGCTCAGCCTGGGCTTTGCAGCAAACTGAGCAGAGCCAGGAGCTTGCTGCAGAGTCAGGAGCTTGCTGCATCTCTCCCGAGGGGCCAGGGGAAGGATTCCCACTTCCATGGACCTGCACTGTCCCTCTCTACCTTGTTGCCTCCTGGCCGGCAGTGCAGGGAGGTCCTGTGCTTGCAGGCTGAGCGTGGCAGGGAGGCCTGAGCCCCTGTGTGAGCTGAGCACAGAAGTACCTGGTGCCCAGGGCTGATGGCTGGGGACCTCCCTTCCCAACAGGGCAGGAAGATGGGGGAAGGGAACGAGCTCGTCCTGAGAAACCTCACCTTCGAGACTCCCAACAAGTTGAGCTGCAAGGTGGTGGCCCCGAGTGTGCCAGGGCTGGAGCAGAGCAAGCAGGTGTCTCTGGCTGTCAAGGGTAAGAGCTGGAGGGGGGGTGTTGTTTAAAATCAGAAACAATGCTCTGGACAGTTTTGAGCATAGAAAGGTGGAAAACAGCTTTTTAATTGTGGCGAGACTTTGGGGCACAAAATGTGTTGCACGCCCCGACAGCACAGGCCTTTACAATTTTTATAACACCATTTCATTATAACATTTGGACATTACCTCGTTGGTTACACCCAGCCCCAAAACTGCCTGTGCCCTCATCCCACCCTCACCACACCTCCCGAATTCGAGTCGGTGGTCACAAAACAACCACCCCTTCATCCCCATCCTCCTCCTCCTCCTCGTCGTCTCTGTCCTTCTTGGAAAGGCTTCAAGGCTTCTTCAAGTTTTGACTTGGTTATATCAAGTGGAGTGACCCTGCTGTGTCTTACTCTGAGTACGTTTTCTAGCAGATAAGATGTTTTTCACCTTGCGAAAATCTTTGCCTGTTGGAATTCTCGCCCGGGAACATCAAGCAGCGTTTTAGGAGTCTGATACAAGGGTGCTTAGTGGGCTAAATGTGCTGTGCTTAGAGAGCTGTGCTAAAATTTTTATAATGCAGAGTTTGAGGCCTCAGGTGGAGGTGCAGGCTGACAGAGGGAGCCCCTTGTTTCCCCAGGGAAGCCGCGGATCGTGGCCATCAGCTCCCCGCTGTACGTGCGGCAGGACGAGGTGGTGAACCTGACCTGCAAGGCCATCGCCTTCCCCCGGCCCTCCGTCCACTGGAGCGTCAACGGCACGGTGAGAGCTGGGGAGGGGGGTCCGGCTCCTAAAAGAAAATTCCTAAGACTCAGCCAGTGGGTTTTAGCAGGCAGAATTCCTGTTATTGTTACAACATCGGATGCTCGAGAATCTGATTTCTTCCGAAGCGTGCGTGCAGAGTTGCTAAAGCCTCTTGATTTTATTTAGTCACCTAATTAATAATTCAAAGCATTACCTCATACTGTCACACCCCACCTCCAAAACCGTCCCTCCCTTAGTACCACCCTCGACATGCCTCCTGATTCGAGGTCCCAAAGACCCCTTGTCTTCATCTTCCTCACTTATTCCGGTCTTTGGCACAGCATCACACCTTCTGGAATGGTTTCAAGGCTTCTGAATAGCTCTGCCTGGTTGTATCAGGGGTTATGTTCTCTGTTATGTCTCTCTCTCAGTACATTTTTGCAAATCAGAAACTCTCCACCTTGCTGAAATCTCTTTGTCCGTTGAAATTCTTGCCAGGAATGTTAAACAGTGTTTTTAGAGATCTCGTGCAAAGGTACTCAGCAAGCTGAAAGTGCTCATGAGCCGTACTAAAACCTGATCTAATACAGCTTTTAAGGCATCAGGTCCCTGTGAGGGGCTCAGGTGCTGAACCCTCCCCTGCCTCCCCTCGCCAGGCTCACGAGTACGTCGACAACCAGCACATCGCCAGCAACCTGACGGTGCGTGTGAACCGCGACCTGCTGAAGGCTGGGGCCATGTGCCGCGTCTCCAACGACCTGGGGGTCAGTGAGAAGCACATCCAGCTGCTGGTGAGTGTCTGGCACTGCTCTGTGCCCCCGGGAACCCCCCCAGCAGTGTCAGTGCCCCTCGCCCGGGGCTGTGCCGCGCTGCCGTGGCGGGGCTGAGCTGAGCTCGCTCTCTCTCCTCCCTCCTGCTCTTCCAGTGGAGTCCGTCAGGAAAGATCAGTCTGCTGATGGTGTCCATCAGCCCAGGCTCTGGCAGGAGTCACATTATCTAGCCTGGGGAGGGAGCTTGGCTGCTGGCTCTGCGCTGCATCTCCCGCTGTTCCTCTCCCTGCCAAGCCGGGAGGGAAGCTCTGTTCCCAGCAGTGGGAAAGCTGCCTGCTTACCCTCAGCCACCTCACCCTGCAGCCCAGACCTTACTGGGCAAGGAAGCAAAGGGATGGCCTGGTGCCTTGCAGGAATCCCTGCTATCCACCCTCCTGTGGCACATGGGGCATGGCATCCCAGAGCAGATTGTGTTCATACAGAGCGTTTCTGTATTCTGCATCCTGCAGGGAGCTGGGCAAGCACTGGGTGGTAACTGGGGGGAGGGATCCTTTCCTTGCCCACAAAGAGAGGACCGCGGTGGGACAGGCGTTGATTTCTCCCTCTCTCCTGTCGCGTTCAGATCAAAAGACAACAGCAGAGAGCCAGGGGGTGATCATCGTGGCCATCATCGTGGCCATCCTGGTGGTGGCCGTGCTGGGCGCCGTCATCTACTTCCTGCACAAGAAAGGCAAGATCCCGTGTGGCCGCGCTGGGAAGCAGGACATGTAAGCACTGCCACCCGCCCCCCAGGGAGCCCACGGGGCCAGAGGTGCTTCCTGCCATCGCTCATTGTGCTTCCCATCTCATTGCACCAGCTGCTCCGCACGGGGGGGGGAACAGCCTTGGGGTTGGGCGTCGCACCGGGGGCTTGGCAGCTTTTCCAGCTTCCCACAGGGCACTGCTCGCCCCCATCCCTGCAGGGAGGCCGTAGAGGACAGCAGAGTGGTAGAGCAGCCAAGGGTCCCCTCCCCGGGGAGGTGGGCGGCCCAAAGCTTCCTGATAGCCGGAGGCTCCACTCCGGAGCATCCCCTGAGCGGAGCCCCAGGGCTTGGCCACGTTGCCCTCATCGGGTACCGCAAACCATGTCTCAAAAATTGTCACCTCCCTCCCCTAGCACAAGGCCAGAGGCACGTAAAGACAAGATTGTAGTTGAAGTTAAGTCAGATAAACTTCCCGAAGAGGCGGGCTCCTGGCAGGGCGCCAACGGCGAGAAGAGACCCGCCGCTGACCAGGTAGGACGGGGCGTCGGGCACTGCCCTCTTCCCAGGGCTGGGAGCAGAGCTGAGGAGGGATGAGGGTGACCCAGGTAATTCTTTGCTCCCCTCCAGCACTGCCCACCCCTGCATGGGCCTCCATCATCCATCACCAGCGCTCAGAGGGGCCGTGGAGGGAGGGGAGGGAGAAAACCGGATCTGAGCTCGCTGAGGACACGTGGGCAGCTCTGCTCTGTGCCAGCCCCTGGCACCTCCTGGGAGCACGCTGCTCTGCTTGGCTGCCTCCTTCCGTGCTCCCTGGAGCAGCAGCCAGGCTCCATCAGGGGGCCTTTGGGAGAAGGAACTACACAAACCTCTCTGGCCAGGAGTCAGGGCAGAGGCTGCAGGAGGGTGGTATGCTCGGAACTATTAGAGATAGTCTCTGGGTCCACGTGCTTTTCCCCTCACCTGGGGTCGAGTTCCCAGTGCCAGTGCTGTGCCAAGGCAGGGCTTGCCACGCTCTGGAGCCACAGGATGCAGCACCTGAGCCCTCTATGCCTTGGGCCAAGAGTTAACCCCTGGTTGTGCCTGCACAGCTCATCCCTCCCCTGCCCTTGGAGTGGGTGCCTGGTCATGCTGGGGTGGCCCAGGCTGGCAGCTCTCCCCCATCACCTCGGGTGTGTCACTAACACACCTGCAGCAGAGCATTTGAGCTTCTGTTCATCCCTAATTGCTTGTTTTTATCCCCCCTCTCTCCCTCTTTTTATGTCTGACCGAAGAGCGAAAAATACATCGATCTGAGGAACTAGAGAGGAGACCTACTAAGTGCTTTCTTCCTTCAAACCTTTCCTGCTCTTGGATTGCCTTCTCCCACCCCTGCTCCAGCACCTGGGGGGGCACAGCCAGAGGCCACTGCTGTGTCCCAGTGCTGAGCCCCAGCGTGCAGGGGACACCTCCCTGACTCACCTGTCCGTTACCTCAACCGTGGGCTTGCAGGTGTTGCCTTAGCAAAGCTGGACTTGCTTTACTACTCCAGAGAAGCCACAGCAATATTAGGAAGAAATATCCCATTAAGCTACTTGGTGGAAGGATTTGAGGCTTTTTTTTCTCCCCCCCCCCAGGTAATCTGTTCTGTACATGTGTGGGAAGGGTTTGATGCGTTGGTTTGGTTTTTTTTTTTCCCCACCCGAAGTTGCTGGAGAGGCTGTTGGAAGGTAATTTTTGGGGTGTGCCAGGCACCTGAGCTGTAGTGGTGTGCAGGTCAGAGGAGGAGCAGTGGACGTGGGGTGAGCCAGGGCGGCGTTTTGGGGAGGTTTTAGTGCTTTGCTTTGCCTTTGAACTGTTCTGGTCTGGGTTAAGCCTGGGCAGTGCAGGGAGGGAGCTCCCTGCCAGGGAGCTGTGATCCCACGGGAGGAGAGGAGCTGGCAGAGCAAGGATGGGGGGCCCATCTCCAGCCATGTGCCAGACCAAGCTTGTCTGGTTTGTAGTGAGGGACAGGGCTTCCCTCTCCCCTCAGAATTGGGTTTTTTAAGGGGGGCTGCCCAGCAACGGCAGAAACCCCTCAAACTTAGAACTAGTACTAGTCCAGGGCCAGTCAGTGATGTCTCAGGGTTTTTTATTTTTCTTGCCAGCCCCAGGTAAAACTGGTTTATTCCTGTGCTTTGGGGGCCCCTCTGGCCCCGCAGCCAGGCTGGTGGGGAGGGGACACGGGCCAGAAGGTGCCTTTAGCTCCTGCCACGGGCTGTGCCAGCCTCCCACCCGCAGCTGGGGCTCTCTCCTGCCTCCTCCCAGAGGGCTCAGCCCCTCCTGCCTCTAAATCCCTGCCCTCCGAGCTCTGCTGCCCACAAGCCTTGGCCCCTGTGTGCCAGGAGCACCGTCCCTGTGCCACCTCCCTGCCAGCGGGGACCCTCCCCGCCTGCCACACGTGGTGTCCCAGCAAAAGCTTTGGTTTATATATATATATATATATATATTTTTGTTGGACTTGTGTGTACATTTTCCATAAGTTTTGTCTGATACTTGCAAGGGTTTTTTTTTGTTTGTTTTTTGGTTTTTTTTTTTTTTTTTATATATATATGTGAAAATAAAGTACAAATTCAAGGCTGAGTTGGAGTTTGTTCCCCACCCCGGGGGGGGGGAAGGGCAGAGGGTCTCCCCCATCATTCCTTCATCCCATCAAGGTTCTAACACGACATATTTATACCCCTGTAGCTGCTGATAAATGTCATACACCAGGAACCATCAGTACTAATAAATCTACTAATTATTCTAATAGATAATCAGAGCTTTAGATGGTAATATGTGATTATGCTGCAAGTGGTGGTAGATATTAAAGAGAATATTGTCAATAAAATGCAATAGATCAACTGTAGAACCTATTGATAGTTGTTTTAATAGCTAATATAGCTAATATAGTTGTATTAATAGCTAATAGAGATCCTAAAACTGCTCACAGATAAACCAATAACTACATTGATTTGTTCTGATAGAATTGATTTATTCTGATAGAATCTAGACATTATAGTGGATAATTGTATTAATTAGCCACCACAGATACTAATAAATATTAATAGGTTTTCCCTTAAAGAATTTAATAGATACTGTTATTCATATTTTAACTACTTTAGTTCCCAGTATCTTATTGCTAAATACTTATTGATAATATATTTATTGATAATATATTTATTGATAATATATCTTATTGATAATATACCTTATTAATACTGATGGATTTTAATGGATAATTTTTAATTGATGGCAGTAACTGCTATGAACTCTAAATACAAATTGGTAGTTAATTTATTGGATGCTGACAGTAATAGCTTTTTAATAGAGAATTTCAACAGTATTATGTGATTAGGAGAATCTTTTAATAGAACAAATTATATAATACAGGATTGTATTTCTAGCTACTAAATGTACTAATAAGTCAGTTCTAATAATTCTAATAGATAATTAGAATAATAGATAATAACTACCACTGATAATTCCAAGTGGAATTATCTTACACATTCTGCTAAACTATTGTATTCTCTCCCTAAATTAACAATTTAAAGAATAACAATATATTAGACACTGGCAGCTGTTAAAAACAATAATGGTAAAATCAACTATCCCAGGGGATTGCAGTGGACACCAACAACTCAACAAATACCTCTATGAGCAGCTCCTGTAGACACATTAATTATTCATCAATAATTGCAGTATTAGAATTGAGCAAGTTCTATCAGAGAATTATATTTCAGGCTGTGGTAGACAGTAATAAGACCCTAATAAATAAATTCTGTTGCTGCAGTGGGACCTGGTTCTATCACAGAACTGTGATAACAGCTCTGGGACGTGCTAAGAAACACTAATAAAGCTAAGAAACTAATAAGGCTAATTAAATATTAATAAAATTACACCTCAGACCTTGGACTCCACTTCACTGGGCTGACACTCCTTGATCCACTGCCCCCATGTGCCCCCTCCATTTGGCCCCAGTTGTTATTAATTAACCCCTTGGAGCCTTCTTTGAACCCCTGTGTCATCACTGGACCTCGTGAACAATGATCAGAGCCCAAATGACCTCAAAAACTCCCCAGTGACCTCATTTGACCCCAAAATTCAGTTTTCAGACTCAAATGACCTCAAGTAACCCCACAGTGACCTCATTTGACCCCTGTACCAATTATCAGAGACCAAAATGACTTCAAGTAACCCCTCTGTGACCTCATTTGACCCCAAAATTCAATTTTTCAGACCCAAATGACTTCAAGTAACCCCACTGACCTCATTTGACCCCAAAATTCAATTTTTGGGCTCAATGACCTCAAGTAACCCCACAGTGATCTCATTTGACCCCAAAATTCAATTTTCAGACTCAAATGATCTCAAGTAACCCCAGTGACCTCATTTGACCCCAAAATTCAATTTTTCAGACCCAAATGACCTCAAGTAACCCCTCTGTGACCTCATTTGACCCCAAAATTCAGTTTTCAGACTCAAATGACCTCAGGTAACCCCCCCCAATGACCTCATTTGAGCCCTTGGATCAATATATATATATATATATATTAATATATATATATTAATATATGATATATAGTCCTGTGTCAGTTCCTGTATGTTCACATATATTAATATATTCAATTGTATATAATTCTATTCTGATATTATTATTAATGTAGGATATATCCTACATTAGCATATATTAAATATAATTCTCGGAATTCCATGCAATGTAAAATTAAAAAAAAAAAAAAAACAAACCTGTTAATGCCCTTCTTGGTCCTGATGGATTATAGATTTTGTTCATTGATTCTCTTGGAATATATTTATTATTTTCAAATTTGTGTAAATTATTCCTCCCTCTGCTGTCTCTTCCACTTGAATTTAACAGATAATTATGGCAATAGTTATAAATAGCTATTTTATATCTATATCTATATATAAAAAAGACTGCTTATATCTATATATAAAATATCTATATAGTATATATTTATATCTCTCTATATAAAAAATCTATTTATATCTACATAGAGATATTTTATATATAGATTTTTATATATTTATTTATATTTTTATAGAGAGATAGGAATTTTATATCCATATATAGATATCTATATATAGATTTTATATATTTATTTATATTTTATACTTAGGAATTTTATATCTATTATAGATTTTATATGTAGATTTTATATATATTTATTTATATTTTTATAGAGAGATAGGAATTTATATCTATATATAGATATTTTATATGTAGATTATATATATATTTATTTATATATAGATAGGAATTTTATATCTATATAGATATTTATATGCAGATTTTTATATATATTTATTTATATTTTATAGATAGGAATTTTTATATCTATAGATATTTTATATGTAGACTTTTATAATATTTATTTACATTTTTATAGAGATAGGAATTTTATATCTACATATAGACATTTTATATGTAGACTTTTATACATATTTATTTATTTTACATAGATAGGAATTTTATATCTATATATAGATATTTTATATGCAGATTTTTATATATTTATTTATATTTTTATAGAGAGATGGGAATTTTATATAATATAGACATTTTATATGTAGATTTTTATATATATTTATTATATTTTATAGATAGGAATTTATATCTATATATAGATATTTATATGTAGATTTTATATACATTATTTATATTTTTATAGAGAGACAGGAATTTTATATCTATATACAGATATTTTATATATAGGTTTTTATATATTATTTATATTTTTATAGAGAGATGGGAATTTTATATCTATATATAGAGATTTTATATGTAGATTTTATATATATTATTTATATTTTATAGATAGGAATTTATATCTATATATAGATATATATAGATTTTTATATATTATTTATATTTTATAGAGAGATAGGTATTTTATATCTATATATAAAGATAAATAGAGATATATAGAGATATAAATATAAATAAATATAGATAAATAGAGATATATAGAGATATAAAATATAAAACAGATGCAGGAGATTGGACATCTCAGGCTGGAGCAGGAGATTCTTCTTCCCAGGACTCACAGAACCAACACAACACCACCATGTGCTACAACAAAGGAAATTTTATTGAAAAATAAAACTTTGTTTCGTTTTTTTTTTTTGTTGTTTTTTTTTTTTCTTTACTGACACAGGTGAATGAAATCCCAAACAAAGAAGCTCTTAGTGGGCAGCGTACAAGAATGGAAACAATTAATAAATAACATTAGTATAACCTCTAAACATTAACAATGCCTCTGCAAACAAAAGGAGGACTTTAAACCAAGTGAACCTTAAAGCTCAGCTACTCTCTGTAAGAATATTTACCTTCTGTTTTTCCTTATTCTTTACAGATTTGAAAGGATTAAATACTGCTATTTAATTTTATATTAATGACACTATTATACTTTTTTTTTTTAAATATTTTGTGAAAACCTCAACCTTTTTTTTTTTTTTTTCTTTTAACACTGATATTTTACAAATCGGTGTTTTTGTCATTGGAGAGAAAGAACAACAGCGACAGCAGTTCCTCCTCCTCCACTGGGAATTTTTTCTCAAAAGAAACAAACAAACAAAAAAAAAATAAAAGAAGATTTCCGGGAGGAACTGTAAAAATAAGTGTCCTTATTTTTTCACTGATTTGATTTTTTTAAAATGGCACCTCGGAGGGAGCGCCCTGGGAGTTGCTTTTTTTTTGTTTGTTTTTCTTGCTTGACTGAAAAATAAAATAAAATCAAAATAATAATTAAAAAAAACAGGAAAAAAACAGAAAAGAAAAAAAAAGAAAAAAAACAGGAAAAAAAAAAAAAAAAAACCAGAAAAAAAAACAGAAAAAAAAAAAACAAAAAAAAAAAAAAAAAGAAAAAAAACCAGAAAAAAAAACCAGAAAAAAACAGGAAAAAAAAAAAAAAACAAAAAAAAATAAAAAAAAAAAAAAAATAAAAAAAAAAAAAAAAAAAAAACAGAAAAAAAAAAAAAAAAAAAAAAAAAAAAAACAGAAAAAAAACCCCAACCCAACCCCCCTTTACAGTAATGACCCTGCCTCGGGATTAGCTACAGTATCTCCTCAGTCTAGTGCAGGGAGCAGCATGCTGGGCTCAGCTCCCCGAGGGGAAGGACATGCACACGGGGTGTTTAGAGGGAATTATTTGGGATTCCTGCCCTGAATCCTCCTGTCTCTGGCACAGCACCGGCCCTGGCACGTCACCAACCCACAGCTGAGATGCTACAGAACACAGTGGCACAGTTGAAGGGCAGTGCCCATCTCTCTTGCTCCTTTTTTCACCCCTTTCAAAGCAGTTTCCCAGCTCGTCCAGCTCTTGGTTTTCCCCAGGGATGGGTTTTCCTGGGTCCAGCCTGGCGATGCAGCATTCCCTCGAGAAAGGCACTAGACATTTGGGTTGGTTTTCTTTTTAAAGGAGCCTCAGGAAGTTAATTTCTTAAGGATGAAGAGCAAGGAGGTGAAGGGAAAGAAGAGCAATCAATCTTGGGCTGAAAAAAAAAACCCCAGGAATAATCCACTGTGCAGAGCACAGCCACAAGGCATAGCTGCACTCCGTGGAATCAGCAAATCCTTACGTGTCTAAGGAAGAAAAGCCAAGACTTAAAAGTTTCCTAAATCAGCTTGAGACACAGAACAGTGCACAGAAAGGACACATGCAGAAAAATCAGTGATACATGCCACGAAGATTGCCCTCTCTAATCTCTGACACCCAGAACAACACCCAGAGGAAGGTCTCTCTTGGCACATAAACCCCAAAGACAGGCCTGGAGCAGCTCTGCCAGGCAGGAGTTAATGGAACATTAACAACCAGCCTGCCATGAAGGGACAGGGCATCACTAGTCTGAGCACACACACTGTGCAAGACAAGAGTTAAGGCTTTGGAGCTGGCTGGACTGGGCTCTGGCACAGCCTGGGCAGTGGCAAGAGTCACACGTCCCCCTTGGACACACTGGCACTGAGTTCACACAGCAGGGCAGACACAAAGTGGCTCCAAACCCACAGGAGCTGGGTGGCAGCACTGGGGGGAGTGTGAGAAGGAGGGAAAGCAAACACAGCACTCCCTCACAGAAGGGTTTCCCTGGATCTCCAGGACAGACAAGGAACTGTCAGGACGGGCTGCTCAGCGTGAGACAACGGCCAGAGCTGCCTGTTCCTGCCTCAGCAGCACCAGCACTGAACTGCTCCTCCAGCAGCTCCCACAGCCACACTGGCAGAGGAAGCTGGGCACAGGAGGAAGTTCCTCGAGTGCAAGAGGCACTGACACCACAACTCAGCAGCTTCCCCAGGGCCCCAGCTCGGGGCTGTGCCTGACCCCTCCGTGCCCTGCACAGCCCTGTGCCCACGACATCAACCTCCCCAGGCTGCTGCACTGGCAACTCCCAGCCCTGGCCCCAAAATAGCAAGTGCTGGTGGCCTCCGAGTGCTGCAGGAGATCCCCTTACGGTTTCTGAGAATGTTCTCTCTACAAGAAAGGAGGGGAGTAAAGAGAGACAGTTCAAACTGCCTGGAACCCACTGCATCGATTCACAGAGCTGCAGGTCCACAGAGAAACCTCTACTTTAATTAAAAAAAAACCATTTTATGCTCAATTCCCTCTGCAAACACTCGTTAACTCCTCTCTGCCAACTGCAGCCGTTTGGCTGAGATCTGGGCCCAGCCTCTGGATTCTTCAAAAGGCCAACTGCATCCAAGTGCCAGAATCACTCCAGCAATATTCCAAGTTGCAGCCCTTTGCCTACTGACCACTGCTGACCTGGGAGAGATGCAAATAATGCTGGACATGCTCCAAAGGTCAAGGGCCTCTCCGTGTGCACAGTCTGTCAGCTGGGATCTGTGTGTGCCTCCTTGACTTAAATCCTCTGCAGAGGAACCATCCACTCCTCCTGCATGAACAGAGTTAAGTAGCTGAGTCTGCAGGTCAGGTTTTTCCAATGTAACAGCTGAGTTCTGACCTTTAAAGCCACGTGATCATTTTACAAACACAGAATTTGCCCAGGTCTGTTTGAACACAAGATCTGGCAATACCTTTGAGAGCAATGGGAATGGAAAGAAGAGCCCCCTCATGTAATTTTTTGGACAGCCATGCAGGAGGAACTGCTGCAATTTCTTTTACTGCAAAGCAGGTGAGATACCCAACAAACACATCAGCTGCATCTACCAATTCCACAACACACCCTGGCACGAAGATGGCTCCTGCAAAAGCTCTCTGAAGGAGGTGATGGAATGTGAGTGAAGGCCACTAAGTCTGCAACAGCCACCATGCAATTAAGATAAATAAAACATCATATTCACCAGGTGCAACATTCCTAGGAAAGAGTGTCTGGTGACGGCTGCTCGAGCCCAGCAGGGCCACAGTCAAGTCTGAGCACTGAAGCACAAAATGCTCAAGGCTAAAAAAAGGGAGGAGAAGCAGCAGCCAGTTCTTTGCTCTCCCTCAGAGTCTTCCCATCCCTCCAAAACACGCCAGACTCCCAGCACTTCCAGCTGCCTGGAATGTGGTGCTGCCAGTGCTGCAAGAGGGCACACACTCGAGGGAAATCCAACTCCCAGCACTGCCAGGATCAAAACCCCTGACAGGAGCTGCTCCTGCTATCTCCACACAGCAAGGGAGGGCTGGAATCACAAGCAATAACTGCTATTAGTACAGGCAAGAGGGACACGCCGTGGCAAAGAGGAAGCAATCAAACGATTCTTCCAAGGTCTCCTATTTATTCCCAGCAGAAAGTGACCTCCCAGCTGCTCTAAAAAGCCTGAGCCAGACACACAGCAGCTAACAGATCCAAACCTAGTACCATGAACCACAGGACCACCACACCGACCTCGAGACTCTTTGTTTCTCTGAGCATTCACTTAAAATTCACAGCACAAAACACTCCCCCAACAGCCTCCAGGGCATGGGCTCGGGGGTCCCTTGTCACGACACTTTTCTCCACCAACACCCTGGAAATAAATCTGTTCTCCCAGACAAGAGGTAGGGGTAAAGGACTCCAAGACATTACACTGTATAAAACACCACTCCGCTCCGTTTCATTCCTCTGCTTTGAAATCTGGAACCACAAAAACCTGACAACTGATTCTCTTTGAGAGGCAGGACTGACCTCAGCACGAAGTCTCTAAAGGAACCCCCTTCCCCTTTGGTGCACAGCTGGGCCACAGCTGCCCAGGCAGTTTGGTCCACAGAAGTTGTAGGTGTGGAAGTGTCCTGTGCTATGTGGCCACGTGAGCAGGGGAGGAAATGGAGACGAACTCCCGGAGAATATTCTTGGCCATCTCAATATTGTTATGTGCAATGACCAGGGCTTTCTGAATGTCCTGATATGAGTAGCCTTGGCTCATGAGGTTCTCGATCTCACTGGAGAGCTGCAGGGATGAGCTGGCCCCACTGCTGGCTCCTCCTGCTTGGCAGCTCCCGGCTTTCCGCTCGGAATTTATCCGCCGGGGCAGCGGCTTTGGCGGCCTCTCCGGAACTTGGGAGCCATCTGAAAAACCTGGAAGGAGAAACAAAGGCAGCACTTGAAACAAGGACGTGTAAGTTTGGCCTGGAACAAAGAGGGAATGACAGTAGGCTGATAAATGGCACTTCAAAAAAACCTGTTGCTGAGCTCTGGCGCTTTCTCCAACCAGCTCATCCTTCCTTCCAACCAGCTCATCCTTCCTCCCATCCAGCTCATCCTTCCTTCCAACCAGCTCATCCTTCCTTCCAATCAGCTCAGCCTTCCTTCCAACCAGCTCAGCCTTCCTCCCAACCAGCTCAGCCTTCCTTCCAACCAGTTCATCCTTCCTTCCAACCAGCTCACAGAATCCCAGAATACACTGAGCTGGAAGGGACCCACAAGGATCATTGAGTCCAATCCTTAGCCCTTCACAGGACCATCCCCAGGAGTCACATCTTGTGTCTGAGAGTATCCATTTCCAGTGCCCAACCAGCTCATCCTTCCTTCCAATCAGCTCAGCTTCCCCCCTCGTGTGCAAAAACTGCTATGTGGAGATGTTTTTAATCAGCAAGTCACATCAGGCTCATTTATTAACTTAAGACCACATAAATAGAAAAAAATGTCATGGGTTCAGTGTGTGTGAGCAGAGTTCAGATATCAGCCTTAGAATAAGCAGCAGAGATTTGCTGGGAAAAAAAGTGACAGAATATGCAACTCTTTATCCAACATCCCATTTCCTTCTGGAATGAGACAGAACCCCCCCATCTGAGCTGATCTCCTCTCAGACCTGCTGTGCATGCTGCAGAGTGCCCAGGGAGGGTGTGCACAAAGCCAGCCCTATCAGTCACAGCTCAGCCACCACAAATGCTCCAGCAACTGAATTATGCTCTCTGAAGGGTCAGCAGCTGAATGTTCCCCTGTTCCCCTGCTGGAGCTCACCCTGCCCAACGGCTGCAGCCAGGGCACATCAATAGGCTCAGCCTGTTCTGCCTTTCCCTTAGTCATTCAGATGAGGCAGTGCCCAGCAGCCACATCATGCCCTTCTGGGAAGAGAAAAGAATAGCCAATAAACCAAACGAGTCACCAAACTCTCCAAGGCAAAACCCACGTTGCTTAATGTGTTAATGTGGTAATTTTGGCGTTCTGACCTCCTGTATCACTGCAGAAAGCATTTATTGCCAATCACAGGAAGCTTTTCTGCGTGGATATCTGACATCACCTTAGAGAAAGTCTTATTTGTCTTCTGGAAAAACTCCTCAGGGTATCCTCTGGAGTCTTCCAGCAGCACAACAGACAAGTCCCAGCAATCCCTTTTTAAGAGTGGGCACTGCAGCCCTGCTCAGAGAGGCACCATTGTGGGGCCTTTCTGAAAAACTTGCACCAAAAGCACTAAGATAGAGAAGGCTCTTCAGGAAACAAATTCCCTGAGCCTTCCTCACTAACCACAAGGCAGTTCAGCTCACTAATGTTCACAGGGCAAGCTTCTCACACATAAAAAGCCTTTTGTACATGTAAGAAAAAGGTCTGCCCACTCCTCTCCCCTGAAGTGCCTTTTGAGAAATAGCTGTTTCAGCTTGAACTGGATCAAATTTCAGAGACCACAGGTCAATCTGAAAGGACAACTACCAAGACAGTTTTTTTGGTAAATGATTAATAAACCAAACTGCAGGGCACAAGGCATGAGAACATAAATCTGCCAAGATGTATCCCACACTGCTCAGGCTTGCTTGCACAGTGCCTATGCAGTAACAATCAGCATTCCCACATTTTCCATTAGCAGAGCTCCTAACACCAAGGCAGGACAACAGCACTGTTATTTCAGGGCTGTCAAAACAAAGAAGTGTCAGTGATTAAGTTCAGTACTTCATCTGAGAGGGGGATGTGACTCCCTCTCTGTCCCTTCTCATCCCTTTCAGCCACATTCTCCAGACACAGTGACAGGCTCAAAAAGGGAGGCAGGGAGGACTGGCAAAAGGCTGATGAACTTCTCTGCACTAGGAAACTCTCCTCTGCTGAAGGACAGGCTCAGGGAAGGAGAATGGTGAAGCAAATGAACAGAAGTCTAACTGGGGTAAGTGGTTCTTGGTATAGGAGGCTCTGCCTCCAGAAGGAACAAGAAACTCATTCCTCTTCCTTGGCAAATCCCCAGCATGTTCAAACATGCTGAAAGCCCCCCAACAGGAAGTTTTTCAGAGCTTCCTTAAGAGTTGCTGGGCAGTTGTAAGGAATAAGTCATGCATTATTCAGAAAGGCTCTTGGAGAAATGAGGCTTTAGTTTTTTTCCCCTCTGAGAATGTGCCTTGCAGCCAGAAGGACACGATGTCCCCTACTCCCTGGGGACAAAAAGCTGACCTTGCTGAGCCACTGGGTCCCTGCTCAGAGGAACTGAGAGCATCAGACAGAACACTTGTGCCATCTGCAGGCACTGAGGCACAGGCTGTGCAAGGCCAGCACTGGCATCTTCCACCTGGAACAGGGATAGAGTCACACAATGGTTTGGGTTGGAAGGGATCTTAAAGCTCATCTCGTTCCACCCCCTGCCATAGGCAGGGACACCTTCCACTTGCTCCAAGCCCTGTCCAACCTGGCCTTGGACACTTCCAGGGATGGTTGCCTTGGTACACCCTGGGACAAAAGCACAGTGGCCTAAGGAATATTCCTTAAGCTCAGGAAAGGTTTTTCCAACTGTGATTTCAAAGTGATTTTCTAGCTCAGTGATTAAATGACCAAGGGAATGCATTCCAAGCTGTAAATCAAACCAAACACCCAAGAATGAGTGTGATTCTGCCTTGTAAACCTGATTTTACAGCTTACACCCAAAACCTCGAGCGAGTGACACGAGTTTCAAGCACGCAGAGAAAGCCAGAAGTGCCCTCTAACCTGTCCCAGGGTCGTTTTCCAAGGACATTCGGCTGAAGGCAGGAGTGGCATTGGAGATATCGGACAGTGTGCGACGAGCAAGGGCAACTGGGAGTGGTGGTTTGGGGATGTCATAACCATCCTCTTCATTTTCTGACTCTTCAGGGCCGTTGCTGGCAGTGGCTGCTGCCAGATCCCCTTCATCTGGAACGGGAGGCACATCCTGAGCTCTGGGACTCAGAGTCTCTCAAGCACTCTGGTCCCCCCACCCCCCAAAACCACTGACAGGACACAGAACTCAAGGTTTTGCTGCTAAAACCACACCTTCAATGGAAGCTCTTTCCAGAAGGGAGCATTAGGTTAAAAATACTTGATAGATGCAGTACACAGACCCAGATATTTCCACAGCTATTTTAACAACAAAAGCAAATGTTACTCTAGTTAGCTGAAAACGCTGTTCCAACTGGGATCAATCCATTGTGCCCCAGTTTCTCAGTTGTTTGTTAGCACACCCACTCACCAGAAGTGTTGACAGGCTCGAAAGCAGAGGATGCTGCTTGGGAGTGAATGTTGTACATTGCTTCATACATGGAACCCTCTGGCTGCTGCTCACAGTCCAAAACTCTGAGGGAGAGAACATGTTGCCCTTGGCACCAGAGACAGTGGCCACCACCTCCACCTCGTCTCTGTGACTGACATTCTGCACAGATTTTGTTTCAAAGTGAAATCACCACTCTTCTGTGACATATTTGTTCCAGAAAAACGCTCTAATAACGTCTGTTGCAGTGCAGCATCTCAGCTCAAAATAGATCAACTGATACCACCAAAACACTGCATTTTGAGTTTTGAATTTCAGTTGTTTCTGCTCTCGAGAGGTTATTAGCAGGGAGAGGGGGAAGGGGTTATCTGACTCCTTTAATGCCGTGCAAGGACTCTGCAAAAAATTCCTTTACAGCTGTTTTAGCCTAGATCTGGTGAACACCACTGGGGGAATTCAGAGAACCAAGCAAGCAAAATCCCCACCCTGCTGCCCAAACGTGCTGTCCCGGAGCTGTGACAGACACACAGACTCTCACCGTAAACTCTGAGTCACTTCCAAAGGCATTTTGATCTCTGGTTTTTGTACAGCAGGACCTGGAGGCACCACAGGGAGAGAGGATGGTGACATGTATTCAGTGTCCTCATCGCTCTCAGACTGCTCCCCAGGAGGCAGTTTTGGTACAGGCAGTGGTCTGGAGGCAGGAGAAACAAGATAGAAACATCAGAAAAACATTTACAATATAATATTCAGATATTCATACATCTAAATACTGTCAAAGTGCCCTTTAAAATCCACAGTGTAGGCATGTTACAGCAATTCTGTCTAAAGCAACAAAGTGGTTTTCAGGACTCCAAGGTCACACTGGCACAAGATCACTATGCAGAAGGGGGTGACAGTATCATATAAATTCACATCACCCACTTCA
This sequence comes from Chiroxiphia lanceolata, assembly GCF_009829145.1. Classification (NCBI taxonomy): domain Eukaryota; kingdom Metazoa; phylum Chordata; class Aves; order Passeriformes; family Pipridae; genus Chiroxiphia; species Chiroxiphia lanceolata. The sequence continues at coordinate 2,083,195 of NC_045659.1, read as the reverse complement.
CATGAAGACTAACCCAAAACTGGATTCATGGAAGAGCTGATGGCAACTGGAGCCTGTTTCCTACTGCCACAGCCAAGGGGAATTAGCACCACCCCACAGCTCTCTGGGATCTGATTTCATCTGCTTTCCCCAGACTGTGTGCTTTGAGTCTGTCAGGAATGAAATGAAGGCTGACAGAGTTGTGTCAAATTCTGCCCCTGGCACCAGCACCACTCTGTAAATTACAAAAGAAAACAAGAGACCTGACAGCTAAGGAGTAGATGGCATTGGCAGACGGAGGGTTTAATTTTGGGGTGTTCACACTCTGACGTTGCTGCTGGACCACTGTTGGAGCTCTGAAAGAAAAGAATTCCAAAGAGGAATCAGAAACACCACATACACCAGTGCAGCTGCAAAGCCAGTCATTCAGCAAATCCCCTGAGGGAATGAAGCATCTTCATTTATTCTAAAGCATTTACTTAGAAATCCAGGACTTCTCTAACAGTTTTCCCTCAGTGAGGACACAAGCAGGGACTTTCCTGCAGGAGGAACCCTATCTTTTGAGATTCCAGTGGCCTTGGCAAATTCAGCTGAAATAGGCCAAAAATGGGGGACAAGAGGAAAAGGATGTAGACAAGCACACACACAGGGAGACAGGATGGCAACTGTGGAAGTGTCATTTTCCTAGACAACCTGGCTGAAAACGTCCTTGCTTTCTATTTTAGAGAGCTGGAGATATTAAAAGGAAAAATTAAGGAAATGGAATCGAGGAAAGCAAAACTGCCTGCAATTTTTTTTTGAGAACAATAGAGACTCCTCAGCCCACTGGTAACAGTGCTCAGTGCATTAACAGATCCAAACTAAACTCAGATTTTACTGTGTTCAATCCATCACAGCTCTGTGCAGGCTTTTCAGGGCTCAAAAACCAGCAGAGTAAATCAGGCTTTTTCAGCACACCAGCTCCCAGTGGAAAGCATTCCCAGCCTTCCAAAACTGAAAGGGGAACAGTGATCATGCATCTGAAACTGGCACTTCAGCCTTGCCCCCAAGAGGTACGAAAGCACTTCCTAAGAAGTCCCCCCCTTGCCTGGCACCCACCAGTTCCTTTTCAGGAAGGCACAGGATCACACTGTTCAACGTGAGCAGAGGGCACCTTGGAAGGCTGATTTTCTCACAGTCACCCCCAGCTTTGCCAGGTCTACTCACCCCTGGGTGTCCAGGCTGAGGGTGCTCCCGAGCCGGTGGCTGTCAGCCCTGGAGTCCAGCTGGGAGGGCAGGGAGAAGGGAAGCGAGTGCCTGTTGGACAGTTCTCTGCCAGCCCAGGGGTCCCCGGGGCTCACGGCCACAGGGGGGACTTTGGGGATGGGTCTGGAGGGCCACAGGTCCCCTGACGGTTGGAGGGCACCGGGGGGGGTTTGTCCCCGGGGTGCAGGGCAGGGGCCTCCTCTGAGGGCGCCCCTCGTTCCCCATGGAATGGGCCGGTCCGGAGGCGGCGGCGGGGGGAGGTCTCGGAGCGTGGGGGGGATTGGCAGAGGTTTGTCCTTGTGGAGAGCACCAGGGGCGGCCTGCAGGGCACAAAAAGGCAAGATATTGCTTAACACAGGTAGGCCCAGCCATACAAGATAAACGGGAGGGAGAGTTTTGGGTTTGTGGTTTTTTTTTTATCTGTTTTCACAAGGAGTTATCTCAGGGGATGTGGAGATTTGTCCACACCTTCTCCACAGGCTCGAAGAGATAACACAGCAACTACGTGCACTACACCCCAAACACCCCTGATTCTTTCTCTTGGAGGAGAACAAGAGCTCACAGCAGCATTAGATGGGATTCCAAACAAAGCCTACCAAATCATTAAAATAGTGACTCAGTTGTGGGGTATTTATACAAGTTAACAGCCAACAGTCAGCAATGAATATTCTTAAAAATAGATCTTTTCTTCTGCCTGGACTTTCATAATTTCATTACTTCATCCAAACCAGATGAAGAACTGCTGCTGTATCTCAACAAGCAATAAACAAACGCCACCAAGATCATCCTACTGCCTCCTGCTGATCAAGCACAAAGCCAGTTCACTCCTCCCAGCCACACATTTAATTCTTTAGTTTTTATCTGAATAAAATGCTCGATGGAAAAAAAATTGTGAAGACAAGTTCTTTATGCTGTTCTCCCCGAAAATCAGAGCTGAAAGGGCAAAAGGTGTGCTTGACCTTGGAAGTGGTGCCAGGACTGGAAGCCCCGGGGGGGTTGGCCACTCGCTGCTGCAGCAGATCCAGTCGTGGTGGCACGGGAGGAAGGGCAGCCTGTGGAGCCACGGAGAAGGGAGAGGGAGGACGCTCCACCTGAGACAGGGAAGAATGGGAAAATCAACAAATGACTTGATCCAGCACAGCTCCTTTCCTCTAGAGAGGTTTTAAATCTCTGTGACTCAGACTGGCTGCAATATTGATGACAAATCACTCTGTGATAAACAATTATACCGCTGGTAATGAAGGCAGTGTCACAGGACAGGGAGCAAGCCCTGTGAGACACAACTGAAAACACACACTTAGCAACACCAGCCAAGCTTTGGGTTGGAGTAACAAATCTGCCTGAGCAGGAACAAGCTGCATTTGGACACCAGAGGGCACGAGCTGCTGCAAAACCTGCTGTCACTGTGCAAACTGCCTCAACTACAGTGTCAGGGCTGGTGCAGCAATCACTCCATTTCTGTCCCTAGAGAAGTGCTTTTCCACATAACAAATCCAAAGAGTGCCTCTTCTCTTTTTTTCTCTTTTTACAAGCAAAGCTTGTGCTTTCTAACTTTGAAATGCTTTACAAGGGTTTGAACTCACTAATGCCAATCCTACTCCATACCCTGACAGGATGTCTCACCAAGGAAACTGCTTTGCTTCCCCAAGATATGTATAAATAAACTACCTCCAGGAATAGTGTTTACTGTTTAGTATTACTTCACAAGGTGGAAGATAAAGACAAATAAGACTACAGGTAAACCAGAGCAAAATATTCTTTCTGACCAGAAAAGGCAGCTTGTTTTAGTTGATTCAACTATTAAAAATTAGCCAAATTCAAACCCACTTTCCTATGCAGAAAACAGTGCAAGAGCAGCGATGAGATTTTAGGAAAAGCCACACAGGGATCCCTAAAAAATGTCTGCCTTATACACAGCTCCTGGAGGGAAGCAGCACTTAATAGCAGAGTTATCACACCTTTATTATGTACACTTATCAGGCAGCATATAAACAGCTGACAGTCAAATTCACTTCCTCAGCAAAACAGCCTGTCCTCTACCCTGATAGTCATCAGGACCTTGGGAAGGCTGTGCCTGCCTGGCTGTACTCACCACTGGGGAAAACTGGAGGGATTTGTGCTGATCTGGGTGAACTCTGGCTGGTAAATCAAAGGCAGCAAGGCCAACACACAGAGGAGTGTTACAGACCTACACCTGCCATTCCCACAGGAAGGTCAGGCCAGCCCTTTTCACCCTTCCAGGGATTCTTTCAACACACAAGAGCTCAAAGGATTCCAAGTGTTTAATAAAACTGCCAGTGTGAACTTAACTCACCAAACTGAACCTAAATCCCTGTTTTCCATAATGAGTAGGATCTTTTCTCTTCATAAGGTTTGACGACCCTCACAGGCACAAATCACTAAAACCACGGGAAACTGGTGGGCAAATGCACTGCCAGACCTTCGTCACCCACTGCAGGGACCTTACTTTGGTACCAGCCAGCTCCTTCATCATGAAGAGGGAATCATCAGCCTTGTCATCCTCATCATCATCGTAACTGGGGAGGGAGTTCCTTCTGCCCCTTGCCGGGATAATCCTCCTCCTCCCCTGGGTCGAAGGGATCCACCACGATGGGCTCCGTGCCCTTGATCTCACAGCGGCAGAAAGGACAACCCTGGCCCTCTGACTCCTGCAGGGAACAGAAGGCATCTGTCACAGCACCACTGGGATGCAGGAGTTGAACACATGGTTAATGCCAGCGAGGTTTAAACCTGCTTTTTGGCAGGTACCTTCCAGCTGACAGGGAGACAAAGGCAAACTGTGCTACAAAAACATACCAGTATTTTTTCTCCCTGAAGCAGAAAAGCAGCTTTTAGCAAGTTCTCACACTTCTTGCCTATTCCAGCAGATCTAAACCGCTTCTGATGCACTGATATTACTGAACTGTGAGCTCCAGTCCTCAGTGCTGCTGTTTTATTCCATCCCTGCAGGAACTGCCCAGTTTGGAGGGTGAGAGAGCCAGGAGCTTCCCTGAGGGCAGAGGGAATGCCTTACCTGCCACGCCGTGAGGCAGGACGTGCACATCAGGTGGCCACAAGGTTCAATCTTCACGTCCTTGTCGTTCTCAGCACAGATTTTACACAGCTGGAAGGTGGAGCCCATCTCACAGTACAGCTCATATTGTTCCTTAGGGAAAGACAGACAGACAGGGGTGATGCCATCAAATAAAAAGGAGAATGGAAGTCTGCAAAGATTTTACTATAATTTTATGTATCAAGCTCTGAAGAAAGTGGACTTCAAATTATCTCAGTTTTTCACTTAAGTGTCCCAAGAAAAGCAGGGCTCAAGACATGCTGAATGGCACAAAGCATCAATACTTGGCAGAACATTCTAAAAATAAACCCTTTAAATATGTCTTTGCCATCCCTACCATTCAAGATTTCTGTCATTCCTGTAAAATACGAGGCCTTAAAAACAAACTTGGGAATGCCAAGTATGACAGAATTGTGGAAATAGCTAAATGAGGCTAGAAACTGGGAGTTTGATGGGACAGAATATTTTACTCACCTGTGTAACTTTAATGTGGTCCTGAGGTGTGGGCTCACACAAGCCAGTCAAGTCAGGATTCTGATTCCGGCCATCAGGAAATAAATAACTGGAAGCAGTTGGGAAAAAAAAGCTCTCTCTCTCTATGTGCATGTACACACATGCATAAGTACATACACACAGAAATCAGGTATATTTTGGGGATGGTGAAGGAAAGAAAGGATGAAGGTGAGAAGTGAGGGGTGGGAATTCAAGGTATTCTGAAATTCAAAAGGTTTTGGAAGAATCTGATGATCCAACAAAAAACCAAATATGTTATTCTTAAAAATAAAAATAAAAAGAAGTTTGTTGTCCCTCCTGGCAGCAATTTTTATTTTAAACAGGATGCTATGGTCCCAGACTATTCTTCTTAAATCATCCTATATAATATATATATATAATATTATTGTAATATCAAGAATAAGAAAACTGATGCCATAATATCAGTGGCTGTTGCTCAAATTAAAGGCTTGACTAAAAAGGGATCTGTGACAAGGGAAACACTGCTGCACATTTACCACCTGCCACTGCAGAGGGCAGCAAAGACAACTGTGCCAAAGTAGCTCAATACATGAATTATTCCACTGGCAGCAACGGGACCACTCCCAATTGAACCGAGGTGTGAATTTTGACAAAGGTACTTACAAGCCTTCCCTGAAGCCATCGATCAGTGCTTGAAAAAGGGGTTTGTTGTGGGGGATGGTCTGCAGGATGTTCCCATCTGCAGTGACGTAGCCAATGGCCCACTGCCCCAGGCGGGTGCAGCTCAGCCGGAAAATGTAACTGGGGAAAGGGAAAGGAACTTCAGCTCAGAGCAAAGAGAAGAGATTCAGTGTCAAGCAGGCAGCCTTTGGGCCTGGCTCTCTCCAGACAGTAAATAAAAATCAGGAATAACTTGATTATTTATACCAGCTTTTCTCAACTGACCCCCAGGCAGATCGAAGGGGAACTTTGCAACGTGATACGAGGCGAGAAAAGCATCCGGGTGACATTAAACCCAGAACCCAGAGCAGGACAAGTTAACACCCTTAAAATCTTCTTTTTGACGTTAACTTTAAAAAACCCAACAAACACCAAAACCCACAAGCAGCCTAGACAAGGTTTCCATTTCTAAAAGCAGCACAGAACTGACCACATAACCCCCAGAAACGACCTCGTGGCCCTTCCTGCCCAGCAAGAAATGTCAGCTCAGCGGGGACAGTGATCAGTGGTGTCAGTGAGAACCATCCAAAACACTGAGCACGAACCTGCCAGGTTTGTGAATGAATTTCTGCAGCCTGGCCTTCACCTCGTCATAGGTCAGGAATGCCATATAACCAGGGTGAGTCACTGCCAGGCTGTTCCAGTTCCTGAGCAAGGACGACCACGGCTGTGGGAGCAACACAGAAAGAGATTAACCACTCACTCCTGAGAGCTGGCAACACACACAACACCCCTTCATCAAAGGGGTCAGTTCTTCAGTTGTAGGAACAGGCTTCATCTTCCACCACAAATCCAGCAGAGGAACCAAAACATCCATTCCCATGCAGCACTGAGCATTGGGTTCTTCTCTTGTCGGTGATAAAACCATTTCTCTTGTTGGTGATAAAACCATCACCCAAGACAGACCTTCATCAAAACTTCTTTAACAAATACTAAGGGAGAAGGCCCTGAGGTCCCAGCTATCAACTGGGCTGCTTCTGCAGAGACAGTGACTCATTCCTGAGACAGGGATAAAGCCAAGGGTTTAATGAGGTGATGCACAGCACCAGAAACCACGAGTAGTCTGATCTCCAACACTTCCTAAATGGCCTCAGGACAGTGACCTCTCCTCTTTGTCTCAGTTTCACTGTCTGTAACTCACCGGGGTGTGGCAAGGATTGCTGGCTAGTCTAAGATCTGAATAAATAAACCAGCACACACATGTTAAATATCCCTTAAAATAATACCCCAAACAATTTGAAAGCTCTCAACCTTAAGAAGGACTTGGGTGTCTAAATCTCATCCGATTTTTCTGAATTTTTTCACTTGCCCACAAGAAGGTATCAGCACTCCCTAAGAACTTTGCATCTCTTGGAATTTGCAGCAACTCTTGACTTGTTCTCTATGTACAATAGCTGGAAAAAGTACTGCATGAGATCAGCTACATTGCAACACCAAACATGGGAATTTTTCATCTAGACATATCTTAATTACAACCCACCCTATCACATGGGAAAAGGCAAGTCAGAGCCAAAGAGTAAGTGATTGTTCTTCTAAATACCCAATTGTACCATCAGAAGCTGCCTTTTTTAATTTAGCACTATTAAAGACTCGGGGTTAGAATTTCACCTCCTATTAATATCACTTCAGTGAGATTTCACCCAACACAGACGTGGCCACAACATCCTGGCTGTGTCAGTTCAAAAGAGAGGAAGCCCAAATTTCCATGCTCGTGCTCCATCCTGAACAACCTCCCCCCCCCCCCATATGGAAAATAAATCTGACAAGGAAGAAAAAGACAAGGGAAGACAAGAGTGATAAACTAAGCTTCACATTTCCTGGCTTGCAGGAGATGTGTCAGAACTCCAGGCTCAAAGTGACCTTTGAAAGGGAAAACCTGATTCATGGCAGGATACTGAATGTGCAGTATATATTTAGATAATTTTTTTCTTCTACAACCACAAATATCACACACTTTAACTGCAACATGGGATCCTAAGTATTACTAAAGCTGTTTAAGGGATGAAGGGCAAGACAACCAAATCCCGTGCAGTATAAACAATGTCATTTTAGTGCATAAAACAGGCTGGGGAAAAAAAAAAGAGTTTAACCTGAAGCACTGAGACAGTTCTTACCTGAAAAAGTCGTGTGAAGATGTCAAATTCAAACACTGAAATGTAGTCATTGCAGGTCAGGTCAATGGTTGACTTGAGGGCCATGGCTTCCAGCCCTGAGCTGATGGGATGCACCTCGTGCAAGGCCTGGCGGAAGCTTTTCCAAGGAACGATGGTCCTGGGGAAAACCAACGTTGGGATACGTCTGAAAACCGCCCCCTAGGACACACCTAGACATTATTTTGGTGAGCATCCAGCTCAGAGGTTTATTTATTCATGTCACACAAGCATGGATTTCTTGGTGCTGCAGGAAATCAGCAGCCAAAGGAACTTCAGGCCATTTTCTCTGCACGTGCAAAATTTTGGAGTCAGAAGCCCAGCCCTGCTTCCTCCTTTCCCTTTTCCTACCACAGCATCACTTGATGATAATTTCACAGTGTTGCAGCTGGTAGAGAAGGAGTTAACAGTAGGTCTTATAGCAGAGGTCTAGATGGTTTAAAAAAAAAAAAGAAAAAAGCTCCAAACAATTTTCTAAAGAAGGATTAACTGAGAAGTGAGATAATCAGAAGCCAAAGCAGAGGCTCCTGTTTAAAGGGATATTTTCCTTCTTTTAATATATCAAGTGGAATAGAAACATAGAAAGAAGATGCCTCACTTCATACAACTCTGTTATTCATGAGTAAATATATTATGGCTTTTTGTTCTGACAGCTACTAATTAAACTCTTTAGGTGAAGTACCTCAGTTCCCTTAGTTTGAAAGCAGTACCAAATCTATTCATTTTAATCCCCAAATGTTGCTGTGAACACCTCTGTGGTTCATTCAGTCAGTGTTTTATTAGATACAAAAGCTAAAGCTGACATTGCAACAGTTTTCACACAAATCCACACTGCACTTCACTTTCCCCTTCACCTCATCAAAGCCATTCTGCAAACAGAAGTTCAGGAAAAAAAGTGACCAAGTGCTTGGAAACACTAATTGGAGGGAAGATGAAAAGAAAGGACAGCTAATATTTGGGAGCATGGTAACTTCTGGAAGAAGAAGGCAGATTATTTTGCATGGTAACTTTTGGAAGAAGAAAACAGATTATTTTGCATCATTTGTGGAGCTTACTTACAAGTTAAGGAATTAAATCAAGGAGAGGAAGATTTAAGCTGAATAATCAAGGGAAACCGTGACAGTAAGTGGGAAAAGTGGGAAAAGAGTCATCATTTGACACATTTAAAACCAGATAGGACAAAAATCTAGGAAATGTAATGTGGGAACAATCCCTTATCTCACCCCAGAGAGGAACCAAATGACCAGCAGGTCTCTCCCATTGTTCATTTTAACCTGACAAAGCCCTTCCTCAATGTCAAAACAGAATTCAGAAAAGTACATTGTGCTGCAAATCGTTCCCACATCCATATTTTTAAGCACAGTTGGAAACTTACTTTTCCCCAAAAGCCTTCCTCCAGAATTCTGCAGCATCTGCCTTGGTGATCCGGAACGTGTCTCCCTGGAAGAGGCCACTTGGGAAGATCCCTTTGAGCTCTGCCAGCATGTGGCTGAAGATCAGGGACAGCTTTGTCAGGTTCCGCCTGCAAAGGACCACAAACCCAAAGATTTCTTTCAAAAAGGTGCAGTTTATCACTCTGAGCACAGCAGAAACAGTATTTATTGCAGTTCGAGAATGATCCCAGCATGGAAAACTCCTTATTTGGGACCACCTTCCAAGTGTTCCCCCAGCATTCAGAACATCCAACACATGGGACTTATCAGCAGAGTTTGTAAAGACATTTTCCACAATGCCAAACTCTGCATAATGTCTTTAAGGAGGGCAGGTTATTTCCAAGGCAAAAATACAGTCACTGAAAATGTGCAAAGCCAGTATTCAGACCTCACCCTGTCAAGTATTGAAGACAAAAACTCATCAGACTCCCTTGCCCTTGGGTTTGAAAATAAAACTACTACTGCCCTGGACCACCACTGTCTTGGGCAAAATAAAACTACTTGCCCAAAATAAAACTACTACTGTCTTTGCTGCCCAGCAAATTTGGGTATGGTCAGCCAAGCACATGATTTCTGACCCTGAACAAGTGCATGGTTTAAACAAAACACTGAACACTGCAGGAAGCCAAGGAATATTCCCGTGTCCACTTGTTTATCCCTTCTGCCCAAGAGCCTTCTGGCTTAGCTGAGCTTCAGGAAGTGTCTGCACTCAGCTGAGCACATCAGTTCACCAGAGAAGTTAAGAGCTTCCTGAGGCTTAAGGATGGCTAAACAAAGGATTTCACACACACACATGGAAGGGCTCGGGTTCCAAAAACATTTCTGACAGCTGAACATTTTGAATTCTCAAGGTTATCGTAATTTTTTACAAATATTCACCCCTAACTTTAGGCAAATAACAGGCAAAACACAGGAAGTGAACATAAAGAGCAGCAAATTGCAGAACACTTTCTGTCAGTAACAAGCTTTTACAGCAGCCGGTTACCAAGCACAAATATTTACTTTCCTTTATTTTAACAAGTTACATATTTGTAAATTTATACAGACCAAATAAATGCCTGCAATTGGAGTGAACATCTTTACTGGCACAGCGAAGTTTACTGATGATTGCAGTTTATTTTTAGTAACATCAGAACTGTCCTTATCTCCACTGCTTCAACTGAAGTGAGTGTGTTCCCAGAAAAGGGTGATATGTTCAAAGGAGGTCAAAGATTCCCAGATATTTTCGGCCACAGATTTCCATGTTTCTTACAGACCGTGATGGCCTTTTTTTCAAACTTTTTAGCTAACAGGGTAATCAACACAAATGCTGTCACCAAGAGCTGCACCAGAGCTGTGCCAAGCACAGTTTGGGAAGCACTAAATCCCGGTGCTGGGAATTCAAACACCCGGCACGACAAGCACTGCTGAAAATGGTACCCAGGGACCACAGGCCACATCAGTCAGCTCTTCTCAGAGTGTGCAGCCAGCTGAAGGCAACACCTGTGCCAGCTTCAGAGAAGTTTCTGTTCTGTGGGTATGCCCAAAGGCAGGGTAGAGCGTGGCTGAGGTGGGATTTCACAGCCCTCAGGGCTTTCCCACTGCAGGCAAAGCACTCAGATCGTTATTGTCAGAGTTAATGAATCAAGTGAAAGCTTAAAAAGCCAAATGTTTTTCCACTGTGTACAGCAACCAGCTATTTTACTGAGGAGCACCTGCAGTTCCAGCACGGAGGCATTAGTCCTTTGGCACACAAAGTTAACTGAGAATTGGTTCTGTAACAACCCAGAGCCTGCTGAGCTGCAGTTAATGCCTGTAAAATCCTGCTGCCTTAACACTGACAGGGTCCCAGAGATTTGGGGAACCAAAACCAGCATGAAGCAAGAGGGTTCCTTCAGTTACCCCATGCTGGCACCCCAAGGCTGAGCAGGTCTGTTCCTCCATCCTCCCTCCTCTGCTGTGGTTCTGCTACTTCCTTCCTGCTTCAGGACTGGCTTTGCTCCACACATCTCTGTGGAATAGGAGAGGTTGAGCAGACACTTCCATTTGCCCCCCAAGGCCAGCCCCAGTTGGGTTTGCTGCTTCTGTTGCCTCCCCCTGACCCAGAGGGAATTTTTCTTCCCCATTTCCCTGGATTTTTCCACCATATAGCCTCAGTGTTGCAAAACCACTAAGGGCAGAGGATGGTTTAATCAGCCTTGTCTCTCTCATTTCAATTAATTCACATTACAAAGCCCCACAGCACCTAATGTGCTAAATGCCTTTTCACCTCAAGGCCATGTTAACGTGGCACTGCCATTTCTGCCACTGCCAGCTACCATTTTTTCCTCATTTCCTTCCCATATTTCTCACCCCCTTCACAGCCAAGCAGCTGCCACGGGATAATTTTGTTCCTCCTGATTTAGTCACAATATTGTGCTCACTTGCCATAATTTGACGTGCACATACTGCTGTGCCTGTGAAGTTCATTCTGCTGGAGGAATGCTACAAACAGGGCTGTGCAGAGGAATTCAGAGCTGGAACACAAGACAACCAACCTCAAAATGCTTCCCCTTCTCTGTAATTAAAGTGCTTATTTCTTATTCTTACACACTTACGTTGAGGTGACAGGGTCAGCTCCCACTAGAGGTAAGTGCAAGCTCCAGTACTTATGAAAAAACAAACCACAACCCCAAAAACCACAGGGTTTTTTTCCTGTAACTACCTTACATCTTACGATTTTCTAGTGTGAAGATTTAAGAGCTAGAAAAAAAAAATGAGTTAAAAAACCCACCCCAACAGTTCTTAACGACTCTGCAACAAGCAAAATGCACCTTTGGAAACCACAAAGGTGTGGGGTTCTCACATCACACGTGTTTTTTCAGATGAACTGAGCACCAGGGCACGAGCAGCTCAACCCAATTTCAGCAGATGGTTTGATGTGCCTGGTTTCAAAAAAAAAAAAAAGATTAACTCTAGTTCCTATCACACTCCCACATCAGCAACAAGTTTTCTGTGTGTTCCTCGTGTTCAGATAAACCTCCAGTTAATGCTTATAAACACCCAGTGGAAACTGAGGTGATCCCAAGATGTCTTTTGTGACTCTGAGGCAGTTTCAGTGTCCTCCACACGCAGTAATCAGATTTAAAAATAGAAACAGCGGAACTACTTTCAACAAAACTTGCAACACAGGAAGTGAATGAAATTCCACTTAACTATTACTGGCTCAAACAGAAGGCACTTTGCAGAGCTCTGCTCTGTAACACTCACAGGATTGCCTCAGGACAACTAAGAGAGCAGGCTAACTTTAAATTAATTGCCTGTACTCTAGAATTTGAGACCATCAGCTAATTCCTTTCAGTGCCTTGGATATTACAGGACAGAAAGCTTCGGGTATTACAGGGCAGAAATATCACACAAATACACGTTTCCTCACACCCTTCTGAATCCTGACATTTTCCAGCTCACATATATATATATTTAAACACCTCGAGGTCTGTGAGCAGGGCTTGGCAACGAGTTCAAAGTGTCACAGAAACCACCCCAAAAACTTTGGCACACCCGTATTTTTATGCAAGTGGCTGTGACTGATCTGAAGCAGAAAGGACAAGAGGCCACTGTGCTGACCAGAAGGACCAAACCTACTGACCTTTAAAGGATCTGGACTTGTTATTCTAGGCACAAATATTTTAACAAGCTACATTTCTTTCAGTGTTAAGAAGCTAAAAAAAAAAAAAAATAATCCACTTTTGAAGTTTAAATATTATAGAAAACTCTTTAAAGGGAAGAATACATTTGCTATGATTAATGGTGTTTAAAAAGTTCAACATAGAGGATTGATAAGATAAAGGATAAACCTCTCAGGTAACAGATTAATTCTTTTATTAATTCTTTTACCAAATTCAAGGGACTACACAGCAAACTTACTGTTCAGGACACTCCTCATTATACTTACATTTGGGCTGTCTGCACTGGGATCAAAATTTATACTTCAGGGGCTATTTGCTATAGTTAAAGACAAAAACAGAGCCCAAAAGCCCTGTTTCCAAATCAAGGAAAACTCCAAATCTCAAGTTTAATCTTCAGCCACTTCAAAACTGTGCTGGGTATCAAGGGGGAATGGCCTTAAACTGATGGAGGGCAGGCTCAGATTAGATATTAAGAAGCTGAAATCCAAAACCACAAATCCAAAAAGTAGCATCTCAGCCCTTAACACACAAGCCAAACACCCAAGAGACACGACTCAGTTGCCAAGTAGCAGAAACAGATTTTTGCCAACATCAAAAAAAAAAAAAAAGAAATCTATCCACATTTCAAATGATAATTACTACAAGCTAACTAACGTGCTTGCAATTCCACCCACAGCAGCAAGTCCACAGAGTTAGTCTTCCATAAAACTCTACAATTTTATAGGCTCTGAGAGCAAAGAAGAATAAAAACCTTACTTCCTTATTATGCAATAATCTGAAATCTGACATTTGTCCATAAATTGATTTTCAAGACTAGACAGAAAGAAAACTGTAATAAATGCAAGTTTAGATCCAATTATGCTAAGTGTTACTTAAGTTCCCAAAACTATCACCTAAACTGCAATTTAAAGCCCAAATTAAAAGAAATAATTCACATTCCTCTCTCCCACAACATTTACATGATAATGAATTTCTTCTTGGGTAATAAGCAGTTAGTTAGTGTTCATATGCTGGAGCCTGGCAAGGAAACCTTTCTTGTGGGCAGCTTTGGAGCCTGTTCTTTTACTTTAAGATGTTCTAATTTAAATGCAGATGTAGGACCTTCACACTAGTGGGTTTTGTTTAAAAAAAAAAAAAAAAAAGTCTTGCTGTATTAGAAGGAAGTGGCAGAAAGAGGACATTGAGTCCCACATTTCACACTATATCTCCTCTTCCCTGGGCAGGAATGTGTGCAAGAGCTCTAAAATGTGAGATTAGAGCACCAACCCCCCCTCCCCCAAAGACTTTTTCTGGTTCATGTTTTAGCACAAGTGTTTTCCAACTTTTTCCTCTTTAATTCCAGCCTTTTTTTTTTTTTTCTTCTTTCTTCCCAAGTCATTCTTCATGCACTTCCTTCCCCTTCAGAGATATGTATGGTCATTTCCAGTAGACAGTTAAATACTGGTGGCTTTTTCCTGTGCAAATTAGTTAAGTCCTTTGGAGCTGGAGAAGCAAATTAAATCCTGCTGAGCCAGCATCCTGTAAGGCTGTTGTCAAAAGAACAACAATTAAATATGGAGCAGCTTCCCAAAGCTTTATTTCACCTCCCTGTTCTATGGAAAGGGTTTATGATATTCCCTGACTCCTCCACAGACACAATTGTTTTGTTAACTGGGTTTGTTAACAGTTTCTTTCCCAAAGCTGAACCAGAAAAATAACTTGTGCTATTCCTTAAACATCCAGTTCACATCCTGAGTAGTTCTTTTTCATCCACCCCCCACCCTCCACCTCCCATAACTGTGTTCTGACATGGAAACATTTGAGTGGTTGGATTTTACATAGAAAATAAACTCTCTGAATTTTCCCTGTTTTAAAATAATTAGTATATTTGATTCTTTGGTGAAAAAAGGACTCTTCAGCCTAATTCATCCTTTCCCAGGTCCACAGACAATCCTACTGATCAACAAGCTATTTTTCAGTGCGCCATGCCAGGTATAATCCATTTACACAACTGCAAAACCACTGGTGCAATAAGTAATTTATGTAGTGGGGAAGCTGACAAATGGCAGCTCCTCTGTGCAAGCAAGAGGGCTGAGAAATAAAAGCTTTCTGCAACAGAAAGGAAAAAAAAAATAGTCCAAGGCAACCAAATGAGCCTCCAAATGAAACCGAAATCGAGAGCTCAGGCATGGTCAGAGCAGTGGTATCAGCATGGATGGCACTGCCAAGCAATGGAACCATCACACTGCAGGGAAAAAATGAGATATGTTTAACCAGATTTTTGTTATTACCACTAGTTAAAAAGTAAACTCAAGAAATTCATTGTATTTACAGGTTCGGAGAAGTCACTGGAGCATTTACCACTGGATAAAAAAGGAACCACAGCTCTGGAAATATGTATAGCCCCAAGAATTCCTGCTAATTACTGCACTCAGCCAACCAATTATTGGATGACCTGCCTTTACATGGGACAAAATATCCAAAATTATTAACTCTGGAAATGCTATTTGATTCCAAGACCAAAGCCTGCAGGTGTTACTGGCAGCTGTCAAAACTCAGAGGAGCAACACAGTTATCTCCACAAAAATCCACTCACAAGTCACCAAGTCCAATCTGATCTACTTGCTAAAATTCAGTATTTAAACAGTAACTAGGAGCTGCTACTTGTACTTATTAGTCAGGAAGTGCACACACACAGAGCTCTAAAAGCACCCTCAGCAGCATTAATTTTTAAACAGATATGGAAGTGAGCTAAAGCAGAATTTAAACAGCATCTCAAAAGCTCTCCTAATAAAACAAGAGAGTTCTCTTCACAAAAATCGCAGCAGGAGCTCACTTGAGAGAGGAACAACTATGGTTAATTTATATATACACAGAAAAAAACCCCTCTACATCAAACCCACAGCTCTCCAGAGCCAGAAGAGCTGCTGCAGAGCTAAGAAAAGAAAGGAAGGCATTGAGTGTTCCAGTGCTGGCCGGGTGCTGTTACCACAGAGGAGGTGACACGGGACAGCCACGTTCATCTGAACAGCCCAAACCTGGAGGGAGAAACTCCCCTGCTTTTGTGAGCACTGCCAGGGCTCCCAGCAGCCTTTCCAAACCCTGCTCACAGCACTCAGAATCACAGAATCACAGAATCCCAGAATCAGCTGGGTTGGAAGGGACCTCTGAGATCATCCAGTCCAACCCTTGATCCAACCCCGCCGTGGTTCCCAGCCCATGGCACTGATGCCACATCCAGTCTCATCTTAAAAACCTCCAGGGATGGAGAATCCACCACTTCCCTGGGCAGCCCATTCCAATGGCTGAGCACCCTCTCTGCAAAGAAATTCTTTCTAATATTGACCCTAAACCTCCCCTGGCACAGCTTAAGACCCAACCCTCTTGCCTGGGAAAAGAGACCAAACCCGACCTGGCTCCCCCCCTCCTGTCAGGGAGTTGCAGAGAGTGAGGAGGTCTCCCCTGAGCCTCCTCTTCTCCAGGCTGAACAGCCCCAGCTCCCGCAGCCTCTCCTCACAGCACTTGTGCTCCAGTCCCTTCCCCAGCCTTGTTGCTCTCCTCTGGACCTGCTCCAGGACCTCAATGTCCTTCTTGAGCTGAGGGCCCAGAACTGGACACAGCACTCCAGGGGTGGCCTCACCAGTGCTGAGTCCAGGACAAGAATCACTTCCTTGGACCTGTTGGCCACACTCTTCCTGAGCCAGGCCAGGATCCATTGGCCCTCTTGTCCCCCTGGGCACACTCTGGCTCATGTTCAGCTCCCTGTCAGTCCAAACCCCCAGATCCCTTTCTGCCTGGCTTCTCTCCAGCCCCTCTGTCCCCAGCCTGTAGCACTGCTCTCTTCTGCTCCTCTGCTGCAGCCTGGGAGGAGAACAAACTCTCTCTTTTCAAACCCACCTCTAAACGCTCAGGACACGACTTGTTTTGTACTTCTGCATTTGAAAGCCCAAGGAATGCCCATTTTATGCTCCTTCACGTGCCCTGAACACAAGCACAACACTGCACCAAACATCTTGCAGCTCTTTGCTCAGAAAGCAGCACCAGCACCTCCAAGACCTGGTGAATCTCCCCAGCTCTGCTCCAATTCTGCCTCACAGCACACTGGAGAACCCCTCAAAATGTCTGTTCTTTGTGTATTTACCTCTCAGTTTGGAAATAAGAAGAATAGAGGGTTGATGCTCAAGTGATGAAGACAATTCTGGTCCTAAAAATCTAAGAGAGGCTTCATTTTTCATTACCGGTCTGTTTGCTGGGAGCAAACACCTGCACAGCTTCCACACTGGTTATGCAAATGTCAAAACGTGCATTGCTCTGCATCAAGAGACATTTGGGGGAGGAAAATAAGAGCACACACAACAGGAGGCAAAATGAATGCTAAGTCTGGAAGGCAGGAAGAAAGAAGCTTCAAGAACAACAGAGGAAAAAAGGGTCACAAAAAGTCAAGACGTGATTATTAGATTTTTAAAGTCCTCTTCTCAAAACACTGCAGATTAACAGCCATAAACTTGCATGAAATCAAGAGAAAACCACATTTTTTACATATACAATATATATACACACACATATATACACACTGACATGAGTCCATTCCCCATGAATACCAGATTCAGGTTATATTTGTTTGCTTTGCAGACTCCTGACAATCCTCCAGAAAAGCTTCTCCCGCACTTGGAACATTTGAATGTATTAATTCTTACAAAAATTAGTGTTTTTCTTCCACTCCCAGCAAGGTAAGAAGATTTAAGTTTCTTCACCTTAAATTATTATATACATTTTAAATCTGTAAGTGCAGTTATAGAAAAAAATGAATGCAACTCAGTTTCAGATATAACAAATAGCACTAAAGTGATCAGGTTCCATGAGCTCATCCAACCAGGAAAGTCTGACACTGGAAGTGCAGCATTTAACAAAATCCCCAAAATCCCAAAGGCCCATTCTTTGTGCAAATCTTTTGGACTGGTACACAGCTCATATGCACTGCCTGCTGTAACCTCCTCCTTTTCCATGACAAATGAAAGAACTGAGAAGGTTCCCATGCTCCTGACCAGGAAAAGGCTCTCTGGCATTACCCATTTAGGACAAAACAGCAACTGCTGCTTCCTGGGCTGACTGGAGGAGCAAAGGAAGATGCAGTGAGAGCAATCAGGATGTGATGCTGTTTTTATGCCTGTGTTTACAAGTCTCACCACAGTTCCTTCCCTGGTAAGCTGTTTACTCATAAATGGGACAATTAGCAATCCCCCAGGGACTCCCATCCCTGCTGTGAGAACACCAGCCCTCACTGCAATCCTCTGTCTGACTTCACATCTGTCAATCTGCATTTCCCTCCCTCCCTCCCTTTACTCAATTAGTCGGGATACAAACCAACCAGGATGATAAACTCTCTGGAATTGTTTCTCTCTGCTTCTCCTTGAAACTGGAGGTGGGATTTTGGCTTTGGGACTGACACAGCCATCATTTTTACCCATCAGATGTTCCAGATTCGTGACAGGCAGATCACAATACACACACACACAGGCAGCAACAACCCAGAAAGAAACTTTTCATTTCTTAATTCCTTCTTCCACACAGTGGGTAACAATTCAAACAGCATTAGCAATGCCTTCTGGAGACACCATCACAGGCTTTGCTTGGAGCTCAACATGACAGAATATGCTACACAGAGTTCAATATTAAACCAGAAACATGTGCCAGCACTTCTCCCCCCTCCAGTAACTCAAGCAAGCAGTTGCCAGGGCGTTAACCACATTCTCCCCAGGGCAATTATGTTCAGCCACTGGATGGTTTTTACTCTTTTTTTCCACCTTTTTTTTTTTTTTTAAATTCAGCATCCACTTCAATTCAGCATCTACTTCAAATCCTGAAATGAGTTTAGAGTTACAAATGTATGCTTTGTGTATCTCTGCCTGTCAGAGCCACACAAATGTGTAAGGTTAACCTTTTCCAGGGCTTTATTCTAATCTTAAATCATCTTTCCTTAATGCTGGATGAAGAAACACTTTTTTCTACAGTGCAGTGCTCATTAAACTCAAATGTTTTTTGTTCAAGAGAGCCTTATATTCAGATGCAACTGCAGTTTCTACCTCCACCTATCCTTTCCAGTGAGTGCTGTTCACCTTGAAGACGTCCCTTGACCTCAGCTCTGCCTTTGCACAAAAGGAAGGACGAGGCGACAAGTGATCTCCCTTAAATCTGAAGTATCCAACCTATTCAGTTTCGACAACAACGAATTTTTGGAACCATTTCTGTGCCTTACCTAGGCTGGGAGTTCTCCTCATACATCCTTTCCTTCCCTTCCTTGAAGAGGCTGATGGTCTGCTTGGTTTTCTTCATCAGGTTCTCCATGAACACCCGGAAATACTCGTTCTCCCCCAGGGTCTCCATCTTGCCCTCGTAGCGGGACAGGATGGTCCTCAGGTGCTGGTAGGTGTCAGGCAGCAGGTCCAGGATGTAGGGGGGGCTGTTCTTCAGGGCCAGCTTGGGGTTCTGACACAAACGCACCACCTGCACTCAGGGGACAAAACACCCTTTTGAGATCAAGTGACCAGGAGCTTAAACACAATTCAGCATCAAAACTCTGAAATGTTCGCTCTCAAACCGCATTTCTTGGTCAAGCCCAGACAGAACCACGGAATCATTTGGGTTGGAAAAGACCTCCAAGACCACCCAGGCCAACTTGTGACCCATCATCCCCTTGTCCCCCAGCCCAGAGCACTGGGTGCCACGGCCAGTCCCTCCTTGGACACCTCCAGGGATGGGGACTCCACCACCTCCCTGGGCAGCCCCTGCCAATTGTTTGGAAAAAATTTGTTTGACAACTTCTTCCTTGAAGAAATTCCTCCTGATGTCCAACCTGATCCTCCCTTGGCACAAACTGAGCCCATTTCCTCTCATCCTGTCCCTTGTTCTCTGGGAGCAGAGCCCAATTTCCTCCTGGCTACAACCTCCTTTCAGGTAGTTTTAGAGGGTGATAAGGTCTCCCCTGAGCCTCCTTTTCTCCAGGCTATTTTCTCCAGACAGTCAGCCCAGCCACCATAGAAAACTCCAATTTCTGGACTGAAGAGCCTCTGGACTGATGAAACTCATGACAATAAATTTCTGTGGCAGGGGAGGATAAAGGAAGCCACTTCGCCCCCTGTCACAGCCCAAATTTTCCATTGCCTAAACTGAGAGAATAACAGGCAGAGCTGATGGCAAAGCAGCAAACTGAAAAATTAAGCAGTGCACTTTCAGTTATGAAAAGGGCTGAAATTAGAGTTGTGAGGTCAGTTTTAGATCAAGCTTATAAGAACCAGCAGCTGGGATAGTTTTAGTGGCTAACACTTCCATGTTCTGTGATTTACAGTAAACTTGGGAGGAAGCACAGCACAAATTGTAGTTACAGTTTCCTATTCTTCACTATAATGAATGTTAAACAGGTCTAAACTCAGGACACTGCCAGGTATGAGGGAATTGCAGGTATCAAACAACACAAAACTGAAGTGCAGCAGATAGGAAAAGGCAAAAGAATAATTTAACATCCTTTTGCAGCACATCATTTCCACAAAACCTTGTGAAACCTTCAAGAGGAATTGAGCAGTTCCCTACAGTGGATATTTAAATACCTCCTTCACTTAAACACTGATGGTAAACAGAGTCAGTTCTTCTGAAGCAGCGTTTTAGCATTTAACTGTGTGTGCAAAAAGCAACCTGGTGAAGTGACATCTCCAATTCTACCTGACTTGCAGCAGTGCCTCTAACAAGAGCTGACTGAGAAAGGTTCCATTTCAGCCCAGAGAAAGGCACACAGTGTAGCAAAAGCTTCAACAGGAAAAAAAATCAAACTGCCATTGAAAAAAAATCACATGCCTAAAAAAGACTCTGCAAGAATACACGGGGGGAAAAACAAACCACCAAACTTTTCCCTCCATTTTGCAGAGGCTGCCAAGGATTAGGAGGTCTAGATAAGGAGATGGATGGCCAGACAGCTGACTGAGTCAATTGATGCTGATGCCTCAACTGCTGCTTCCTTGGAGCCTGTGAACATTGTACAATGAACCATATCAACAAATTGAGTCAACACATTTGTCCCCTGGAAAAAAAAAAAAATAGTTTCACTCTGCAGCATGAATAGGTTCTAAATATGCTCCTCAGACACAGCTGAGTTGTGCTCTGGGGCAGCAAAACCTTTTTCTTCAGCAGAAATTGTTTATTCCACAGTGGGTTTAAAACCTTAACAAACACAGTCAGCTCTTAGGAGGAAGCCACATTAAGCAAGCAAACAAGTCAGAGTATGCACTTCCCTCAGCCATCTGAGAGAGCAATTTGGCTGCTGCCCTTTGAAAATACCCAGCTCTGGAAGCAGCAAACCCGCTGTATTTCAGCTTTGATACCAATCAGAACAGTTTCCCCACAGCAGAAGCAAGTTCTGCAAACTGCTCCTTCTCAGAGCCCCCACCAAACACTTCCCGAGAAGTGACTCGCAAAGATCCCTCAAACAGTTAACAGAAAGGTCAAAACTGCTGTTATTTTATTATCAAATCAGCTTCTTTATTTACCAAGCAGAGCAGAATTAGCTAAGATAAGCAGCTGAACAATGCTACACGACTGGGAACTGCTGCCTCTTGAGCAAACTTGGTGGTTTTATAACACAACAGCACCAAAAGCAGCCGCATTTTGCTTCTTTCTCTACGTGTGCACTTGCAGCATCGTGACAGAGCCCAAAGGAATGTTCCCAGCCCTGGGAACAGCTGCCCCTCAGCAGCCACCCAGCCCTCCACAGGGACCAGCAACGTGGAAGGAAACGGAGCAAAAAGCAGCAAATATTTTCTGTTAGGTGTGATGGCAGCAAAGAGAAGCGATCCCTGCTTTTAAATTATCAGCCCAAAGCATCCAAGTTTGCCTGGCTTATGCTTTGTTCTCTCAGGAACAAGCCTTTTTGGGTTTTTAGACGTGCCAACAAAGCACTGCAAGCTTAGCATTGACATTCTAAGAGGTGTAGCCTTTTCAAACCCTAAAATTGAAATTATCCGCTCAATTTTCCAAACTCGAGAGCAGAAAATAATCAAAACAAACCAGTTTCCCCAACTGAGTTTTGAAGAAAGAATCTTCAAAACGGGAGGAAGAACAATCTCATCTAGGTCTTGGAGGCCTGGAATTGAATGTTTCCCTTCAAGAACCTGCAGCTTGCCTTGACTGATTCCTGGAACTGAGAGTCCCAGGCCTGACAAGCACCCAGGTGCTGCTGTCCCAGGTAAGATTTTCCCTTCCAGGCAGCTCTGAAAATTCGTTTTTCCCTTCTTTTAACAGCTGAATGACCGACTTCACTGAAATCACATCTTATTTCAGCTTAAGCCAACAGCAAAACAAAACCTACTCAAACATCTCTTATCTCCTGCTGAATTTGTGTTTGGCCTCTCTTGCACTTCCAGTGAAGGTGACCTGCAGTGGCACTTCTCTATAGCAGTTCTAGGAACTGAATGGCATCAGAAAGCTACTTAGAGAAGCTTTAGCTCAGAGTTTCTCTTCCTCCTCCGTGTATTCTGTCATTCCTCTGCTCCCTCCCTTCCACCTCATGACTAACCCACCTATTCCTCAAATTCCACCCACAGCAACCAACTCCAGTGGGCTGCACTTAATCACTGCTCTGCAGAGAAGTGCATAAATACCACCTCATTCAGCTGAAGGTGAACATCCACAGGGATGGAAAGGGCTATTTTATGTCCACGGGACCACGTGGAGCTGTGGGAGGAATGGTTAGTGCTGAGGAAAAAAATCAGGACTTCAAATGAAAGAATCTGAAAGACATAAAATACGTCAGGCAGCTTATGGAGAACATTACAGGGGAAATATTTGGACAAGAATCAACTTGCATAGGAAATTCATCAGTCACATCCCAGAGCAGAGATGCACAAATGCTTTGACAACCCCAGCTAATTATGCAGGCTGACAAACGAGGCCGTGAGTGCAGTGTACACACACAGACACAGCACGCAGCTCTGCAAGGCACAAACATCATCTATTAAACATGCACATGAGGGTTTTTTTTTTATCTGCACCTGTAATTCCAGAAATCTAACCCATTTGCAACACCTTTCATTCACTTAGCCCTTCTCACCACGAGCTTTACTGGTAATTTGCTACACCACTAAAAAGAGTTTGAATTCAGAGGTGTTCTCCTGAGCGTGCCTAAGTACAGTTGTGGTCTAACTGAAATCTGAAAGGCTTTTCACGGCCAAATCTTTCCTCCTGTTCAAATCACACTGAACAACTAACTCTTTAAGACTTTAAGCCTCCATCTAAGGGCTTTTGGAGGCTGCCTACAAGCAAAACTAGAGTCAGTGCACGTTTAAAAGAGGTTGGTTTAACTTGTGACAAATACAGCAGCAGCCTTTTCTGTCAGTGGAGAGAGGACAACAGCAACAAAGATCTGAAGCCGTGAAATATCCCCCCCAAAATCCCACTGCTTTTCAAAATGCCAAGGCAATCAGCTGGATTTTTTTTTGGCCCACCTTTTCCTTTGAACAGGTTATGAGGTCAAACACAGGTTGACATTCACACCCCTATATTCTGTATATGAAGAAGTGCATTCTCACAAGTTGCACGTGCAAGTTAAACCTACTCAGGACCCTGTTTCCATGCTCAAACTCCCTTTCCCACATTAGCACTTGTGCTTGCCCTCAATGGCACTTTCTCAAAAGGCTTTTTTCCTCATCCCAGTCTCGCTGTAGGTGATCAAAGCTCATCACAGGCACAGCAAGGCACAACTATAAACCCTGTCTTTTGTGGAGCCAGCCAACACAAAGTGATCTCTTGGCATGAATATAATTTAATACAGCCTTTAAAGAAGTCATTTGCTCTGCCTGCTTTTAGCACTTACTGCAGGAGGCTCAGACACTGCATGGATAAACAATGCAGGGAGAAGAGAGGGAAAGGTGGAAATGCATAAGCCTGCAGGGCAACTGGATGAGGGATCCCATCAGCCCTGCCTGCTGGGAAGAAGGTGGCCAGGTGACACTCCCCAAGGACTGTGGGTGAGCCTTACTCTGAACCCAGTGCCATAAAACACACTGCAACGTGTCAAGCCCAGCCTTGATCTCAGGGCTGCACAGCAACATCAGAGGATTAACCAAAATCCTGCAAAAAACGTCACATTTTTGTTTCATGCCCACTTCCGTGCGCCCACACTCACTCACTGGGCCATTCCCAGAGATCTCCCCAGGGTTTCCTAAAACACTGGATTTACCAGCACACCTAGCCAGGCCAGTGAACCAAATGCCACATCCCCTCACACCACCAGGCCAAAAGGTCTGGTGTCCTGCCCCCGGCAACAGCCATTTCCTGGCGTTTTAAAAGGAGGAGGAGGAGGAGGGGAGAGGCTTAATGACCCCAGAGAGCTGTGCCCCTCCTAAAGGTGTGGGACTGGAAAGAAAGGCCTTTCCCATTCCCACACCACAAGTTCTTCCTTGTTTATACTACATTTCATGCTCCTTTTGTCTGTGTAACTATGTGTATTTATTGTAGAGGGTTTATTTCATGTTTTATTTCCCAGTTTTAAGGGAAAGGTTTTGCCCTGAGCTCAGCAACGTGTCCCTGTCCATTCAGAAAAGAACAGCCTGACCTGCCCCAAAGCAGGTGCTCAGCTCCACCACCCAGGCTCTGTCACAGGCCCAGGTTCACCTTCCAACCAGCAAATCCCAGGATTTCTCCCTCGTGCAGTTACACCCAGGCAGGACCTGCTGCTGACACCACCTGCAGCTCCCCACCACGTCCTACCCATTCCCAGCACCTACAGGATTATCATGGGATACCCTGAGGTGGAAAAGACCCATGAGGAGCACCCAGTCCAACCCCTGGCCCTGCACAGGACACCCCAACAATCCCACCCTGTGCCTGAGATCACTGTCCAAACACTCCTGGAGCTCTGGCAGCCCTGGGGAAGCACAAACCCCAGATCCCCTTGAGCAGGTCTGCATCCCCCATCCCAAATCACCCCCTTCTTCCTCCAACCTGTTGCCCCCACAGCCCACCCCTTGCAGAGCTGCTGATCTCCATCCCACCCTGGCATCCCACTCCCACCCTGCCTCTGGGATGTCCTCCACTCCTCATCTCTCCATCAGCTCCCACGTGGAATCATGGAATGGTTTGGCTTGGAAGGGACCTTAAAGCTCATCTCGTTCCACCCGCTGCCATGGGCAGGGGCACCTTCCACTAGACCAGCTTGCTCCAAACCAAGTCCGGCCTGGTTTTAAACACTTCCAGGGATGGGGCAGCCACAGCTTCTCTGGGAAAGCCATTCCAGGGCCTCTCCACCCTCGCAATGAGGAATTTCTTCCCAATACCCCGTTTAAACCTCCTCTCTGTCAGTGTGAACCATTCCCTGTGTCCTGTCACCCCATGCTCCCTACATCCTTCCCCCCCAAAAGCGCTGCACCCCCCTCTGTGCCCGCACACCTCTGACCCCCCAGATCGATCCTCCCAGCCCCAAACCCCTCTCTCCCCGAACTCCAGGCTCATCCCAGACCCCCGAGCCCCAGCTTTACTCCACTCCACCTCACCCCCCTCCCACCTTATCCATGAGCTTCCAGCACTTCTCCACCATCTTCTTGTCCACGGCGCCGGGCTGGTGCGGCCCGAGGTGGTGGTGGTGCGGCTGGAACGCGTCCTTCATCAGCCCGATCAGCCCGCCGGGGCCTTTCTTCAGCGGCGCCGACATGGGGGACACCCGCACCCGGCCCCCCGTGCCGGGGGGGCCCGTCCGGCACGGCGGCCGCGGCCCTGTAGGGGCCGGTGCGGAGGGCGCTGGGGCCGGGCCGGGCCGGGCAGGGCGGCGGCGGCGGCCGTGGGCGGTGGCGGCGCCCGGTTCCCGCCGAGGCCCCGCCCTCCTCCCCGCCGCCGATTGGCCGATCTCCCCCCCGCGCGCCCGGGAACGCCCCCTGGGCCAGGGAGGAGCGGGCGGTGATTGGTTGGAAAAAAGGGAGCATGCGCAATGCGGCGGAGTGAGGGCGGTGCGGCCGCCATGGTTGGTGAGGGCGGAGCGGGGCGGGGCGCGGTCGCCATGGCAACGCGGGGGCCGCGCCGGTCCCGCTGCCCCCCCGGGATGGAGCTTTCGCATCCCTTCCCTTCCCGGTTGCGAAACAGGGGCGCTTCCCCTTTCTCCAGAGGCCGCCTTCCCTTTTCTAAGAACGCACCCAGACGCGGGGAAGAGGGATGTGCCCGGGGGGGCGGGAGCGGGACCAGCCGCGGGGAGCTGAACCGGCATCCCCATGGGATGGGATGGGATGGAACGGGACGGGACGGGAAGGGAACAGGAGCAGAGGAAAGCAGAGCCCACCAGGGGCTGCATCGCTGTCACCGGTATCCCCATGGGATGGGATGGGATGGGGTGGGAACAGGGGCAGGGGAAGGCAGAGCCTACACGGGGATGTGTCCCTGACACCAGCATCCCACGGGAGCAGGAGCAGGAGCAGGAGCAGGGCACTGAGAGCAACTAGAGGAACAGGGAGAGAAAAGAGGATCAGGGAGAGAAAAGGGGTTCGGGGACAGAAGAGGGAACCAGAGAGTGAAAAGGGGAGCGGGAAGTGGGTTTGTCAGAGCTCTCAACACCAAACTCTCAAAAAATTACAACACAGGCTCGGAAGTTGGTTCAGTTCTGTTTCTTTGCTGCCTTCAGATCCTCTTTTCATCTCCTCTTCCAGGGACAAGGGCTCATCCTCTGTGAAAAACCTGCTGTGGTTGGTGCCGTGTGGCCTCAGCCTCACCACAGGGGCTGAGAGAGGGGAAGGGGCCAAGGGAAACAGCAAGTGCTGCAGTTTGGGGAGCACAGGCACCCTGAACTCAGGCCTGGAGCTTGGACATACAGCAAGGGAGCCTGGCATGGATCGGTTATAAAACCCTCTGTCTTTTATTTCATTGCCTTTGGTAAAGCTCAGTAAAATATTTCTGGGACAGGCAACTCCTTGTCTGGCTTTAATTACCTGGGCAAATTTTCCTAAGGATTATATTGACCTCAAATATGTCAACGTTTGTTGAGGCCGTGTTCCTGAGGCTTTTCCCATTAGGTGCTAATGGATTCTGGCTAATAGTCAAGCCGGATTGACCACCAGCGGGTGCCCTGGCCAGCTCCAGGATACCACAAGTACCTGGGGAAGAGAGCTGGGGAGGGCAACACCAGCTTTGTTAGAGCCAAATTACAAAAATCACCATGGCTCCGAGCCAAAGAGATCAGGGAACATGCTTGAGCAATTGCATTCCTGACTATCTCCTTCTCTGGGCATGATTCACTTCCAAGTCAGGGCTGTGAGACTTCAAGCAAAGGTTGCTTTTGCTTGGGATTATTCTCCTGTTGGGAGGGTGCAGCTGGGCAGATGCAGGGACCCCACACCTTGCTGCTGCTGGGGGCAGCCAGCCAAGTTTATCCCACCTCTCCCTTGGGTGTTCTGGACCCTGCCCTTCTCCCTCCCGTGCTGTCAGCACCCCAAAGGCTCTGGACACGGACTCCTTGCACCCCAGAGGCCTGCACTGAGCTCAGAGGACACCATAGAGGCACAGAGACTTCTCTGCTATCGCTTCCATTTCCTCTCAGCTCGAGCAGGGCCCAGTTTTTAGCAGAGGTAAAACCTCAGCCAGAGGTTTGCGGTCTTGGCCACATGCAAAACTCCCTGCTGGTTTTCACTCTCCCACGCTCGGCAGAGAGGTGAAACTTACCCCCTCCCAGGATCCCTACTTGACAGAGAGGTGAAACTTCCTCCTCCTGGGATCCCCCCCTTGACAGAGAGGTAAAACTTCCTCCTCCTGGGATCCCTCCTGCCCCAGCACTGTGTGCATGAATGGATGTTCCTGCAAAGGGAACCCTCAGGAAGGACCACTGCCATGGAGCACAAAGAGTGCCCACAGGAGTTTGGCCCCAAAACCCTGGAGATGCAGTGCCCTGGGGCTCCCAGGGTGGCTCTTAGCCCTTACCTCCCTGTCAGGACAGCTGGAGAGGTTCCCACATCTGCTGCCCATCCCCTCGGTTGCTTCAGTGAGAGAAGACGGGTCCTGTCAAATCCCAGTGCTCTCCAAAACATTACCCAGTGTGGATTTGTCCTTTAATCACACCCCAAACGGGGGATGCTGGAGCAGTGCAGGAACAGTGCTGTGCTGGGTGCTGGGCACTCACTGCCCGCAGGTTCACAGGGAGGGTGAGAGGAGCACAGGAAATGTCCATGCACGGGCAGATCAAAGGTGGGGGGTTCCTCCAGCACCCCGTTGGCCTCCACTGCTCCTTTCCCTCTTCACATGGCAGCCTAAAGGTCAGCCCTGAGCCAAGCCTCGAGGTCCCCATTCCCCTGGGCCATGGCATGGAGGGCAGTGCCTCGGCTCTCCTGAGAATTCCCAGAGCCTGGAGCTGGGCAAGGGCTTTGGGGCAGTGTCCTGAGAAATCCCTGGAGGCAGCTGGGCTGGCAAAGACACAGGTCTGTCTTCAGGCTACAAGGAGCTGCCACCACGGTCGGTAAAAGCTGGGAGCCATGTCCATCATCTCTGGGAGGTGGGATGCCGTGAGCCCCGTCACAGAGACACAGGAGCTGCGTGGGCAAGGTCCATGCTGTGCTCTGAGGGGCTGGACGTGGCCTGGGTGGAGGTGCTGTGTGGGAGAGCCTGTCCAGAGGCTCCTGGGCCACTAAAACGACTGGCACAGCCTTTTCTGCTCCTGCTGGCGTGGGCTCTGCAGGGACACAGCAGAGGCATTGTAGCAGCACACATATACACACACACCCCACCACACCCACCCCTCACCCCATGGACAAGCTAGAGGCGTCTTTCTGCCTGGCCCCTGTGGCCAGGTGACCACACAGCCCCCTCCTGCCAGCACCACAGGTGCCAGGGAAATATTAGGATGGGCAGAGCAGGAGGGTGGCAGGGCTCAGAGCACTGCCCAGCTGTGAGCAGCACCTCTCAGTGAGAGGAATTACCTGTACGAGCTCTATGCTGTTGGCAGCAGCCACCAGCCAGGAGACAGGTCCCTTTGGTGCCACCTCAACATGACAGGGTCCAGGGGAGCCACTGAGAGAGGGTGTGCAGGAGCCTGAGGCAGGGTCACTGTCCTCAAAGAACTGCAGAGGGGACAGCCCGATCTGGAAGAGCAGAACAGGGATGGACGTACAGCTCCTGGGGCTGCACAGCCAGAGGACCTCACCCACAGCAGCCCAGGGCTCCCCAGCCAGGGCAGGACCACGCCGGCTCCCCAAAACCTACTGAGTGGTAGAACTCATCACCAGCAGGGTCGATGACCAGCAGTGTCACCCACTCCTCGTGGGCACGGATCCTGTGCACTGTCTGCTCGTGGTCCAGCCCCTCGATGCTCTCGCCATTCACTGCCAGGACACGGTCCCCGTCCTTCATCCCCGCCTGCTCGGCTGGCAGCCCCTCATCCACCTCCCACAGGAACTGGCCTGGCACGGTGAGGGCACAGGGAGGGTGGGGAGATGCTGCCAGACGGGAACTGGCACTGCTGACCCCCGTGTGTGGGTGGGCACAGGGCTGGCAGCTCTTCCCAACCCTCGGGCACTCCTTGCCCAGGTACAGACCACCCCCTCAGCCCCCTCACCTGTGCCCCCCGAGATGCAGCCGTCCTCCTTGAGCAGAAACCCGTAGCCAGCTGGACCCTTCACCAAGTGCAGCTCCCGGGCCTTGAAGGGGAGCCAGGCAGGGTCTGCCAGGGCGGCCGTGACCCGCAGCCCCCGCAGGCGGTAGAACTCCTCCACGGCACTGGATGCCACCAGCAGTGTCACCTTGCTGCCGCTCTGCTTAAGCTGGGTGAGAAGTACAGGGTGCTCAGTGATGCTCCCAGTGATGCTCCCAGCTCCATCATCCCTCACCCACCCATGCCAGGAACAGGCACCTTTCTGGTGAGCTGGGTGTGTGAGTAGCTCTTCACGCTGTCCCCGTTGAGCTCCAGGAGCCAGGAGCCTGCTGGCACCCCTGCCCTGTCTGCTGGCCCATCCTGCCTCACTGACAGCTGGAAGGTGCCCTTGGTGCCTGCAGGGAGGAGATCTGGGGTTATTCACCAGCCCGTGGGCGCAGGAGCTCAGGGAATGCCCAGGCACGTGGTGAGGCAGCAGTGCCAGTGTCACACAGGGACAGAGGCTGAATCCTGGGGTGCTACACTGGGGAGGCTCCCAGTGCCAGCACCCACTGCCCATTTTACCTTCTGGCCCCGACACTGTGAAGCCAAACCCGCTCTTGTCCCTGGTGATGTGGCAGAGGCGTGGGCGGATGTCAGCGGGCAGCATCTGGGACAGGTCCCTGCCCAGGGATTTGGCAGCTTCGTAGGAATCACCATCCAGCACCGCCAGCAGGACCTGGTTCCCGCTGGCCTTGATCCTCTGCACCACCTGGAAGCACCCAGGCTGTGAACCCCGGGCAGGCACCCCTGGCATGGGGTGGCATCAGGGTCATGCCACTGGCCCTGGGGTGCTCCCAGCTTACCCTCGTGTGGTCCAGGTGGTCCACGAAGTGGCCATTGACCTGGAGGAGCCTGTCCCCGTCCTGCAGCCCCCTGCGCTGGGCCACCCCCCCCAGCTCGATCTGCCGGATGATGTGGCCCTGGCAGCTCAGCTCCTCGTGCAGGCAGAACCCGAAGGTCTCCGTGCTGTCCTTGCTCAGGAAGTAGAAGCGGGGCTCCCCCACACCCTCAGCATCTGGGGAGGGGCACAGCCCATGAACAGGGGATCCTAACACGAGCCCTCTACCCCATCCTGGGCTGGGGGCTCCTTATACATTCACCTCCTACAGCTGCCCAGCGTGCGAGGGAGCTCAGGACCCCAGCAATGCCCAGGTGCCACAGACACAGGGACACCCTGGGAGATGAGGGTGTTTATTTACCCGTGTCCTCAGTCAGTGTCAAGGCAGGGTTGTCGATCCCATCTTTGGGGTTAAATTCAAATTTTCTGAAATGATAAAGGGGCAGGAGGGGCCACGGTTAGTGCAGCATCGTGGCCTCCCCCTGCCTTCCCCAGCCCCGGGGAGCCTGTTCCTCCTAAGAAAGGGGCAGCTGAGCCACAGCTCCTCTTCCCTGGGGAAAGCCAGGAGGGAATCTCCCTCTTGGATCACCCTCCACATCTCTCCAGAGCTTCCTGGGGCAGGGCAGCCGTGACCCACCCCACCTCAGCTGAGATGTGGCCCAGCACAGCCCAGCTGTGGGGCCAGGAGTCCCCAGAAAGCCCCTTGGCCAAGGGGAGCTCAGGACTTACATGATGGATGTCTTGTCCCCGAGCCCTGCAGAGGGAGAGGAGAGGTCAGCGCAGGAGGTGGTGGGCTGGGAGCAGACCCCATGCTCTGGGACGCTCAGGGCTTGTCCATTCCCAGGCTGAGCCTGCCATGCCAGGTGAGGGGGTTTGCCAAGCCCACACAGCCCCCCCAAGCCCCTCTGTTCCCTGGCACAGCTCGTCCCTTGCCCCCACCACCACTGTCCTCTTGCATTCCCAGATCCAACAGGCTCTCACTGCCCAGCCCAGCAGGATCCTGGGGGGCAAAGCAGGGCCAGACAGAAGGAGCTCAGTCCTGGGTTTTACAGGGCTGGGTGAGGATGAGAAGGGTCACCAGGAGATGGAGACAGAGACCCTCCCTGGCACTCCTCCCCATAAAAGCCCTCCCCACATCCTCCAGCACGAGGAACCCCAAAACCAGAGAGAGGGGATTCCTCCCCAGCATCCCCACAATGTCCATCTGCATTTTCCTGCATGCCTCCAGCTCCTTCCCATGGCCCACCCAGGCTCGGACATTGCCTTGTTCCGTGTGGAAGCAGAGCCTGGGGACAGGAGTGTGGGGAAGGGTCTCCCCAGGATGCAGCCCCACTCCCCCAGCACATACCTTCTGTTTGCTTCATGGCTGCAGGGAACGCAGGAGGGAGCAAGGTACAGGGTAAAGTGGCAGGGACGCGTCCCCGCCTCTCCCAAGACGCCCCAGGTTTAATGGTTAAACAGCCCCGACGTCTCCCCTGCCCTCCCAACCCCAGGGCACTGCCAGCCTGGGCTGGGAGCAGGGACCAGCCCCCTGGGACACCCAGCTCCTGGTGTTCTGGCTTCCAGGGGAACGCGCAGCAGGAAGGACCGACTGATCTGGCACAAGGAGTGGGCTGCTCCGTGCCAATGCCGTGAGAGGGAGAAGGGGCAGAGCCCTCCACTCCACCTGCTGGAGGGGCAGCTGCACCAGCAGCTCCCACATTCCTCCCCAGGAAGAGCCTGAAGAGGAGATCGAGTCTTGGAAACAAAGTGGTGCACTTTAATGCTCCCAAAGGATTCAGAGCCAAGCCCGAGCCCCGCCCTCTGCCACTGCTGTGGCCAGGGTGCAGGGGCTGGGGCTCCACGAACCCAGGAGAACAAGTCCCGGTTGCTCCTGGCCTGGTCTCTGTACCATTCCCACACTGCAGCCTGGGGGGGCTGAGCCCCACGTACCCAGCATCTTGGACAGCACCCATCCACTGAGGATCTCCATGTGGATCAGGGCACAGGGGGCTGGGGCACACCCTCCACCGCTCCCTGCCTGGCCGGGGGACGGGGCAGCGGCTCAGAGGGTCCCGTCCTGCAGCTTCCCCAGCATCTTCTTGACCTCGCTCTCCACCCGCAGGAACTTGGCTTTCCTCCAGGGGTTGACGGTCTGGCTGCGGCTGCTCTCCAGGTCCTGCAGGAGGAGGGCGAGGTGCTGCCGCACCCGCTCCCGGTCCCAGAAGGGCAGGTTCCTCTGCACCACGCTCAGGATGTGGGACCAGTAGTCGGAGACGTCGGTGCCCGCCGTGAGGAACACCAGAGCCCTGACGCCGTCCCGGTCCATGCGCAGGCTGTGCAGCGCCCGCTTGCCGTCCTCGCTGATGTCGTTGAAGTACAGGCTGGGAGAGGGACACACCGTGAGGGTCGTGGGGGAGCGTGGAGGCCGGAGAGGGGCGCGGGCACCGCCGGCAGAAGGGGAGAGACGCGGCGGAGCGAACTCACTGCACTTTGTCCAGCGCCTCGTGCTTTTTGGCCACCTCCACCACGCTCAGGGCGCCCGCGTCCGTCAGGGAGTTGTACCCCAGGTTGAGCTCCCGCAGGTGCCGGTTCTGGGCCAGGTGGTGGGCGATGGCCTCGGCGCCGCCGTCGCCCAGCGCCGTGTGCAGCAGGGACAGCCGGGTCAGCGAGCGGTTCCCCGCCAGCGCCTCGGCCAGGAGCTGAGCCCCCTGCTCGCCCACGGGGTTGTTGGCCAGCCTGCGGACACGGGGTGGGGAGTGGGGAACGCGTCGTGGTGGGCAGCAGGGACAGTGCCATGCAGGGACACGGGGGCAGTACTCACCGCAGGCTGCTCACCACGCACTTGTCGTGCAGGAGCAGGTCACGGATCTCCTGGCAGGCGTCGGGGCCCAGGCTGTTGAGCTGCAGGCTGGGGCAGAGCAAGACACAAGGGTGGCAGGACCGAAATGGCTGTTGCCCGTAGGCTTGGCAGCCCTGCCCTCTCCATCTCTCCCAGCCCTCCCCATCACTGCCCTACTTGGGCTCCCCAAACCAGGCCACGCAAGGTTTCCTCTCCCAAAGGGAGCACACTGATCCCGCTCTGGAGCATCGGCCAGCAGAGCCAGAGCCAGCAGGAGCAGGGGAGGGGATGGGGGTGTGGGATCTTCAGGGTGGGTGAAGGTCTGAGGAGGGATCAGGACTCCTCCAAGCCCTCCTGAGCATCTGGAGGAAGGAAGTGCGGCACAGCCCAGCTGCAGAGCCCCGTCCAACTCTGCTGAGCACGTCTCGCCACCACCTGGGCGGCAGGAAGACCTGCAGCTCCACAAACGTTCTGGAACAACTGTGGAAACACCTGCACGGCTCACACTCCCGCCTTTGGGATGCCCAGCTCCTCCCAGAGACAGCGACACGGGGATGACGGGTGGCTCCAGGGAAGGACTCGGGTCTGCCAGGGCAGCTGGCAGCACAGCCTGTACCAGCTGCTGGGAGCTGCCCAAAAATTCCTGCGGGGGGGGTGTGCTGAGACTGCAAATCCCAGCATGCCGTGCCCTAGCAAGGCTGCTCAGGGAGCGTTGCATGTTGGAAGCTGTAGTTCCCTAGGTCTGCACTGAAGATAAACAAGGGTAGGCACGCCCTGCCCTACTTTTTCCATGCCTGGGCTCCCAGCGCATCCCTGTGATGGGCAGAGCTGAGGGAGAGCCCAGTCTCTGGGCGCTGCCCAAAGGTGGTACTCACTGGAGAGCTTTGCATCGCAGCAGGACGGGGAAGAGGGTCCTCAAGCTGCTGCTGTCCAGGTTGCAGGAGGTCAGGTTGAGCTCCTCCACCTCGTGGCACGTGGTGCCCATGACAGAGGCCAGGACAGAGCACTTGAGGGGGGTCATCTTGACGGAGGCGAGGTTGACGGCGCGGAGGGAGCGCACGGCCTCGGCCGTGAAGCGCTCGTTCTGGAACTCGTGCAGGAAGAACAGGTAGTCCATCAGCTCCGAGGGGGGCAGCCCCTTGTGGCTCTTCCTGATGACCGTCTTCTTCATGGCCTTGGCGATCTCGAAGGCCGCCAGGTTCTTGATGGAGCAGCCCAGCTGCTCCAGGATGGCGCGGTTCCGGCGGGACAGGATCCCGCCCATGAAGATGGGGAAGAGCTCAAAGACCTCGTCGTCGGGGGCCTCGTCGGGGTGGCGCATGGGGCCCTCCACGCCCAGGATGCTGGAGTTGATCTGGTCCAGGACATCGTCGTTGTAGTAGTCCTCCTCCTTGAACAGCTCCTCTGCCATGGTGTGGGCGATGGCGTCCCGCTCCTTCCCGCTCAGCCGGGAGAAGTAGCGGGGGAAGATCTTGAGCAGGTTGAAGAGCACGGGCAGGAAGCGCAGGGGCAGCACCTTGGAGACGATGTTCACCACCACGGTTACATCCTCGCTCACCCTCCCGAGGACCTCCGACAGCTCCTTCCCCACCCTCTGGGCCAGGGTCTTCTTCTCGCCCAGCACCACGTAGAGGGCCGCCAGGTACTCCTGCATGGCCGGGATGGTGAACACGAAGGTGTGCTCCTTGCCTGGCTGCACGCACGGGCTGAGGAAGAAGCGGAAGACGTCGCTGCGGAAAACCTCCAGGAGGTTGAGCTCGCTCTCAGTCTTCATCTCCACCTCAAAGCACTGCTGCAGGTCGTCCTCTGAGAAGCAGGTCTTGCGGTTCATCACCCCCTCGTAGGCCAGCTTGCCCACCGTCTTGGCCACGTACTTCATCATGGAGATGTTGGTGGGGTCGGTGCTGTCCAGCACCTCCCCGCTGAAGTTGAGCCTCAGGAAGCTGGTGTAGATGCCAGTGAGGGTCTGGGTGGGAGGCACCGTCCTGGTGAAGTAGAGGAAGTGCAGCGTGGTGCACACCAGCCAGCAGTAGGAGGGCAGGAAGCAGGCGGCCGTTATTTGGTTGTGGCGCTCCAAGTTCCTGGACAGCATCTCCACCAGGTTCTCCTGCTCGGCCGAGCTGCCACCCCTGCTGCCCTCCCCGCTGCAGCCGGGCTGGCTGAGGCGCATCTGGAAGTAAAGCTTCTGCAGGTTGGTGTCGGAGAAGCCGCAGATCTCGGCGTAGCGGCCCACGTACTTGGAGGGGATGCGGCGCACGGCCGACGGGCGCGTGGTGACGATGATGCTGGCCTGGAACCAGAGGGCTGGGTGAGCCTGGAGGGGCCCAGCAGGGTCCCAGGTGCATAACCCGCACACAGGTACACAACCCACACACAGGTGCACAAGGATCACCCCACCCGCTTCAAGAAGCTGCTGGGCAAAGGGCACTGGATCAAATGTGGCCCAGGCAGAGGGGATGGAAGGATTTTCCCTGTCCCCTGCTAGAGTATGTGGAGTCTCGAAGACCACAGCCCAGCAGACTGCCTTCACTACCTCACCAGGCCTCCCCAAAGTTCCCATAGAGACCACTCAGAAACAGTGATGTGAGGCCACCTTGGCGAGTCCCTCCAGTCCCTCCCCTCCCTGTTTGCTCCCAGCCAAGCTGCACTACAAGTGATCACCCCAACAGCCCTGCCTGTGATGCCTCAGGGCCCACACCCAGCCTTTCTCCAGCACAAAGGAGCTGGGGGGAGACACCAACCTCGGGCAGGAGGTACTTTCTCAGCAGGTTGACCACGATGGCAGAGGGAGGCACGGGCTCGTTGGGGTCACAGCAGAGCTCCGTGCCAGCCAGACAGAAATCCAGGTTGAGGCGCTCCAGGCCGTTGAGGATGAAGAGCACCTTGAGGTTGGAAGCCCCCAGCACGGGCACCACGTCCCGGAGGTGCTGGTACTTCTTGGTTATGAGGCGGCGCAGGGAGATGGGGGCGTTGCTGTGGGACAGGTCCTCGCAGGAGAAGGGGATGACCAGCTCGAAGCGGGGCAGGCGGCCGTGGCACCAGTCCACCACCATCTTCTTGATGAGGGTGCTCTTGCCCGTGCCCACGGTGCCGTACAGCACCACGTTCTTCACCTGCCGCCCGCAGGCGTCCACGTCGAAGAGGTTGTGGAGGCTGATGACCTGCCTGCAGGGCTGCTGGAGCTGCTCCTGGATGGTCAGGTCAGGGGAGGGCTTCAGGATCTCCTCCAGGGAGCTCTCCCGGATCACTGGGTCCACGTGGACGGCGTCCAGAGAGAAGGAAGGGCCGAACTGCTGCTCCTCGTTGGGCTGGTGGCTGAACCACGCAGACAGGCTCTTCTGGTGCTTCTTGATGGCACCTGGGAGGAGGGTGGTGCTTAACAAGACAAGGGCAGGGGGCTGGGGAAGTTACCAACCCCAAACCACTGCAACAAGGTGGCTGCAGTGAGGGGACAGCACCCAGTTCTTGCTGACCCTCCCACTGCCCAGGGCAGCAGCTGCCCCCAGCCTGCTGTGCAGGACCCTCACCCAGCTCAGGGCTGCAAGCTCACCTGAAGAGGCCACGTTCCTCAGCTGGGACTGAGTGTGGCGAGAGGAGCTGGGGTGGACAGGATTCTCCCCAGAGCCTCCCTGGTAGCCAACATAGCCCCTGCAAGAGGAGGGAAAGCGTCACGAGGAGGGCAGGGCCAGCAGCTCCCAGCCCTGCCTGGGGCAGGGTGGGCGGATCACAGGTGAGTGCCGTGGGAAGTGCTGAGTGGAGCCAGCTCACCCCCTTCCTTCCCCCACACCAAGAGAGAGCACAGGGCCAGGGCAAGGGCACAGCTGGGAACCAAGGGCAGGTCAGCAAGGCACGTGCTGTGCATCCCCAGCAAACCCACAGCGAGGCACAGGAGCTGGGCTGAAGGCAGAGCAGGCAGGGAGTTGGGTGTGGGTGTTTTTCTAGGGGGAAGCAAAGCAGTGTCTGTGCCCACAGAGCCCTGCTGGCCCCAAGGCAGCCACCTCAGCCACCCTGTGGCAAACAGAGACCCAGCTGTGTGGCACTGTACCTGGGGAGGGAGATGCTGCTTGCACGAAGGATCTTCCTGAGGAAGCAGCTGCCTGCAGTGCCTGAGGGGGAAGAAGAACACACAGAGTCAGGGATGGGCTTCTCCAGCCCAGCAGCACTGACCCCACCCAGTCCAAAGGCTTCACACCTTGCTGGGGTGACCCACAGACTGTAGAGCTGGGGAGGGATGTCACTGGCAGCAGGACAGAGCCAAGGGCACAGTCCCACAGGCACAGAGCCCAGCTCACCTGGCACTGAATCAGCACACACGTGCACACCCCGGGTGCCTCTGCCCCACGACAGGGATCTCTGCATCCAGCTGCCCCAGGGCAGGCAGCTCTGGCATTGCATGGCCCGTGCCATCCTCACCTGAAAGAGATGGGGTGCCCACAGGTGGGTGAGGGGCTCTGGGGTGCTCAGCATCTGTCCCAGGTGGGGCAGGGCAGGATGGGGCGGTGGGGCTGTGGTGGGGCAGTGCCCTGCCCAGCCTTGCCTGCCCCAGTACGGTCCAGTCCGGCAGAACCGGCTGTGCTGGTGCTGACTCAGGCTCCCGCCCCGGCTCAGCAGGGCGATCCTCCGGGAGCACGGGCTGTGCTCACAGCCCACAACAGCCTGGGAAACCGAGGCACGGCGGGGGAGGGAGAGGGCGTAAGCAAACTCCAGCAGGTAGGAAGGGACACGAACAGCGACGGCTTGGCTCAGCCCTGCCACAGCCCTGGCTTTTTACAGCGCATCCAGAGGGAGAAACTAAGGCACGGGGACAGGGGCAGCTCGGGGACAGGGGCAGCTCGGGGACAGGGGCAGCGGGGCTGACCTTGAACCGGGGTGTCCTGGTCACGATGCCTTTGCAGCCGGCAGAGCCCACAGTGTCCCGTGCCCAGCCCCCAGCCCCCTCTGCCGAGTAGAGGGCCCCACGCTTCCCCCTTTTCGCGGACCCCCTTTGGGGACCCCATTGCCACTCCCGGCCCACGAACCCCCGCTCGCCGTGACCTCCCTCCCCGCCGCTCCCGTGCCCACGGTGGCCGAGGCCGTGGCGGGGCAGGGACACGGAGCCCGGGGCAGTGGTGGAGCCGGTGCCAAGCAAGGCTCGCAATCAGCTCCGGGTTACCTCCAGCTCGCGGTTAGCTCCGGCAGGATTCCGAGCTCACGGAGCAGAGCCCCGGTGCCGCTCACCCGCCTCCTCCCATGCCCGTCCCGGCGAGAGGCTCGGCTGCGGAGGCGGCTGCTCTGCAGCAATAACTTCCTGCAACGCCATCCCTGCCCCGTCCCGCCCCACGCCCAGCGCCTGCCAAGCTCCGCGGGCAGGACGGGAGGGCGGCCGGAGGCACAGCGGCCAGGGAAAGCGCCTGCACCCCGGACACGGGGACGCGCGGAATGGGGGGGGCTTGGGTCTTACCAGATGTGCTGCTGGGCATTTCCTCCGCGCGCATCTGGCGGCTCCGCATCCCCGGCTGCATCCCGGCTGTGCAACTGGAGCCTGCGAGGATGGGTTCTGCTCCTGAGCAAGTCAGTCGCTCGGCTGCCACCCTCTCACAGGGAGAGAGGGAGCAGGGAACAAAACAGCAGCCCCACCAGGAAAAGGAGCTGGAGGAAGCTGGACCTCAGCGCAGGTGGTTTTGCCTGGCTGTGTAACACAAACACACACACACACACACACACACACACACACACAGAGACATCTGTACCTGCCCTCTCGCTGCTTGCAGGTCAGCTGTGGTGGTGCTGAGACGAGAGACAGCTGTGTCAGTGCTGCCACATGCACCCTGCTTAATCCCTGGGTGCTGTCTTGAGGTGCTGGGGCAGAGTGGTCACACGTGGGTAACGATGCTCACACCCCAAATGCCCAGACACTGCCCCCCCAACCCACAGTACCTGGGCACACACCTCTCCCCTCACGTGTGTCCCCCTGAAGCACTCAGGAGCACGAGACACGCAGGCAGTACACTATAAA
The DNA here is from genome assembly GCF_009829145.1 of Chiroxiphia lanceolata. Taxonomy (NCBI): domain Eukaryota; kingdom Metazoa; phylum Chordata; class Aves; order Passeriformes; family Pipridae; genus Chiroxiphia; species Chiroxiphia lanceolata. The sequence goes on along the minus strand of NC_045659.1, from coordinate 2,044,196 downwards.
TATAGGTTTTATTGATGTGTGAAATCCAACGAGTACAGCTGGCACCTCAGAAACACCAACATCAACCACAACATCTCCTCCTGCCCCAACAGCTCCTGGGACCCTCTGTGGGCACCGGTGAGTACCAGCAGCGAGCTGGGGCCTGGCACCCCGTCCCTGCGGGGCACTTACCTGTGTGTTCAGCCCAGCCTGGAGGGCCCAGGGCCTCACCTCCACCCTGCCTGGTTCCTGCCAGGCTGCAGCTGTGGGCAGCTGTGCCCTGGTCCTGCTTCTCAGCCTCCTGCCAGCAAGGCAGAAGGACCCAGACAAACACCACCCAGACCAGCTACCACGACAGAGATACCCTCCCTCAGCCTTGGAGGGGTTACCTGCAGCTTATTTTGGCAAACTGCCCCAGGGGAAGCACAGCTCACACCTGTGGTCGTGTGGAAAGGTGGGGTTCAATGGCTGCACCTCTCTGCGTGGTCCCCCCAGCCCTGTACCTCACAGGCACCCCACTGCGCAGCCCCCACTGCACGGGTGGACACGGTGAGGACTGGAAAACCACAGGGGCAAGGACACACTCAGAGATCCCAGGGCTGCCCGTGGCAGAGGGACAGGACAAATGGTGTCCACACACAGTGAGAAGGAAACACTGTTTTATTGCCTGATTTGGGAGAGGGGTGAAACCCTGGGAGAAGCCCCATCTCCTCCCTGTTCTAGCCCAGTCTCCCCTCCAGCAAACCCCAGGCGGGTGATGATGCATTTGCTCTTCTTGTGCGTGTGACAAAGGTGGCCTGGCCATGCATGGAGGTGAGTGGCATCCCCCTGCCTGCCCTGCCTGCATTCCCAGCAGCTGTGAACCTGGTGCAACTGCGCCCGTGGGCTGAAGGGGCTGAAGCAGTTTTGGGTTCCCAGGGAGCTGGAGCCACAGCTTGAACCCCCATCCTCGTCCACTCAAAGTGCATCACAAGGGAAGGCAGGGGCAGGAGAGGAGAGGAGGTGTGGGGGGAGAAGCCTGCTCTCCTCCATCACACTCCTCGTGATTATCCAGACGCGTTCTCCCGGGGGATTCCTGCATCCTGGAGCACCCACGGCACCGCTCCCCTGCTCTGATAAAGTGCATCCTTGCTGCTCCACCGAGGGCCCCCCTGAGCAGGATGGCTGCACCCCGTGCCCCTGCCATGCCAGGGCAGAGACAACCCCCCTTGCCCTGCTCCTGCAGGGAGGGGACCACCCGGGCAGCAGAGAGGCAATAAAACCCAGGTGCTCAGCCCAGCCACAACAACCTGGGGGCTCAGTGCAAACGTGCTTCTTCCCTTTGCATTTCCCTGTGCCTTCTGCCATCTCTGGGATTGTCCTGGCAGAGAGGGAAGGGGCCATGGCTCAGTTCACTCCTCAGGCAGCACTGAGGGTACCCAGATCCCTCACTCATTGCAGCCCCTTCGTATCAACACCTCCCCGTGCCTTCTGCTGCCCTGGGGATGAGGGGTGCCTGCCCCATCACCCCCACTCCCCTTGCCCAGCCCGGGGACACAGCCATCCTCCAGCTCCAGGGCTTCTCCTGGCCCTCTGCCCTGCAGTGGCCATGGACCTGCTCAGCTGGGACACCGTGACTCACCAGTGCAGGAGGCCCAGGCTGTGCTGAGCTCTCCTGGGCATCCTGGGGATGCCCAGCTGCCCCATCCCAGACAGACTGGTCCCAGCAGCCACCTGAGGAGCTACCTGCCCCAACAGTCTTCTTCTGAGCTCAGCCAGCCCATCCCAAAGCCTCGTGTTGAGCACCCCTGTGCATGAGGGACACGGGCAGTGGCAGTCACAGGTGCCTGCTGGCAGCCCCTTTGCTCCACTCCATCACTAGCCCATCTTGTCCTGGTCCTCCTGGGAGCAGCAGTGATGGCACAGGGGTGTCCAGGAGGTACCTTCTGGAAGGTGCAGGAAGCAGCAGGACACAGTGCTGGGGATGGCAGTGCCTCCAGTGTGCGGGAAGCAGAGCCCAAATGCCAGGAGCAGGCAGGAGCTGTGCAGAGCTGCCCCACTGACACCTCCTGCCAGCTTGGGATCCATCCTGGGAAAACTCTCTGCCCAGCCAGGCTTAACTAGTCCCAGCCCAAGAGCAGGACAGAAGCAGGGCATCAGTCCCATCAGCTCCACAGACAAGGAGGTGGAAGAAGGGTGACAGCCCACAGCCCCACCATCCCCCTGGCTCCCTGCCTATCCAGACCATTCCCCACTCCACTGTGCCCCTGTGGCTGTGGGAGACTGCAGCCCCCCAGCTGGCACAGCTCCCTGCATGGGGCTGGCAGTGAAGGAAGATCCAGGAGGAATTCCCAGAGGGGAATTTTGTGAGAGATAGTGATAAGTCAGACAACACTCCCTGTGGAAGACCCCGATACCCAGCATAGAAAGGGCACCAGGGTATGTCCTGCTTCCAGACCCTCTGTGCAGGAGAGCCCTGTGGCCAAACCTCCCTGGCAGCCCTCTCTCCAGGCAGGGGAAGCTCGGCTTTGCTGAGTGCCCAGCATCAGTGTCAGGCCAGCCAGACCTTGCTGTGCAGTCCCAACACGAGCCAGTGAAATCAAAGATCAGTCTCCAGGACTTTGCTGAAGTCTGGCATTTGCCCTGCAATCCCTGGCTGCTCAGAGTGCCAGCAGCAGCACCACCTCCCAGGCTGCACTTGACCCAGGGCCAGCACGCCAGGGTAGGGCAGAGCTGCCTTCCCCATCCAGAAACCATCCCGTGTGCGTGGGTGACCAGTGCAGCCCAGTGACACCAGTGCCAGCACACACAGAGCCTGTGCTGTGCAGCCAAGCAGCACGTGGTGTTCCCAGCACAGCAGCTCGTGCAGATGCCCCACCAGCTCCGGGCTCAGCTCAGTTCCTTTGGAAAGCCAGCAGGGTGCCCCGACCTGCCTTCCCTCTGCAAGGTGTGTGGAGAGGGAGGTGACCTCGGAGGAGACACTTGCCAAGAGGGACGTTTTCCTGATACCAGTCACAAGGTTCAGAGCCCTTCCCAGTGTCCGGGTCACACCCACTGCAAACAAACTGCTCTGAGAGCTCACCTGGTTTCCAGACACTGCTGGGACTCCCTTCTGCACAGTGTCACCCTGGGAGGGAGGCTGGCACTGTGACAAGGCTGGGTGTCCCTGCCATCCCCTCCTTGCACAGCCAGTGCTGAGCGAGGCTCTTCTGCCCTGTCCTGCTGAGACAGCCACAGCTGTGCTGGGAGGAGAGAGGTTGCAAGGGAAGGGCTCAGGGCCAGCTCTTCTCCTGCAGTGGAGGCTCCAGTGATGGCATAGCCGAGCCCAGCCCTGCTTTCCAGCCTCCTGGCACTGGCAGGGTGTGGCAACTTAAATCCTCCTTGCTCCATGCAAGCACTCGAAGAGACCAGTCACTTCTCTCCACGTTGGTTGATTTGGGTCAGACCCTCTTGTCCGAGATCCCAAAGACAACAGGGACTGAACATGAGACTCCCTAAGGTCTGAGATTACTGTCCTACTCTCACAGACCCTGCCATATCCTCAGGTTTGAAGATCCCATCTCTGAGGATGGCACCAAGAGCAGATGTCTGAGACAGAGCCCCAGGTCCTCCTCTGCCTGCTGGCTCCCTTTCCCCTCTGGGGTGCAGTGGGGTTTGTGAAAAAAAAAAAAAAAAAAAAAAAAGGAAAAATTAAAGAAAAAAAGAGGGAAGATTTGTGCTGAAAGAAGAAGGAGATGCAGCAACAGGAAACACTAAAGCCTTGTGCAACTCGGCCTATTGCATCTTTGGGCTCTTCTCAGCACTGACTCACGTGGTGCCAGCCAGGACGAGGAACGGGGCCATGTGCTGCACTCCCAGCCCGGGCTGTGCTGCTCTCTCCTCCCAGCTCCAGCCCCTGGGTGCTGCTTCCCCCTGCCTGGAGCATCCTGCTCCTCTCAGCCTTGCTGGGCACACAGCCACCTCCTCGGGAGCATCCCTGCTGCCCCAGGGGTGACAAGAGGGGACCCAACCTCCTCCGTGGGGTCCAGCAGTTCCCGGGAGAGAGAGGGTGGCACATGCCAGGGCTGTACAAAACGTTTTGCAATGAAGAGTGTGTGTGTGGAAAGGTTAAAACAGTTCCGAGATGTCTCAAAACCCTTCTCGACTGAGCCAGGCCTGGCTGGCACCCACCGGTGCCTCTGCCACGGTCTGTGGCCTGCCAGGAGCACCGTGTCCATCCACAGAGGGTCCCTCACAGCAGGCCAGGCCCGGGAGTGGCCGTGGGGGCCCCTTTATCTCTCTGACTTGACTTTGTACCTGAGGACCAGGTAAGCCAGGAGCCGCAGGATGACGAAGAAGATGCCCAGGATGAGGAAGTCCAGGTAGAGCTTGGCCTCCTCCACGTCCAGCTCCTGCAGGATCTTGATGGGCTTTTGGAAAGGGCAGAAGTCCTCGAGGCACTCCAGGTCCTCACGCTCCATGGCGTAGATGGTGAGGATGACGCCCTCGAAGCCGTACCTAGGGCAGAGCACACCCGAGAGAGTCACCCCGGGTCCCACAGGAGCCCCGGGGGAGCCCAGGACAGGGAGTTCTGGCCAGAGCATGGGGTCCCACCTGACATAGGAGACGTAGGAGCTCCACTGCAGGTAGGTGGGGATGGTCTTGAAGCTGACAAAGAAGCCCGAGAAGAGCAGGACGGGGATGGCAGTGACGGGTCCCACAAAGGTGGCCACCTGGGGAGCAGAAGCTGGGTGTCACATCCTTGTCCAGGGGTGAACCACTCCCCCCACACCCCAAAATTGCCATGGGACCCCTTGCAACCTCCATGAGAGAGGCAAAGCCCCGTCTGACCTGCAGGGAGGTGGAAGCAGCTCCGATGAGAAGCCCAAGGGACTGGGCCACCAGGGCCGTGGCGGTGGCCAGGGCGGAGAAGAGCAGGAAGCGCGTGGCCTCGGGGGGCTGGCCCGTCATCCAGTACACGATGCTGCAGTAGGCAATGGGGCAGATCACCTGCACAGGGGCACAGAGACCACCCTGCTGGACCCACGGGCACGCTCACCCCACACACCCTTCCTGGGGGGTGCAGGGACCCCACAAAGCCCAGCCCGGGCACGGGACAAGCGGCCAACAGGGCACAGCAGCATCAGGGTTGTGGCTGAATCCAGCTGAAGCCTCACCTGGAAGGGCACATCTGCCATGGTCTTTGCCAGGTAATAGGCTTTCAGGCTGTACCAGTAGTTCAAGTGCTCTCGCAGGAATACAGTCATCTCCTGGGGGACTGTGTGGGAACAAGGAGTTAGCAGCCAGCAGTGCCCTGGGGGGCTCCAGCCCCACTCCCACCCATCCTGGGTGCAGGCAGGGGTGATGCTGCCCCAGCACAGAGCTCCAGGTAACCTCCTGTCTCTGCCCAAACCTTCATCAGGGAAAAAAAAAAAAAAATCAAACACTGATTTGAGAACTTTCCTCATGGAAAAGTCAGCTTGACTGGGGACTTTTAGGCAAACTCTTTGAGGAAGTGAAAGAGAGTCAAAGTGGCTGAAAATGCAGCTTTACAGACAGTTTATCAGAGAAAAAGAAAATAACCCAGCATTCCACTGAACCCAGAAGCACATCACAGCCAAACAGGGGGCGAATGCAATAAACACGAGCAGAATTTTCCTCCTCTCTTCTTTGTTTGATTTTTTTCCCTCTGCCTCCTGTCCGGGCTGCCCCCCCCACTGCCCAGCACTCAGCTGCAGCACCCCGAGGGTTGAGAGCAGGGCTGGGGGTTGTGGGGCAGGAGCTCCTTACAGGTGAGGATGGTGGGCATCAGGGCAGCAAACATGAGGAAGAGCATGGAGAAGAAGAGGAAGCCGGTGTTGTTGAAGACCTTGCCCGCGTCGTTGCCGATGTGCAGGTAGAGCAGCCCGATGAGGACCCCGATGCAGATGTGGGACATGAACCTCAGGTGGGTCAGCACCTGCAGGTACAGAGGGCACGGCCTGAGCCCCCTCCAGCCCCCATTTAAATCCTTGCCTCTGCCAGCCCCAGGTGGCCAACAGGCCCCATCCCCTGAGCCCTGTCCCAGCCTGTTCTGCCCTCACCGTGTCTCTCAGGATGCAGATGAAGGTTCTCTTGAAGAGGATGCAGAACTGGGTTGAAGTGCTGGTGGCAAACGTGTGGCTCTCGATGTGATCCACGTCCTGCAAGGCCACGGGCGAGTCAGGGATGTGGGTCAAGTCGACAACATGGGGTCCCTGCTAGGACAGTGCCCTGGGAGGTCCCTCTGACCCCACTCACCGTCCCACAGTGTGCTGGGCACGATGAATCTGCCTTGTCAGGGCTGCTCTTCTTCTCAGCCATGGTGCACATGCCATTCTGGACAGCACGGAACAGGACGGGGTTGAGGTCCCCGTACTCTCCTGAGGCCACCTCGATAACTGTGGGGGGACACAGGACCCCTGAGAGGTGCTGAGCCAGCCCTTGCCACCGCTTCCCCAGCCAGCACCTGACAGGAAGGGCACAGGCATCTCCCCTGGGCAACCTGGAGGAACACTGGGCAGCCCCCAGGGCTTGGGCTCTGGGTTTGGACCTTGCCACCCTGCGCAGCCCCAGCTGGGGCAGGGGCACTCACTGAAGTCAGCGGGGTTGTGGTATGTGGGGCAGTGGAGGCCGAGACCCTTCAGGTAGGGGATGAGGTTGGTCACGACGCCTTTGAAGATGCATTGGCCCTGGCTCAGGATGTACAGCTGCAAGAGAAAGCCGGGAATATGGCAGGTGAAGAGTAACCAGGGCGCTGTCACCTGTTCCCACCCACCTCCCTGCCCTGGGGTGTCACAGGGCACCCTTGCCAGACCCCTGTGTGCCACACAAACACCAGGTCAAATGCCTGCAGCCCCTCCCTCCCACGGCCTCTCTCCTGGTCCTTAGAGCCAGAGGGACCCCCTGGAGATCCCCATGTCCCATCCCAGCCCAAACCTTGTCGAACATCTCAAAGAGCTTGGCGCTGGGCTGGTGGATGGTGCAGATGATGGTGCGCCCACCCTGAGCCAGGGAGCGCATCAGGGACACCACCTGGAAGCAGGAGGCACTGTCCAGGCCACTGTGGGCACGCAGGAAGGGGCAGAGAGGAGAGAGAAGAGAGAGAGAAGGACACAGTTGAGAGGAGGAGGGGTACATCCTAAAGATGGCCCTGCTTGTGGGCACCCTCCTCTCAGATCAGTGGAGAGGAGCATCAGCCCCAGCACTCTTGGAGCCCCTGGGCACAGTCCCACCCCACCCTCAGGTGGGCACTGGCCATCCCAGTGCCCCTGGCAGGGGAAGCCCAGCTGGGCAGTGCTGGGGAGCCCCAGCCCCCATGTCCTCACCTCGTGGGCTCATCGAAGAACATGACGGGGGGGTTGTTGACCAGCTCCAGGGCGATGGCCAGGCGCTTGCGCTGCCCCCCCGACAGGGAGATGGTGCGGGTGTACGAGCACTCCAGCAGCCCCAGGGCTGTCAGGATCTCATTCACCTGTGAGACAGTCCATGGTGAATGAGGCTTTCATGGACTTTCATCCCATCCCTGCCACCTCCCTTCGCTGGGAGCCCCTCAGTCCTCTCAGGGACCTGCTGTCTCCACCCTGGGGAGAGGTGAGGGGCTCTGGCCCCACCCTCCTCTGCACTTACCAGCTCCTTCTTCACCTCCTGCTTCTCGCTCAGCTTCAGGTTAGCAGAGACCTGCAGGGAGAAGAGGGGCAGGGAGGCACAACTGTCAGATGCAGGGAACAGCCCCAGGAGCACTGTGGCCCCTGCCCAGCCAAGAGCCCAGAGCAGCAGCTCGGGGTGAAGGCAGCAAGAACAGCAGGATTCTGTTCCCACATCCCAGCCAGCCCTTGGAAATGCCTGATGTCAGCCTGGGCTCAGTGCCCGAGGACACAGCCCAGAGGTGCCCAGAGAGCCCAGCAGGCTCCTGCCTGGCCCGGCTCACCATCATGGCCTCGAGCACGGTGAGGTGTGGCAGCAGCATGTCATCCTGCATGATGTAACAGGACATCTTGCGGAACGTGCGCAGGTCCCGCGGCCGCCCGTTCACCAGGATCTGCCCCTTCATGCCAGTCTCCCTGCAGGAAAGGAGGTGTGAGGGACTGCAGCACAGGACCCCCAGCCCTGCACCCCCAGCCCTCCCCAGCCTCACCTGTAGCCAGCCAGGATGTTCATGAGGGTGGATTTCCCGGCGCCCGAGGGGCCCATGATCCCGATGAGCTCCCGCTGGCAGAACTTCCCTGACAGGCATTTTAGGAGAGTCTTGTACCCTGGAGGGAGAGAGCAGCAGGGGGTTGGATTCGCAGGGCAGCAGGGCTACAGGGAATGCGATGCCATCCCGGCATCTGGGGGACCTCAGGGTTTCCACGTGCTGGCGTCCAGGGGACCTCAGGGTTTCCATGTGCTGTGCCAGGGGCTGCTTGTGCCTGGGGCCCGTCTCCATCAGCGTCCCCAGGGCTATGGCCACAGCAGGATCACCTCCAGCACGATCCCTGACCCTGGGCCTTGGCTGATCCCACTGGTTTCCAGTGCTGAAGAAGCTCATGACCTGGATTGCAGCAAAGACCAGGGAAATCCCTGGGTCAGGTCACAGAGCTGCTAAGGAAGATTACCAGGCTGTGACATCGGTCCTGGGCATGTCTTCAGATCCCAATCCCTGGGGCCAGGGGAGAGGCACGGGGAGGAGCAGGGCAGCACAGGGCAGGCAGAGTCCCCAATCCTGCTGGAAGCTCTTGCCTTCATTGGCATTCACGCTGTGCCGCCCGGCAGCAACCACTGCTAATCAGACCTGGAATTATCTCCGCTTTAAACGCAGCTGATTAGCATTTTCTGGCAGAAGGAACATGATGTGTCGGGAACAGGGAACAAGCACAGCCTCGGGCTCTCAGGAGCTGCCCCCAAAACGCAGCCCTGGCCAGGAGAGCAACGGGGTACGGGATACAGGATACAGGGTGTTGGGAGCACGGACCGAGCTTGAGCATCTCCCTAAGGGAAACACGCCCCCTCTGTGCCCCACGGGGGCAGCTGGTGTGGGACGGGGGCAATAAAACCACCTCCCATCACGGTCCCACCACACTGTGGGGAGCCCCTCTGGCTTACCCGTGCCCAGGATAGGGGGGTGTTGGGCAGGGCACCCAGCACCAGCATCCCCAGCTGCTCCTCTGCACCCCTCGGAGCTGGCACCCCGCGCACGGCAGCGGGTCCCGCTGGCAGAGGGGCAGCGAGGGGAGGGCGGGGGGCTGTGCAGGGTGGCAGTAGAGCCCAGCGTGCCCGGCAGCCCCCCCGGGCACCACGCACGGCCCCGCACCGCGCATGCTGCTCACGTCGGCGCCACTGCAGCTTGCGCAGCGGTTACTCGCGTTCATTGACTGCCAGTAACCTCCTTCCTCAGCACAGCGGGGCAGTAGGAGCTGGGGGCTGTGGACAAAGGCACCGCGAACTCCCCCGCCGGCTCCTCCGGCTCTGCCTGGGCTGGCGGAGAAGAGCGGCCCTCCCATCGGGGGACCCCGGTACCCCTCGGCATCTCCTATGGGGTCCAGCTTCCCGAGCTTTTCCCCCTCCCTCCCTGCAAGGCAAGCAGCCGGTCCCCTCCCCGGGAGCTACAGCACAACCCACGGCTGAGCCGCGGCTCCCCCCGGGATGTTTCCTCAGCATCCCAAATAAACAGGGGGGCAGCATCCTCTGGGATGTTGGGGCTGGTCCCCATATCGCTCAGTGCCTCAGTTTCCCGAGCTGCACAGCCTGGTTTGGGGTCGGGGTCAGAGGCTCCACCCAGCACTCCTGGCTGGCAGGGCACCTCTCTAGGCAGCGCTGTGACCTCGGTCCCCGCTCATCCCTGCCTGCCTTCTGGAGATCAGCTCCCCCTCCATCTTATCGGGCTGCCTGATTGGCATCCCATTAACCGAGAGCGCTAATTAAAGCAGACTACCACCCACCAGCCGCCATCTGCCTCCCCTCTCCCCTCCCTGAGCTCTCGGCCAGAGTCACACACAGCAAAGGGAACCGTGGCCTCAGCTGCACAGGGAGCAACTGGAGAGGAAATCCCTGCAAACCACACGTCCTCCTTGCCAGGCTCTGAGCTGGGGCACCCCCGGGGTCTCCCACTGCCGGCACATCCCACACAGCCATCATACCCCAAACAGCAGTGCTGGGGAAACCCAGCCACCCTGGCTGCCCCAGCATCTCTGCCCTGTCTCTCTCCCCACTCGGCCCCAGCCAGAGGTTTCCCTGGAATGCGCTGTGCTTTCCTCCTGCATTGCACAGCAACTGCTGTGGGACAGGAAGCCTTCCCTCCTCCCACGGGCACCCAGCACCAACAGCCAGACACAGCAGGGCTGCAAACAGCCCCTGGCACTCGGACAGAGCAGGGTGAGATCATGGCATGCACAACAGGAGCGGGGTGTCCCTGCCCTGCCCTTCCCCACCCGCCAGCTCCCACCTCTCTTCCTCCACCAGGATCCTTCCCGCACGGAGTAGGACAGGTCGATGAACTCGATGTTGACGGCCGAGCGCTTCGGGAGGTGGGAGAACCTCTGGGCCTCCGTGATGTGGTTCTCCACCTTCTTCAAGTGGGTGGTGAGGAGCGGGGCGTCCGGGGGGCTGGCGTGGCACACCGTGTCCTCCAGAGCGATGGAGACGCAGGCGGGATCCATGCCCTTCTCCGCCATCCTGCCGCTCTGTGGGAAGCGCACAGGGATGGGCTCGCAGCGGGCTGCCTCTCTCAGGGACTGCAGGGACCAGCCCACAGCAAGTCCTCTCTCACCCTTCCCTGCTGGCCCCAGGCCTCACTGCCCCCCCTGCCCTGTGATGTGCTGCCCAGCTGGGTCCAGCACCCACATCTGGATGGGAGGATGGACCCGGACAGGGCGGCTGAGCCTCTGCACTGAGGGGCTCACGGGGAGCAGCTGATCAGCTCCACAGTCAATAATTGATGCACCTCCTGCGGCTGGTCCGGCTCTGGCAGCAGAGCTGGCAGCGTGCTCAGCTCTGCCAGCCCCGGGGCTGCTGGGCTCCCTGCCCCAGTCCTGTCTGTCACAGGGTAGGAGGTGGGAGAGCTGATGTTCTGCCCTACTCCTGGATGTCCCCAAAGGCTCACCAGGAACTGCCCCTGCCTGGCCTGGCCTGGGGGAACACAGGCATGAAATCCTAAGCAAGCTGACTGTTCCAGCTGTTTCCTTGGACAAAGCCTGCTGTGCCTCACCCAGGCTCCTGGGGCACACCAGTCCTGGACAGACTAGACCCCAGCCCGGGGTCCTTGTGGGCTTGCTGGGATAGTCTTAACAGAACAGGGAGGGGGCCCTACTAGTGCCAGACCTTCTCTGCCTCCCTCAGGTCATCATTTCACCTCCCTGGCTCTTTCCAGCACAGCCTCAGAGAGCAGGCCAGCACTTAACTGGGGCCATGACGCTGACCCCCACACCTGCCCGAAATCCTCCTGCCTGCAGTCCTCCCCTGGCCGGCTGCAGCACAGCCCAGCTCCTTGTGTCTCCACTTGGCTTGGGGGCTCTGCGGTGCTGGGGGAATGCAGGGCCAGGCAGGGGGGGGAATGCACTAACCTCGGCTCTCAGAGCCTGGGAGGGGGTCGGGGATCCCTGCAGCAGCAGGAAAAGGAGCCTTGGCTGTGCCCAGCGCCCACCTCACCTCCCAGGCGGGGGTCCCCCCGCCTCGCTAACCTACATCCAGCCGGGGCTGCGGGCAGTGCCTCGCTGCGGCGGGAGCGGCGAGGGGCAGCGGGATGGTCGGGAGCTGCGGGAGAGCCCCCAGCCCAGCCCCCGCTGCGGGCTGAGCCCTTCCAGGACTGGAGGGGAGCCAGCCCAGCCCTGGGGAGGGAGAGGTGGGCAGGAGGGGTGGGGGTTCCCGGCATCCGCGGGGTGCGAGAACGCGGGGTTCAGGGGGGGCAGCGGGCACGGAGCGCCCTCGGGCTCACCTTGACTCCTCCGGCTGGGCGTTCACGGAGCGCTAAACCCCGCAAGCGGCTCTGCGCGGCTTAGCCCAGCCCCGAGGCGCGGGGTGGGGACGGGAAGGCTTTGCCGAGGATGCTCTTCCTTCTCTCCATCCCCGCTCCCCGCCGGCCCCCTCCATCCCCTGCCCCCCCGGCCCGGGGAGGGGTCCCGGCTCTCCCGCAGCCTCACCTGGCAGGGTGCGGGTGCGGGCGCGGCGGCTCCGCTCCCGCAGCGCCCCCGCCTCGCCTCCTCCTCCTCCGCAGACAAAGGGGCGATGTCCGGGGGGCCCGGCCGGGCGGGGTGGGGGGCTCGGTTCGGCTCGGCGGGCGGTTCTCAGCAGCGACAGCCGCGCTGGGCGCTGCCCGGGGTCCCCGGCCGGGCTCTCCTCCCCATCCCTCCGCGGGGCTGGGCGGGCGGGGCGGGCGGGGGTCGCCCCGGCCCTGCAGTGGCTAGCTGCACCCCCGCAGTGGCTAGCAGCGGCCCCGCAGTGGCCAGCAGCCCCCGCTGCTCGGGGGTGCCCCTCTCCGCCAGCCCCGTTCCCGGTGTTGCCGGGTGGGGAGCGGGATGGGCGGCAGGATGGATGGATGGATGGATGGGCTGCCCGGGCGGGCAGCGCTGCCAGGCAGCGAAAAAATCCTCTTAAAGGGACCGACCCTATTTCCTCTGCCTGCCTGCCGGCAGGCCCTGAACATCTCCGGCGCACACGCCTGGGCTTTGCCAGCCCTGTCTCCGCACCCCCCTGCTCCCGTTCGCATCTGGGACACCACCCCCCCCGCAATTCCTCCACTGCCACCTCAGCCCAAAACCCACTGAACGAGCCCCAAAACTCCCTGAGTGAGCCCAACACCCCCTAAACCCACTCCTGCCCCTGCTCTGACCCCCATGCAGCCACCCCTGGGTGAAACCAGGGCTGCCACACAGAGCATTGCCTGGGAAACCCACCCTAGGCACCCAGAGCTGGGGCTGGTGGGGTGAAAAGTGGCCACAAAGGGTCTTGATATGGGGTTGGCTCCCCAGGGCTTTGCCCCCAGCACACCCTCCCCTGTGCAGCTCATCCTGCAGGATCTGCCATCCCCCTGCACCTCCACGGTGCCTGGCTCCATCCTCACTGTTACTCACACCTCTCACCCACCACAGCACTTAAGCACGAAAGACATATGGAAATGAGTGGCGCTAACAAGAGTATTAATTAAAAAACCATCTGTTGAGCCAAGGAGAGCTTCCCCCCTCCCACAGCCAGCCTTGGGCTGGGACACAGCTCAGGGCAGTGGTTTGGCCCCCTGGCAGAGCACAGTCAAGCCAGGGGAGGCTGTGGGGCAAAGCAGCCCATGGGCTGGGCCAGGGGAGGGCATGAGGAGGTAGCCATGGAGCCAAGATCCACATAGAGGTCTTGAGTCATCTCCTCATGGAGCAAAAGGCATGTGGTACTCACCCAGTTCACTCTGCCTCCCACCCCCAGGCTACTCACCATTAGCAGGTCTCAGCCCAGGCCCCCTCTGTGCAGTGCCAAACAGTCCTGCTGCCCTGCAGGTGGGCACAAGGTGGGCTTGGGAGGGACTCCCTTGATGCTAAACCCCTTCCTGCTCAGCTGCATGAGTCAGGGCTGGGAGATCCTGAGCCCAGGCTGGTGGCCATGCAGCAACCAGAAACTGCTGCAGCATCCTGCTGGGGAGTCATTTCAAGGTGGAAGGAAGCAGGGATGGAGTCCAGTGCCAAGCCAGGTTTGGTGGGCAGTGCCATGGACACATTCAGCATCCCTCTGGTCTCCAGCTAGGACCTTCCTATAGTGGCTGTGAGTGTGTCCCCTTGGTGGCTCACACAATTCCAGGACAGTGGCAGTGGCAGAGGGAGCCTGTCCTGGTTCTGTCATGGATGTTCAGGGCTCCCAGGACAGAGCAGGGAGCAGAACCTCTGTGCATGACAGGGAAAACCTGGGTGGTTTCCTGTAAATATGTTTTGAATTACCCATGGTGGTGCTGCTGGTCCTCCAGCTCCCCCAGCAATGCCATCACATGTGCTCCAGACCACCTCCTCCTTCCCTGGGGGAATAAAAACTCTGGCTTTTCCACTGCTGCTTCCTAGGGAAATCAGGGCAATCCTCAGGGAGCACAAGGCTGTTCCTGGCTGGAACCAAATGTCTCTTGGTGGCCCCTGGGGAAAGGGGCTCTCAGGGCAGGACCAGAGACCCCCTGGAAGGAGCTCAGCAGTCAGTGTGTGGAGCTGCCCACGGGAAAGATTTTTGCACCTGGGAGGTGAAACCTTTCCTCACAGTTGTCTGTGCTGGTCCCAGTGCTCCCAGGGCAGTTTTGACCCACTTGATTCCTCAGCAAGGGGTGCTGCAGCCCTGGCCAGGCTGCTCTGCAGATCCCACACTCCAGCTCTGCCTGAGGGCTGCAGCAAACACAGAGGGCAGACCTACCCCTGGCCTGTGTGCAGGGAATCCCTGGCACATGGAGAAATCCCAGCCTGCAGCACTGATGGGACAGATCCTCCTGCTGCAGGCACATGCACACGTGCTGCCTCCCTCCTAAAAGGGATGTGAGTGTCCCCTGCCCCTGGAGAGTCCTGGAATGGGGCCAGACAGCAAGGCAGCCCTGCAAGAGCGAGTCCAGAACATCTCTTCTCCTCTCAGACGGCAGCCTTGGGATGGATGGAGCTTATGGAAGCAATGGAGACACGTGGTGGAGGGAACAGACACCCAGGGTGGAAGCCTCCCTCAGCGCGGGGCCACAGCCCTGGATGGCCCAGCTCTAGCTGGAGGAACCTGCGAGGGGAGCAAAGGCAGCAGATCCTGAGCTGTTTGCAGCCCCCAGGAGTCAGTGCCAACCTCTCCCGCAGAGCAGCGGCCCCAGGGCGGGGCTGGCACCGCCGGCACTCACCGCAGGGCACGTGGCAGTCGCACTCGCAGATGTCACAGCGCTGGAACCAGCGCGCCCAGCCCGAGCGCTTGGTGACACAGGACGAGATCTTGATGCAGCCGCGGTTCAGGGAGGCCCCCAGGTGGGCCTGGGAGCTGCAGGACGACGAGCACTTCCCGGTGATGTCCCGCTCGCTGATCTCGATCCGACCCCGCAGGCAGATCCCTGCGGGAGCCGGGACGGGGCGCGTCAAAGGGTGCCCACCGCGGGGCACTTTCCCGGGGGAAAAAGGGAGTCCGGGGGCACTCCTGCAGCCCCATCCCCGTGCGGGCAGGGGGCTCGGCGTGCCCCCCGCTGTACTCACGGAGGCAGGAGGGCTTGGGGGTCCAGCGGCCGTCGGACTGGCAGGCGCTGACCGGGTCCCCCAGCAGCAGGAAGCCGGGCCGGCAGCTGTAGCGCACCACGGAGCCCACCCACCAGTCGTTCCCGTGCACCACCGAGTTGAAATCCGCCTCGGGCCGCCCGCAGTTCACTGCCAACACGGAGGGTCCCGTCTGCCACCACCCTGTGCAATCAGCAGCCCCAGGGGTGCCCCAGGCAGGGCTGCGGGTCCTGGATGGGGACCAGGGGCTGGGCAGGATCTGTGTCCCCACGTGGCCCCAGGGCCAGGCTGCTGCAGGGACTCACACGTGTGTGTGTGGCACAAACCCTGCCCTCCTCAGGCTGCCCGTGCCGAGCCCTTCACCAGCCCCAGGACCCCCGCCCCGCTCTTCCCACTTTGGTTTTACCTCTGCAGAAGGATTTGTAGCCCAGCCAGCAGCAGCTGCCGTTCCCACACTGGCTCCTCTTCAGCTCCTTGTGCTTCCCCTTGCAGCCCCCCACGCAGATGGGGGCTGTGCCAGACCAGTAGGTATCCAGGTCTTCTGGTGCCACTGAGAGCAAGGCTGGGGGGTGAGGACCACCACTCCCACCAGCTCCCCAGCCCTCAGAGTCCCACAGGGAGGTGTTTGAGCCCACCAAAACTCCTCTCAGCCCACCCTTGCTGTGGTGAGTGCCCTCACCCCCAGACCCCAGCTCCCGCTTCCCCTGTGCCAAACCCCAGCACAGGGGTGTGGCAGAAGTCTTGCCCTTACTAGGGAAGACTGGTCCAGCAGCTCTGGGGCACCCTGCAAGCCCCTCATCCCCCCAAAAACACCCTGTTACCTTCTGGGTCCTCGCAGGAGACCAGCGTGGCCAGCACGGCGAGGAAGAGGAGGCCCAGTGCCATGGTTCACACTCTGCCCTACTCCCCTCGCCCCTCAGACCACAGACCCCCCTCTCTGCTCGCCCAGGAGAAAGTGAACTTGGTTTTCCATACACACACACACAGGACAGGGGCTGCTGTAGGACATGGGGGAAGGGAGGAGACATTCCCTCTAATGCCAATCCTCTCCCCAGCAGATAATCTCTGGCAGATTTACCCTGCCTGGACCCGGTGTTTAAAGGGACAACTCCCAGGCACCACAGCCTCTCCTCCACTCCCAACACTCACCACTCCATCCAACATAATGCAGGCACAGCCCTGGCTCTGGCAGGACGTTGGAATGAGGGCCAAGGCTGGGAGTGCTGCGAAGGCAAACCTGGCACAGGGCCCTTCTCTCGAAGGTATCCTTGGCCCAGCTCTGCCAAGGACCAGGGAGCAGGGAAGGGAAGGCTGGGCAAGGCCTGAACCCTGCATTCCAAGCCCAGGGATGCTCTGCCTGGATCTAGGAGCATCCTCTGGCCTTCTGTGCTGCCAGGACACCCCCTGAGCACCGGGTGCCCAGTACATGGCCCTACTTGTGTTCCCCTGCCCCACACCACTGGAGAGCACAGTTTTGGGGTGCAGGGGTGCACATGGCCTTTCACACACGGATCCAGCCCCAGGACACCTTCAGGCAGCTCTGCCCACTTCATCCCTGCTCCATACCCAGCCCCTGGATGGCACCTTGCACAGCTCAGTGCCCCCCACCCACGGCTCTCATCACTGCCCCACCCCAAGGGCACAGCCACCAAACCACAGCCAGTGGGTGCAACTGGAAAGTGAGCAGATGGCCAAGGGTTTAGGATAAAGGGATTTCCTCCATTAAACTGGAATTCCAACAGCTTTTGCTCAAGCTGCTTGAGGAAGGAGCAAGGGGGAAAAGTCAGCGTCCAGCAAGGTGCCTCCCTGCCTCCACTTGGGCTCAGCACCTCCACACGGGGTAGGGAGGGCACAAAGGTCACCTCAGGGACCCCAAATTCACACTGTCCTTGTCCAGTCACTCGACAAAGGACAAGCTGGCTCTGCTCACAAATCCAGGCTACTCCCTGTATTCAAAAAAGGCCAGAGCAGGCAGCAGACAGCCCTGGAGGAGGCAGTAAAAATCAAACCCACAGCAGGAACAGGAGTGCCAGAGCTAAACCTGGCCTTCCAGTGCCACCTCTGGGGACGTGGAGCAGCACACTCCAGTGCCAGCTGCAGGGTTTCAGGAGATCCTGGCAGCTCTTTAGTGCCCACCTCCCACACTGCAGGCTCAGGG
The DNA here is from genome assembly GCF_009829145.1 of Chiroxiphia lanceolata. Lineage (NCBI taxonomy): Eukaryota > Metazoa > Chordata > Aves > Passeriformes > Pipridae > Chiroxiphia > Chiroxiphia lanceolata. Next base: position 2,026,916 of record NC_045659.1, on the reverse strand, counting down.
TACCCCAGTGTCACCTCCTCACCCCACAGCTGGCAGGGATGGGGCTGGAACACACACCAGACACTGCTCAGCCTGGCAGCCTGATCTTTATTCGTCGTGCCAAGGTACACTTTGCCCAACCAGGAGCCCAAACCCCAATGTGGGGAGGAAACCCAGGGAATGACAAAAGCAGAAGGGAAGCTCCCCAGTGTCCCAGTGCTGCAGTGGCCTGCAAGGGACAGCACCTCCAGCCCTCTCCTCCCGGACACTCATGGGACCAGGGGTGCCAACCAGGAGAGCTGATGTGCAGGGACGTGCTGATGAAAGCACTGCCATCCCCTGGAGAAACTCTGGGTGGGAAAGGACACTGCTAAAGGCCACACATCTCCCCAGGGAAGAGGCTTCAGCACCAGTGTCTGCTCCACACACCATCCAGCCTGGAAAGGTCCTGGCTGAGAAACAGGCTCAGCAAGGGACCACATCACCCATGAGTTACCCGGGCCAGGCCTAGGCCAAACCTCCTGGGAGGGTGGGAGAGGCTTGCTAGTCCCTAATCCCCAAGAGGGGGAGACAGACAGCCCTTCCCAGCTCACATCCCTTGATCCACAGCTGAGAGACCTGTCCTTCCCCTCTGCCCATGCTGCCCAGAACCAGCAGCCAGCCAGGCTGGGGCAGCACAGGGTGAAGACAAGCCCAGGCCTCTCCCCCAGGCACCCCCCAACCTCCCCCACCAGCACATCCCACGGAGGCCCAAGTTTTCCCCATGCAGAGGCCTGGGGGCACCTCACACGATCTGGATGCCCAGCTCCTCTGCTGTCTTCTGCAGCCTGTCCATGACATTCTCCTCCAGCTCCACAGCCAGCCCTGCAGGGGCTGTCCCCTGCTCCTCTGGGGCCGTGCTGGCCATCACATAATACACAGTCTCGCTCTCCCCGTGCTCGTTGGTCCTGTTCACCACCCGGATGATGGGGCTGCTGGGGGTGCTGGGCTCTTGCTCTGAGGACAAAGCAGGCCCTGGGAAGGTGCTGGGCTCTTGCTCTGACGACAGTGCAGCTCCCTGGAAGGCGCTGGGCTGTGCTGGCTCAGGGCTGCCAGCAGAGCACGGGGCCGGGCACAGCTCAGAGCCCCTGTTCTCCTCTGCCAGGGGAGCGTCTGCTGGGGGCTCCAGGATGATGCCCTGCAGGTTGCCCTCCCCCTCAGGCAGCACCACGCACTCGGCTGGGCCCTCAAGGGCCTCCCCACGCTTCTCCCTGTCCTTCAGGAGCTGCTCTGTGAGCTCCACGCTCTCGTAACGCACCAGCTGCAGCCGCATGTAGCCGTCCTCGTGCTCCCTGTACCTGGGACACACAGGCAAGGGGAGGGACAGTCACACTCCCCTTCCCAGGAGACAGGAACAGCCAAGGAAGGGGGATTCTAGGTTTCAAAGCCCTGTGCTGCATAGATAATACTGTGCAAGTAAGATAAAAGCCCTAAACCCACACCCACATGGCAGCTCCCGAGCTTTGTGCCACGAGCCTCGATCATCCCCCCAGCCCATCTCCCCCCACCACTCTGCTTCACTGGGAGCATTTGAAGTCCATCCTCTTCCCCTCCCAGCTCTGGGAATCCTTTGGAGTTTCCTAGGGAGGATGCAGCAGAGGCATCTGCCAAGGGATTGATCTGCAGCAGCTCTCTCTAGAGGGGGACAGCTGGAGCTGCCCCTGCCAAGCTCAGGAGTGTCCCACTGCTGCCCTTGTCCCAGATCTCTGACCCAGTGCTGGAGCTGCCTCCCAGCACTGCCCTGTCACTGTGCCAGATCCCACTGAATGTTTACTGCCCAGACACTGGGCAAAGGGTCTTGAGCACACTACAGACACCAGAGCCCGAGCACCGCCAGGTCTGTGCTGCAGCAGGACACAGGACGCAGCCCCAGCTGTCCCCTGCCCTGGAGAGGAGGCAGAGAGGAGCTCAGCACAGGCAGTACCTGAAGCGAGGGTGCCCCGAGGGCCACTTGAACTGGTGCTTCTTCCTGAGGTGCACAGTGAGGTTGTTCCCACGTGTGAAGCACTTGTCACACACGTGGCACTTGTACCGGGGCTCTGAGTCACCCTGGGGGGGCACAGAGAGGGCATGGAAGGGGGAATCAGCTTCTCTGGGAAGACTGACACGGGGCAACAGGAGCAATGCAAGCCCTGCTGCCTTCCCACCTCGTGGACTTTCCTGTAGTGCAGCTTGATGGAGCAGAGGGACCGTGCAGAGAAGCTGCAGGCCTCGAACTCGCAGCGATACGCCGGCTCCTTGCTGTGCGTGTCCAGGTGCTTCCTCAGATCAATGAGGTTCTTGCAGCTGGAAGGCAAGGGGGAGGGAACAGAGCTGTGAACGTGGCAGCACATGCACACACATCTGCCTCTGGGAGCAGGGCAAGCCCTGGCCCTCACCTGTAGTCACAGTAGTCACACTTGAAGGGCCGCTCCTCGCTGTGCCGGAAGCGAATGTGGTTGCGCAGGGAGGAGGGCAGGGGGCACGTCATGTCACACAGAGGGCACTTGTAGTGGTTCACTGTGCCAAGGACAGGGGGAAATGTGATCCCAAAGCAGGGCAGAGCACTCACTCCTCAGGGGCTCAGCTGGGAGAAGGGGCCTTTTACTCACCGTGGTTCCTCATGTGGTCGCGGAGCAGCCTCTCCGTGGCAAACCTCTTGGAGCAGTGGGAACACTGGAACCTCTGCTCTGGGACAGGGAGGAAGGGGAGGGGTGGTGAGAAAGGAGATCAGAGCAGAGAGAACAGCACAAAGAGCAGCGAGTGAGAAATAGAGGTGGTTACAGGGGAGCTGGAAACCCTTCTCTGCAGGCAGACACAGCACACACTGACTACAAAGCCAAACCAAAAAAACCCCCAAAACAACACTTGCAAAGACCAAAAGGCCCAGCCTCCCACTGCAGAAACTGGGGAGCAACCATCACACACACTGTCACACAGGGAACTGAGCCAGCAAATCCCAGTGCTGCTGCCTGGGACTCTGCAGGAGGAACAGTTCTGGCTGAACAGTGTGAGCCCTCCAACCCTGCCTCTGCAAGAGGACACTTCTCAGAAGACACAGGCTGTGCCAGGGGAGGTTCAGGTTGGACATCAGGAAGAATTTCTTCCTGGAAAGGGTGGTCAGGCATTGGAAGGGGCTGCCCAGGGAGGTTTGGAGTTCCCATCCCTGGAGGCGTCCAAGGAATGACTGGGCTGGGTGGCAAGGGGGGCGTCGGGCACAGGTTGGACTGGATGACCTTGGAGGTCTCTTCCCAAACATCCCAGCCCCAGGAATTCCCCCCTGGCCCCTCCCTGCCCCCTCCCTGCCCCCTGGCTTACGGTCCAGGGCTGTCTGGCGGCGGATGTGGTCGAAGAACTTGGTGTTGTTGGCAAACATCCCCCCACAGGTGGGACAGGCCACCACCTTCTCCTGCGTGTGGCTGCGCAGGTGCTCCCGCAGTTTGCAGCGGCCCTTGAAGCTGCAGTCACAGTCTGGGCACAAACAACAGCACAGTGAGACCCCTCACAGCTGGGCCACGACACACAGCCTGACTGATTACCAGCCTTCTTCCTTCTCTTTGGGGCAGCAAGGCCCCAAAAAAGCCCAGGGAGCAGGGGCACAGCAGAGTGAGGTTGCTGGTGTGCAACTGGCACAACCCCTACCAGCAGCTGAGGCAACTGCACAAACACAGGGGGAAATTACAGATAAAATCAAACTCCAGCCTTTTTCTTCTAGGGACTAATCAAATATTAATGAGAAGTCCGTTGTCAAGCACTCAGCTGGATGCCCTGAAGCAAATCCTACAGGACATTTCCCTGTCAGCACCATGGACATACATATTTTTGAAGGTCCAGGGGCTCCCTGAAACCCTCCCAGGGAGCAGAGAGCTCTCCTGTGCCACGTCTGCAACCCAGCCTCGTGCAAAGCCCCTCTGGAGAGGCCCTGGAGCCACACACAAACCTTTCCAGCCACAGAGCACCACGTGGTTCTCCTTCCCTGCTGCCTTGTACTCGGAGCAGAAGCTGTGATCCTCCACGTGCCGGTAGAACCACTCAGGGTTATCAAAGGATCTCTGGGGAGGAAGGACAGAAAAAACAGGGTCAAAAAAAGAGATCAGCACAAGCTCAGGTGCTTTCACTCAGGCCCCAGCAGAGCCAGCAGGGTGCAGGGCAGCGGCTCTCCCTCCCTCAGTTAGACTGAGCCCCCTGTTCTCACCTCACAGTACTCCCAGAGGCACAGGAAGTTCTCCTGGATCTCAGGGATGATGTTCCTGCTCTGGAAGTCCAGCTGGCAGTGGCTGACGTCCCCCTGGCTCTGCAGGGCCCGCAGCCCCCACTGCTTGAGCTTGGTGTGGTAGCAGTGGAAGTAGACGTGGCGCACGAGGTCGGAGGGGCTCTCCGGGGAGCAGAACCCACAGTCCTGCCACAGGCACGTGTACTCCTCTGCAACACACAGGACACACACAGCCTGAATCACAGGGTCACCAGCCAGGCTGGGAAAGACCTCTGAGATCACCCAGTCCACTGGTCAGGGGGAAACCCTCTGGGGGAAAAAACACCGCGGGGGTTTTGCTGAGATCTGACTCGGTGCCTCCCCACCTGAGCACACACAGCCTTTGCCAGCTGCTGCTCTTGGTATTTTTCACTTCCTCTGAAGGAAAAGAGCAACCACACTTCAAAAAAGCCCAGCAGCCTCCCCTGGGAAGGCAGGTCACGTGACAGGCCAAATTATCTCCAAGCCAGTGCTGGGAGAAGCAAAATGCAACAGGCAGCACTGCTCTGCTCAGGGAGGGGAGGACGAAGGAGGCCAGAAACCTTCTCTTCTCATGGAATCACAGGTTGGAAAAGACCTCCAGGATCCTCCAGTGCACCCTGTGCCCGATGCCCACCTTGTCCCCCAGCCCAGAGCATTGAGTGCCACGTCCAGTCCTTCCTTGGACACCTCCAGGGGTGGAGACTCCACCACCTCCCTGGGCAGCCCCTTCCAGTGCCTGACAGCCCTTTCCATGAATAAACCCCTCCTGATATCCAACTTGGCCCTCCCCTGGCACAGCCTGTCCCTTGTTCCCTGGGAGCAGAACCCGACTCCTGCCCCCCCCCCCCCCTCCCCCGCTCCTCCCGCCTGTCAGGGAGCAGTGGAGAGCGAGAAGGCCTCCAGCCCCTTACCCAGAGGGTCTATCTCGTCGCGGTTCTCTCCGGGGAGGTGCTGCTGCAGGTGCTGCGCCACGTGCCCGCAGAACTCCTCCATCCCCGCCGCCACGTACGAGCACTGCTGCCACTCGCACTGCAGCACCACGGCCCCCTTCCCGCCGGCCCTGCTCGGCGGCATGGCCGGAGCCCCGCGGAGCCGGGCAGAGCCACTGAAGCCTCCTGCGGCCAGCCGGGAGCGGCTCGGAGCCCCGCGGGGTGCAGGGAGAGCGGGGATGAAACCTCCAGCGCCGCCGCCCCTCCGCCCGCCTCTGCCCCGCAGGGGGGCTCCGGAACGCGACGGACCGCGCCCGACAGCCAATAGGAACCGCCCTCGCCTTGACCCACCGGCCAATCGCCGCGCGGGAAGGCGCCGCGCGCGCGGCACCTGAGCGGGCCCCCCGGGAAAGCGACGCCGCCTCGCTAAGGTTCCGGGGCGCTTTGGGTCCCAACGGGGAGAGGGAGGATTCCAAACAGCCTCGGGATTAATTCCCGTCTGGGTTTGGGAAAACCTGCACCCCCGGAGCCAGGGCAGCTCTCCGCGGAATCACTGAATAGCTGGGGTCGGAGGGCACCTCTGCAGATCATCCAGTCACCCCCCCTTGCCCAGGCAGGGTCACCTGGAGCAGGTGACGCAGGAGCACATCCAGGGGGGGTTGGGATGTCTCCAGAGACTCCACGCCCTCCCTGGCAGCTGTTCCAGTGCTTTCCACCTCCATGGGAAGAAGTTCTTCCTTGTGTTGAGGTGTAACTTGTTGTGTTTCAGTTCATGGCACAGGTTGCCCCGAGTTTCCCCATCCCTGGAAATGTCCAAGGGCAGGTTGTAGCAACCTGGTCTATGGAAGGTGTCCCTGCCCGTGGCAGGTGGGTGGGACTGGATGATCTTTAAGGTCCCTTCCAACCCAAACCATTCTGAGTTAATTTTTGGTGCCTCCAGGACACTTCCTTGCCTAAACAAGAGCCCTCACACTGAGAACCCACCGAGCTGGACACAAACCCCAGGAGTGCTGTGCTTCCTACCATGAGATAATGCCACAAATTCCCTTTACTCAGCAACGAGGAGATGGATTGAAATGACAGTTTGAATTAAACAAATCTACACTGACTGTTACATCTGCTGTGCTGGGCTTTTTTTTTTTTTTGTGACACAGAACGGAGGCACAATTCTCAGAGTTTGCTTTGGCACTGGCAAACGTCTTATAAAAACAAATGGGATTGTACGAAATGTGCCCCAAAGCGTGTTGTGCACAATGGTTTCTATAGCTCCTGTCACACACAGTGGCTCTGCCCTTGATGTGAGTGGGAAGCACGTGCCCAGACCCATTAAATTATAAAGAAAACCTGGGTGTGATGCCTTTTCAAATGAAAACATGAGATAAGAGGTGGATCTCACCTCAAAGAAGGGCTGGCTGAGTTTTTGCTTCATTTCTGTTTGTTTGTTTCCTGCGAGGTTGGTTTGTTTTCAATGCAATTACTTTGCAATCAGCACAGAGAACACCTGGACTGACTAAACACTGCAAAGCCTGAATGGGGCTGGGATTTAACGTGTGTATCCTCTGAAGATTCATCCCCAGGAGACAAAACTCCCTGGGCAGTGTTCCAGGAGGCAGGTGGCAAACAAAGCCCGTTGCTGACAAAGCAGAGACAACCCCCCTTTCTGTGCCACTTCACATCTGCCCATCCTTCCCTGCCCCACCTGGAAGCTCCTGCCCATTCTCTGACCTGCCTGCCAAATCCTGGGCACCTGTGGGCACCAGGAAGGGGTGGAAAAGTGGTAGGTGGGCCAAAAGAAGAGTTGTGTTTGTATAAGAGGGTGGTGAAAGGCTCTACACAGGATGACATTCCATGACTGTGTGGTGTCCTCTTGGCCCTGAGCAGGCAGAACACCCGAGTTAACTCCTGCAAGTTAAGAATATTTGGGAATTATTCAGGATATCGTTTCAGCTCTGCCTCAGTGATACAGACACAGCCTTTGCCAGCTGCTGCTCTTGGTGTTCTTTATTTCCTCTGAAGGAAAAGAGTAATTACACTTATAAAGAACCCAGGAAGGCAGGTCATGTGACCACCCAAATTAGTCTCCAGGCCAATGCTGGGGGAAGCACATGGATTACAAGGAGGGAAGGATCTTTCCTAATGGCCCCACGAGCTGGCAGCAGACTCCACAAGGAGGAATATTGAATTAGGAGGAACATGCTGGCGCCAGCCTTGCCCTGCTCCTGTAAGATGAGCAGAAGTGCTGCACAGCAGCCCTCTGTGCTTGTGCACAAAGCACTCCAGAGATCCTCTGCCTCAGCATGGCCTGCCCTCGCCCTCCTGACAGGGAAAATGCTCCCTTGCAGTGATTAAAGAGGAGTTTAAAGGCTTAACTCTGCCCTGTGGTTCAGACACTGCACAAACAGCCTCGCTGCCCACGCAGGAGTGGCTGTGGCAGCTCTGGCCAACACTCCTTTAAATCTGGGTCCAGCAGCGTCAAGCAGGTCCTTTCCTGGCTGCTGATCCCTCTCCTGGTGCCTCCCTGGAGGACAAACCCAGCCCTTCAGAAAGGGGACCCCTCCTCAGGCTCCTTCCCGAGGAACACGTGGGTTTGCTGGTGGGTGCTCCCGCCACTCCCACGAACATTCTGTCCCTGGCTGAAGGTTATCCCTCTCCCTGCAGGTGCCTGTGGGTTCCAGGCAAAGCCCTCCTGGGCTCCCAGTGTCCAAAGAGACAGTTTTAATGACGCAAAGCACAAACTGAGGGGTCCCAGAGGGACAGAACCACTGTCCAAGCAAGGTCAGCTTGGGGGTGTCTTACACTCAACAAGAGAAGATCCTCTCATCCCAAGCCTTGTTTTCCCAGCCAAATCCCTCACCTGTAAGGAGGTGGCTCACCCCTGCAGGACTTGCCACCTTTTCACTTTAAACCAAGGCTTTTCTGTCCCCAAACCTCGGGTTTCATCCATGAAATGTCAGGTCGGACAGGAAGGAGCCTCTTTGGGAAGGATCCACACTGACCATGCAAATGGGAGCGAAACACAGATCCAGGGATTTGCATTTAAGCAAATCCCAAGTGAGGTATCGTGGAGACATCCCTGAAGTGGAGAAAACCTATTTCCTCCAGCTTTCTCAGCTGGGAGTTTACCAGGGGAACATGAGCACAGGTTTCACTCTGCCCTGGGAAGCTCATGACAGACACAGCCCTTCTCCAAAATCCCACAGGATCCAAGAGCTGGGACTTGGCAGCTGCAGCAACAACAATGGAAACAGGTGAGTTCCAGCACCCTTGACTTCTCACAAGATGCATCCTCATGGAATTACCAGGGAGAGAACATTCTGTGCTGTTCTTGGGCTCATATTAAAAAAGAAATAATCAGAAAGAATTGTCTTAAAATCAACGTGTGGCATCTTTAATGTCCCAAGAATTTAATGGTATCAATTAGCATGTTCTGCCTTCTCTAAGCTGAATTTATATTCCTCCACAGTGCAATGTTTTTCAAAAGGCAGTTAGATCAAAGTGATGTGAAATACGATTCAATTTGCCTGAAAATCATACAAACTCAGGCCTAAATTAGCATTTTCTTCCACACTGCTGCCAGTAGCAGAGTTATCTGAAGTTTTAATAGCTCAGCATCAGATGCTGCTGAATAATTCACTGAAAGCAACAGGTTGAGTTCTGTGAGGCTGGACTGAAAACTGAAAAACAAGGCTAAAGGACAGAGCCATTTCGTGGCTTAATTAAAACAATTTGGGCAGAGAAATAACTGAGCATATGAATGGAGAAAATTCAACAGCACAAAACTTCTGCATAAAAATAAAGAGGTGTGGAAGTGTTTTTGTAAAGCCTTTTCAGCACACTAAAGATGCCAGGGAAACATCTGCAGAAGTGCAGAGCATCAGAGTCTTGTTTCTGAGACTCACCAGACTCTTGCTGGAAACAGAGCAGCAAGGGGCAGCTAATGCAAAGAGCTTGGAGGGTTTGGAAAGTCAGGCTGCAGAATAAAAGAATAGAAGCTGCTCACAGCTTTTTGAGCAATATCCCCTTTCTGAAAATTAAATATGAGTCTGCCTCTGGCTTCAGTTCATCCTCCAGTGGTTCTGTGCTGGATCAAGGCCTGATTTTCAACTGGATGCAGCCAAAGATTGAGTGTCCACAGGTATCAAACTGTGATGGAGCTCGATGAACTGTGCCCTGCAGCTCAGGCTTTTGCCTGAGAGACAATCACAATGTTCTTGTCTCTGAAGGAACTTTCAGGGGGAAATGGGAAGTTCCTGATGCAAAAGGAACAGCTTTTTCTGTCAGTTGTACCTGCTTTGAGCTCTGGCTACGAGTGCACACCAGGTACCTGTGCTTCCAGCTGCTGCCAGTTAAACAGCCCTAAAAAGGGAGAACAGGAGGGAGGATGTTCCTTGGGCTCTGAAAAAAAGACCCAGTCTCAGTGTGCAGATTCCTCTCAGCTGTAAGAATTGATATCCACTTCTGGCACTTCAGACACTCACTGCTGGATATGAGACTCAGTGTCCACCTCTATTTTTGGGCACTGCCCCTCGAGTGTGTTCACCTCATTCCTAGTCTTGGCTGAAGTCTCTGGTTAGCACTCAAACACCAAAAACAAGCTGTAATTGCCCCCAAATTGCAATTTCTGTGGCCCAACAGACAGCATTTGAGGTAACCCCAAGCCAGCACCGTGTTGTTTAAACCCTCTGCTCTTCCCTTTCTAATCCCTCCCTGGGCACCCCGTGTCTGTGCACCTGGGGACACAATGCCACAGGAATGAGAGGGACAAATGGGGCCAGAGGACACATCCTGCAAAGCAGAAGGGCCAAATGATGCATTTTAGAGATCAAACACATCAGCTGTGGGGTGGCAGTTTGTGCTCCCTCAGGAGAACGTGGCTGTGTGTTTTCCAAGGGATTAACTTCAAAGTTAAGCTTTTTTTTTTTTTCTTCCCCCCCAGAAGATTTCAATAAAATCCAAATATGGAAACCCCTCCCTGGCCCTGCAGGTGTGAGCTCTGTGTTCAGGCACAGCCTGCCAGGATAAAAGAGCTGTCCCTGGTATTGTAGCAGGGCCAAAAAACGGAGCCAGACCCACCATCAGCCCCTTTGGCAGAGACATTTCACCCACTTGTGCCTTCCTGAATAACCTGGATAAACCTGGATAAAGCACCTGCTGGGGTTGCTGTGGGGATAAAGCTCCTTTTTCCTTCTGTGATGCACATGAGTGTTCAGAGGAGCCACTCCAGCCATCCCAGGGGATTCCCACCCTGGGATCAGAGCTGGCAGAGAGATGTGCTGAGAGCCAGCAGCCCCAGAAGGGCTAAACCACAGCACCTCTGCTGAAACCAAAGGGTTAAAGAAGCATTTGCTGGCTCAAAGGGGAAATGTGGGACCCCCTGGAGCTCTCTTTGGTAAAACAAAAGCCAAAAACCATGAGACAGCCACATCAGACAGAGAGGGACCTGCATGAAAACCATGTGGACTCAACGTGGAAACACAGGTTGGGGCACCTCAGTCTTCCCCTGTGAGCAGCTCTCACTGCTGAGCTCCAAAGGGATGATTTTTGTGTTAATAACTGCAGTTTTTCCTTCCTGCCTTGATGTAGAGATGTGATGAATATGCTCCTTCTGTAACAACCTCTTCCAGCTGCTCTGGGCTCTCACTGAACTCCCTAATTCTCCTTTCAACCCCTCAGTCCCCACAGATTTTGGCAAACGTGTGTACCAAGGAGTGAGGGTGAAGCACACAGTCAAGGATCTTCTTGCTGAGAAACGCTCCAGGCAGAGCAGTGGCTCCCACTTCAGCGTAAGTCACTCCCTCTCCACCTTTTTTTTAACCCAAAAAAGGCAACCTATCTGCTTTAAAGAGCATTTTGGCAGAGCTCAGGGCACCTCCAGCATTGACAGGGAACAGCAAAAACATTTGCAACCCCACTGCTTGTCCCAAAACATCCCTGATGGCTCCTTGATTTTTTTTACATCAGTGAACTAATGCCTAAAAGTGGTTTTCTTTCTATTTTAAGCGCAGCAGTAATGCTAAATTTCTCATTATTCCTTTCACATCCTGCGTGTGACACCTTTCCAAGCCGAATTCCTTTTCCCCCCCAGCTACACTCACACCAGTCAGTGCCCCAAAAATAGCTGCTCTTCCCCGAAGGTTGAGCTCCTTCCAGCTCCTCCCTGGCACACACCAGAGCGTGCCAGGGGAGATGCAGTGATGTTATGGGCTGGCAGGAGGCCAAGCAGCAGCTTGGAGGAGATGATCTCTTCCTAAAGTGGCTCTATGGCAACAGGAAGCCCAAGCCAGGCTCTGGTACCACTACATTGGTTTTTTTTTTTTCCTCAATTGCCAGCCAGCAAAGCCAGCAAAGCAATGCAACATTGCAGTGCCAGCACGTGGCATCCACTGGCACAGCCAGCTATTCCCTGGGTGCTCCCAAGACTCACCTTTAAGGAGCAGCAGCTCCTCACTTGCATTTCCTGGCAGCAGTGGGACACTGGCAGATGAGGAGGTGCAGCCAAGCAGCTGAAACTGCGCCCTGGAAGGAGAGAGTGAGAGCAGAAACCCAGATTACTGGCAGCAGGAGACACATATTAGGAGTTTTGGTGCTCTCAGGCTTTTTGCCTTCAGCAGAATGAAGAAACCTCAAAGGGACTTGCAAGTATAAAACACTTGCAAGGGTTTTGCTTGCTGTGGCTTGAATCTGTGCAGCAAAAGAGGCAGAAAACCAGCACTGGGTGTTAAAAACACAGCAAGATCCAGCCACAGAGACCCTCACAGACTTCAGGTGCTGCAGAAAGGAAGAAGACCCCCTGAGCCATGGACAGTCAGTGGGAAAGACATGCTCCCACCAGGCAGATATTTAGGAATTATGCTTTGTGGAGCAGTAGGAAGCAACTGCTGTGTTTGCCCTCACTGAGGAAACACTCCTGGTTGGTGATATGGTGCTTTACCTGCTCCCTTTCTGGAGGCAGCAGCTCCAACAGCTGCAATGAGAAGGCTCAGGAAGTGTAAAATTCTTGCTCCTTTGCTTTATTGCCCTTGGCTGTGTCCTCCAGAGCTGAGCAGTTGCGTGTCTATCTCATGCAAAATCAGCCCCCGGTGCTAATTCCCAAGGAGAGACAAAAAATTATTGTGCAGGGCAAACATCCGTATTTGCTCGAAGATAGGGTGAGAAAAGAGCAGCTGTAAGTGCAGCTCCGTTTGTCTGGCAGGATAAAACCAAGTGGCAGATAACTGAACACCCCTTTGTGTGTTTATGATGCTGTGGGATTCAGCTGCATCTTTTGTCTGAGCACGATCTTTGCTCCCCCCATCCCCCAAAAAAGAAATAATCACTCGGCCTCTGTGGAGAAAGGGGAGCTCTCTGGAGGAGGGAAGGTCAGGGCTTAGCAGAGATGAGCTGCTGGGCTGGTTACTGAGGCAGCACAACAGCCAGAATTTCATGTCATTCAGGCCCTGCACACATCAAATGAAAGGAAATCACAGAACATGCTGAGCTGGTAGGGACCCACGAGGACCAGGGCACACTGTGATGAAAACCACACAAAATCTGGGGTTCTGCACCAACTGCAGGGCAGAAGGGCTTGGGGGCTATAGGGAGGGTCCCACTTTTCCTCTGCACAGGTATGAACCTGCAGTTACTCCCTGCATGATAGCAGGATTCCCATTTTCCCCAGCTGTGGAAAAGGGGGAGTGTGCAAGTGAAGCACTGCAATCCTCTGGTTTAAAGGGCAGTGGTGTTGAGTGCCCAGCAGCACTCAGGGGCCAGTGACAGACCACTGGAGGTGCCTGGGACAGACCATTGGAGGTGCCCTGCCCAGACTAAGCTTTGCTTCTATTATGAATTTTCATCACTTCAGCTGCTGCTCTACAAACTGGGCCCAGAGAGGTGATGCACTGAAGCCAAAACATTGCTGAGAGGGCACCATAAATGCCCCTTGCAGGACCAGGTCGTTGTTTTGACCTGGGTCCTTCCCTTTAGCTCCCCCGAGGCAGTGAAGCAACCCAGCTCTCTGGAGCGTTTCCAGCCGGGATCTCTGCCTGGCCATGTGCAGGGCAGGCTGAGCCTCAGCTTATCACCAGCTGAACGTGCTGGGAGAGCCCAGGGGATGCTGGACAGACACACTGAAGTGCTGCAGAGGATCCAGCCCCCTCCCCAGCCCCACGGAGAGGAAGCAATGCAGGCAGGAAATGAACTAATGGGTTTCAATTAAGCCAAGCCTTTCATCGCCAGATAAGGAGCGAGGAGGGGAATGAAATGCAGGTCCCTGCAAGCACGTGGTGCCTGCTCTGGTGAAGAGCTGCAGCAAAGGCTCCTGCAGCTGAATTAAGGCAGCAAAGCCCAGCTCTGTGAGCCCCCACCGTAGGTGTGTGCACTGCAACCCTGCCTGGGACACTCAGTCAGGCGGTTTCAGTGGTCAGAGATTAAATCAGAGGCTCTGATAATTGGGAATGCTCCATCCTAAAGGCTGGCAGCTGTGCCAAGGACCCTCCTGGCCCATCCCAGCTCTCATCACTGCAGCCCTTTGTCCTTTAAGGCAGGGTCTGTGCCACCTGCACCCCCCAGGACCACCTTTTCCTCCCGAAGTGACATGGATGCTGAGAGAGGGGTGTCTGCCCAGGCCAGATTTGCATGTGGAGGCTTCAGCCCTGCTGGGCAGTGAGCACCACCAGAGGGGATCCTCACTGGGGTCTGCAGCCAAAAATGACCCAGCTGGAGGCTGGTGCCAGCCCTGACCCTGTGACATGGACACTCTTCTTCATCCACAAGCCAAGGGGCTCCTTCCTGCCCCCTCCTGTCACCTCTGGAGCCCGTGTGACTTGTGCTGGCTCACAGCTCATTTTCATGACTGACCAGGGAGCAGCTGCAAAACCTCCCTCGGCAGCAAAAGGAAGTCCCAGCACTGGCAAATTTTAATTCAAATCTAAACCTCTAAATTTGGTTGCCTGCTACGGCAGGAACCTCCTGTTTGCACTATGCAAACTGAAAATAGCCTGTCCCCTGCACTGGCCAGGGGACAGATAAAATAAATGCAGCTCTGTGTCTCTGTTTGAGAGGTTTGGAGGTCCCAGAACTCAATGAAACCCCAGGTATGAGCTCTGCTCCAGAGCAGCAGGTGCCTTTGCCACAGTGCTTTGTAAGGAATTAGGCATTGTGAGCACCAGGGTCACTCAGGGCTAATTCTCCCTTCCCTGGGCACCCAGAGGAGATTATTATTATGATGAGCATTGCTCTAGGACCCAAGAGGGAATTAGAAATGACTGCCTTTACAGACAGCCTGCTTGTGCTGTGAGGAGGAGCCAGGTAAAGCAGCACAAGTGCACTGAGCTAGGACTCAGAATCTGCCCATTTTGACCAGTCAAGGGCTCAAATACCAGTTTATTGAGACCTGTTTTGTGCCAGCACCAAAACGAGTGCTCAGCATTGTGCCTGCATTAAAGGACTCTGCAGTGCACCAGAGAGAAGCCATTTATCTTGATACTTCTCCTGTTATCAGCTCTGCACAAGACCTCCACAATCTCTTCTTAGCCTACATCTGCTAATGCCTCAGAGGCCCCAGGCTTGAAATCATGTTGTTAAGCCCTTCCTAGCACCAAGGCTCAAACAGTGCATCTGAGTTATGCCAACACCTTCCCAAACCATGTGTTCAAGGAGCCACCTCGCTTTGGAAAGGCAATTTTTTTAACCTATCTTTGTCTTTTTGCAGGGCAGCACCAGCACACCACAGTCAGCCTTTGTCCAGGTGCCAGGTGAGGTTTTCCTCCACTGATAAATACCTTCCATGCAGGTTGGGTAGTTGACACAGCCCTGTCTGTTCTCCTCCAGAGGACATGAATAAGCAAAGGAGCCCTGGAGCAGGGCCACCCCTCAGAGAGAGCCCAGGAGGAAAGTAATTACAAGAGTCAAAACAGGAACAGCAATAATCTCATGTAAAATTCCCAAAGAGAGGAAAGAGAGATAATTAAAGCAGTTCCCACCTCTTTTGGTAGAGGAGCCACACAGAATCCCTTCTTTTCTTCCTGCATCTTCCAGTTTTCTCTGGAGCAGAGGAAAGAAAGTACAAAATCAGGAGCTGACCTGTTTCATCCCTTAAGCTCTTGGGCAGGGGAAGGGGAGTGAGGCTGGAACCTCCTCCCCAAGGAAGAAGCAGAGGCTGACAAAACTGACCTCAATCTCCCTGTTTAAAAGGAGGCCTCCTATTTAAAGCTTCCCAGAACACATTTGGTTGGCCACAGATGGAGGTCACCAGCTGGACCAGGGCAGGCTGGGGTGCTAAAAGCACTTGGGCTCACATACCTGCTTCAAGGCAGGATTGACTCTTGCTCTGGAGAGAAAAGGGCTCTGGTTTGCACCCCCAGAGGTGTCCATGGCTCTGTGGCTCCCAGGTGCTGCTGTCACAGTTTCCCTTTATCCCACCTGTTCTCTGCCCACCACAGGCTCCCCTCCCACCAGTTACTACGGAGTCAGGAGACCCTTCCCAGCTGAGTTGGATTTCCACAGCACCAAGCAGTTTGTCAGTGATGTCTACTCATCCCCTGTGGGCTCCAAGCCCTTCTCCTGTGATTCCTCTGCCTCTCAGGGCTACCCAGCCCTCCTGGACTCGTATCTCAGTGACCAGTGTGGGGATTACCGTGCTCCCCCCCTCGCTCCTGGTGCCAGCTCCTTCTTCAGCCCTTCTGCTGTGCCCCCTCTGCTGCCATCCTTCCCTGGGGACACGGGACACTTCCTACTAGTGAGTGAGTCTGTGGTTCTGTCACCCAATAAAAGGTCACCCGATTTAAACCCCAGGGTTCAGCTGGGGGGACTGGTGGGAAGGATGTGGCTGATACACAGCAGAGCCCCCAGAAGATGGGGCAGGTCTGCAGGGGAGGTTTTTTATCTTTATTCCCATCTAATTTTTCCTTCTTCTTGTGGGAGACCAACCTTCCCTGCTCCCCAAAGCAATACTGCATTAAGCTCCTTAAAATTTCTAGAAACATCCTTTGACAGCTCCAGGCTGTTGCCTATCCCCCATCCCTGCTGCTTCCCAGGGACCTCCTGTCACATCCCCAGGGCAGAGCTCCTGGACCCTCTAGGATCAGGGCTGGTCAGTCCCACTGGGATCCTATTCCAGCCCTTGATACTTCTCAAGTATCATCCTATGGACAGGATGGGTGTTTCTGTTCAATAGTATTAATACCAAACAGTGCTCCAGAGCAGCAGAAACCCTTGTGGAACAGGCTCCCCAGGGCAGTGGGCACAGCCCCAAGCCTGCCAGAGCTCAAAAAGGGTTTGGATGATCCTCTGGGGCAGAGGGTGTGACTCCTGGGGATGGGCTTGTGCAGAGCTGAGGGTTGGACTCGATGATCCTTGTGGGTCCCTTCCAACTCAGCACATTCTGGGATTCTGAGTGTTCCCAGCTGGACCCTGGGGATAGAAATGCCATTGCCTGCAGGACAAGCTTTTATTCCTAAGGGTCTTTCTTGCCTTCTCCCCCTGCTTCCCTGCAGAGAGAGCCCTGGGAGCAGAGCTCACCCGACAGCCTGGGCCAGTTGGACGCCGCGTGCTCAGACCCTCTGCAAGCGCTGCCTCCCGGCTCCAGCTGCCTCTCCCCGCCTGAACCCGGAGGGGTTTCCCCTTTCCGGGGCTCAGGTTGGACCCCAGCCATCCCTGGAGCCCAGCCCTACCCTCTGCACCCTCTGGAAGATGCCCACTGCTCCCCCAGCTCACCCTACACCTTCTCACCGTTCGCGGGGAACGAGCTGCCCTCCAGGATGAGCCACCTCTGCCCAGAGCAGTCCTCGGAGACCCCACACCTCCAGGATAACCCTGCCTGGGCAAAAGAGGATGGAACTGCCCTCTGGGGGACTTATGAAGGCCGGAGAACTTACTGATGGGAGAGAAGAGCTGCAGGAAAAATCAGAAAATGGACCGTTAATGAAGCAAATTAATTATTTGTCCACTCTTTCCTAAACCTTCAAACAGAAGGTGCTGCAACGTGTGATGCTTTGTGCTCTGTTTAGAAATACAGTCATTTGTAAATACCAAGTGGTGCCTTCTAGTGAAAGTCATTGCTCACAGTCCTGCTGTGCCACGGGTAAAACCCACAGCCTGAAAAACATCTGCACCTTTTGGGCCTCAGGTGCTTCCCAGGGGGCTTCTCCAGCCTTAAGGATTTAATGGTTCTGTAGGGGGTTGGCTTCGCCTGCAGTGCACAAAACACACCCTCCCCAACACCCCTCGAGAAGCCACAGAGCTGTCCCCCCCTTGCCTACACCAGATCCACACACTCCCGGGGTCCGCGGCAGGAGGGCAGGCTGCTCCCAGCATCCAGGTGGGCTGTCACCGGGAACACGACTGGTTTCCAGTCCCGGGGCCAGTCTGGGACCCGTGGCCACTAGAGGTAGCTCTGCACACACAAACGCACCCGAGAGCCCCGCGGAACCCTCACAGATGCAGCAGATCCCGATGGGTTTGCCCCTGGAGGAGGCCACCCCATTTGCCCCATCTCTCCCCAAGCCTGGTGCCCACAGCAGCAGCACCTAAAGCCTCTCTGGGGATGAACAGGAGCATTCCAACACCTTGGAATATGAAGTGATGAGATGCCTTTCCTCCTCAAATCCTGGGGATAATGGGGCTTTTGGAGCCTTCACAGCACATTCCAGGGATCATAAATGGCACCAGGGACACAGGATTGGGCTCAGAGCATCTCCCCATGCCATGCTGCCTGGGGGCACCTCTGTGTGGAGAACGTGGGCCAGCACTGCCCCTGGAAACAGGGGGATCTGCCAGAGCCCTGTGAGCAGAACTGCCAAGAGCTGTGCCCAGGCTGCCCCAGGACTGGGGAGCCCTTGCTCAGGCAGAGGGCATGGCCAGCCAGGAACACCCAGCCCTGAGCACCAGCACCCTGCCTGAGCTGGGGTCCCTCTGGATGCGTCCTGATTCCCCAGCCTTGCTCAGACCTGCTTGGAAATGTCTGAACCTCTGAATTTGAGGCTCACCGTGCCTCAAATATCACCTCTGCCCACCCCACTGGTCATGCCCTCCTTTCTGCTGGTGGGACAGGGAAAGTTCAGCCAGGGCTGCTCCACACCCATAGGGCAGGGTGAGCCCAGTTACTCCCAGTTTGGTCTGTGGGTACCACAGTCTCTCATGAGCAGAGGTGTGGAGCATCCTGGGGTGGCACCTGCTCACCCCTGACCATGGTTCAGGGCAAGCCAAGGAGCCCCAGAGCTTCTCAGGGTGTGTGCAGATCTCCTTGCCCCACACCCAGCCCTTGTGCCCCCAAACCTGAGTCCTGCACGAGCCCAGAGCCTTGTTCCACACCACAGCTGACCCCACTGCCCCACTGAGCCACAGTGACCATCTCTTGTTCCTTCCTCAAGGGGTTTCCATGGACAGGGACATCAGGCTCTGAGGGAGAGAAGCAGGGACAGGTTTTTGAGCTGTCTTGGAAGTGTCTGACCCTCTCTGGCCTTCAGCTCCTAACCAAGGCAGGGTCTCTGTGAGCCTGGAGCTGCTCCCAAACCCAGAACATGCAGGAACACCCCCAACACAGATGCCTGGTGTTTCCTTAAGGCACAAGGCTCTGTCAGGGAGAATGGGCTCCCTGCTGGGATCACTCCCCTCAGAACTCAAGTGTATTTGTTCAGCTTAAAGGAAAAGCAAAGACTGGGCTGTGACAGCAGCCAAGCTGAGCTGCTGGTAGATCATTAACAGCCTGGCCTGCTCTCTGCCTCAGCCAGAGATTCCCTGAGCACTGCAGAGACTGTGGTCCCTGGGGAAAAGCTTAAACTCAGCCTGAAGACTCCAAGTATGTGAGTGTTGTGTAGTTTATCCACAAAGCCTCTCATCCTACACACACTGAACCCCCCACGTGCAGCTCACAGGGCAGGCCAGTGCTGAGGCACCTGAGAGAGAGAGGCCAACCTGTGCAGCAAAAGCAAAGAGTCTGAATTAGGGAAAAGCACAAATAAACTCCAAAGTGAGCCCAGCACCTGGGCAGGGGGAGGGAATGCTGTGGCAAGAAGTGGGGTTCAGGTACCCTCAGCTACCTGGGTACCCAGGGCAGCCTCTTTGTTACACCCCGCCCGCCCCGCTGCCATTTTGGCCCCAAACCCTCAGCATTTAGCCTCAAAACGTGAAAAAATGTGCAAAAAGCAACTCAGTCCCTGGCAGAGTCCTCTCTGCAGGTAGCAAATGAAATATGAGAGGGCTGGAGCCCAGCCTGTGCATCTGAGGGAAAAACACTTGGGCAGGTTTCGAGGCATCTGCTTCATTCTGGGAAAGATGGGTAAAACCCTGCAAATGTCCCAAAAGCAAAGGGTGGGGGGGGGTGGCCCCACCAAATCTTGTTCCCCCAGACCCTCTGCTAGATGGGGATGTGCTCGGTTTCACAAAAAGATAGCCCATTTTGTGGAGCCTTTGAATATTCAAATTGAAAGTATCGCGCAATCATTGATTGTCAAATCATTGGTTTCTAGAGGTTTTAAATACTTGGCATTAGGAGAGAAAAACTCAAACTTATACCCGTAGGGATAAAACAATAATATTGTCGGGATCCACCTGCCACTGCCACCAGGCAGGCAGGTCCCTTCGCCCCCCAGTTTCGAGCCTGTCACCTCTTGCCCCCTTGGCCAGCTCTGGGGCCGGGGCCGGGGCCACCGCGGCTGCAGCACCGGGTACCTGGCGAGGTGCTGCCCCTTCCAGCCCAGGATGTCCGGTAAGCCCCGCTCTGCCCCCCCCCGCTGTCCCCCGACACCCCGTTTTGGGGCCGTTTCGGGGTTCGCCGGGGTCATTCCGCGAGCGAGGCGATGCCGCCGTGCCAAGGCAGGAGGGAGCGGGGAGGGCGGGGAGGAGGGAGGGAGGAGGCAGGGGAAGGATCGGCTCCTGCCCGCGCGGGGGCCAGCGGGGCCGGCTCGGGGCACGGCGGGGACCGCGGGCAGAGCCGTCGGGGGGAGCCGGGGGGAGCCCATCGCCGGCGCGATCCCCGCGGAGGGATGGGACAGGCGGACCCGCACCTCCGTGTGCCCTCCCCGCACGCTCTGCCCCGGGCACGCCGCTCTTGAACCCCAGCCCCGGGTCCCAGCCTGTCCTTGTCACCCTGCTCCCGATTTCTCACCTGCCCCGACCACCCTGTGCCCACTCTCGCCACCCGGCCCCTTCATGCCCAGCCCCATCACCCCGTTCTGTGACCCCCAGCCTCATCACCCTTATCCCTGACCCTCAGCCCCATCACCCCGTTCTGTGACCCCCAGCCTCATCACCCTTCTCCCTGACCCTCAGCCCCACCACCCCGTTCTCTGACCCCCAGCCTTATCACCCTGCCCCTTGACCCCAAACCCACTACCCCCCCCCGTTCTCTGACCCCCAGCCCACCCTCACCACCCTGCCCCTTGGCTCCCAGCCCCATCTCCCTGTTCTCAGACCCCCAGCCCACCCTGCCACCCTGCTCCCGACCCCAAGCCCACCCTGACTCCCAGCCTGTCCTTGTCACCCTGCCCTGACCACCCTGTGCCCACCCTCACCACTTTGCCCCTTGGCCCCCAACCCCATCACCCTTCTCCCTGACCCTCAGAATCACCCTGATCCCTTGACTCCCAGCCCCCCCTCACCACCCTGCCCCTTGGCCCCCAGCCCATCTCCCTGCCCCTTCCATGCCCAGCCTGCCCAGTGCCACAGAGCTGCCCATGGTAGCCCTGCTCTGGGTGCTTCACCTGCAGGCAGGTGCCTCAGGGTGCCAGAAAACCAAGATCCTGGGGGCATAATGCTCTGCCAGGAGAGCTGCTGCCTCAGAGCCCCCTCTGGCTACAGGGAGGCCTGGCAATGAGGGTGTTCTCCTAAAATTCAACCCTTCCCTCCCCTCGTCTTCCCCATCTGCTGTTTGTTGGATGGAAGGAAAACATCAAAACTATGAGATGAATAATCCCCAGCTGAGCACAGCCCAGCAAACTGCCCCCGAGGCAGCCCCAGCTCAGCTGTCACCTCTCTGGAGAGCCCCGTGTGCCTGTCACAGCTTGTCCCCACCCCGAGCACCACGGGGGCACTGGGAGGGCTGGGCAGGACCCCGTGCATCCCCTGGGCACTGGGAGAGGCTGTGGCAGGAGGGAACAGTGCCCACAGCGTGGGATTGCCTGGGTGTGGGGGCAGAACCTGCAAATCCAGCTCTGTCCTCTTGCCAGGATCTGCTGGCACCGCGCAGCTGGTGACTGGGAGAAGGTGCTGTTCCCCATCCAGAGGTGGCACTGGAAGGCCAGCTTTAGCCCTGGCACTCCTGCTCCTTCAGGGCTGCCTGCTCTGGCTTTTTTTTTTTTGGGTGTAGAGAATGGCCTGGGCTTGTTGCCCCCTTGTCATGTGATTTGGATTAAAACAACTGCCACAGGTTTAAGTATTTTACCATGAATACAGCAAGGGAAAGGGATTTTTCAGGATAACCAAATTCTTTGCCATTCCCTAAAAATCCCCCAGCGAGTAGTGCCTGGTGATTGCTGATTGTTTTCAGCTGGATTAAAGACATCCTAAATGCTTGTTGAAGTCAATGGGAGTTGTACATGGATGGCCAAAGTAAAGAGACAATCCAGGCTTTGCAAGAAGTGATTCGTGAAAGCAGTCATTTTATTTGTGTTTTGTTTAGCCCTCTGCATAACCACCCACATATTTCCATTGTTTAATTCCTGGTCTTCCTCTGCCAGATGAAGTGCTTCCCACGTTTATTTTCAGGTCCTGAGAGAGGCAAAAATGTTAGGAATTTAAATAAATTCAACAGCAGCAGCAGATGGAGCTCGGTATTAGGAAAGCTGGAGGAAGGGCAGGGGGGAAGAAGGAGATAGAGAAGTATAAAACGTGTGGTTACTAAATATTAACAACTCCAGCTTTTCCATAAGTGTGTGCTTGTCACAAGCTTGAATAACAGGCCTTCCAAAGGGCTGTAAACTGTGATTGCAAGGGACTAAACAGTGACCAGTTAATCACGGTAACTTTACTCTGAAATCATGCTGGATTTGCTGTTTGCTCTCCCTTCCTGCAAAGTGTTTTTCCACAAACTCTTTCAGGAAAGCCCAAGGTGTATCAAGGTGTCAGAGTAAAGATCACAGTGAAGGAGTTACTGCAGCAGAGAAGAGCACGACAGGCAGCAACTGGTTCAGCAGTGAGTAAAAATATTTTGTTGTTTGCTTTGTCTCTTCTCTGTTTATTTTCCTTTTTTTTTTTTTTTTTTGCCAAGACTGTAATCTCTGGGCCCAAATGGCTTCCAAAGCCTGAGTGTAACAGGGAAAAAACATTCAGCCAGTGATCTAAAGGGGTGAGAATCTGTGCAGGGAGAGAGCAGAGCTGGTGCTCCCGAAGCATCACTCGGCCTGGGATGAAAGGTTCACCTTCCAGAGGAGGGGATGGAGTTCTGAGTGAACTCACACTCTGTCTCACGCACTCTTCCAGCCTTTGGCTCCAGCCACTCCAGGGATTTGCACAGAGAGGCTGGTAAATCACGATTTCTTCCTGGTTCGTGACACCCCAGCTGCAGAAGGCTTTCAGACCTCAGCGGCTGTGCCTCGCTGCAGCCGATCGCACAAAAAAGCTGCTCGGGCACGGGCACAGGGGGCCGGGGAGCAGCGCACAGAACTGCCAGGCTCTGGAAATGCCGGGTCGCTCCTCCCCTGCAGCCCCGGCAGCATCACAAGGGCTGAGCCGAACCGGTTTTCACTTCCCACCGCTGGTTTGCACATCACATCACCCGCGGAGCCCACACAGGAAAGAGTGAGCGGTGGCAGAGCAGGGGGTTACCTCGGTGAGCTGCACAAGGTGTATGCAGCCCTGCAGAGGAAAACCCCAGGGGTCTGCCTGGTTGCACATCTCACCAGAGAGGAGAGGGGTGGTCAATCCTGCAGGCACTCCCAGCCCAGAACAGCCATGAATTAAATGCACGGGGTGTGCTGGGAAGTTGTTGCCAGGGAAATGAGCTGCTGACTCAAGAGCATGTGGAATAAAGGAAATGAAGTGGAAGCCTCTATGAGTTAAAACTGAGAGAAAAAAAAAACAACAACAACAAAAAACAAACCAAAACAAAACGACAGCAGTATTTGTATTTGCAGAGTGAAATCCTGGTCCCAAACAAGCATCAAAACTCCCGTTGCTTTTGGGGTGGATTTCTCACTTCCAGCAGGTCCTAGAAATGGGTGATCTGTCCCCTTCAGCTTCCAATTTCACTTAAAAACCGAGGCTGTCCATTTTCACAGGGCACAGAGCTGTGTTGGAGTGGGGAGCAGTGCCAGAGCTGGCTCTCCAGCCACATCAGCACCGAGCACAGCAACCCACTCTGATGCCCAGCCACGGGGACACCTGCAGTTGTCATTAGTGAATTACTCATTCTCAGTAATATTCACCCCTAGGAATTCTTTGGGATCCTTCCACCGTGGAATTCACGGTCCTGGAAATTAACACACGTTTGTTTCAAGGGCATTTGTTTGAACACACGTCAGTTTTCAAAGCAAACCTCTGTTGAGTCAGTAACGCAGCAGAAAGATCAGACCAGCATGGGGTTGGTTCGAGGGCTTTAAACCAGCCTGGGGTTGTGCTTCTCCCACGTTGCTACAGGAAAAATCACGTTATGCACATGAATCTAATGTTCTGTCAGCGCCAGGGAAGTTTCCCAGGTGGAAATGAGGGAAATAAGGTTTACATAAATAGGTTACACCGAAATCCAGACTTACCTTGCTCTCCCCTGTGTCCTTTCCTTCCTCTCTCTTTGCCCAGGTTTCTTGGGGCGGCAGCAGCAGCAGCATCCAGTTCTCAGAGTCTGTGTCTCCGCCTCACCCAGGTTGGTACAAAGCCCGTGCACATGTCCCATCCCACTCCCTTCCCAGTTTTCCCAGAGCCCGGAGCGTTCCCAGCCCTTGGCTGAGTCAGGCACTACCCGCAGTGCAGCCAATCAGCACCTGAAAGGAGCCCATGGAATGCAGATGAGGGGCACATTCACCCCCTCGGGAGCACTCTCACACCCTCTCTTCTCTGCAGGTTGTTTTTCCCACAGCAAGGACCAAGATCCCCTTCAGGAAGGGATGCACATCCCCCAGGGAATAACAGTGCTGGCATCACCTTCCCCAGGCTCTGCTCTCTGGGTTTCACTGGACACGGAGGGTCAGGTTGCCCTGGAGCACTTGGCTGACTCCTGCTCTGTTCTCTCCCTCCTGGCAGCATCCAGAGGAGTGAGAGGAGTGTCAGGTTCTCAACAGCACAAAGAGTTTCCTCCTCCTGCCTGTGAATATCCAAGGAAAGGGGAGAGGGGTGGGGGAACAGCACTTTGGGCTCACAGATCCTTCAATTATTCCTCAGCCAAAGCCCAGAGACCGAAAAGGCTGGGCAAGTGTGAAGGCACACACTGCATGGATAAGGGAATTATTGAACCATTCATAGCTGGGAATCAATTTGCTTATGTTAATAAGGAAACGTGAGACATACCAAAGCTTTTTCGGGCTGGAAAGCCTCCACCAGTTTATGTATTTTGGGTGCTTCCCACTTCCTCCCCACATCCAGCCAAACACTGCCACCTTGGAGCTGCATGTGCAGCTCCACTGCCCTCAGACCTGTGCCCTTCACGTGGACAGGGCTTTGCTTTTAACCATATTTAAACACAGGGTGAAAGGACAATAATGCTGAAAAGCCAGATCTGCTGTGAGCTTTCCAGGAACTCACCCTTTGGCCAGGAACACTGTGGGGAGGCAGGGCCACGTTATCCCTGAGCTGCTGCATTTGGTCTGCTCAGAACTTCGTCTCCTGTCTGGCTGTTTGGGGGATAAAAGAGCAAATTACTCTCCCGTGATCCCCTTCTTCCTGCAAATGCAGCTGCCCCGTGGCTGGAGATGGGTGAGGCACAGGCTGTGCCAGGCTGTGGAGCATAAATCACTGCATGGCAAGATTCTGGCTCTGTAAACACTTGTAGGAAGGCTGGAGGGTCAAGAATTTGAAGGAGTTTCCATCTGGATCCCAGTCCAAAATGCCTGGGGCCAGAAGAGTTTCCAGCAGTATTTAAAGAGCTTCTTTCCAAGGGGACTGAAGTTTCCCAAGTTACTCACATGTTTTGAGCGTCTTCCTCCTGGTTTCTGCTTCCCTAGAAAATCCACCCTGAACTCACAGGACCTTTTCCTTTGTCTAAATCCACAGGGCTGGTGAACACATGAGAGCACTGAAACCTGGCCAGGGCAAAACTCACCCTCTGTGACACTGAATAACCTGCTCCTGTCTGCTCTCCCTTCTCTCCCAGCCCCTTTTGATGCAGAGCCCATCTCTTCTGTCCCCAACTGCTGTCCCTCCTGGCAGTTTTCCAACTGCCTCTCCTGTGAGGAAAGCCCCAGCTACTTGGAGCAGCTGATAGATTCCTGTCTGCAGTCGGATGCGCCCTCGGAGCCAGCCTGCAGTGCTTTCCAGCCATCACACTACACCCCAGACACCTTCCAGCCCGTCCCTCTCTGCTTTAACCAGGGCCTGGTAAGCTTTGTGTCCCCCAGGGAACAGCCACAGGGGGAAGTGGGGAGGGGAGTCATGTCCTGGGGCAGAGCAGCAGCCAACCAGTTGGGGAATCTGGCTGCTTTTAGGGGATGCAGTGACACAGGCTGCTTGGGTGGGCTCTGAAGGGTTTCCCAGAGGACAGGGAGGCTCAGCCAAACCAAGAGAGAGGCTGCAGAACAGGGGATGTTCCCTCTGCAGGTCCTGTAGGTTTTCAGCCAAGTTCCTGCTAGTACCTGTCTAACTCAGAGCAACTCCCTTTTAACACTGATGCCACAGGAACTGTCCCTTGGGTTTAGACCCCCAGGGACCAAACCACCTCCCTGGGTAGCCAGACCCCCCTGAGAAAGGCAACAGCACGAAAATTCTGCCTGCTCTCCACATTTCCCAAACACCCCACAATTCCCCCGACGACGCCCTGAAATGTCCTTTTTTTCCTTTCTCCTGTTTTTTTTTTTTTTTTCTCTCTCTCCCTCACCCTGCAGGCTGCCAGCCCTCCCAGCTCAGCTGACCTGCCCAGCCCAGTGAACTACAGCTGCTCCCCTGCCCAGCTCTCTCCTCTGACCCCGCTGACCCCCAGCCCTCCCCCTGCTCTGGACACCAGGACCTACGGCTGCCCCGGGGAGGAGTGGTCCTGCCTTGCCCCCTGCCCCTTCCCCAGCCCTGCCTGCTGCTGCACAGCCTGTGGCTCCCAGCCCTGGGACAGCAGGGTCCCCCAGTGCTTCCCCTGCCCCAGCACGGACTGCCTGGACTACCTGCCCCCCCTGGCCATGGCCGAGGACTTCTTCAGGAGGGACAGGAGCTGGGACATCTGCTACAGCTAATGGGGGCTGTGGTTGTGCACACCCACTCCACCCAGAGCAGATTAATTGCCCATGAACTATGCAAAGTTGTGCTGCCTGACACAGCCTGGGCTGTTCTTCACTACTCACATATTTTTGTACACCATGCTGTCACTACATTAATCCTCCTTCATGTTGTTGTGGTGGTGGTCTGGTGGGGTTTTTTTTCCCCCCCTCCCCTCGTCTGTTTTTGTTGATGTTGTTGTTTTTTAAAGAGATCCAAAGCTGCCTTATCCCACACGTCGTCACGCCGGCTCTTTTTGATACAAATAAATGATTTTGTGCACCTGCTGAAGCCTCTTCATTCCTCAGGGGCTGAATGTCAGTGCTCTTCTGTCGTGCTGGTGATCCAGGGTGCTGCCCCTGTCCTCACAAAAAGGTTTTGAGGAGCTGCACGAGGAGCAAAGACTCAGTGACACGAAAGGTCTCCCTTTAACCTTTCCAGCAGATAAAAGGTCTGTGTGTGACCCAGAGCCCAGCACTGTCCCCACGGAGAGCTGTGAGCTGGATCTGCAGCTCCTCACCTGCTGCTTCTGCTCAGGCTGCCCTGATGATGTTCCCTAGTGGTATTGGCACAAAACTGCTGTTTTCCACCCAAGCCCAGGGCCCCTCAGAGCTGCAAAGAGGTGGAATCCGCTGCCAAACTTCTTTGGCTGCTGCTCAGCACCAGCTTCCCTGGGAGAAGCGAGAGGCTGAGGTAGTTTGGCAGCCCTTTGTGGAGTTGGGGCTGTTGATAACATTTTTTTTCTGCACCTTTCAGCAGAATCAACTGAACAGCAGCTAAATGATTTTTTTTTTTTTGAAGTAGATAATGGGAAAGTTACACCTGAGTATTTCCTGTTTCTTGCATAAACCCAGACCTTTCTAAGACTCTGTCTCGCCTCCTTTTAATAGCACTGGGGGAGGCAGATTGCCAAGACACCAGTTTCTCAGCTGAGCACCCAGACTGGAAAGAAAGAAGCATCTTTTCACATTAAATCCAGCAAAAATGAAAAAAAACTTATCACCTGTGAAGACAAAACCATAATTTATCTAGCTGTGTGTTCACCTCCTCCAGACACTTCTGCACTTCACTGAAAAGCTTTCCAGTCCTTTTACCTTATGCAAGGTGGCAGGTTTTTTCTCCAAAACATGCTTTAAAATATTTTGACAACTTCAAATAATGTCTCCCCTTCCCCCCTGCCGTTACCTGATTAATCTCAGAGGTTGCCAAAGTGACAAATTCATCAGGTCACAGAACACTCACAAACAGCTGTGTCTTTGCAGCAGTTCGAGGTGTGATCACCCCCGTGCAGAGACACCCTGGTAGGTGTCATTTTAGCAGTGCTGGTGGGTGCTTCAGCCCCTGGGTGTTATTTTGGGACAGTGGAGGGCCAGCCTGCTCCAAGCCTTGCTCAGTGCCAGCTCCTCGAGGAGCAGGAGCACCTTGAGCCACAGTCAAAGGCCCTTATCAGTAAAGTGAAAGAGCCAGGAGATAAGGCTGAGGCAAAATTCCTGAGGCTTCTGGAGGAAATGGGGTGACCACATCCTCCCCACGAGCTGGCAACGTTGGCCTGAGCTTGACAGAGCCAAGGGGATGCTCTGGAGAGCAGAGGGCACGTGAGATGGTAACTAAGCACTCGAGGAGGGCTCGCGTTAATACATCTCACAGCAAGGGGAGGAGTATCCTAAATCTACACAACAGCTCCAGCAAGGAAATCAAGGGCTAGAGGCTAACAAGATATCTTTCACCTCCACATCTAGTAGCCTCAGCTGCTCTGAAATTATTGACTACTCCACCGGGATAAGGATATTTTCAGCAAAATGTTTCTATGCACCAAGGTCTCCAGGTTCTAACACTTCCATTAATTATCACTGCCCTCCATCCCCTGCAGCCTCCTCCTGTTGCCCTGCTGCTCCTTCTCCAGTTGTTTTGCAATGCCCCAGACTGGAAACGTGTCTGAGATGCTGTTCCCCAGCTCCCTGTCAACTGCTCCAGGCCACACACGCAGTGCAAGTAAAAGCTTGCTGGCTGTTGACACAACGTCTTGTTGACAAAAGGAAGGGGAAAAAAAACACAACAGAGGAACCATTCAAAGGTTGAGTGTGCATTTTCTGGCTATGAGGAACATATTCTTTCCCTCCTTTATCCCCCCTCCCAAATAAAAAAGGGTTCAAAGTAGCTTTGAGAGCTGGCACAGCCCTATTGAAACTCTGGTGTGTCATCAGTCCCTGCCAGGTGAAGCCCTGCCAGCCTTTATAAACACGTGTTTACACAAAAATGAGGATCATCTCATGCTTACAAAAACCATGAATAACTCCACAATAACCTGCAGTTATAGAGAAAAGAAAAGGTTCTTATTTTCAGGTTCTTTAACCAGTTGCACAGACTATTTGATCTAAAAGTTTGGCTTGCCAACCGACTGACAGCTTTTCTATGGTGCCACTTCAGAGCATTTGTTTGGTGATAACAAGCCTTTGTTATTAGCAACTTCTCCAAAGCCACAGGTAGGAAGAGATAAACTGTGCAAATAAAGGGATATCACACACTGCCAGCTGGAGAAGTCACATTTCCCCTGAAACAGGCACAGAAAATTGAGGGGTTAAGTGTGAACTGTTTAAACCAGTGAAATTCCCCCACTGCAGAAGACACCTGGGAGGCTTAAAAGGGATTTTCTTGTTACACACTCTGGTTGGAAAGGGAAAGGAGTTTTACCTGCAGCAGCCTCCAGCTGTCTGGTGGCTCCAGTCCAAAGCCAACATGAATAACTTGTTGGTTGTGGCTTCAGAGCAGCCCTCTGATGTCTGAGCTTTGGGAATTTAGGTACCTGGAGAGAGAAGGAATCCTTCCAGTGTCTGTCACGGGCTCTTCCCACTGCAAACCTCACCCATCAGCTCCAGCAACACCAGCTGCCAGGGGGATACTCTGAATGAAGCCACATCCCTCCCCAGGAGGACATTTTCCCTGATATTCTGGAGGTGGTGATGACTCCAGACAATCCCACTGCAATTACAAACAGCTACAACAACCACGTTGCTCTGCACTGATCACCCAACAGCAGGTGACACAACACAGAGAAAAACCACTCGAGAAACAAAAAAAAACATGTATTTTTTTTTTTTGACACGTGCTGCAAAAGGACTCCAGTCGTCCCACAGGCATTTCTAGATGGCAAAAAGCTTTTTTACATGTCCCCTGGTGCATCACACGCCACGTGCTGCTCGCAGTCTGGCAGCTTTGTCGCCGGCAAGTTCAAGAAATGGATATTTTATTGATCATTTTGTCTTGACACACGGTACTGACTCGCTGATACACTTATCCCTCAATCCAGGGCTTGTTATAACATCCTTCAAAGTAAGAAAGCACATGCTTTTGCTGGCCTATGCCCAGGTATATGCAAATTTATGCAAACACATGCAAATACGTGGCTGGTTTTTTTTTTCCTTCAGGGGATGTTGGCAGGTTTGGAGATGTGATGTAGTGGGAAGCAATAGCAAAACAGCAGAGAGGAGGGCTGGAAAATCGAGATCTCTGCATTTCTTAAGAGCTTTTGTTCCAGTCTGCTAAGGAGTTGTTTAAACACTTCAGGCCTGTGAGACTGACAGTGCTCCAGAAACTCCCACGCCCCCGAGTCAGGCAGGGGGGGATCAAGGAAGTGCTGCAGTGATTTAAGGGATCTGCCCCTCACTTCACTCCTCTGGCCTGTCAGAGAAAAGAACCTGTGCAGCCTTGAGAAATCAGCAAACCAGAATTCAGGGGGAGCACTGGGGGTCGAGACATCCTCTGCCAAGGGGGTGGCAAAACATGGCTTTGCCTCCCTGCAGGCACCTGCCCCTCAGTGTGCTGAGCCAGCAGAGCCACTTCTGCCAGTGATTGCACAGCAATTCACAGATTATTTCACAGAAACACTAAGAAGAACCTCTTGAGACTCCCCCTCAGCTGAGAATGGGGATGGGAGAGCACTCACCCATTGCACTCTGCCCCTGCTGTGCACAGACCCACACGGGTTTTCTACCCTGGACGTGCCTGAAAGTTATTTCAGACCCAAAGGAATCCTGTGTGTCCTACACAGGCTCAGGTGAGGGTTCAGCTCGTCACCCTGAGGTGTTTTCTGAGCTATTCTATTGGGCTGGACTAGATGTCTCAAAGAGGAATCCCTGCACTGGGAAGCACTGAGGAGCCACCCAAACCTGTGCTGCTGAGAACCTGCCCCTTGTACTTGCTCTTAAAAGCATCTGTTTTCTTTTCTTGGGGTGAGGTGAGAGACTGGCCATGGGGAGCTGCTTTGGGTTTCTTCCAAAATACTAAGAAATGGGGTAGCAGCAGCTTGGAATAACCCTCTTTGTGGTTTTGGTTTGGGTGTCCATTCCCTCAGGTGAAATACAGCCTTGGATGACTCCTCAGGCTGACCTGACCTCTTCCATCCAGCCTTTTCCCTCCCCTCAGGTTCCTGCATTCCCAGGGCAGCAGGATCAGTGGGAACTGCACATCACAAAGGCTCCAGCATTTCAACCAGTACCTCTGTGCAGGACCCAACAAGAGGCACAGTCTGAGGGTGTCTCAGAGCAGCATTTCTCAACCTTTTTGTAGCCAAACTACCACCTGGTGCTCCACCACCTCCATGGGCTTCAGTTGCCACCAAATCAAAGCTTGGCTGTGCTTCAAGCACGTCCTTATTCATGGAAGAACCATTTGCTTTGCCTGCCTCCTTCCCTGCAAACAAAGCTCAAGGCTTATCAATACTCTTTGGTAGCAAAATTAAGTATTCAGCCATTTGAAATCTCATCTCCAGGTTGAGAAACACTGTCTTCCCACCCTGGTTTAAGCCTGTAGGAGCAGGGGTTTGTTGGTGAGCCACCCTCACAGTCTGTATGAGAGGCCTCAGGCCATCAGCAAGCTGAAGGTGAAGCCATTCCATGGATTTCAGGCAGCCTAGGATCTGGCATTTCGGCGGCAGGAAAGGAAGGCAGATGCAACTTTCCCTTTCTTCAGCAGATGCCTGACCTGCCAAAAAAAAAGGAGAAGTTCATAAAGCGCCATCTGAACCCAAAGCATACACACAAACACACACACACACACACACACACACACACACACACACACTTATATACATGGATATGTGCAACTAAATACACATCTCAACACACCAGGGGCTACAGGGAGCTCCAGGAACATTTTCACCCCTGCAGGCACAACACCCAACCCCTTCTGAGTGTGCAGGTGACCAGCAATCCCATACCTGGTCCCCAGCTCTCCCAGAGGGGGCCATGTGGATGGGCTGGTCGTTGTCCAGGTTCCTGATGCTCGGGTCTGCCCCGTGGGCCAGGAGCAGCTGCACCATTTCCTTCTGGTTCTTGTGCCCTGGCAGGGCAGCTGCCATGTGCAGGGCTGTGTTGCCATGTGCCTGAAAGGAAAAGAGGTAAAAAGCCCAGATAAAGCTCCTTCTAAGCTGTACCACCTCCTCGGGGTTGTCCTTGAAATGGAGATCTGTGAAACGAGAGCTGAAGAAGCCCCGTGTCATCACTAACCAGGAGGTGAGGGAGGATCTCTGCTCTGTTTCTCCCATGCAGGAGATTTGTGGATTTAGATTTTTCTCTCTTCTAGAGCACCACAAATTGTGGGGCTTTGATGCTTGGGGTATAACTAAATAAATAACCCTGTACCAGCAATGTCCCTGATCGCTCTGCAACCCCCTGCTAAATCATACCCTCGTGTGAGCAGAGACCTGAGGGGTTATTTGAGGAAGAGAAGGATGGAACATGCATGTTTATCCGTGGAAGTATTTCCCTGGGAAGCATTAAGCAGGATTTGGAGGCACAAAGCCCATTGTGCTGCTACACACCACGCATGGGGCTGGACAAGAGCAGAGCCAGCTGTGCTCCACACATCCCCACTGCTCCCTTTCCCAACACTTGCAAGGGCCAGAAAGCTGCAGAATCCTGAGGTCAGGCACTCCCTTGAGCATGGATCGAGTCCAGCTTTTCCAGTAACAGGATCTGCATGGGAAGGACAGAGCTGGTTGTGAAGCTGGGCAGGGGGGCAGGATGGAGAGCGCTGCAATTCGGGGCAGCAAAGCTCTGGTGCCACCAGACCGTGCAGAAATCTGGGCCCTGTCTAGTCAGTTATGACTGGTAACGGTTTTAAATGAGAAAAACCTAATAAACAAGTGCATAAGGGGAGGTATTTTTAGTCTGCAAGAGTCTCATTTGGGCAGCTGCTTGTTTTTCTCTCAGAAAAGACCATACATTTGTCATGAACTTGGAATGGTTGGGCAGAAATTGCAATGTGTGCTGCTATTCCAGCTGTTAAAATGAACACACACGATTTTCAGGTCCTATTTATCGGGGATATTGAGGCAGAAAATACAATAGCAAGGTCCTAACAGCTCTTCTCAGACAAGGCACGTTTTACAAGCCCTGAACAAGCAGATCCTTGTCTATTTTATCATCCCAGAGAGCCAAGGGATAGTTACAAGCTCTTTACAGGATTTCTCGTTAAAATGGAAACATCTGCATTTGTTTGCTGCACCTTTGTGGCAGGAGCACTTGACAGCTTCCAAATCCAGGCCTGGGCTCAGAAAACAAGGATCTGACAATGCCTGACCTTGAAACCTCACGTTGACTTTAACAGGGCTGATGTGAGACAATGTCCAGAGCACCAACTTGTGGGCTCTGGGAACCCTTCAGGTGAAAAAGACCTTTAAGATCTCAGTGTTTGGTTTTTCTTTCTCATTGTGAAATCCCCAAGGAAGCAGATTTGCAATGAGACAACGACAACAAGCAAGGGGTGAGCCAGGGAAGCCAAAAATATGGACTCCAGGGTGCTTTGTTTCCTTGTTTTCTTCGTACTTGGAAGAGCTAAAAATCCAGGTTGGGTATCAGACAACCTCCCCATCACATTTCTCACTGTCCCAGACAGCTCAGCAACAAGACTGAAGACTCCAAGTGATCCTATCACAGCAGGGAGCTCTCTGAGGGTTGTGATCAAGAGACAAGAGCAGCCTGCCATGGACAAGCCAGCACCTGCCTGATGGGTCTCCAAAGATACAGAAGGAATGTAGGGAAAAGGCCCTTCACTGGACAGAGAGACACAAACTCAGTGCTTTTACCCACAGACACAAAGCCAAACATGCTTCCTACAGAAATCTGAAGGGGAAAAAAAGGGACTGAAGCTGTCCAGGGTCTGCCTTCTGAATGAGTTGATGGAAAACATTCAATTCCTTTTTGATAGACAAAAACGTGTGTGTGGGAAGAGAAGAACTGGAACCTGGAGGACCCCTAATGCAGCCTCCCACTGCAGCACAGCTCCCACACTGTTCCCAGCATCAACTCTGCCTGGAGATGTGCTCACAAACCCCCTCCAGGCTCGCCCTGACTCACCTTGTTGTTGACAAAGTCCTTGGACTTGAAGGCGTTCAGCTCCAAGAAGTATCTGAGCAGGGAGAGGTTCCCATCCTGGACCGTGTAATGAAGGACTGTCTTGTTGCTTTTCACATCCTGTTTATAAAAACAGGAGAAAATAAAACCAAACAGAACAAGAAATGTTCTGCAGAACAACCTGGAGATATTCTATAAACCCAGGCCAGCTCTGCAGCTCCTGTGGAGCATCTCCTTCCCTTCAGCGACCCTCTGACCGCCCAGTGTTTGCTCCGGGCTGCAAGAAAGGAGCCCCCAAAAGCAGCACCTAACTCTGCAACCAGTCCCTTGGAAAATCCCTTCTCCAATTCCCCGTTTTGAGCACGGCACAAGCACCAGGGAGGACTGAGGGATGGCTGAGCTGCCCCTCACCCTGCTGTAGATGGAGGCCCCGGTGTGCACCAGGAGGTGGATGCAGGACTCCAGCTCCTCACTCTGCTGCTGGAGGTCTTTGTGCTGCTCCTGGGTGAGGCTCTGGCAGCTCTGCTCCCGGAGCAGGGCGTTGTGGGCCAGCACAGCACAGTGCAGGGGGGTATGGCCTGGAAAAACAAGGATGGCAGGGAGAGAACCACAGTCCAACCAGAAATACGGATGCACAGAGAGGAGGCAGAGCTGGCCCGGAGAGCACGTGCCTCTCTCTGTGTGTTGCCAAGACACAAGCCCTTCTCTGCTTTCCAATGTACCACATTGCCTGCATGGACAATTTTTGGGGCTCTCCAGTGTCTGCTCGTTTCCAGTTGTGCCTTGAATCCCCTCTGAACCATTCAATTCCGTGGCATTTGAGTGCTCAGACACAACTGTCTCCCCCCCAGGCAGCTCCTGAGCCCACTCTGGTCTCCCAGCCCCAAATTCCAACGAGCAGCAGACAACGAAATAACCAATACAGGTTTTCAGGCTGCTAAAAAAATAGTTGTGCAAAGGTTTTTACCTTCAAAATCCTTCATTTCTAAGTCAAGAGGGAAACCCAGTGACAGTATAACCTGGAAGCAACACAGAAATTGAAAATTTTAGTTCAGCAGAACAGTGTCCAAGCCAAAATCTGTCAAAACCAACAAACTTTGAAATCAAACAAATCAGATGATGATAATTTCACTGCAAACTAAGCCCTTTTTTGACACTAGATATCAGTGCTGTGAGTCTGTTTCCTAACAGGGATATTCAGGGTTACACAAGATGATCAGGTTCCCTAGTTTCCTAAACCCCACCTAATTATAATATCAGATTTATAATATCATATTAGATTTATAATATCATATTAGATTTATAATATCATATTAGATTTATAATATAATATCATATTAGATTTATAATATAATATTAGATATATAATATCATATTAGATTTATAGTTCAGAACAGTAACATTTAGCCACTGCCCCCAGCTCAGGAGTTCCAGCCTCCTCACTCTCACCATGGATTAAACAAAGACACCAGTAGCACCAATGCATATTTATCCTGAGTTATCCTTGACAAGCAGAAATGAAAATTTCTCCTTGACAGGTTCAGCCAAACTTTATCACCTAAAAGTTCACCAACACTGACTATTCTCAGGTGGATTTATTTGCTTTTTGGTTTTAGTGTGTGAGAAGTTAAACCCATAGCTTGTTGCAGCAATGAGGATGCAGAGACTAGAAATGGCCTGAGCAGTGATCTGGAGGTGAGCATTGCTTGGGGTTACAAATTTTAAAGTAAAGAAATAAAGATTTTTTAAATAAAGACAAAAAAAATTTAAACCCTTGAATGTAAGGAAGTGATAGATTCAATGTGAAGAAGCTAAGCATATATTACTTATATATATAAGTATTACTTATATATATAATATATATTTTTTTTCTGTATTACTATGGATAATGCATTTCTTTCTCTTGATTGAATAAAACAAGTTGTTCCCATTACAAGACTGAGCATTTTTGCAGTGCAGTGACTTATCCAGAACTCAAGGAAAAGAAGGCACAGGAATCTTGCTGCTGAAAGATGATCCAGAACAGTTGGGACCTGACTTATCTTCTCATAACAACAATAAAATATATGCAGATCAAATATTGACAAGCAGCTCTGAGGTGCTTGATTATTAGAGATTAGATAGTTAATCCATTAGGGTAAAAAAAAAAACAAACCCACAATAAAATAAACAAGCAAACCATAAAGCCTTTCATGGCTTTGACCACACCGAGGAGTCAGTTTGTGTGAGTTTTCCCTTTCAGTGGCAAGGGGAGGGGGGAAAAAAAAGAGAAAAAAAGCATAAAAGAAAAGCCAAACAAAGAAACCCTGAAACACAAACCACCCCAAGGCACTCTGGGAGGCTTTGTTGGAATGGTCTGGGTTAAAACACTTCTCCCTGCTGAAGGAAACACCTGTTTTCCAAGGAACTCTCCGTGTTACACATTAACTGCCCGCTCGGGGCTTAACCCGGGGCACGTGCCAGGCAGAGCTAACGAATGCTGGGGATGCAGTGCCAACATGCCAGGCACCCCCTGGCACCCCATCCCCGTGCCCTGCCCTCAGGTAACCCCAGCACAGCCACAAAACTGCCAGTGCTGGGTCCCCACACGACTCAGGGCAGGGATGTTCCAGTGATTCCATTTTATGGCCAATAGTTGAGCATTTAAGACACGTGCCTGCTGGTCCCTGCAGTGTAATCCCTTCCCAGAATCCCCACAGTGCCTTTTTAGATGTGCTGATTTGCTCTTCAGGGCTGGCACACGAATCAGGTGGAGTCCCTGTCTGCAGAGAGATTTGTGGAGCAACAGGGAAGCGAAGATCTGCTCATGTCAGTCACGTTTTGAGTGAAATCTGAAAAAACACCTCATTTTGAAGGCTGAGCCTGTGCTGTCCCCGCCTGCAGGGTCCCATCTGCTCTCTCCCCAGCTGGCTTGAGTCTGGACACAATTCCTTGCTCCCATCTGGATGACACTGACCCCAGAGAGGGGGTTTCACCCTGGTTTTTGTGCTCCCCCTCCTCACACCCCCCGGCTGGGGAACCCCCTCCGATGCAGAACCACACTGGGGGCTCAAGGCACAGCAACCCCACCCTGCTGGTGGCCAAACCAGCAGGTTTAGAGCCATGATCTGCAGAAAGAATGCATCTCCCCCACAGATGCACCAAAGATTTTTCCTCTGTGACAGGAGGCTGACACTGGCTGCAAATACAGCCCTAAAACAGGAGAAAAACTACCCCTGGGAAGTCAATTCCTAACACAAGGAGTTTTTGGTCAGTCTGCCCTGCTTGCTGACACCTTGCCTTCTAAGAGAGTTGTTTAAAGATACCAGTATCAACAGTTTATCGAGGGTATCAAAGCCATAAAGCCTCTCCCACCTGGAGGACTTGGGCATAGCCATAGGTGGCAGCGAGGTGCAGAGCTGACTGCCCTTTGTTGTCCACGGCGTTGACATCTGCTCCTGCCTGGATCAGGTCGTGGACAATGGCTGGCTGCCTGGCAGTGACAGCCACCAGCAGGGGAGTCTGGAACAGCAGAGGAACGTGAGGGTCTGACAGCACAAAACAAGGAATGGGGACAGCTGAGCGACGCCCGGAATCCCGAGGGCTGTGCTGCCCAAAAGGGAGACAGCTCACAGGGTGATTTAGAATCCCACATGACTCCTTGACAGGTTCAGCCAAACTTTATCACCTAAAAGTTCACCCACGCTGACAGTTCTCAGGTGGATTTATTTGCTTTTTGATTTTAGTGTGTGAGAAGTTAAACCCACAGCTTGCTGCAACAACGAGGATGCAGAGACTAGAAATGGCCTGAGCAGTGATCTGGAGGTGAGCATTGCTTGGGGTTACAAATTTTAAAGTAAAGAAATAAAGATTTTTTAAATAAGGAGAAAAAGAAAATTTAAACTCCTGAATGTAAGAAAGTGATAGATTCAATGTGAAGAAGCTAAGCATATATTATTTATATATATAAGTATTACTTATATGTATGGATCCCGAGATGGGGGCACTGCCCAGCTCTGGCAGAACTCCCTCTAGTGCTCTCCAGCCCCAGTTTGGCTGACAACCCACACCCAGTGTTTTTAGAGCACTAATTCCATCAGGTGCAGCCCTCCTGGCACCAACCAGTTGCTCATAAAACCTTCAGCCTCAGAGGCTGCTGCCAACAAACACACATCTTGCTGGACCAGTGTTTCCTCAGATCACTCCACAAAAAAGAACAGGCTCCTTCTCATCCCACCTCATTTCTGCTCCTGCCAGAGGCGCCTTGGCAAGGCTCAGCAGTGCCAAACCTTCCCCTGCAGTAACAGAGGGGCAGAGCTGGGTTTTTCAGCTGTTCCCAGTCGTGCAAAGCCCCTGCCCACCCCAAACCCTGCTGGCTGCAGGAGGAAGGGGTCCACCTTACCTTTCCTCTGTGCTCCTTGGCATCGAGTCCCCTCAGCGGCTTCACTCGCTCTGCAGCTGCCCGGGCGTGGGCCCTCAGACCTTTAGCTGCATAAATATGTAGAATTCTAAGACAGCAAATAGAGACACTGGTCACTGCTTGGCCATGGACAGTTTTTACAGGGTGGCACTGCCACTTTCGGGGGGTTTCACACCCCGTGTTCCACAAATCCACACCAGGAGCCTCAAAGGGCTTTGATCTTAAAGCTCCCACTCCCACGGAAAGGGCTTCCTACCTCGAACAACTGCAGTGTCCAGGAGCCCTCAGCACTCCTGAGCTCTGACACGCTGCCTCCTTCCCACTTCAGCACTTTCCTTCGGGTGAGATTCGCCACTGGGAGGTACCTAAGTCCTCCCCAACACCCAGTGGTGGGGCCCAGAGTACCATATTTTATGAATATATCACTTTTTGGGGTGATACAGCCCTGTACGTGTTGGTGAAATCCCAACCCCGGGGGTAACACACAACCCCTAAGTGGTATATTTGTAATCAACCTGTTAAACTCCACTTCTTTATCAAACCCACTGGTCAGAAGGACAAAGTCCTTGCATTCTGGACAAGACACAGAGCTGTCACAACCCACAGGAGTTGTGGGTTTGCTGGTGACGTGGCCCTGAGCGATGGGGAAAACACTGGGCTGCTTCACTTGGGTTGCCTGGCTCTGGCTGGAGCCACTTCCATTCCCTGGGAATGCACAGGTAGCTTTGCCATCCCCCTCTGCACAGGAGGAGACCCATCCCACACGTGGTTGGACCAACCCCTGGCTGCCTTTTGCTCCAGACAGCAACATTTGGAGGCTTTTCAGCCCGAAGGTTGCAGGCAGTCATCTCTCTCCTCGGGTAATTCTGCAGCCCAGAGCCAGCCCTTGCCATTTCAGGAAGTATAAATGCAGCTTTCTGGCTAATCTGATTTTCAGTCAAGCTCAGCATTAGCTGTGGCTGCACACCCACACATCCCCAGGGGTGCCAGGAGAGGAGACTAGAGATTGAACTGGCACACGAACTGCTGCTGTGAGCAAGGATTGCTTGAGGAAAGTGCCTCCAGGCCACAGCTGGATTATGGAATTCCTCCTTAGTCTGCTTTAAAGTGCAAAATGAGCACAAAATCTCACAGCCAGTCTGTGGTTCCTGCCTGTACACACCATACTGAACTAATTGATTGCTAAACCAATGCCAGGTCACCCTTTTGGATAGGAAATAAAACACTCTAGGCATGGAAAAGTTACTGTAGATCTTTATTGGGAACAAAAAAAAAAAATAATAAAAATTTGTCTTTTTCTAACCAGAACAACCCAGAAAGAAATTCGGAAACAGTTCATCATTGTTTTATATTCACACACAGAATTTACATACACTGGAGTGAAAGGAATTGAGAAGCAATCTGAGCAACCACGGGCTTGATTCACAACTGCATTATCCCAGTTTTACCTCCCTTTCTTGTACTTGTAAAACTGGAGTAAGCAGGGGTGAACTAAGCTCCTTCCAATTAATTTCTTTGCTGGGTTT
Source organism: Chiroxiphia lanceolata (assembly GCF_009829145.1). Taxonomy (NCBI): domain Eukaryota; kingdom Metazoa; phylum Chordata; class Aves; order Passeriformes; family Pipridae; genus Chiroxiphia; species Chiroxiphia lanceolata. Next base: position 1,987,176 of record NC_045659.1, on the reverse strand, counting down.
TTCTGCAAATATAAGCCACTAATTTCAATGCACACCTGAACTATTGCTATTTTCCAACAGCTTTATGATCACTTACATGATCTATTGCTTATGTCTTCCAGATTTGTCAATATTCAAAAACAAAATATGCTCAGAAAAGCCTTTAAGACTTTCAACCTGAGCTTGTAAACCTCACTCAGGCATTAACTGTGAGGTGACTTGAAGTATTGCCTGGGTGGTAACTGGACTCCAGGTAATAAGCAGTGCAATAAATTATTTTGCTGTTAGTCTTGCAAATAATAAAATCACCTAAGGCTCCTGGGCTTTGGAAAGCAGAAAAACCCAGAGAAATTGTGTTCACCAGCCAAGAGTCTGTTGTTTATTAAGAGAACAATAAACAGAGTTAGAAGGGGGTATTTCTCCTGCAAATATATTTGCCTGTGGCATGGCACTCCTGAACATCAACCACAATATTTACAGAGGAAAAAGTAAAAGCTACTCATTCTCCAGGAAAGGAAATCAGAAAGCTGCAAAGGGAATGTGGGAAATTTCCCACAGGCACAGGAGAGGTCCCTGATGTTCCTGATGTTCCCTGGCTCGGCACATCATCACCAGCTTCACACCCAAATGCTACAGAACAGGGAAAAATATTGCCAAATAATAGCCATGGCACAGATTCCTTGTCAGACTGCAGTTTTGGCAGCCCCTGCCTTCCCAGTGATCTCCTGGCACGGGGCCACGTCCTGCAGTCCTGACTCACACAAAACTCCTGGAGACTTCAGTGGGACCAGGGTCTGCCCACTGGCACAACATGCAGCCACCAAAGCAGCCCCTCATCCCAAAGGTGGGTATTTTAGGGTCCAGAACCACAAAAACCCCTGAGTCCAATCACACCCACAGGGCTGGATTCCAACGGCAGACGAGGCCAGACCTTCAAGTTACACCTTTGAGTGAACTCAGATGTTCCATCTGCCCTGCAAATAGGGATGTCTGACTGCACTGGCATTTAGTTCAGCTGTACTGGCTTTATTTTCAGATCACTGCACCAGCAGAACAAAACCACACTTTAAATCTTCCTAAGTTCCCAAAGGAGCAGCTCAATTTAGGAAAGAAAAAATGCCGACTTAAGCCCAAAAATGTTTTCTAGTGGCCTAGAGCTGGTAGAAGTTCCTGCATGGACAGGGCAAAGACACACAGACACACACACACAAGGCATTTACACAAAAGCAGTCCTACTGAAGTGGGTCTTGGCAAGTGTGCCCTCACCAAATCCTACAGCTGGCCAAGGATACTCTACAATATTCCAGTTTGAGACCCTTCCCTGTGCCTGAGGGTGAAAGTCACCTCGTGCTGACGCTGAGCACAAGTCTGCAGTATCAAAAGCCTGCCTGGGAGAGGCAGCAGGAGCTGCAACAGCAGAGAAATCCTGTGCTGGGCCCCAGGACAAAGCGAGTTTCACACAACACCCAAGTCAGGGTGTGCTAAAGTTCCCAGCTCACCCCCCCCTCCCACCCCGCCTGCTTTTCCTCTGTACTCAAAACTCTCTGTGGTGCCAGGTGGAGCATTGAGTAGGTGAGGGGCAGGCCCCAGGTGTGCAGCAGCTCAAAGCCCTTCGACAGACAGAGCATGGTTTAGGACATACGTATCATTGTCCTCGTCTTCCAGCAGCAGCTTCTCGATGGGCAGCGCGCCGATGACCCGCCGGGCATCCTCCAGCTCCTGGGGGGCTGGCTCGGGGATGGAGATGGGCACGGGCACAAACTGAGGCCCCGAGAGCGTGGAAGAGGCTGGCTGGTACTGCAGAGTGGAGGCTGGCAGGGCAGAGAGGGGCTGTGCCCACGGGAAGTACGTGAGGGGCGGCTGCTGCTCCGTCACCTCGAGCGGGGGCACCACGGCCGGGGTGCTGCTCCGGGGCTGGCAGAGAAACAAAACTCCATCAAACCAGTGGCCAGGTGGGGCAGGGGGTGGGGGGGACACAGCACAGACTAGGGGTGCTCGGTCTGACCTCTAACATCCCTTTTCCTCTCCCTCTGGGTGCTCTGAGTGTGACACTTTCCCCCTGAGAGCGGTGGCTGTGGGTGCCCCAGGTGCTGGTTGCCACGAGCTCACACTCGTGGTCCGGTTCCCTCTAGCTTTCTGTTCCCATTCCCACCCTCTCTGTAAGCCCATGGGACTCTCACACCCTGTGCTGGAAACTGCCTTCTTGACAGTCTCTTGCAAGTTGACTTTGCTGCCACAGGGCAGCTCGTTCTGGCTCTGGAACAGCCCACCCTGACCAGCTGTGTCACCCACGGCAGAGCCACCTCAGAAATGGTGGCACTTCCTCAGCACTGAAGGCCAGAGGGCACAGGCTGGGCTTTGGGTGCTTTGCTGGCTCTGTTTGAGCAGCTGAACTGAAGCACTGAAAGGAAAAATCAGCTGCTTGAGTTCCACTGAAACACAAGTCTCTGCCCTTCTCCTCCAGGGAGGAACAAATTATCTTGGGTCGTCCTGCAATCAAATATTCTGCTGTCTTTACTATCTTTACGTGCTGTTTTGACCTTCCTCTTCCATCAGTAAACAGCAACTTTGGAGAAATTGATTGCCAAGTCATTCTTCCTGCTTTACCTGTTGTGTTTCCTGGAATCCCATTTACCTGTGTTTGTTCTTTTTTTTAAGCTTGGAAATCAATAGTGAAGAACCTCTACTCAGCCTGGAGGAGTGGAAAAGGCCAGTGAATTTTGCCTGATTCCAGTACAACCACAGCTTTTTTTCCCCTGTTCAAACCATCCTGATGTCCAGCCAGTGCTAGAACAGCTACATGGCATGAATGCAAACACACACAACATGATGCAATTAAATAAATCAGACTAACTGCACCAGTCAACCCCATGGCTCTTGCTAGAAGGGATTTAGGGGAATCAGGGAATTAGCTAATTCCTCACAGGGAATTAGCTGTCACTCATAACCTTTGGCTCACTGCAAAACTGGCATCTTTGACTTACTGCAAAGTTGGTGATGAGTGGCTGGGACGTGTAAGTCAGGACAGATGAAGGTCCCACCAGGGTGTAGCTGGGACACATGGGCTGCACATACATGTCTGCTGTGTAGGGACAGCTGGCTGCCTCGTGGGACACATACTCGGGGTAGGTGGTCCACTGGGTCAGGGGCTGCAGGGATGTGGGAGAGGGCTGGGGGATCCAGCCAGAAGCCAGTGCTCCTTCATCTGTGACTGGCAGAGCAGGGGCAGACACGTCCATGTCAATGCAGGGCTGGCCTGAAAAAAACAGGAGAGGGTAAAGATTAAACCCAGCCCAGCACAGTCTTCCCTGCAGCAAACACTGGGAGGGTCGGGGATACATTACCCATTGGGGAATAGGAAGGAAGTGGCTGATGGGGCAAAACAACCTGGAAGAGAGAAGAAAATAAATTCAGAGGTGAAGACCATCAGCATTAAATTCAATCCCTTAGAGAAGCACTGAGGGACAGAGCACACTGAGTGTTATCAGCTGGTTATCAGCCACTACTGCACTGTCAGTGTCTGAATTTCCCCACCCAGAAGAGCTGAGCCTGGCAGCCAGGACACACAACCCCAGCTCAAGGGGACCTTAAACTGTGCTTAAACCTTGTGCTGCAGAGGGAATTCCTCTTCAGAGAGGAGCCAGTCCACCTGCTCCCTCCTGGGAGGGCAAATACAGGCTGAAATCAGGCAGCAAATCACCAAGGATGGCTCTGGGTCACCCCTTTCTGTGCTCTTGAACAAGCTGCCTCACTTCCAAGCCACTTTTTGTCCCTAGGAATTAGATCCTGCCAAGAGCAAAGCACTTTTCCCCTTTCAGTGGCGACTGAAGGTGCTCAGCACACTAAAGGGGGTATTAATGGTATTTGCCAGGTAACACGAGGCTGCAGTGCCTTCTTTACAGATGCAAAGATTTCTTTCACTGCCAAGGCAGTGCTGGGGCTGGTCAATCATTTAGCCACCCAGGAATGGTTTTCCTCCCGTGTTTGCTCTCCTCCTACCGTTGCAGCTGCTGTTGCAGTGGCATTGTGGACATTCCCCCTCTTCCTTTTCAGCAGCTCCTTCACTGGCTCCTTAACACGGACGCCTTGGTAGGGCCGAGGCTGTGGCTGCTGGTCTGGAGCAGAAGCTGAGGGGGGAAAAAAAAAGTGCAGGTGACACTTATTTTCCTCTCTTGGAGCCCAAATCCTCGTGGCAGCCTGTTGGTCTGCAGGCTGGCCCAGTCACATGGATGGAGCAGGTTTGTTTTATTCCCCTCAGACCTCACTCTGTGTCTCTGCTTTGTGTTGCTCGGTGTCCCTGACCTGCAGTGCAGCTTTGCACACCCCCCAAAGGGCAAATCAGGCTGAGAACATCCAACAGGGGTGAGGTTTGGGTTGCTCAGTGCATATCTGCTTTGTGCCGTGACAGAACAGAGGACAGAAAGAAGTAGAGATGTAAAAAAAGAGACATAAAAAAGTAGAGACCAAAAAAAGAGACATAAAAAAATAGAGATGAAAAAAAAATGACAGAGGAAGAGAGAGGAAAAAGTAGATATTTAAGAGAAATACATGTTATTGAGTGTTTGGACACAAGCTACCCAAATTAGCAAAGCATCCTCACTTGGAAATCCATTTAAACATCTTCAGTGGGATGTGAATGCCCCCTTTTGAGCACAGGCAGGTGCTGAAGTGCCAGCCTGGCCCAGAGCTGTGTTTCTGTCCCAAACAGACTTTGCTCATGGCCTGGCCAGGAGGTTTTTAACTGGGTGAGCTGAGTTACATTGCCAGCACCCAGAAACCTCAGAGCTTACCCCCAGAAACTCTGCCCCACTTTTCAAAGTCAAGCCCTCAGCCAGCTGAAAAGGCCTCTCACAAACCCCTGTGGCAAAGGAGAGCAGAGGAAGCACATTTCTTCAAAAGCCAACATTAACAACTCATATTTTACAGGGACTATTTGGAGGCAATTGATAGCAGGAGGAAACCAGGGGATAACAGAGCTCAGATGTTTGTAAAGCCACCGATAGCAGTGGTGGCTCCCTGCCCCTTTCACTGCACCTTGATGTGTAAATACACTCATTGATAAGCTTCCCATTTTTAAAGCTTGCAACTGGTTTTATGAAGCACAGGTGGGTATCCAGCTCGAGTCTTAATCTTGGCATATTATTCCTCCCCGGGAGCATTTATTTAGATTTATGTTCTGTGCTTCAAATCACAGATGAATCATCACACCTTGGATCATCTCTCTCATTTACATCTAATTATAGGCACACTGAGATGTTTCTGTTACACCTGCCTGGGAGGAGAAAAGCTGAGTCTAAATACAGAAAGTCTTAATCAACCTCGAAAATTATTTAACAGAATAAACATCTCTGACCTTTAAAAAAATTAAATACTTCTTTCCCTTCAACTCGGCTCTTCCATGAACTCGTTTCTGACTCACCACATGTAATTTAATCATGGAATCTTGATTGACCAGGATAAATCCTTTTGGTACCAGACACCACCACGTTTATGTGTTGAACTGTTGTCTTTGTTACCTTTATGGACATTGGGGAAAACATTTTGCTTTCAAATAGTAGTTGAAGCAAAGATGGTTTTTCAAGCCTTTGCCTGATCTGCCTTTTCTTTTCTGTGGACATTCTTGGTGGCACTTTAAATTAGGCTACTTGCATTCTCAGGAATCCTGTGGCTTTGGAAATGCAGTTTTTAAAGGGAATTAAGGTCACTTTAATTCTCCATACAAGCATCCACCAGGGTTTTTAATACAGGTTAAGCTTTTTGCTTTTTAAATTTAAATTTGAAATTTGAATTTAATTTGTAGTAATTTACTTGAGTGAATTACCAACTCCACGAATCTGAGCTCTGCTCTGAGTTGCCTGAGAGGCAGAACTGAACCTCTTGGGGAGCATCTTATCCCCGAGTCATCACACCAGTTTCAAAGGGCCTCCTTGCAGAATTAGGGTGGGGAAGGATGGTGGTTTCTGGCTCCAAGTTTGGGGGATGGGAAAGAAGAAATTTACTGTAAAAGCTGACAAATATACCTATTCAGAGTTTCCGGTGCAAGCAGAGTAACCAAAAAAAAAAATTTTTTAAAAAAAAAAAAAGGTAAAAAACCAAAGTCTGCAGAACATATTTCGGTTCCCCCAAGCTGACCTCCAGAAGTAAAAATAATGCTAGCACAGCTGCTTTTCCACTGTTCAGGGGTGCACAGGGGCTGAGCACCACAGATGAACCACAGCAAAATGACTTTTGGCTTCAGCGGGCAATTAATTCCTCAGCGAGCAAAAAACATGATCATTTACAAATATCAGCATTTTGAGAAATAAGGACAATTAAAATATCCTTGTGAAGGAAGTACCTGGATCTAGCAGTCTCCAGCTCCTTATGCCAAGGTCTTAATAACCTCTGGAGCCAAGGTTCTATTATATTTTCATTTAAGCCATGAGCCAGGAAGGCACCAAGGTCCACGGGGCCAAATTCCATTCCAACAAATCAAACTGTGCGTGACACAATTCCAGGACCACACAACAGCCAGGTGCTGTTCCTCAACAGGCAGCTGCTCCCTGGAGCAACACGAAGCATCACAAGCCAAGAAAGAAGGGAGGGGATCTAATCCAAGCAGGAGGAAGCTTTGTGCTGGTTTCCCCAGCCTGTTTTGGCTCCTGGCAGTGCTGCTGCCATCCTGAGCAATCCTGGCTGTGTGCTCAGGCTCAGGCTCCCTCCATCAATGTTATCACTCCCTGTGTTTGCTGAGTGGCAGCAAAAGCCCAGCACAAGCCTTGAAGACTTTTGCACAACCTTCCAGTATCAAGGGACAGCAGAAGAAAGCCCATACTGGTGTTGGATTCCAAACTCCACTCTGCAACTCAGCCCAGAAGTGTCCAGTCTGCACAGACAAGGCCCCAGGTTGCCAACTTCAGTGGGCTCTGGGTGAGGATTTAACCACTCCATTAATGCTGTTGGGAAGCTCCACACACACATCTCCCTGCACTGGTTATCCCCAGGCTGATCACAGCATATAAATATAATTTTTCCTGCTGAGTACGAGTCCAAGTCGTGCTGGACACAGCAGGAGCATCCAATGGGATCTTACTGTTTGATTTTGGGGAGCAGCTCCAACCCCAACCCCTGGGCTGATGAGCCTCAGGAACGAGTGAGCAAAATGCAGAGGAGACTGATGTGTTGGGTGCCAATCCTGTAAACCCTGGCCCTTGAGTTGTCTGGGCTTTGGAGAACCTGAGAGATGGGAAAACTGTTCCCTGAGTGAGTGAAAAGCATTGGAAGAGTCTCCCCAGGGAAGTGGTGGAGTCGCTGTCCCTGCAAGTGTTCCAAACACAGACCTAGCACTTCCCAGTGCACTGCTGGGATTTGGCCAGAGGCTGGACCTGATGACCTTGGAGGTCTTTTCCAACCTTAATGATTCCATGATTCTATGTCCACAGCACCTAGTGCAACAGCCCATTTTCACATGGTTTTTGTCAGCCCCAGCTTTCTGGCAGCTCAGTGTTTGTGTGCAGAGCACGTCACCACGTCACCACGTCCATGAAACGCCGCTCTGCCACCAGACAGAGAGAGAGAACGCCAAGACACTGCCAAACAATCCAACCAGGCCACTTCAAAATGCATCTTCCTGTGCCTTTTTGCTTTAACCAGGGCTGAAAGTGGAGGGAAGGCAGTGGCAGAACAGCTGCTGGAAGGCTGAGAGTGCCGGAGTGTGACGGGTTTCAGGTCAGCAAACTTCCCATCAGCACCACTGGCTGTCACACTCACACACTCACACACACGAGCTGCAGGTCACAGTTTCAAACTTCAGCCTTTCAACCCAGTCAGAACGATTTCCCACCAGGCAATTCTCGGTTTGAAAGACCCAGCTAATCCCTCCCTGCGGCCGCCACACTCACAGTCCCTGCTTCAGGAGATTTGCTGCTGCTCTGCTCCTCCCCAACGTGTGATAAGCTTATCAACTGATCAGTGTTAAATATTCTCCCCTTGGCTTCTTTCGCCTCCAGTGTAATAAATAATTGAAGAGAAACACCATAGAAAAAAAACTTTCTTTTTTCTTACTTGCAGTAACTCCAAAAAGCAATCACTAACTCTGAACAGCGAGAAAAAATTCAGATTTCAATTAGCAAACCAGCGAGTTAATGGCTGGGTATTAAAGACCAAATCACGCTTTTATCAGGTGCAGTGAACTCTGGTAAATAAAAAGAAGAAAGAGGTTTAGTTTTGTAGATGCTTGGATGCTTAGTCTCTAATCAAACCTTTTTACAATGAGACATCAATGCCCATTTAGCCAGGGACTAAATATTTCATTGTGGTCATGATCCTGTCCTTATTTCCTAGTTAATTACAGTTTCCCTCAATATGTTAAAAAGAGGGGAAAAAACCAAGGTGATCTTTATCTCTGCTCTGTGGTAAGTCCAGGACAGGGAAACAAAGCACTGAAATGCATTTAATTGTCAAAAATCCCAGACAGCAGCATGGTAGGGAGTCACTCAGGACTAAGGTTCTTAATTTCAACTCCATCCCTGTCCCTCAGCATCCTTCAGGGTGTGTCCCTATTTTAATTGATCCAACCAATCAGTTAAAAGGTGAAACACTCCAAACTGACCCATCTGCAACTCAAGCCCTTGGAAACAACAACAACAACAACAACCACCAGTTATTTCTACCAAGACTCATCTTAGCAAGTTACAGAAAACACAAGGAAAATTGGAGGGGATTTTCATTTATGCTGTTTGGTGCACTGGGGGTGGGTGTTTCAGTGAAGGTTTAGTTAATGCAAAGCACCAAATAAACACCTGGGCAGAGAATCTGCTTTACAACAGACAGAGCTCAGGGCAGGAGCAAAGAGCTGAGTGATGGTTCATTGCTCAGCATAAGGAAAGAGGAGGGCTCTGAGCATAATGAAGTCAATAGACTAAATATTTCACTTTCTTACCAACAACTCAGGACAGGGTTTGAACAGGTCTCTTACATCACATTATGACTACCAAAGTCAGTGGAACATTAATTTGACAGCAATATATTTCAGATTTGTGCCCGATATCTTTATTTCAGGGTTCACCTGCCATCCAAGCATCAAATTAGCCTGGATTCATGTGCCCTTGGACCTGCCTGTGCTGTTCTTGGGGGCATGGAATGCTTTGGACAAATGTCCTTTCAAAGAGGTCTCCTTCATCCCTAAAATGACCTCAACCAGTGGAAGTCTGGAGAGCACTGTACAGAGCCTGCATTCTGTTCCCACACAGGGAAAGTGCTGCAGGCTGACAAATAAAAATGTCAAACTTTGGATTTTTCCACTTGGGCAGAAACAAGAATCAAGGGGAGATGTGAAGACTCCTGGGAAACAACTGAAAGGCTGGTTAGTGATCCCTGTTGCTTGGATTATTCTAATTAAAAAAACCACCAAAAAACATCAAAGAAAAAGCTTCCAAGTGCCAAATAAGAGCTGGATGCACTTGGCCATGCAGTGGTGGGGGCTACTAAAAATTACCTCTTTCAGAAGAAGGGGAAGCTGAGATAGACAGAAAGTGCCTTAACCATAAGTCTCACCCTCACATCCTGATTCCTCCCAGCCCATAAATACTCTTTCCATTTTAGTAATGCAGGCTTTCCATTTAATTGCTGCTGTGGTCATTTGTAGAGTTTGACACCTGCTCTGCAGAGCATGGATGGGCTCAGCTTTTGTGCTATCCCTCTTTCCTGGTGGGGCTTCACCAGAATTAGAGCTCACGGGGCACAGTTTCACCTCTCAGCCTCATTAGCTGATACTTTCAGGGGGGCTCTGTACAACTCTGCATCTGCTGAGAGCAGGGGAGGCTTTATCCACTTCAAAAGTGCTTGGGAAGAGATTTTTCAGAGGTGGGAACTCCCATCTCTCAGTGCCAAGGGAATCGGGGCGGGCGGTGGAACAGGGGAAGAGCTGAACTCCTGCCAGTGACTGCAGCAGGAGCTGAGCATCCAGAGCACTAAATATGAAATTCTCACAGAATTTCCACCTGCTCCCATGCTTTTACATAAAAGGCACCATTTGTTGTGGCTGAAGTGCCACTGGAGCCAGTTTTCAGGAGAGGTGTGTTCACGTTGTTTCCAAAGCACGGGGTGACCACCCTGGCGAAGACACCTGAGAGGGAAGCAGCCGGTGCTGCCCGTGAATTTGCCATCCCTGAAGGGCTGCTGGGCCTGCTCCCATCCAGCAGAATCCTGCCAAAAGCTGGGGAGCCCCGACCAGTCACTTCTGCTGTGCCGTGGGAGGGGATGTTTCGGGCTGAGACACTCGCCGGGGTTTTGCCGAGCGGAAAAACGGGCCCCTCTCCTGCAGAGAAGTTCCCCTGAGGGAACGACTTCCAGCTCTCAGGGTCATCCATGTGAGACTCCCCGGAGCACAAGAGCCTTTGGCCATGGCAGGTGAGGGCAGGGGCTGCCAGCTTGCCCTCTGTTCCTCCCTGAAGGAGCAGGAAGCCGCCCGCCCTTCAGGAGGTGCCCTCACCCTCAGGTTGAGGTCACCCCTATTTGGAGGAGCTCTTGTGTCACTCCCGTGCTTTGGGTTTGGGAGTTTCTTTGTCCTTTGGTGGTTTTGTTGTTGTCGGGTATTTTTTTTTAATAGCTGGGGAAAAGGTATGGAAATGACACCATTCCTTTTGAAGCCTCCTGTTTTCAGAGAATCTTGGAATGGTTTGAGTTAGAAGGGACCTTAAAACTCATCTCATTCCACCCCCTGCCATGGGCAGGGACACCTTCCACTAGCCCAGGGTACTCCAAGCCCTGTCCAACCAGGCCTTGGACACTCCCAGGGATGGAGCAGCCACAGCTTCTCTGGGCAACCTGTGCCAGGGTCTTCCCACCCTCACAGCCAAAAATTCCTTCCCAATATCCCATCTAACCCTGCCCTCTGCCTGTGTGAAGCCACTCCCCTTGTCCCATCACTCCATGCCCTTGTCTAAAGTCCTTCTCCAGCTCTCCTGGAGCCCCTTTAGGCACTGTAAGGGGCTCTCAGATCTCCCTGGAGCCTTCTCTTCTCCAGGCTGGACACCCCCAGCTCTCCCAGCCTGTGTCCATAGGAGACCACCTTGTGTGGTCACTCCACAGCTTAGACCAGTTTACCTGCAGGGTGAGGAATGCCAGAGCCTGACACCCACCTCTGGGTGTGCAGGGCTGGGTGTCAGCCCCAGTGTCCCTTTCCTGTCCCACAGGAGTGCAAAGCAGAGCAGCTGCTGGCAGGAGCAGCTTTCCACTGACGCTGGGATGTTTGTCCCAAACTCGGGGAAAAGATTCCTTCACCCCTCAGAATTTCTCCACAGGCTTGTTGCCCACCTACCACCCAGGATATCCTTTGGTCAGAATACCTGAGTGGCTCATTTTGATTTTAGTCGTGTTGCAAACCCCTGCATGGCAGAGGAAAGCTCCTATTTCCTAGGAAGGGATTCCCAGGGGGAATCCCCAGCAGAGGTGGGATTTTATGCTGCCACATTAGCCCAGGGCTCATGCAAGCACACACCAAGTTCCCTGGTCACCTGTGCTGCCTCTGCACCAGTTTATACCTCGGAGAAATGCAGTGGCTCCCACGGGGAACATCCACTGTGGTCACAGGTGCTTTGAGGCAGATGGGGCAGGAAACGAGAGGTCACAGCTGGTCACACCAAGGGGAACCAGAGGGGACACCAACCAGAGACTCCCAGAGCTGCTGAGAAGTCCAACTTCCACGGAAACCTTTGGGATCTGGCACCTGGACACCTGCACTGACCCGAGCAGTCCCCCCATGGGTCTCCCTGACACCAGAACACCCTCCCTGCCCACCCTCAAAGCCAACACACACCAACCATCCCTGCAGTGGTGTAGGAAAGGAGGAGCATTAATAAGATTAATAAGATTTCCAGCAGCTCCATGATGGGAAAAGGAACTCTGGCATTGCTACGAGGCTCAGGGGACAGGGAGGGACAGGCAGGTATTGAACAGAAGTTGTTTTGCCAGGAATGATCAGCAGGGAACAGCTGACAATTTAATCTCTCCTCATGCAGACTTGTAATTCCTGCTCCCCTCTGAGCAGTGCACGTGTCAAAGGAAAAAACACCAAAGGAAAAAACACCAATTTCCTCCCACCTAAAACATCAGGTTGTTAACATTGCTTTGTCACTGCAGGGAAAAAAACCCCAAACAAACCATTAATGGACTCAAGATGGAAGATTAGATGCAAGATTTGAATGCAATCATTTTGCAGTTCGCTCCACATCTTATAGCCACTGATCCTGAAAGCTGCACAAGATAAAGGGGGAAAGGTGTGTTGTCATGGTGCTTCCCTTGGCTGCTCAGCACTTGTCAGATAAATTGAAACATGACTGAATGAGCAGTCAGAGCTTCTTGCTAAAGGATGTAACAGCATCATTTCACAAATGTACGTCTGAGCTTCCAAAGTGTTCAACTGAAAAAAAAAACCTCCAAAAACTCAGGAGAAACGTGCAAGAGAGAAAAACAGATTTCACTGCTAATCAGCTGAGAAAGGCAAGTGCCCAGTAAACCAACCTACAAGCTGTGACACAAAGAGGAGGGGTAGTTCCACGTCAGGTAAATCACTGGCAAGCGCTTAAGAAATCAAGTTCTTCCATTCAGGTGTGTTGTACCATTCCAGGCTGGTGGGACAGCACAAAGCATGGCAGCACAGTTGCTAAAATCAGCATCATCTACTGACCCACAGTGAGAGTGAAAACCCTGCAAGAAGCAAACACCTACCTGGATTATGATCAGTAAACTATTCAGGCAAAGGTGGGCCCAGAGGAGTGAAATTATCTTGAAAACAAGAAAACTGATTTCCTGTAAAGTCATAACTGTATTGCCCTCAACTGCTTTGTTCCTTATCTTTTTTATTAGTTGAAAAAAAAACCAAAAAACAAAGTACATATCAAAAAAAAAAAAAGGCAGAGAAATAAGATTTCTCACAGGTTTCACTTTTCAAAAGGAAAATTTTCTGGTACGTAACCACCGTAACCTTTGATATAATACCTGCATCCTGTTATTGTTTTTATGAATCATAGTCTTCCACTTGATTCATAGTGATGAAGCAGCAATGCCCTGAGCTCACATCCCTGCTGGAAAATGAGCATCACACCTTATCACCTGCCTGTGCTCAGCATCTCTCCACGAGTGTTCTCTCCCTTTCTGTCCCACCCCATTCACCACAACCCTCAGGCGACACCAGAGCCACGAAAAGCAGATCAGAGCTCACTTACATTTTTGCCAGTGCATATTCTGTGGCAGGATGGAGCCCTTTTTTTTTTTTTTGCCTCCTCCTGGATGAGGGTGACCCGGCTCCGTGTGTCCTCGGCAGGGATGTGACACCAGTGAGTGTCAGGATGTTTCTTTGAGGTTTTTAAAAGCCCCGTGTTCCCGCTGAACCCTGTGATGTCACCACATCCTCCAACCACCACCCCTGCTACATTTTCCCTCGCTCTCTGCCGCTCCTCGTGATGCTCAGAGGCTCCTCCAAGAGCTGTGGGCTCTGGAAGACGTTGTGCATTAAAAAAAAGAGGTGCATTTGAACAAACAACCAAACCTGGAACCTGCCCCTCGCGGGACTTTTACCACGGATTTACAACAGGAGGTCAGAAGGTTTGGCAGCAGAGGGTCTTTTAGTGAGATTTTGAGCCTCTCTGCCTCTAAGGATGGTCTTGTTTCACTAAGACAGTTGTTCTGCTGTGTCTGGCACCTGGACACCTGCACTGACCTGAGCAGTCCCCCCCCAGTCACACAGGGGGTCTTCCCAACACCAGAACACCCACCCTGCCCACCCTCAAAGCCAACACACACCAACCATCCCTGCAGTGGTGTAGGAAAGAAGGAACATTAATAAGATTAATAAGATTTCCAGCAGCTCCATGATGGGAAAAGGAACTCTGGCATTGCTACGAGGCTCGGGGTTCAGGGAGGGACAGGCAGGTATTGAACAGAAGTTGTTTGGCCAGGAATGATCAGCGGGGAAGGGCACAGATCCTGCCTCCACACACCCTACCTGGGCAAAACCAGCCCTTTTTCAACGTGCAGCCCTTTTAAAACACAGAAGTGGAGTGTTTGCTCCTGCCTTGTGAGAATCTCAGCTCCCCCGGGGGGCCACTAAATTTGAACTGCTGAGGAAACACCTGTAAACACTTCAGGCCTCATTAGGCGAGGACGTCCTCGGTTTAAAAAAGAAACCCCTCTTTTTTTTCTGTTTTGTTTTTATCAAAATACGACCCCCCCCTCCCGCTGAAGAAGAAACAGCCCTTCCAAAATAGCTGGTGAAGCTGAAGGAAGGCTGAGAGAGACTCTCCACGGGAGTTTAAAGAAGTTCTTAAATAAAACATTAATAACAGCTCCATTATATCTCACCTACCCACACCATGAACACGACCTCTTAAACCTCTTAACACCCTTTCCTCTAAAAGCCAGACCACTGTGATGAATTTTCACAATTAACACTGATCTGGGAGCTTCATTCCCAGCAAAATAATTGTTGGAGGCTGCCCAGTGAGTCCAGGATTCTGGCATTCCCATCTTCCCGTTCAGTTTTTAGTCACTGAGTTGCCAGGGCCCCAAAATCTGCTCTCCCAAATCTCCCATAAAAAGGGCAAGGCAGGGTCTGGTGAGTTCTTTGGCCAGAAGCCTATTAAAGGAATTTTAGCCTTTCAGGAATGGCAAACACCTCTTGGGAACGGGTCCATTTCGTGAACCATTTTGCAACACACCAAATTGTACTTAATGAGAAACCACAGATTAATCAGAGTAAGATAAATGGTTAATTTTACTCCAAAAACGAAAAAAAAAAAAAAAAAAAAAAGCAACAAACCCCAAAGGAAGCAGAGTGGAAAGAAATAAGGAATGTGTCATCCCCACACTGCTGCCCTCCAAAATAGCCCCCACCTCCCGGGTTCCCAGGCACGAGGGCATTGTTGAGCCACATTTTGCATATCTGCATTGCTGCTGAGTGCCAGCCCCACAGCACAACATCCTCTCTGCTGCTGAAGTGCTTAGTAATGGCAGAAAACCCCTTAGCTAATCCCACACGGGTGACCAGGTAAGCTGGAGTCCAACTCACAGCCCAGGGAAAAGCCAAATAAGTGGAAAAGGACATTGCAACTGGTTCCAGTGGCCTTTCAGCTGCACCAGAGCAGGAAGAAATTGTGGTCTCTCCTATCTCTGATCCAGAAAGCAATATCGTGTTTCTCCCTGAATTAATGGAATTTCATTCTAGGAACCCCTTAAACGTGTAGAATTAAGATAATGCAGCAGCAAATCTCTTCCTGAGCAGTGAAATTTGAAAGCCAGGGGCCAAATCACTTGTTTAGATTTACTTAAAGCTCCCAAGGCAAAGCCAGGAGAAGTTCCTGGAGTGTGGCTTGAGCCAGTGTGTGAGGCAATGCCAGAGGGGGTTTGAAGTGTTCTCTGATGGAGATTTTTTCTGGAAACCCCCGAATTCCGGCAGCACAGAGCTCCTGGAATGCCCAGCACGGGAAATCAAGGGTTTAGGCAGGTTCCTGCCAGAAATAAGAGCTGATTTTTAAGTCTGAGAACACACTCTGTGTACATTTGGGCTCTGCAGAGCAGCACAAGCACGGTCTGAGATTTGTACACACCAGGGCTGAAGTGCCTGTGAAGGGAGGCTGTTTAATACACCAAAGTAAATATACAGACTCATATTAAAAGGATCTATATGTGCTTATCATCTCACCTTTAACTGTGCTTTAATTGAGCTCAGAAAAGCCGTGGATAACATTAAATAACTCAGGATTAAACTGGTTTTAAGGTCTTTACATCAATACTTTAAAAATATGAAGCCAGGCAGATAAAGTCTTATTGTAATAAACATCTGAAATGAGGAAGTTGCAAGAAAGGGGCATGTTTTCCTCAGATAAAACAGCCAGCACTGTTTTGGTGGCTGATAATCCTCCATTTCCATATTTTACACACAGTTACCAGATAAACTTTTGATGTGTTAACAAAGAGTAACTTCAGTTATACATTAAGACCTGAAGTGTGTGTAGCCTGGTGACCCCACACCACACCAAGCAGAATAAAATCTCTGCCAAACACGAGCTTTTTTTCTCCTTTCATGCATTTTATAGATGCAATTTAGTTATGGACCATTTACCAACAAGGTCCAAAGAAAGAGACAGAAGCAGAGAGAAAGATGAAAAACATCACTCAGCAAGTATCATATTTGCCTCTTCCTCTGACAACTGTTTGTAAATCGTGATTTGAGTTTATAAACACGAAAATGAATGATTATAAACTATAAACTTTCAGTCTACAAACACGGGTAGAGCCTCAGAGGTGCTGGAGACAAACCCATCCTTCCCTCTTGTACGTGGCAAAGACTGACTCCATCTCCCCTCTGCCCAGCAGTGGATTCACCAAAATTCACTGCACAGGGCACAGTCACACAGACCCTAAAAAAGAAACCCCTCCTGCCTCTGGTTCCCCTCAGCACAGAAATGCAGGTGAGCAGGATGAAGGGACTGAGAGAAGGCAGATTTTTGGTGATTGGTTTATACCATAAAACCTGATGCTGCCCTTGAGGGGAACTAAAACCAGGAGCTGCCCCTGCTCTGTCTGGCAGCACCACGGCCCTGCAAGGATTTGGGGGGCTGTAAAACCAGGGGGATATATTCTGTTTGTCAATCTGAACCTGAGCTTTACCTCACTCCCTCATCTCTTTGATGTTGTCTGACAACCTCAGCTCCAGGGAATAAGTAATTTTCTTCCAAAAGTGGATTAATGCTGTTGACAGATGTCCTGGGTGTGGGATTTTCTTGTTGTTGTGGGGGGTTTTTTTTGGTTTGTCTCTCAACATGTCAATATTAGCACTTTAATCCTGCCATACACCACTAGAAGTAGGAATACATAAGTAGTAGTTTGATATTTCAGAGAGCTTTGTGGTCTGCAAACACAAACATTTGCCTTTGAGAACACAGAAACTAAATTAATAAGTGGATCTCCACCTTGTAGGTTTGAATGGGAGCTTAGAAGACAACCATGCTTAGAAAAGGTTCTCATACTTCTTTACCAATCAAGAGAGAGGGAGAATAGAGGAAATGAAAAGCTGAGCCTTGTTTGAGGCAACAGGATTTGCCATATGACTGGGACAGATTTGCTATTTCAGATTACAAATTCTATAAGCCAGGTCTTTGCTCTGCAGCTTAACATGGGCTGTGAAAACAGAGCAAGAAATGATCCAGAACCAAAGCTCAGGGAGGCCTGGATTTGTTCCAGCTGGTTTGTGTAAATCACATCACCCAGCTCAGGAACATCCCACTGCACCCTGGGGAGCTCCCAGGGCAGAGCCAGAAGGGCAACAGGCACCTGCAGGGGTCTGAGTCACCCAAATCCCGACCACCTTGGGGGTGTGCTGGGCTCTGTCAGGAGAACAAAAGTCTAAAGTCATCTCCTAACTCTGGGACCTTGATGAGGTGGCTGCACAAAAATTGCTTTGCTCAAGGTCACAGAAGAAATCTGCAGTAGGGCAGAGGCCAAGGTTCTGGGGCCAGCCTTGTGTACAAGATGCTAATGATGTGCTTCCCAAGGGGTGCATCACCTTTTTTCTCTCAGTCCCATCAGTGACACCGAAACCAGCACGGCACAATAAACTCCGTGATTTTTTTTTTTTTCTTCTTTCGTTTTTTAATATTGATGTGAGCCTCACACCTCCCACATCAGCCTCTGAAACCAGCTCTGATTCATACCTCAGCTTTGATAAGGAACAAATGATGCAGCCTTTGGGTGTTCTCAGTGCTAGAGGTGAAGTCCTCGGGCAGCGTAAATCACCAGAGACCTCCCGAGCCCCGAGGCAGCGATCCTGGGACATTCCACGTCCACTCCAGGGGTGCTGCATGGATTTTTCACACAAAGGAGTGGCCCCTACAGGTCAGGCTTTACATCAGGCACGGTGGAGAGCGGGAAATCCTTCCAAGCTGCTGCACACAGATGGCTCAGTGAAGCCATTTCTGAGTTCTGAGTTCTAGAGTAAAATAAAGTAAAATATCCAAGCCAAGCATAACTGTCTGCACTTAAAGAGATGAGAGATTCCCACGAGCAAGCACTTTTGGGGTGCCCAGCAACAGGACAAGGATCAATGGCCACAAAATAAACACAAAAAGTTTCACCTCAACACGAGGAAGAAGTTCTTTCCAAGGAGGGGGGCAGAGCACTGGAACAGCTGCCCAGGGAGGGCGTGGAGACTCCCTCTCTGGAGACATTCCAAACCCACCTGGATGTGTTTCTGTGTCACCTGCTCCAGGTGACCCTGCCTTGGACTGGATGATCCCCAGAGGTCCCTTCCGACCCCAGCTATTCTGTGATTCTGTGACTGAGCCAGCAAGAGGACCAGGAGCAGTGATGATCCCACCAGGCTGGTGATCCCACCAGGCTGGTGATCCCACCCCTTCCCTGCCTGCCTGCAAAGCCAACCTGGAGCCACTGCCACGTAACCAACGCCCACCAAAATCCCTGTCCCTGCAGCTCCTCTCTGCAGCAGGTGCCCAAACTGTGCCTGTGCATCTCACCAGCTCCCCCCAGGCAATTTTGGGTGGGATGGCACTGGGAGCAGTGGATCTCCCCTTCCCCAAAGCAGCTGGTGTGCAGGGCTGAAGGGAGAAGGGCATCTCTGTAACTCCCCCACCCACAGGAACATCAGCCCGGTGCTTTTCTGGCTCCCAGAGTTTGTGCTCCCCCAGCACAGGGCAAACCACCCATCCAAACAACCTGTTGGGAAATTACACACAGAACCACCCCCAAAACAAACCTGACAGTGACAGAAATCAAACTCAGACCTCAAATGATTCATGAGGAGGAAACAGGATTAAGAATATCATTGAATGCTGAGCACGTAGGTCGCATGACTGGCCCTGGGAGCTGCCAGTGTGAGACAGCAGGGAAGCCTGGGGTTATCAGTCAGGGAAGAAACACAGCCCAAACATTTGTTCCATGTTCCCTCTGGAGCCTCAAACAGGCTTCTCTTCCCTGTCCTGCACAGAAGCCAGTGACATGTTGCCCCAAAGACTGTGGTCCCTCTCTGTCGAGTTTGCCGAAGCAAAGTATGTTTTTAAGGAGTTCTTGCCATCATGGTTTTAGTGGCCTCCCTTTCTCCTCACAGAAGCAAAACTAAAAGACCAAAGAAGACGTGTAACAAGAATTCAGAGATATTTCCCACGACCTACATTCACCATTCATAGAACTGGGTTTCATTCACAATTCCTGGGACTGTTGACGTGAATTCAGATTAAACCCATTTTCTGAGAATATCTGTTTTCCACACTAAGGCAAGTCCTAGAAAGGCATCTTGGAGCTCTCACTCCGTGTGCTCAGGTCATCTCAAACAGGAATATTAATGGCTGGAAAAGCCACACTGAGCCAAGCCACGTGCCCACCTCAGCAGAGCAAACCAGGCACTCAAACGCCTCCTTTCACCCCCAGATATTAAAACCCAACCACCAGCATTTCTGCAAGCTAAGGGCTTGAAGCAGGTGCTAGGTATTCTACTATCAGATCAGATCTTCTGCCACAAACCACTCTGCTGCTCCTGCCTGATTCATTTAGAACGTGAACCTGGACGCTGCTACCGAGGCAGAAGTTTAAAAGCCTCACTGAGTCACAAGGAAAGTCAAGCCCCCACTGCCTGGTACCTCCTGCAACACATTCATGTTGAGAGCACTCTCTGAGCACGTTTGCCCCCAGAGTTTCGAGGAGAAAACAGGACTCAGCAGCTTTGGCAGCATCCTCGTGCCTGTCTTACCCTGAGAGCTGTGATGTGGGACTGCAGAGGAGTGGGCAGAGAGCTGCAGAGAAACAATAGCCCTGCCCTGAGCTGGGAGTGTACACAGCAGTTCCCATTGCTTCATTCAGCATTTACTTTCCTGTGGCCTCCCTCAAACATCTGGGAAACCCCCCCTTGAGGGTGCACTTGGTTCTGAAAGCTCGGCACGTTTACTTTTCCCAGGACACACGAGAGGTGAGACAGCTCTCTCTACCTGCAGGACCACCCCCAGGCCCCATTCTCTTCAGCCAGAGGTTTAATTCTCTGCTTAGTCTGGGGGAAAGGACTCAGTTTGGAAGTTGAGGGACAGGGGGAATAGGAAAAGCTTTGCACCATACTCACTATCCTTCCATTTTTGGGGTTACTCTGACTGTATTTTGACCAAAAAAAAAAAAAAAAAAGGCAAATTGTTGGCATTAAAAAGAAGCCACAACAGCAAGTTCAGTGACATATTTCCCTGCCTCTGTACAATTAGAAAGAGAAGGGCTTCATGTCACAAAGCAAAACAGCATTTTCTTGTTTAAAACCGTACCCACGTTGAGCAGAACGTTGCAGCTCATTTTTTGGGGTGTGGTGAGGTGTGATCTGCACTTGCTGCGAGCCAGTGGAAAGATTTCAGCAGCCACGCTCAGAGACACACCCAGACACGTGCCAGCCTTTGGATGCAGAGGTGGACATCAGTACTGGAGTGATCTGACTCTCCTGTGGAAGGCAAACAGCCCCTGACTGCACAAACCAGCTCTGAGTTAGAGTCCAGCACAACCCCTGACTGACAGCTGTCCCTGGCCTCAAACTCCACCAGAAAAAGGGCAGTGAAGCACAAGAAAAGGCTGTAATTTAGGTAAAAACAAAAGCTCTCTGCTTTTCCAGTCAGTATTTACAAACTCGCTCTGAACAGGTTCGGATTAGTTGGGTGAAACTGCCACCTGCTGGTCCCCTCCCTGGCAGCCGCTGGGAATTAAATAAAATCACCACGAAAATAATATTCTCCTCAATCCTGGGTATTTTACACCCAGTAAATTTTACACTCTGCAGCAACAGGCACAGGCAAAGGTCGTGTGAGAGCAGCAGCAGCATCCTGGGGCAAACACACCTGGTGTCCCGCTCTGGGGTTTGTTGGGGTCACTCAGCTGAGCTGCTGCACCTCCAGGCACATTTATGGCACATTATAGCACACACACTGTAAAATAAAGTCTGCTTGCAGGCGCAGATTTTCTATTTCTGCCTTTAAAGCTTTTATTTAACCCCAGTAAATAAAAAAAAAAAAAAGTCCTGGATTTCCTCAGCACCAGCAGCAGCAAAGAAATCTGAGAAAAACGCTCCAACCAGACATTTCTGTTTAAAATACAGCACTCACTGCTCTCCAACCACCTCTGCTACACATTTTTGAATTATAAATCTCTTCTCCCTTGCAGTGCAGAGACTTAGGGGTGTTTTCCCTCCCAAAAAGAGTTTGATTAACACGGAGTTCTGTGAAAAAGCAGAGCCTTTCCTTCTGGAGGACTCAGCTGTGAAAACTCTCTGCTTTTCTCTTCCAAGAGCTGCAACACTCGCTGGGTGACCTTTTATTGTGCTTAATAAAGGTACAGAAACCAGCCATAATTGAACTTGATGATTCTGGTGAGAGAACCAATGAAAGCATTTAATTTCCCATTTAATTGTCCCCTTTGTTCACCTGTCAATGGCTTTGCACACTCTGCAGTTATTTATTTTCCACACAATTTCACCTCTGAAGGTGCTTTGAGCCAGGGAAAGACTAATGATGCAAGTTTACCTCGCTGGGGAGCCTGGCCTCAGGAATCCTCACCTGCAACAGGAGCTGAGGCTGCCAAAATTCATTCAACTCCTGCTCTCCTCTGCAGTGCCTGTAACTCGTTCCTGTCTGACCCAGCATCTCCAAAAACCTCATAAATTCAATGCTCACACTCCCAGGGGGAGATATAGAACCACCAAATGTTATGATTCTCACAGCCACCTACTCATTTGTGCTCTCAGGTGGATTTTTTTTGTCATTGGAAGTATTATTTTATCCAAATAAAGAGGCAAATACAGCCAGGAATGTACATTTCTGAGGGTGATTCCTGTGCAACAGTAAAATGCACGAGTAATTCTGGAAATATCAGCCCAGACCACTGTGGAAAACCCTACAACAAAGGTTCTGGGAGCTGCACTTCCCCTCTGAGAACTGCCACACATTTCCTACTCATCTATTTATCCTGAGGGTTTCTGTGCATCCCCAACCTGGCAGAGGGCCAGGCAAGGCTTGGGTTTGATTAATGAATGGAAATAAATTCAAGATGGTTCCTCAGAGGGAATTCAGGGATTTCCCCTCGCACTCTCAGTCTGTGAAACGCTGAATAAGTAACAAAAACAATAAAACAAGACTGTAACAAACCTGGTTTAAACGATTTCATTTCTTCCCCCCCCCGTTAGAAAACGTCGTTTTTAGAGGGAAAACACAAATTGCAGGATTTCCCTGCTCGTGCCTTCGAGGGCTCTGTAACATGTCAGAAAATGAGGAGAGATGATAATGCATGTGGGCAGAACTGGAAATAACTTCTGTAGGCACTCAAATTCAGGGGTTTTTTTTTCATGCACCTCCATGTCCTGATGTCACTGAAAAGCTCCAACATCCAATTAAACCCCCAGATATCCCCTGGCACACAAACCCTCATTAATCCTCTCTGGGTGATGGGTGTGAACTGCCCACTTCTGCACTGGTTGTGACTGCAGTTGTAACCAGCTGGGAGACCTGAACCCAAATATTAAGAGTTGGTCAGGGTTGGTTTTTTTTGGGTCTTTTTCTCCCCAGCTCACACGAGGCCAGGTGATTTCCAAAGAAGGAATTTTTTAAGTCGCCTTTCTGTTTGCAGAAGGGCGGAATTTTCATACTGGACAGAGCTCCCTGGGGTTTGGGTTACACATTAAACAGCGTTAAAATCATTTATTCCTTTCCAATTGCAGGCAGGGAGGGCACAAAGCCTGGGTCCTTTGGAGTTCAAGTGCATCACAAACGCGGGCACGCCGTGGCCAGGTGGATAAATTCAATTTTCAGGCAGAAGTTGCCAACACTGAGTGGAGAACTATGGGAAACACTTGGCTGCACGTCACCTATTATCCATGGAAAAGGGAAAAATTCACCGGGGGCTTGACAGGCAGCAAAAGAAACCTCGTGTGTTTTACCCAAGAATTAATTTATCCGCTGCCAGGAGCGGAAAATAACCTTTTGGAGGCAGGAGGTCAGGGCACAGATATCTGCCTGCTGCTGCTGCTGCTGGTGCTCGAGGCTCTCCCCGGATTTGCATGAAGTTTTGTGCCCTGATAACATCACAGAAAAACAAAACAAAGCGGGCGGTGCCGTTTTCGGTCACAAGGGGCCGGGGGGGGGGGGGGGGAAGGTGGAATTTCCCAGCTGAACATCTCTGCATGGTAAAAAACGTTGTGACTCAATTACTCTGCTGCTTCCCCCGAGTTTGTGGGACACAAGTGAAACGTCAGAAACAGACACACAGCTGAGCTGAGACTGGAATATTTTGATATAAGGAAGAGGGGTGTTTTCACTTTCCCTCCCAACGAGGCTCCGTGTGTTTTCTGAACAGCCACAAAAAATAAAAAAAATGGAACATTTCAGCCCCGAGTGAGGCTTGAAGAGGTAAAGCACAGAATGAATCCTGCCCTGTCATTAAACCACTGAATTTTGAGTTTAAAACACCCAGAAACTGAACGAGGTGTTTGATGGTTTGTGTAAGAAAAAGGCAACCCAAATAAAGGAAATAAAGCCAAGCAAACCCCCAAACCCAACACATCCAACCAAACCCCAATCCACAGGGTGCCAAGGTCAGGGCTCAGGGGTGAAGGGTCCCCCAGGAAGGTTGTGTTGTGCTCCCACCCTTCTGGAAAAATCACTAAGTTATGTGCCTCTTTCCAAAACCCACATCTCTCAGAAAGATCCCAGTGTTTCTGGGGCAAGAATTCTGCTTTTGCTGAAAACCAGTTCCTCCCAGCACGTCAGGAAACGAGTACCACCGAAATTATTTACTCATTTAACAACAATACACAATAAAAGACATAACATTTTAAAACCAGTTTACAGCCTAAACTGCTCCTGTGACACGTGTGACCCCTTTTCTGGTTCATGTCCTGCCCTCACTGCTTTGGCAGAAAACTCAAAAGAAGAAATTCCCAGGAAAACAAGCTTTGGGAAAAGACAGGGCCAAGCCTAGAAATCTGTTCAGGAGGAAATCAGTTTATTAATTAAACTTAGTTTCCTTCTCCCTGACGAAAAGGGAGAATCCCTGGACCCTGAGCTTGGTGCTCTGTGGATTTGGCTGTGGTTGGATGTGTCGTGGTTGGGGGTTGGCTTGGCTTTATTTTCTTTCCTTGGGTTGGTTGCACAAAAGCTTTACTGCACCACCTGCCTACCTGGAATTTCTCTCAAGCAGCATCTCACCAAGCAAGGGGAGACTTTGGCTGTTCCACGTATTTTCTGAGGGAGAACAGTGAATTAAATCACCAATCACATCAACACTGGTCCCAGGGCCACACAACATAATTATCTGAGAGCTTTTGCAAGAACATTCATTATCTTAACAGAGGAGAACCCTGTAATTATCCCAGGCTGCACTGGAGGCAGAGAAAGGCAGGACAGAGCATGTTTTATGGGGACCTCTGCGTTTTTCTGACTGGGACCTGTTTTTATGGGGACCATCACATTTTTCTGAGCCCTTGCATTCAGCCCCAGGCACGAGCAGCCTCATGAAGTGCAGCTCAGGGCTGTTGACTAAGAAAACAACCCCTCATCCCACAGGAAGGGTGAGATTTGCTCAACCTCAGAGCAGCAAACTGGAAACTCTCTGAGAGAAGTGGGTGAACCCCTGAGCAGGTAAAATGTCTCTCCTGGTACTTTGTTGTTGCCAGCTCTGAGGTGCCAAGATTTTTCTTTTTTTGTCGTTGTTTTGTTGGTTTTCTTTTTTTTTGCCCCCACTTCCAACTGTTCTGGTTTATTTAATTTTTGGAATTTCACATTTCTCATAAAGAACCAGCACCTGGAATCAAGTGGGTAAGAGTATTTCTCCAATTAATTAAGAAAGGCCAGTCCCAGAGGCTTAACCTGCAGGGAAGTACTTGCAAACATGAGCCTAAAAGAGTGTTTGAGATTCAAGAATAGGCTACAAATATGAAAACACTGAGAGTTATTTAATCCTGTTAATCTCAAGGCAATCCTATGGTTTTGAGGGGCAGATTTGGGGTTTTTGAGTATTAAAGATTCACTGCTCTGACAAATAAACCACAGGGAATCCTGACATTGGCACCCCCAGGCTCCTGCTCTTCCTGGCTGTTGTAGTTGGAATAACATCATTATTGTGGCATCTACTCCCAGCACAGCAGCAGGAGGAGAAAAAGGATCCAGCAGCAATGCAAACATAATCCCTGGGGACAGGTTAAAAGGTAGAGGGGGGAAAAACCACAACTCTAGGTCCTGCTAAACTGTGATAAGTGTGACAGCACACGGGAGAGGAGAGGGAGAGGAGAGGAGCTAATCCTGCTCTCATGGGCTACAGAGAGCTCTTAGAGAGCCCAGCTGCTCTAAGACTGTTTTCCTGCCATCCCTTTATATATTATTTGGTGGTTTCTGGATTATGATTGCCCTGAAATTCCAGGCAGGGCTGGGGGATGTGATGCCCAGCAGACTGAGAAACACCCCCAGTGTCTCCAGGGGGTCACTGCTCTCCCCAGAGAACAAGTCTCCTCTTGCTTTGCACAGGTGTAAACCTTGTCCCAGGTACTTGCTCCTCCTTCAGCTCTGACTTTTTATTCTGGAATTACTGGAATGATAACAAAGAACCTGCATATTTAATCTGTCAATTGGCATTTCTCTTACTGGGTAAATGTTTAATTCTTTTCTCTTTTCCTTTTTTTTTTTTTTAAGCAAGATCTCCTCATGTGAGCTGCATTTCCATCGGCCTCTCAAACCTGGATAAAGAGGAGCAAATTCCAGGCAACACCTGTATTTTTGCATTTTCTCATTTCCCTACCCAAACTTACCCTCAGCCAGTCACACATCCTAGAAAGCTGCATCATCTTTCACCTCTGCTCCTTGATAAGTGTGGGTTTTTTTGGGAACATGATGCTGTTTTCTGCAGGAAAACATTGGCTCAGTTGGCAAAGTCCGACAGTGGGACCCATTCCCTAATTTAAACAGCTCAGTCTGTGGTCTGAAGTGAGAGTCATTCACCTTCTTGAGGAGAATTAAACTTTTTCTTGGTGGCATTTCCACCCCCTGGAATGGCCCTAAAAGCCCAAGGTGTCACCCTGTGGAGCTGTATTCCCATTCCTTCCTTGCCCTGGGGTGAAAGGACTTTGCTGGCAGGGGCAGGGGCTCTGATGCCAGGGAGTTAAACCTTTGAAGGGCAGGAATTTTGGGGGCAGCACCTAAAGCATAAGAGGGTGGTGCTGAGAAGAGAAGGATCGGGTGCAGCTTTGTGCTGCTGGAGAAATTAGGTCAGGCTGCACAAGCCATGAAATGATTTATGCTAATGAAATATTAACTCCCAGCCAGGGGGGATATGTTGGCACTTCCATGGGAACTTGCTGCTGCTGGAGAAGAAAAAAAAAAAAATCCACGTGGCAAGAAACCAACCCAAACAATGGCCAGGTTGGGCTGCTCTGGCCAGAGAGGCTGATCCTCAAAGGCTGATCCCCAGAGGCTGACACAGCAACCAGTTATTTATCCATGGCTCAAGCAAATGGTAGGAACTACAGCGAGAATAATCCTGGGCAAATCTCTCCTCTCGGCAATAAATACATTTCTACAAAACACAAGAGTAGCAATTTGGCCTGGGTGAGATCCCTCATCCATCCCCTGTCTTATTGTGATGTTTCCCCTTCCATTTTATGCCTAAGCTTAATAAAACATAAAGGCTTGGCTGGTAAAGCTGTGTCACAACAGAGCTGGGCACACAAAACTCTCAGAGATCAGTTTATTCCACTACAAAGGAACTTAATGCCACTGAATACATTTCTTAGCCCTGCTGATTAACAAGGTGTACTTCCTTGTTTTTAGGTAAATACCAGCTGTCACAATTACTGAAGAAAACCAAAAAGCAATCCTGTACACAACAGTGAACAAATAAAATAGCTCAGTAATCTTGGAAGTTTTACAGAGTTGTTTTTCAGGGTCCTGCTCTTATCCAGGGTGTTATTATCCAGAGATCAGCACAGAAATGCCTGGGTCAAATTTCAGAATTAAGGGTTAACTTTGGATATCATGAACTTGATTACTGACCATAGGAGTGGGGTTGTTTTGGGGTTTTTTTGCCTCTCAGGCCATTCCTACAGGAAATTTTTTTTACTTATTGTTGCTTTTTGCTTTTTTCTAAATTTTTTCTAAATTTAGAAAATTCTAAATTTTTCTAAATTTTTTCTAATTCTCCATTTGCAAAGCAACTCCTTGGGGTCAAGGATAAGGGATAATAGTATTTCTACTCCTTTTTTTCAGGCAATGATATTACACACAAGGACAATAATGCAGCACCTCTGACCTTCCCCAGTGCTGGCTGTAAATACCCAGTAATAATTCAGTATATCCACAGAAATTCATGCCCAGGGCAGGATTTTTTGGGTGTATCTCAGCAAAGTGGCTCCAGGCAGCCCCACACCCAACCCCACACAGAATAAAGAGCATTTTTATGTCTGTATAAAACCATTTCTGCCTTTCCTTGTGCAGCCATGGTGGGGCTGCATTAACTGACCTCAGTGGGAGTCGTTTCCCTGATGCTGAAAGAATTTGGATGAAGGCCACTGGGAGTGAAACATAATCTGGGTGTATGGGAAAAAAGGGCCTGAAACTTGACCCCAGATTAGAAACCATTGTTGTTTGTGACTTTCAATGTGTTTGTTCAGAAGGGTAAAATGGATTTGGGGCCTTTGTTTTCTTATCCCCACTCATGTATTGCTTTAATTATTAACCCTAAACAAGCAAATTTTAAATGTGTTTAACAGTTGATAGGGGAGCATTTGCAATTTGGCCCATCTTAATTCTGGTTTCTGACTAATAGGTTGCCCCCCTCTCTCTCTCTCTCTCTCCAGAATCCCTGACATGCAGATAATAAGGAACATTCCTTATGTGGATTATTTTTTGTTTGAGATGAGAGGTTTGTTGAGGATTTGGTTGCAGAAGCATAAATATCTGGCAAATATCTCCCTAAGTGAATCCTCCACTAGATCACCATCAAGTCTGAGATTAGGCAGAAAAAGAAAGAAAACAGATTATTAATAAGAACTGTGTAACCATCCCAATGGAAGCAGAACAAGAACGAGGAGAAAGGGCTTGCAGACAAAAGAACTGCACGGAAATAATCTGAAAATTTCGGGCTTTGGGGTTCAGCTTGCCCACCTTTGTTCACGTGCAACAACTCACTTCCCAGCACAAGCAAGAAAAGCTCTTTGAGCAGCAGCAGCCTCTCAGAGAGCAGCAGATCCCCCGTGCCTGTGTCTGTCAGGGGCAGGAATGAAGAGGTGAGAGGGACAATATTGTGAAATAAGCTGCAGAAAGGCGGTGTTTGGCCTGGCCCCCAGCCACCACACTGGGTTTCAAAAACACCAGGCACAGAAACGATCCTTTAAAAGACCAACTGTAAACAGAGAGCGCTGCTCGAGCACCCAGGCTCCCAAAGAAAATGTGTTTGTGGCTCTGGCTGGGGGACACGAAGCATTTAACCCTAAGTGAGCCCCCCCTAAACCCAGCCTGCCCTCTGCTGAGCCAGGAAAAAGCCCCTGTTTGGCTGAAATGTGGGGATGGACAGGTCTAAATTAAATTCACAACCCCTAGAAGCTGCAGGGGGACGAAAGGGGACGTTCCCAAAGGTGTGGATGCCGGGGTAGCTCCACCCTGAGGTTCAGAAATGCAGAGATGGTAAAATAAAAGGAGGAATTGCTTTGATGTTTATAGAAAAACAGCATAAAGACATTCAGAGCGAGGGTCAGAAGTCCTGGTGTTCTACAATACTGCCATTTAAATGCCACCTTCCAAAAGTCCTTTGAGATGAATAATTTCACCTGAGCACCCCCCTGGACTGTTCTGGCTCAGGACCAAAGATCAGCCCCATTTTTGGGAGTCCTCTGCCCCTTCCACCACCTGTTTGTTCCAGCTCAGGGTGGAACTGTCACAGCCAGGTCAGCAACCACCACAGATAAATTTGAGTCCCTGATTTCACAGGCAGGGAAAAGCAACAAAAGTCACATTTCTGCCACAGTCCTCGCTGATGCAAGTTTTAAAACAACACCGGGAACACGGGGAAAGCCTCACACATCACCCTCATATATCAGATTTACTTCAACACGAGATTTCAACACCCTCTTCTACCACCCCCTTCCCTGCTGAGCTCTGTTGGTACCCGAGGTGGTTTTTGGCTGCCGAGGGTTTCCTTCAGTCTAATTCCCAGCACCATCTAGTGACAGAACCTGGGATATAAGGATAACACTTGATCCCTCTCGGTTTTCTCGACCTGGTTTTGGTTTTAACTCGCCACGAATTAAAAGGACGGTGAAAAATTAAATACAAATAAATTATCATTGAGTGAAAGAGTGAACACCGAGACCAACTCACTGTCTTGGTTCCCTGGTTGCATCAGGAATGCTGAAGTCCCTGCTCCTTAGGTCAGGTCTAAATGCTTTATTAAAATTAAGAGTTCTTAAAATTCACTTTCACTTTTGCAAAAAAGCACATTTTAAAACGTTTCCTAAAAGTCAACCCCGATTATTGCACTTTCTGCTCCAACCTCCTTCAACCGAAATAACTGCCCAGAAATTCCCAAAGCAGTTTAGGCAGCCTAAATCTGCACACCCAACCAGGAACAGAAAGTGCTGAGCCCTGCTTGGAAATCCCTTCCCCCTGGTGCCCTGCAGCTACAGTTGGATGCTGTGGCACTCCCACCATCTGAAGGTTATTTGTATGAAAAAATTGAACCATCTGTGCATTTCAGGGCAATATTTTTAATACTGACAACGTTAAAATTTATTTCAGAGCTATTCAGTGTACACACAAATGGATGTGGATCATTTTTTTTCCCCCTCCTGTGCCAGTTCCTCTGCATAAATGTCTGGTTTTTATTTTAGGAGCAGCACCCCCGTGGGTTCAGCTCACAGAGTCTCTGTCTGCCTCCATGCAGCCAGTCCAGCCTGAGGCACAACAACCCACAGTTCCTCAATCATCACTTATTTCTGAACATAAGAGCTAAATGCCCTTTGTTTCTGAAGTGATGAAGGAATATAAAACAATGCCAAGAACAAACATCCAGGAGCCCTGTTCTCAGCAGGTGGAACTCTGGACAACCCTCCCAAAATTTAACAAGACCATGGCCCGAGGACTTGGGAAAACAAAACATCTTTAAACCACTCTGTTTCCAAAAATAATTTAGCTTGGCCCACTAAACATTCAGATTTCCAGAAGAGCCAGACCCTGCAAATTCCAACCTGCTGGAAAACCAGCACCTGCAAGCACTCAGCAGCTGGGAAGGCACAGAGAAGCTGCCTTTGAAAGCAGGCCTTGGGCTGCAGATCCTTCTCTGTGGTTCCCAAAGGTTTGCTTTGGCAAGGAAAACACAAGGGGGGGGGGGGAGAAAGCACCTTTTCAAAATCTGTCTGACAAAAAAACTTTCTCACTGAAAAACTGGTTAAAGCGAGAAGCACCCAAAGGAAGAATCATCACAATGTCCCATAATAGTGGGATTTATCCCTTTTATCTCTCTGTGCCTGTTAGGCCTCTAAATGCTGCACATTGTTTGGGATTAGGTGATCGATTCCATAATGGATTTGTCAAGCCAAAGGAATAGAAACACAATGCAACGACAGCTCATCTGTGCCCATGGGAGGTCACTGTTGCTTCACAGAACAGATCAGAACAGCCACTTTCAGGTCAACAGCTCAGTTCAGATAACAAACACCTCAAAACCACTTCCATGGCAGCTCAGAGTTTCTTTCCTTACTCACCCTTCCAGGAGCACACCAAAAATCAGGCACTCGGCCACGTTCTTCTGAGTGGAGGCTGATGCTCCTCAGAGCTGTGCTGGGAGGAAACCAAACCCCATCCAGAGCAGGTTAAAATAAGTTTCTTCACCCCTGATCACCTGCAATTCCTTGGGAATAGGAGACACCTGGATGTCACCAACCATCAGCTGCATCTGATTCCCCTATACAGCACCAGAGGGTGATGTCAGGCAGGAGAACCAGCTTTGCTTTGAGGTCTGAAGAGGTGAAAGCAGCCTGGAGAATCTCTTGATTCGTATCTGAGCCCAACAGAGCCCAACAAGAGAGATATTTTGTCACGGTGGAGGATTTCAGGCGAGTAAATATAGTCTGAACATGCCATCACTGAATCCAAGGAAAACACTGAGAGGTAACCATGGAGCATCACTGCAGGTGAGTCAGGCAGGACAGCTCTTGGAAATGAAACAACAGAAATCATGCAAAAAGTGGCAGTGACACTGTCACCACTGTCAGGGTGAGGGGGCTGGAGAGTGAGTCCCATGAGGGAGCTGGGGGGGCTCAGCCTGGAGAAAAGGAGGCTCAGGGGGGACCTTCTTGTTCTCCACAACTCCCTGACAGGAGGGTGCAGCCAGGGGGAAGTCAGGCTCTGCTCCCAGGGAACAAGGGGCAGGATGAGAGGGAACAGCCTCAAGTTGTGCCAGGAGAGGTCCAGGCTGGATATCAGGAAGAGGTTCTTCGTGGGAAGGGTGATTAACCACTGGAATGGGCTTCCCAGGAAGGTGGTGCAGTCACCATCCCTGGAAGTGTTCAGTGAGTGACTGGGCATGGAACTCAGTGGAGATCAGTCAAAGGTTGGATTTGATGACCTCGGAGACATTTTCCAACCTCAGTGATTCCGTGATTCATCAGAGCTGTGACCCACTCGTCCTCTCCTGCCTTCACTGGGGATTTTCATCCTCCACAGAGAGGATGGTTCTGCAGATTTCAGACTGTTTCACAAGCCCTGGTGCCTTCAGCCCTCAGACCCGTGGGCTGTGGGTGGGGAAACACAGCTGCCTGTACAAAACAAGGGGCTTGGCTTCTTCAGGACAGAGATAAACCCTGCTGGAATTAAACAAATCAACAGGAATCCTTTGGATACCCTCCCTTCTCAGGGGAGATGGTCAGTGTGAGGGAAAGCATAGGTGAGGTGACATCACACAGCATCCCTAAGGAAGGTGGAATGATTTAGAAAGCACAACATGAGCAAACTGACCTTGTCCACGTCCCATGTTCTAATTCTGTCACCCAAAGGGACAGCAGAGCACAAATGGTTACTGGAAGAAAATCACCACCACTGAGTGAAAATACACCAAAGCCACAGGAAAGCAGGACAGCAGGACCAGAGCAGGCATTCCAAGGAGATCAGAATGACTAAGACAAATCAGTCTTGCCTTGGAGCAGTTTTGTGCTGCACAAGAGGTACATGGAGTTCATGTCTCACTCGTGGAAGTGCCTGGGAGCTGCCAGGGTTCACTTGCTCAGCACTGACATCTGTCCTCAGAGTTGGTTCTCTCTGAAGCCTCAGCCCCAGGACACTGTCAGCAGTCACCCCACATCACCCCACATCACCCCATGCCCTGTCTCTGCGTGGATAACAAGGTAGAGTGTTTACTGTGAAAGTGTGTGGCAAAACATGTCACAACCCCGTGTCCCTGCCAGCACAGGCTCAGGGCACATCCCAATTACAGCATCATCCCAGCTTTCCATTGAGGGCATGCAAATGGAGCCTGCAGAGCAGAGAACTTCCCAGGAGAGACACTCAGGAGGAGAACCCGTGCACGTTCCACACCAGTGCTAAATTTTATTCAGCCTCATTATTCAGCCTTTTAAATTACCAGTCATCCATTTAGTTCAGGTCCTATTTACACAGGACTGGTGCTCAACTTTAAAGGGATTTAAAGTGCATAATTCTCTTTAAGGATGAGCTTTAAAATAGCTCTTGATGTTTTATTTGTAATCCAATCAGACACTGAAAGCATGTGTGGGGGAAAGCCTCATCCTCGCTTCCTACACCAGTGCAAATCCCACCAGCTCCTAATCCCTCCACATTCAAAAGAGAATATTAATAAAGGAAACCTTTGCAAACAAAGAGTTTCACAGTCAGGTGAGTGAAGAGTTGGCAAAGCAGCAGCATCCAAAGGGAAAGGCAGACAAACACCTAACCCAGCACATGCCGCTGAGGTGGGTGTGTGCACGGGAACATGTAGCAACAAGGGATGGAGGAAGCTGGAGAGCATTCCCCCTCCATCCAGAGAGAGAAAGGCAGCTCAACCCACTGCCAGCACACCCTGAAAGTTTGCATGGAGAGAGAGAGAGACTTGCAGGATGGGGTTGGACAGAACTGTAATCCCAGTTATTCACTGGCGGCTTCCAGGTGGTCACTGCTGAAAATGCTGCAGCAGGAATCAGAATTCCTAAATCAGTCTGTCAGTAATTAATTACACCAGGAACAAAAACTCCCCCCAACGAAAGGCCTGGCCTGCAGTGTTTCCTGCACTGCAAACCTGTCCTTCCTAAAAGCTCAGACAGCTCTGTTCACACCCAAACCTGTGTTTTGACCTCACCCCCTTCCCCAGCTGGTCACTGAAGACCCTCACCCAAATGTTCACACTCATATCCTCATTTCTTACACCTTCAGTGCCTGAAATTGTCTCCCCTTCTTAGAATAGATAGTTATAAAAGCAGAAATCACTAAAACTGTGGAAGATAATGAATATATTCTACACCCCGGGTAGAAAATCCTTTTCCCAGCCCAGGTTTCACTTGGTAATAAGCTGAATAGTTCTGCCCACAGCTGTGGGAATCAAGAGGTACCAACTGCAGCAGTATCTACAAATCCTGGAAAGTCATATTTGGGATCTCTCTGCTTGCTGTTCATGCTGAAACCTGCCCTGCCTTGATGGATATACAAGAGGACATGATGCAGCATTATTAGAGGGTCCAAATTCAAACTTGCTATTGAACAGACAGAGGTGAAGCTGTAAATGGACAGCTCATACCCAGCAGGGCTTGTTTACATAATAAAGACTCATGAGAGCTATTTGAAATTAGAGTAACAAAAGATTCACTTCAAATATCAGGAACTTCTGAGGCTGGAAGCAGGAGAACCACGAGGTTCCCAGTCAAACAAAGCCTCGGAGATCATTTCTTGCAGTGGCCACGTTCCAAGGTTTTTGTTGCCAGCTTTGAAAATCTGCTTCTCTTCTCGTGGCCACGGGGTTGCAGTTTGGTCCTTTCTGCACCAAAAAAAACCCAAAAAACAACAGGCTGATTTCTATTTTACTGTGAATGTAATCACAGATTGTAAACAAGCAGTGAAAACTATTCAACATATGGGAGGATGGAAGGGAATAGAAAGATGAGAAATCTCTGCTGTGATTTACTGCCCCATAAATGCAATGACTCACAGCAGCAATTTCCTGCTTGCAGTTGGCCAAATTCTCCCACCTATGCAAGTGTTGAGGAGTTCCTTAACTGCTGCCTCATCCTACTGATTTGCACAGGACCATTTCCAGAATAACAGTGTCTCCTGTCACTGAGGGACTGGATCCTGGCTCCAGCCTGACCTACACTCACACAGTCAATAAGGAAAAGCGGGTGAAACGAAAGGAAAATATTTACCAAAATAGAGCAAGATGTGTCCTTAGCTAAAAACAGACACTCCCTGTGGCTGTCTCAGCATCAGAAAGGTAGATAACCTTTTAACTTCTGGAATATCCTTTAACAAGTCCCTTCCCCTTCAGCAAACAGGTTACAATCCACTAAGGAATAAACTGGAATATTGGCTCTCTGTGTCTTTAATCCCTGAACACGACCTGCAGGGCCCTGTGGATTCCACAGGGATAAGAGAGAGCCCTTGTCAGGTGAAATCCCTGCAAGGCTGTGGGTGCAGCAGCCCCATCCATTCCTGTTTTCCAGCTCCAAATGCAGTTCCATTACTAGACAGTGAATGTGTGGGGCAGGGAGCCAGGTAACAGCCCTCCCAGTGCCTCTGCAATGCAGATCAGTTCCTGATTCTCTGCTTGTTCTACAAGCAGATCAAATCTCCTTTGATCAATACCTGAATAATCCTTTCAACATCCCTGAGCCTGCAGTTATTGCTCCCAGCACAGAGAAAAGCAGGAGACAGGGGGTTGTGCAGGTCAGGGAGAGGAGTCACTGCCCAGTTTAAACTCAAACACAGATTTAATATTGTCCTAAATTTGCCCCAGAAGGTCTGGCTCCTCTCTGCTCAGCCTGATCCATAAGGTGATACTGCCTGGGAGTAAAGCTGGAATGCTTTCCAGGGCACAGCCAAGGAAGAAGATGCATTTGATAAGCACTGTAATCTTTTTTTCCAAACTAGATACTTATCTAGTTATCTGCTTATTGAGCTGAAGTGGCAAGAGCCCACAAGATGGTACAATGAAATACATTTCCCAGGGACATGAGGATGGAGTCTAAATCTGATCCTGAGGCCTCCTTGTGACAGGGAAACAGAGTCCCTGCAAGAAGTGTCCCCATTTGTCATGGTTTAACCCCACAGGAATAAAACACCCCACAGTCACAGCTCACATCCCCTGGTGGGATGGGGAGGAGAGCTGTGAAAAGGGAAAAAAAAAGCTCTGGGCTGTGATAAGAATAATTTGATAACTGAAATAAAGTAAATAATAAAAGTGAAAATAACAAAAATAGTAATGGAAATGAGAGAGAGGGGGAGAGAGATAAATAAACCCCAAATAAAGCAGGGGAACACAATACAGTGTCTCAGCACCCACTGCCCAGCCAGTCCCCCAGAGCTTCTTCTGCCCCTCCTCACTGAAAATTCCTTGATTTAGGGTAAACTCTACTGAGCAACAACTGCAACATCAGCGTGGTGTGAACGTTATTCTCACACTAAATCCAAAGCACAGCACTGCAGCAGCTGCTAAGAAGAAAACTAACTCTGTCCCAGCTAAAAACTGAGAAAAGATCTCCCAAAACTTCAGGATCACTTGTTTGCACAGTCCTGTCAACCACTCCAAGCCAGAGGTTCCTTTTCCCTACACGTGCATTTTGCAGTCAATCAACCAGAGTTTAACTTTTCATGCATAAAGAAAAAAATATTTTTCAACCTGTAGCTAAGCTTTTCCTGGGAAAAGTAATTTCTTCATCAGCTGCTCGGGATTGTTAGGAAAGAGGGTGGAGCCTTCCCAGGCTGAACCATACCTGAGTATAAAGAGCAAGAGAGAACTGCAGCCAAGAAACTCTCAAAAGCTGCTTCCAGTGGCTGCTGGGATTCCAAAGCTGGTTTTATTCTGCAACTGCAAGAACTTGCTGCTCGAAAGAGAGGAGGGAAGCTGGACCCAGCTCCCAGGGGCTAATTACATTGGAGAATTAAATACAATTACCGTGGTCTCAATGTGAAACTGGATTGATTTTTTCTTTTTTTAACATAACTGAAAAGGTGGGGTTTTTTTTTCCTCCACTCTTCTTTTTTTTTTTTTTTTAATCCTTTTCTGCCCACCCAGTGGAAATGTTGCAGACTGTCTGCGTGAGTCCTGAGCTGCTGGTCAACCAAAACATGGGTGAACACGAAATCTGTGGCTACAGCCCAGGCCAGGGCTCTCCACTGCCTGGAGAAACTGCCAGTCCCAAAAGCTGTTTTCAGCAGAGCCCATCGCTGCCAGATTCTGGATTAACTGAACTGAACGTCGCCAGTCCCAAGCTCTGCCCTCCTCCCTCACGTGAACCCCGAGAGATGTCTGCTCCTGCTGGTAAGAGAAAAACCTTTATTCACATTCTCTGCTCTCTGCTTCTTTCACAACCTGAGAAGGCACAGTGGCTGGTGGCTCCCCTGGTGCCAGCCCAGAGCTCCTGTGCCAGGAGAATCAGAGATGTTCAGCACGTTCCCCTGCTCAGCCCTGCTGGGAATTTTTGTTGTGTTCTGCTGCTGAAGCCAGAAATTGCCCTGTTTTGTAGAGGATGCTCAATATTCCATCATTCCTGTCCATCTCCAGCACTTTGCTGCTCGTTCACATTCCAGTTCTGAATCTAACAGCAAGGTAAAAGGTGTGACCTTCTGAGTGATTAACTTTCCAAAAGTGTGTTTGGTGAATCATTGCCTTTTGTAGAGTCTTCAGTTTCTAGGATGCATCTGGGCATGTAACCTCATCCATCATATGGCATATTTTTTTTTACTGGAAAATCTTGTAAGATAACAATATATTAGCGATTTTTAGAAAGCTTTTCAGGGAGGCCTTTAAAATACACTACAAATAGTAAATAATTCACTGTCAAAACACCAGTCCAAAAAAAAAAAAAAAAAAAAAGAATCATCTCCATTTCTAGCACAGTCTGAGAAATAAACTATGTTTTTTGAGGTCTCTGTGCTTTAATTATTCAGTGATAGGTTAAACACTGAGAAAAGCCAGAAATCCTAGCACAAAGCAACAATTCCATATGTGTTCCAAAGGCACCATTTGCTGCTGGGGATTCAGAGGCTGCTGCTGAAGGGGTGTCAGCTCTCAGCGCCTGGGGCAGGGAAGGGAAACAATATCAGGCAACTAGAAACCACAGCTTGTGGGGCTGGTTTCCATGCCAATCCTGCCTCCCCGGAGACATCCCGAGCCTGGGGAGCTGCACTGCTCCCATCTGTTGGGCTCCCAGGGTTCTCCTCCACAGGGTTTATAGCCAGAGTCCAGCAGCTGCTGCAGAGCACTCCCAGGGATTTGGGTCGGGAATGTTGGTACAGGCACCCCGTGGTTCCTCCAGCAGCAGGATCTGCTCACCCCGTGCACCTCTCTCACTTTAGGCTGCTGTGTGTTTAATCACAAATGCTGGTTTTCCCTGGGCTGGGAAGAGAAGCTTCTCCCTGCTCCAGCCAGCATTGCTGCTGGATGACTCCTCGCTCCCTATCCCACGCTCTGATTCCCAGCACTCGGGCTCCTCTGGAGCAGTGGCTTTCTCCAGAGTGTATTTTATGTGCTGACCCAGTGGGAAGACCATGATCTAACACACTAAAACCCCAGTTTTGTAGTGTTACTGACTGCATTCTGTATGAAGAAGACTATTCCCAAGTGGGGGGGACACACGACAGGGACACCAACAACAGTGTTACACAAAAGGTGTTTCAAAAGCAAATGCATTTAAGCTCCTAATCTGGGCAAGTCTTTCAAGTTTGGGGATACAAGTACAAGAAGACATAACACAAACAGTGACAGAGCAGCTTGTTTTGACAAAGGCCAGCTTGTTTGGACAACGAAATATATTCTTAAATAACTATTTAGTTTGAGTAGAGAAAATCGTTGTTTCCCTTTGGATCACACCACATTGACTTCCAAACACACTGAGAACCACTGGAGAAAGCCACGGGACAGAGCATCACTGGCTTGGTCCTGAAACCATGGTGTCCCTTATTGTTCCCCTGATAACAGTACAACAAACCACAGGGCAGGAAACTGCCAAGCCAGGCTTACCACAACACAGGAAAATTAGAACATGACTAAGAGGGCCAGAGATCTAAACTCTGCTGACACATTCCCCAAAAGCAAACACGTGTTCCAGGTCACTGTGGCATCCCTCAGCTTAAGGGCACAGAGAAAAAATGAGAAGGAATTTATTAAAGGAATTTTTAAGCAGAAAGGAGGGCCAGAGTTGTTTCCCACAACTGGTGATAAAAGTTGGAATCACAGGTGGTCCCTCAGGGCCGCCTCATCCTCCC
This sequence comes from Chiroxiphia lanceolata, assembly GCF_009829145.1. NCBI lineage: Eukaryota > Metazoa > Chordata > Aves > Passeriformes > Pipridae > Chiroxiphia > Chiroxiphia lanceolata. The sequence goes on along the minus strand of NC_045659.1, from coordinate 1,948,729 downwards.
ACTCTTCTAACTCACAGAATTGTGTTACTTTAAGCATCGTGTTATGACTTTTCCAGACTCTGAACTTAGCTCTGATCCCCCTCAGAAGCGCTACATGGGTGTGAGAGTAAAGATGCCAGTGCGGGAATTACTGAGGAATATTCGGCTTTCCAAAGGCTTGGACCCAGCTCACAGCAAGGTGAGGACTCCCTGAGCTTAGAAAATCCCATCCTGGTGCACACACATCACACTCCCATTGTCCTGGAGAGGTTACACCTACGGCTGCTGCCTCTTCCAGCCACCAAACCTTTTGATGAAGGTGAAGAATATACCAAATTTTGAACAGGGTGAGGGCCTGTGATAGGAACAGTTCTGAGGGAGTGACAGCAAGGACCACTCATGCCATAGATCATGGAATCAGGCCAAAGGTGGCCCAAGAACCAACAACAATAATGCTCCAGCAGCCCAGGTTTCTGAACAACCTGATAAAACAGCCCAGGGAGGTCCCAGGTGCTTGGTTTGATGTAAAGATCTTTATAAGGCTGCCATGAATTACCCACCCATGGAAATCTATTCCCCCACAGAATCTGTGCTGAGCAAAATAAGGTGGCACAGCAGACAGCTGACTTTGTTCATGTCACAGTGTTTGCCACTGTTTCATCTCCTCTCCCGTGTAACCATCTCAAACTGAGTCGGGTGGTTTTGTCTCCCCAGGAAACCTCATCAATGAAGATGGTAACCAAAGGATCCTCAGGAAAAACAGGTTTGGAAACTCCTTTCTGGGTAACAGAGCCTCGTTTTCTAGTAGGATTATCCATGATAGATACCCAAAGAGCCAGAACAATTCTCTCCCATGACGTGTGGAATCACAGAATCCATCAGGTTGGAAAAGACCTCTGAGATCACTGAGTCCAACCTGTGATTCCCAGCTCCCCTGAAACCACAGGAGGCAGGTTAGCTGTGCATCACCACCATGTGTGTGTTACCTGTTCTCTGGGGCAGAACTTCTGATGGGAATATCTCCTGTGTGTATCTCCCCCCTCATCAGCTCGAGATAACTTCTTTCTTCCTTTCTTTCCAGCAGAGAAGAGAAGAGCTCACCCTTATACAGAGAAACAGCTTAGACAGGTATGCATAACACCTTCAGGCCCGCTCTGCCAGCCTCCTGGGGCATAATTCCTGTTCTATCACCGAGGGAGAACAGGACACTTCATGCCTGATTTCCCTCCCCCTTTTTCCGCCCTCCCCGGTTTTGTTGCCGTTTCAGAGCAAGCAGAGCGTTGGGCAAACCCTGAAAGGCTTAGAGGACCTTGATATCCTGGTGGAGGTGCTGCAGGAGGATCTGAACAAAAGCCAGCTGAAGGAGGAGTCTCTGTGCCCCGTGCCAGCTGGGTTTGGGCAGGGCTTCTCCCCGGATCCGCAGAGCTCCCGGTGGGAACCCGCGGGGAGCAAGGAGAGGCAGCACAGCTCCACCAGGCTGCACCCGGGCTGCTGCTTTAAAGATTTCCACCCAGCGCCGAGGGGAGCGGCAGGGAATTCTTTCCACGGTGATCAGAAAAACGTGCAGGTGTCCAGCTCACCTGGAACGTCCTCGAGGACGAGGGAGAAGGAGAGCAGCTGGTGGATCCAGGGGGCACACGCAAGCTCCCGGGAGGATTTCCCGAGGAATTCTTCCCACTTCAGCCCATCAGAGATGCTCCTGGGAGCTCACACGGGCTCTGCAGGTGCTGAAGTTGGACACCTGAGGTCGGCCCCAGCTTCTTTCACCCAGCAGGACCTCTCTGCCATCTCCTTCTTCCAGTTCCAGCTGCACAGGGAAGAGAGTTTGCTGAGAAACATCCCAGCGGACAAACTGCTTGCTCCTGATGAGAATGGCAACAGGTCTCCACGTTTGTTTTTTTTACTGAAATACATTCACTTGTGTTGAAATTTATGGGGAGGAGCAAAAAATCCTGGCAGACAAAATCAGCAACTCCATTGCTAGTACAGGGACTAAATAAATGCTTAAATACCCCAAGATTCTGGCATTTGCCACCCTGAACGTTTCGTGCTTTAAAATACATTCTCCTTGTTAATTCTGAGTATTTTAACCACTGTTTTACCTTCTAGTTGTTCCAAATTGAGTTCTATTGCAGGCTGCTGCACAAGGCTGTTGCTCAGGGAAGAAGAGCTCTGACTTATGCCCTGGCACAGAGATTTGCATCCCTCAATAAGATCGACGAGAAGGATGCAGAGAAACGGGTAGGAATGATAATTTTCCAGGAATAAGGTCATTTTCTGTCTCACCTCTCAAACCCCAGTCGAGCTCCAAGCATCCTTTGGGACAGAGTGTCCTGGAAAAGAAGGGAAAACAGGAACAGGGAGGGAGTGATGGAGCAAGTATTAGCACAAGTCCCAACTTCCCACCTCATTCTCTAACAAGCATTGTTGTTTTAAAACTACTTCTTGACTTGCACAACTATTTTTTGCCTTTCACACCAACTTTTTCCCCTTCTTCCCTTCCCAGACTGCCTTACATCTTGCTGCAGAGAAGAACCAGCACCTGATGGTGAGTGACCTGATATCCCTGGGGGCCAATGTCAACGAGCAGGACAGCTGTGGGAAAACTCCACTCCACCTGTGTGCCCAGAACGGATACTTGAGGGTCTTAGAGGTGAGTTTTCATCAGGCAAAGGTAGAGCAAAGGGGTTTAAAATGTACAGGGGGGTTCCATAGCTGAACATTAGCTTTGGTTATAGATGGAGTCGAGGGAGGAGGGGGTATTTTGGCACAGCCAAAGGTCAGGAATTACCTGGGTGTTCTTCATTTCAGGTTTTGAAACACTGCAAAAACAATGGGGTGTGCGTGGAAGTCGATCTGCCCGACCACTATGGTGAGAGGAAAAGCTTAAGCACACAGACTCCAAATACAGAGAGAGAGATTTGCTCCAGGGAGGGGCTCAGGCGCTGGATTTGACATTCCCACGGTCTGTTCTGTCCAGGTTTAACCCCTCTGCACTGTGCTGCTCTTGCCCACACTGCCTTGGTGACAGAATCCCAAAAAACCGCCACGGACACCGACATGGGGAGGTTCCTCAGACTCCGGCAGGACCAAATCCTGGAGGGAATTCAGTGCCTGCTGCAGATGGGAGGGAAGGCTGAGCTGCAGGTGAGGACACAGGAGGCTGTTCTCAGGCCTTGGCTTCCCTCAGTCTTCTGCAATCACAGCTCTGCTGTTCTTTGCAGGCACTGAATCCGTGTCCAACCACCACGCCGTGCCTGAAGCCGGAGGAGAACACGGAGCTCATGGGTTTGCTCCGGGCTCACAGGGCCCAGGGACACCCCAGAGCCCAGGGACACCCCAACCTGCAGGAGGTAACTGGGGCTGATCCCCACAGGCTCTGGGATCCATCCCAGGAAATCAAAGGCAGTCATGGAAGCCAGACCACCCTGGCAATAGAGCAGATGATGCTCCAGCCTTGTCCTACCTTGCACGGGGCAGAAAATCCCCTTTTCGTGGGGCAGAAAAACCCCTTTTCATGGAAAAAGCACCACACAAGCTCTTTTATCACACTTTTATCCCATCCCAGCTCTAGGGATTGTTATATTTGTATATATATAATCAAATATTGCCTTCTCTTGCTAAGTTTTTGGTGCAGGAAACAAGACACCAACAGTGAAAAGCAGAGCTTTGAGTGCTTAACAGAGGACAGAGTTTCTAAAGTGAAATTCTGCTCTGTAATGCAACACCTGGCAGAGATTCCAGGATTCTTGGCCAAGATTAAGCAAATATTTGGTGCTTTAAAAAAAGGCTACAGCTCTTCTACCTTTTCTAGGGTCTTTTTTGGCTCTGTTAGATAACAGTTACCACCAGTGGACATATACAGAACCCAATAATATAAAAACAACTAATATATATCTATTATATATATGGGTGTATTATATGTATATAATATATTAAATTATATATTTATATGTGTTATATATATTATATATTATTATATATATTATATATTATTATATATTATATATATTTTATATAATATATATTTATATATTATCATATATATTATATACACATATGTGTATATATAATATGTATATTATATATACATATTATCTATACAATGTATAATAGATAAATAACATTCTAAATAATATAGTACACAATAAAATAATATAGAAACACATACTATAATAACATTTATATTAATTGTTATTAATTATGTCATAATAATATTACTATATTATATTAATTATATAATAATAATCAATTAGAAATACAGACCCAAAGTCACATTTCAAGCCATTGAGGTACCATTTTCTTTACAGCTGTGCACTGCAGGAGAGAAAACACAGCAGGAAAAAAAATCAGCTCAATAATAAGTGGAAATTTACTGTTCTGGTTTCTTCCTCTGCACAGACTTACAGCCTGCTGGATGCTCCAAGAGGAATTCCCAGTCCTCCCCCCCCACCAGAGAACTTCCCTGAGCTTTGTCCCGTGGCATCCTTGGACCTCTTTGACGTCATTCTCAAAGGTAGTTGTGCACAGAGCCCCTTTTCCTTGGGAAGCTCCTTCCTGATCCCAACCCCGGCAGGAAACGGGGCAGCAGATGTGGGGCATTCGAGGGAACCCCCTGGGATGGGCTCAGAGCTGTTGGGTCATTGCCTTCCAGGGAAATGCTGAGGACTCTCCTCACCCAACTCACCCCCACGGTCCAGCTGCTGCTGAGGAACAACCAGAGCACAGGCAGGAAGAGTCTCCAGCTGTGTCCCAGCTCAAACTGACTGTTGGGAACATCTCACCTGCACCCAGAGTTTAAAAGCAAACTAAAAATGGGGGGAATCCTCCCGGCAGGTCTCGCCAGTATTAGGAATTCAGATGTTCCAGGCAATGAATGTGCCTTAATTTCCTCACCCAGCTGAGCTCTTGTGCTTCTCTCCTGAAGTCTGAGTTGTGGCTGTTCTGCTGGCTCATGGTTGTTTATGTGGGTGCCTAATTTAAGATAAAGACCTCCTTGTTTTTAGCCTAGTCTTGAGGGTACCAGTGTAAGATTTAGTCTCTACACTCTGAGTTTAACGTTCAGATGTGCTCAAAGTCTCAGGCAATCTGTCCTTTTAAACGTGAGCTCTGGGAATTCAGAGTCTGATGAGCAGCATTTAATACTTTCTGCAGTCTGGCTCTGAATTTGTCCCAGGGTTGTCACTCTTTAAGGCAGTCCTGTCAGAAAACCCCTCCAAAATAAAACATACACACTCTTACTGAGCATGTTTTTTTTCAACAAAAAAATCAAGCTTTTTTATTTATGTAATCAGAATTTGTACCAATGATGGATTGTAGGGGAAGTCTGGGACAAAATATTTGGAATCGGTTCCTCTCACTCTGGGTGATCTAACAGAGGATTTTGCCTTGATAAAATTTAAATTTATAAAATTTAAATATATAATAAATGCTTTTCAAGGATTGTTCTCCTTCCAATTTTGCAAGTTAGAAGGATAACAAGGAGCTTAAATTACCCCCTGCTAACAGAAAATCAGGTTATTCCGTAGAATTCCTATAAATTAGCTCACTTAAAAGGATTATTCCTTCCCAGACTTCCTACCATTTAATTTGAACTTCTGATTGTGAGGCAGCTGGTTTCTATGAAACTTCCCTGTTTGCTACATGTGGAGCAATGTACTTTTACAGAACCTAAACCCATAAAAAAAGGACTGATCCAGCCCTGGCTCACGTGTGTCCCTCCTGGTTTTCCAGGGAGATTTTTCCACGTGGAACCACTGCAGGATCCAGTGTTAAGTACTCAGCATGTTTGGGGAACATTTTTTTAATGAAACCCTTTGCATTTTCTTCCTGTAAAAAAAAGGTTACTTTCGTGCTACTGGGTATCCTTTGGCGTTGAGCTCCAAGAGCTACATTGCACAAGGTGAATTAGCTTTTGCTGCCAAATGGCAGAGTTGGAGTTAATTCCACTGGCATTTGGGGCATGTCCTATGATTCTTTTATGCCCTGAACAGCTAAGCAGTTCTCTTCTGTGTTTCCTCTAGTCTGAACGAGACATGGGACTTCAAAATCTTTCAGTATTTCATTAGAAATATGTAGAGAATTTGTTATTCAGGTGATGAGTTGCATAACCCTATGGAATAATCATCCATCTCCTTCCATAACTGTCCCTCTTGTTTTAATCATGTGAAGCCTTTTCTTTTTTTCCTTTTTGTCCTGGTTTTTACTTGGAAATACAAATCTTTTCCTCTCTGATTATTTTCCTTCCTGTTTGCATTTGAACTCCCATCTGTTCTCACAGAGATTTTTATTCCTTTGAAGACAATTAATGAGGACCTTCCAGGTTACTCAGCTTCTATTTGTGGGATTGAAGGATCAGATCCTACACCCATGGAAGCTCAAGAGTCCTTATTTTTAGTATAAACTGACCAAGAAACTCTACATCACACACACAGCCAAGGCTGAAGCAGTGAGTTGAACAAATAAAGAAGTGCATCAACAAGCATTTTCAGTGAAGAAAAATTAATTTCCTCACAGGACATCTTTAAAAAAAAGCACAGAAAACTATCATCTAGATCACAATATTAATCAAGTTCTTTTAGTCACCATTCAGGTGAAAGGACAGGAACCTTCAGCTACTCATAGATATCATTTATTCAATATACTCAAAGATGAACTTGCTTCTAAACTGTATTCTACAAGTTATCCATTAATTGCATTGATGTTAGTAGGTTGCTTTATATTGTTTCATTGTTCCTTCCTGTCAATAAATATATTATTTCACGCAGTAACTTGGTTTTTTGTACTGGTGTGTCCATCCTGCACTCACAACAGAAGAGACCATCATGGGAAGAGCAAATTAAGCAGAGTTTAAAAGCTGACAAGTGTCTAAAGGTGTTGTTTGGCTTCTGAGAGCACAGAAAGCAACAGCATTATCACAAAATTTGGGGGAGGGGAGGTGATTCATTTTTTAAAAATGAGAATTTTGAGAACCCTCTTTCTTTTCAAGGCACATTCATTAACTCATCACCTCTAATTAGGAGCCAGACAAATTACTGTGGAAAAAAAAAACAACAACAAAGTCCAAGCAGCTCATCTGTGTCTCTGAAACATCCAAAAAACAAATTGCAGGGGTGACAAGGCACTGAAAGGGGTGAAAATATCGGGGAAGATGTTTTATACATTCCTAGAGAAGCTCCTTAAATGTTAAATTGGAAGAGTAAAAACAAGACAAGAACGAGAGAAGAGAGGGTTTTGGCCCAGATTTTCAGCAGCACAAAATTCTGCAGGGGCTGTTGCAGAGCAGTAACTCTGGAAGGTGTCAGAAGCACAACAGCTCCTCTGGGAGCTGCTTTCAATAGCTGGGGATGGCAGAAATCCTCCAGCATCCTCCTTTCCCACCACTCCTGCCAAATGGAATAACAGCACCCAAATTCTTGGCACAGGGGTATCCCAATCTGCAGGGATCCAGCTGATTTCCCAGCCTGTCACCCCGGCCTGGTACCACCTCCCAAGGCTGACCACAGCAGAAAAATCAACCTCCGGGTTTGCTTTTATCCTCCAGAACGTGTCCTTGAAATCAGGATTTGCTGCACAGTCACAGTTATTGCATCCAAGAATCCCCCAGGCTGCTGGATTTTGCTTGAACAAGCCATCACCTCCCAAAGCCCAAAAACCTCAGCTGAGAAGCACAGGAACTGCTGCCCATGAAAACAGATAATGTCAAACAGAGAACAATGCCATGATCGTAAAGGAAACCACAGACAAGCAAAGAAAATAAATTATATTACCAAAAAAATAATAATAAAAAAAAAATTCCTTCTAACAGGCAAACAAAAAGAACTCAACCTTTTCAGATGAGGAACCAAGGGGGGTTGGGCACTGCAGAAAACCCTCCACAGCCCTTTTGAGAATATGGATCAACAGCTGCCATTCAAGAAGAAACACGAACATTTCCTCTGCACAACCCTGCATCCCACTTCCCGTGACTCCACTTCTCTCCCCACGTGATGACAACCAGGCTGCACTGCAAGCAGAGCTGGAGGAGCCAAGTTTCTGAGCCAAGTGAGAGGGAGAGGCTGAGCTCTTGGCAGATTGGGATTCTTTCAGAGCAGTCTCACCCATCGAGTTTTATTTTTCCTGCTTTCTTTGTGGCTGGAGAAACTTGGAAGCCGAAGGGTTCAATTTAAACCCAGACATGTTTCTGCAGCTGTGTGGAGCAGAGCAGATGAAATAAATTCAGGGAAGGGAGTCCCACTGACTGAAAAACTGAGGGTTCTCAAGCACTTTCAAGAGGGATCACAGTGGGGAGAGGCAAGAAAGAGGAAAGCAGAGCTCTCAAGCTGCAGAAATCACCAGGACCCAGATTGTCCCAGACACCACCAGGAGCTGCAGTTCAGTGCTGAGCCTCATCACACTCACTTCAACAGCCTGTTTACCCAAAAATTTCACTTGTCCTGAAGCCAAGAATGCAGTTCAGCATCTGGAAGCTGCAGGACCTGCCCTAAAGAAATCCCTTCTGGCTCGGGACTGAGCGGGCTGGACTTCCAGGCATCCCAGATACTCACACCCACCTTGGCTTCAGTGGCACAGTTTTGGGGTTCACCTGGCTCAGCAGCAAGAGATTGGGCTCAGAGGTGGATAACACATCACTTTTAAGGGATAAACCCCCCAGAAGGTGTTTCCCAGTTGCTCTCAGGAGAGCCCCAGGCACTGCTCTGCTCCCTTCTTGGCCATACCAGCTGCTACACCCATGAGAATCCTGCCTGGGTAGGTCCCAGCTCTTCATTATCTCTGTTTGCTATCTCTAACTATCATCACCAGCCAAGTCAGTTTACAAAGTCTTGGTTTTTTTTAGGGAGCATAACAAGATCTCCAAACACAAACCCTGAAACGTGTGTGGTGTGATAAAGCAGGGGCAGAAACCATCCCAGCACCACTCCAGGAGCCCAGAGAAACTCTCAGTGCAGGTCTGAAGGAGAGGAAGCAGAAGGAATTAACACAAAAATCCGGTGGCAGATTTTAAATATTAAGTTTGGCTCGGGTTTGCTTTGTTTTCTACAAAACCCCCCCTTGGATCCCTTTGCTGCTGATGAGTAACCAGTTTTTGAATCCTTCACAATTACCTCTGGAAAGGTATTCACAGCTAATTGGCTGCTGGAGGCAGAGAAACACACACTAACCTGCCTTCAAAGGTCCACGACAGAGGCCAAAAATATTTTTCATCCTCACAAACCCTGAGACTTGAAGTATTTTTGAGCCCCCTCAAAAACTCCAGTTGGAATTTCTCTTCCTGCATCCCTTTCTGCCCCTTCCCTTAAGCAGGACTGAAAGGTTTGCTGAAAGGCTGTGCTGAAATCACATCTCAATGAAGCAACCAAGAGCTGCCTGCTAGAAAGGTTCTAGGAAATCCCAACAAGCAGGAATTAACCCACCAGGGGTTTAAGTGGCTGGACAGTTCCTGATTTCATTTTCTGGTGCTTCCAGGTGCACTCCTGGTTGGCAGGACCTTTCCATTTCCCTGGAATCATTACTCACCTCCCAGGCAATGCCTTGGCTGATTTTAAAGCAGATAAGGTTCTGCAGAACCCAGCAGTTCTTCGAGTTCACAGCCAGGCACTGTTTGCTCAGGTGGAGCTGTGAAAGTCCATCTTGGTGACATTTGTGTCTGTAATGGGGGTCAGAACAGAGCACTTTTATATCTCCCCTGTCCACAGCAGGTCTTTTGTTTCCAAAAAAACATTTGTTTGTTTGAAACCAAAAACCTCAGCTCCATCCTCTCACAGGTTAAATAAACCCACTTTGGGGTTTGATTCCCTGAGGAAGCACTGCTGTATTCCCCCATCACCTCCTCCCCCAGGATCACCTGCAGAGATGCTAATTTATGTCATCCAAGCTTTTAATCCCTCTATGAAACGTTGCTATTGCAAAAATACAGCCATGAAGGCAAAGTGAAAATAAAATAACTTCCAGTCATTTGTCCCTGGGACTTGAAAAAACCCCAAGCTCTTTGGCCTATACCCTCATTTGTTTAAATTTAAATTGTGATTCAGCTGGCTTTTCAGGATTACCTCCCAATAACCAGTCTTTGTGTTTTTGTTTTCCACCACAGCAAGCGAATCCCAAGTGCCAGAAGTCCTCTGCCCATTCGATTCCCCAAAAAAGAACTTCATGATCCTTTGATTCCCAAAACAGGATAAACTAGAAGAGAAGTAAAGAGTGTAAGGAAAAAAAAAAAAGATAAATAAACCACAGAAGGCATGGAAAGAGGAAGGGAAATGAAAAGAGAATCTTGCTGGTGCTGGATCCCTTTCACAGCCCCAATTCAATCAGGGGTGATGATAAATAACCCTACAAAGCCACAGGTTGTGCTGGTGTGTTAGGGACACATTTTATGTGTTAAAGCCCAAGAAAAGCTGCAGTTTTTAGATGTATTAAGTCCTATGAGAGTCAGTTGTGGGCAGTGCCACCAAAAGACATCCCAGGTCCCTTGTCTTGTCCCAGCTGTCGCTGCCCAGCCTTTCCCTGGAAGCCATGAAAACTATTTCAGCACTGACAGAAACTTCTCTTCAAAAAAAAAGAAAAAAAACCCTCCCTTGATCATAAACCAAGTGTTATCTAAAGGTAACCAGCTTCTTTAGCAGAGCCAGAGGCTGCTGTAAGTCATATCTGGAGAGTAAAGTTTATGTGGGGAAAAAAAAATAATAACCTGATGTAACTGTGGAGTAGGTTCATCAAATATTTGCAGAACAATCTACTGCACCTGTGGCTCTCCTTCCTTGGAAACCTGCATTAAACTTTACAGAGAAATAAGACCATAATTTGGCTTAGCTGGCTTACTAACCATGGGTCTTACAGGCATACCTGCACCTACTTATTCAGATAGCATGAAATTAAAATAATAAATAATTCTTAAGCCCCAATGCCCAGGAAAGAAAATAGCTCAAAACAACGTGCAGTTTGTAACATGAATATGGTGAAAGAGACTGAAAATACCAGTGATTAAGTTCAGCAGGGGCAAAAAAAAATGGCACTCCCAACCCAAATAATTACAGGAGTTAAAAAATTGTGTGTGCATCAGGGATGTTTTTACAAGTTGCAGAGCAGAGCAGTGAGAGACTGTTTTGCTCTCTGCTTTGCTCCCTTCAGGAGCTGTCACAGAAGGTGTGAATTCTCCAATTTCTCTGTTCAAAAATAAGGTGTTTTTAGAGGTTATTTATCCAATAGGCTGCTCGTTTTTCCACCTTCTACAAAAATTAAATAGAAAAACTGGGCTTTGTTGTGTTTATTCTGTCCCTTTGCTGGACTGGGACGTGAAGGTAGGTGATGATTAAAGGTGCAGCAGGTCAGCCAGGCCTTTGAGAGTGACTCAGGCATTAATTCTGGGATTTGATCAGTCACAAAACATTTTATGGGGCTGTTGAACCCCAGTCCCTGCCAGGAAAACAACAGCTTGACACACACAGAGCAGTTCTGGGGAAAAGGGGAGTTGTGTATCTGCTTCTCACAGCCATCAATTCACAACCTGAGACTCCAATTCTATTGGAGTTTATTTAACCTACATTTATTTTATTTAAACATTTAACCTATGTATTTATTCTATTATTCTATTCTGCTTATTTAACCTGGACCCATCACCACTGGACACCGCTCTGGGTAGAAACAGCAGCCAGATAAATGACTCCAAAAATACTTCCTCCTCTGGCTCTGTGGCTCCCTGAGGGAAGGAAGGCTCCTGATTGCCCCTGGTGTTCTCTGCCTGTGGAACCCAAAGCCCGGGGGAATCTCTGTGGTCATTCCCAGAGGCTGAGCTCTGCCAGACCCAGGGCTGGGAGCTTTGCCCAGCTTCATCTCCACTGAAATAAAACAGGATGAAACCTCCCAGCAGCAGAACTTTTCAGGCTTTGCAGCAGAATCCAGAGCCCCGCGGCCGAAATACGAACCAGCAGAATTGACTGGGTGTGCTCTGAGACGGAGCAGCAGAGCAAAGCCCTGCAGGGGACAGGAGGCAGGCAGAACCACAGCCACAGTTCCTGCATTCCAATCTGTTTTAGGCAGGACCTCTGCGCAGGATTTCTCCGATGGGGGCAGTTCCAGGCACGCTCAGGAGGAGAGATCTCTGCGCTCGGGGAATGCAAACCCAAACAAGGGGCTGAGTTTGGGCACTTCCAGCTCAGGCAGCCACAGAGGGGGAATGTTTTGGGTTGCAACGGGAAGCACAGGCAGCTCAGATGGAATGAAATCCTACTTTAAGAACCCAATTTGAGCGGATGTTCTCTTGCACATTCCCCTGCAGAGCACATCTTTTGGCTGGAGAGCTCAGGCATTACTGTGGGTAAAGACCAACTAATCCCTCCCTGGAGCATCAGAGCTTTGCCAAAGGAGCAGCAACAACAACTTCTGGCAGGTGGACATGGCCAGTTAAGACACAGTCCTAACTTTTGCACAAAAGATAAATAAATATCTCCTCTCTCTGAAAATCACTCTCTTGGCTTCTCATTTTTGACTGGCCAGTGGAACAATGCCTGCCCTTCCAAACACACCAAAGTATGTAAACCACTCATTTATTGTGTCCTTAGGAAAAAAAAAAAAAGCTACCCAGCTGCAGGTCTTTGAACTGGTAGTTGTGTGAAGGACCTTTGAGAAATGTGAGCATTTCCTGGTGCCCCAGAGGGGAGCAATGTGAAAATGTCACCCAGGAATGCTCTGCAATGTTTTTGTAGGTACTTCATCAGACAACAGAAGTCTCTGGGAGATACAGAACATCAGGGCACAGGCAGGCAGGGGCTGGTTTATCTGGGATATTGTGAGGGCAGGGCTTCAGGAGTGCCCATCAGTGTAAAAAGTGGCATTAATTCCCCGTTCCCCCAGCCCTGCAGGGCCAGGCTGCCCTCTGCTGTGGGAAGGGTGCAGGGCTGGCAGGAGCCCTGGTTGGGTTTGTCACCTTTAAAACCCCTCAGGAGGAATGAAAAAAAAAAGAGAACCTTCCAAACCAGGTCCCTGAACTGCCTTCCAGGGTCTGCCACAGGTCTGGACAACCAGAGAGGGCAAACCAGCTGTGAATAATTGCATTTTTTTTTATGATAAACACCAAAAAGACACCAACTTCTTGACAGCTTTTTGTGCTCTTCATAAACTATGCAGCCCACCCCAAAAATAAACCCCAACTGATGATTCCTTGTGGCAAATGAGGATTCCTGGACTTCCAAACTCACGGCTGCTGTAGGGACCCAGAAACTTCCCATCACAAAGTACAGGAGCAAATTGTCTCAAAAGTGGTCATAAATAAACACTTCCCTGGGCTGCAACAGCCCTATTCCATGTGAATGTTCTTCAGCTTGGGCAGAGAACAGCTCCTGTGGGGCAGCAAAACAGGGCTCAAATAACCCCCATGAATATTTCACACCAACACATCAGCACGTTTGAACTTTCACTGCCCGTTAAATATTCAGCAGCCGAAAGGAAAGCTCTCCTTGCCTGGTACTCACCCACATTTGGCAGTTCCAGCTCCTCCATCCCATAGATCCATGGCCTTTTTCCTCTTCCTTTTCTTTCTTTTTTCATTCTTGCCTCGTGACAATGGGGAGATGCAGCTTCCGAGCCACGAGGACTGTCACAGTGGAATTTACTGCAAAAGAGGAGAACAGAGTCTGCCAATCTGCCCAGCAGGTATTTGTAGATAATTTACCAGAGATTCTTTGCTTCTCAGTCACTTACTGCTCCATAAACATGCAGCCAGGCTTTAATTTTGCTCAGTGCCACCAGCAGCTCTTAGATAATGGATTGGGCTTGCTGAAATTCCTATTGTACACAGGTACATGGCTTAAACGACAAATGCAGAGCGTTGAATTTTACTGTCATAAGATCTGCAGATCAGAAGAGTTCCTTTCTGTGCTGTTTATTGAAACAATGCTGGCAGGAGGGAATATTTTGGTCGAAGTAGGGTTCATTTAACTGATTCGGGTATTTAAACTGGAGAGACACTCCTTCACATCTACATAATAAGCTGATTCACCTGAGGAAAAACTGACAAGACCTTCTGTTGCTGTTGTTCAAAGGCTTTTTCTGCCCTGGAGGGAACGTCGCCCCCGTGCCGTGTCCCCCGGGGAGGTTCCGTCCCGCGGGAGCGGCGCCGCTGCCACAGGGCTGCCTGACGTGCCCCGTGGGCTTCTTCAACCCCAGGCCTGGCCAAAAAGCCTGCCTTCCCTGTGGCTCGGAGGCAGAGCAGCCCCTGGAGGGGCAGGAGACGTGTGTGTGCCTCGGGAAAGGTCGGGTGTTCCAGGTACAGGAGCAGCTCATCCCCGCGGGGAGGGGGACAGGGTCAGCAGATTGTGCTGGTTTCAAGGTAAACCAGCAGGGGAAATGAAACCCAACTCAAAAGAGAGATTGTAAGTCAGAATAACAACTTAATAAAATAATACAATAAGTAGGATTATACAAACAGTTGGGTTTAACCCATAAAACCCAAATGTATAACCCAGCACCCCGGGGCATGAACAGGGTGGTGTTCGTTGGGCCCCCTGAGTCCAAAGGAAAAGGAGAGGGGAAAACCTGTTGGTGAGAGTGCTGGTGCAGTCTGGTCAAGAGTGGTGGTCTCAGTTTGGCTGAGAGTGGTGGTCTGCAGTCTTCCTCTGGATCCCACAAGTGGTTAAAAAAGTCCCAAGACCCCAAGATTATCTATCCTCCAGTTCAGGCAGGAATGCCCAGTACCTCCCTCAGGTCAGGGAGTTCCACAATGGGTGTGAGGACAGGAGCATCCTCCTGTCTCCCAGGCCTCTGAACACCCAGTTTATAGCCTGAGGAGTCAGGGGTGCTCTGGGCAGAGGGTGTAAATGGTCTGTTGATGACAGTTTCTGGGAAATGGCATGGAAGGCTCTAGAATACCCAGTTTTGGGTTACACCCATCCAGTGATGAACTGGTCCCAGCTGTTCTAACTAGGACACAGACCTACATCTCTCCTGGGTTTCTCGGGGCCACATCAGCCACTGGGAGGTTTGGGGGCTGTGTGGCCACCGAAGCTCCACCTGAGCTCACTCAGATGAGGAGCAGCCCCGGTGCAGATGCTGCTCTGTCCCTGCTGCAGGTTCCTAAAGGAGCCCCTGGTTTCCTTTGCAGCCCCGTGATGCCCAGTGCACCTGCCCCCCAGGGCACCAGAGCTCCTCAGGGGATGGAAGACACTGTGTCAGACAAGCATATGATGTTTGTCGAGATTCAGCCTCCCGGAATGAGGAAGGGCAGTGTCTGACCAAGAAAGGATGGGCCCACTATTGCTCACAGAAGGTATTTCAATTTTAACACTTGTTAAATACATAGACCAGGCAGAAAACGCCCTAAAAGCAAGTTCCTTCCCTCAGAGGGCACAGCCAGCGTGGCAACCAAGTGTTGTCAGGGTTTTTCACAGAGGTTTTGCCTCTTCTTCCACCTGAAATAGCAACCCCGGGTTCCCCTGCTCGCTCAAAGAACCTGACGTGGACTGCTGATGTTATTTATCCCCGTATTTCCTCCCGCAGGTCTGTGCTGCCCCCAGAGATTATCGGGGCTATGACAAGGTCCTTGGCCTCTGCATTTGCCACACGGGCAGCCTGGAGGGGGTGTGTGACTCTCAGTGTAGGAGGCAGCAAAGGGACACCCTGCAGTTCACCTGTGCAGGGAAAAGAGCTCAGCTGCTCCTCACCCACAGCGATGGAACCAAGGTAAAACCTGGGGGAACATCCCCAGCCTTCCTGTTTTTGCCAGGCTCTCCCAATTCTCACTAATCATTAACCAAATAGCATCTTTCATTGCTTTTTCTTAGCAAATTATAGAATAAACCAAACCAAATACTCAATTACACGCAAGGAGTATTTTTGCACCTGGTCTGATATTGCAAACATGAGAAAAAAGAATGTAAAATAATTCTTGAACTCTTTTTCTCTTAGGCTGCTGTTTTCTTAGAAGACTTAAGAACAGTTCTACTGAGACCATATTTCTCTCTAAAAGATGTCTGTGCTTCAGATCAAGGCAAATCCACCCATCCAACATACATTGTGGAGATGAGTGGTAAGGGAAAGAATAACAACAGCTGTAGCATTAGCAGGGTATTAAAAGGGTTTTAGTCACAATAAGCCTTTCCAGGGTATTTAAAACACAAATAATAAGAAATCTTGCTGCTTATATCCCAAGAGCATGCAGCAATATGAGTTTACCACTCCATGCAAAGCTTATCCTACTCAATCCCAGAGCACTGATTTAAAACGTGTGTATTTCCAGCATTACAGGAAAGGACAGATATTCAGAGATTTCCCCCCATTCCCTGAATTACAATAAACAGGGATGAAGAATCTCTTTGCCTGTCAAAAGACTCCCTTTTCAGTCCTTTATCTGTACAGATTTTTTTTCTTGTGCTTCAGATTTTCATGTGCTTTTACCAAGTAGAATCAGAAGCAGTTAAACATTTCCCCCTCCCCAGGATTCCAGAACCAAGAGCACTATTTGCACAGCCCAGGTGAAAATTTAGGAAAAATCACAGGAAAAAGAAAAATCATTTGCCCATGTGCCCTTTGCACATATTCATTGGCTTCAGCCAAGTCAAACCAGTTGCTGCTTAAGGAACAGGTCTTGCAACATCAAACAAACCCTAAAGGCTTTGAGTAAGGCCCAAGCATTTTAAAGCCCTGCCCTAGAATGAGAAGAATGTACTAAAAAGTATTCAATTGGGGTTTAGATTTTGCCAGTCACACCTGGGGCCTTTGGTGAGCAGATCATTTATAGAGGAAAAGGTAAAATTCAACATGCTGAAACCCAGAAATGACCAATGGTTTTTGTACCACTTCAGGGAGAGGATTTTTAGGGGTGTATAATCCTGACCCTCAAGTGTTTCACAAGTTCATCATGATGAACGAGGCTTCATCACATCATAAAAACAACCCTCCTTCAGCAGCAGCTCCAGGTGAGTTCTGCAAAACTCCAAAGCAGGTATTTAACACAACTCCTCTAAGATTTAATTGTGCTTTGTCACATCACCACTGACCCAGGTAGGAAACAACACCAGTTAAATCCAAAAGAACTCACCAGCTGATTCCTGGAGAGGCTGCTGGTGGAGAATTCAAACCAAACCCTTCTCCTGAGCTGTTCTGTGGAGAGAAAAGCTCAGTAAGGATCCAGACTTAACAAGGTTTGTGCTGTTACAGATAAGTCTGGGCAGGAAGAACAGGGGGGTTCCTGGGAGCAAAGCCTGAGCCCTCCCAACTCCACCCCACGAGCTGCATTCCCGGGCATCCTGAATCCCATCACCTGCATCAGTGGGAATGTCACCCTCCTGTTCGTTGTCTCCAAGGAGCATTACCCAGTTTATGATGTGTGAGTACAAACAGGACTCAGCCAGTGCCCTTTTACATCAGCTACAGAGAACAAGGAGGAGCTTTGCACTTTTTTCCACACAGAATTAAGACAAAACACGACTGAAAAGAACAGAATTCTCATTATTAAATGCACTTCAACGCATTTTTCACAGAGAAGGCTGTGGCATGGCAGGAAACAGCATGTCAGTCATTCACAAATTAACACTGGCCTATTAAAATAAGCAAAATTAAATCTACACATGCTCTTCCTGATGCTCTTTCTGACCTGTGTTCACACCCTTTGCAACTTGGCTTCTCACGATTTACCCTGTATTGTCCTTCCAGCTGACTTTAAGTTCTCTTCCCTTTTTTTGCAGCCAGTAAGTTTTAGGATCTTACTAGAACTAAGCTTTAGGTTTTTATCAGCTGGTTCCTACTGCCCTGAGAGCCTTGGGAGCTCTGCCTGTGGGACAGTTATTTCTTAGGGTGGGTTTGTGGGTTCCCTCCCCTACGGCCTATTTTGATTTAATTTCTGCCATTCATCCAATTACAAATCACAAATAACACCAGGGACATGTAATCAATAAAAGAAACTACATCTGGTTTCCATGTTGACCTGTAAGGTTTCCCAGTAATTATTTTTGCACTGTTAATAAACATCCTTTTGCAGGTTAAACATCCTGAAAAGGGTTAATTGCTGGTACTTCATATTTTTTTTTTGGGGGGGGGAGTGGTTGGAGCAGCCCAAAATAAAACTGAGGGTGATTAAACACTGGAGGTGTGTGAACAACTGGAGGTCCAGTGCCTAAACTCCCAGTGATGCTCAGCTATTCCCTGGGGTGATGGACACCACCTCAATAAATCCCAAAAAAACCAAGAGTGGTGAGGAAAACTCTTGTCCTTTCCCTCCTAGAAACAACCTGTACAACACCAACGCTGAGTTTGACTGGGGAGACTTCAGGAGCCTCAGGGAGGAGGTCAGAGAGGCCTCCCAGGAATTCCTGCTCTTCCTTTTCCAGTTCCAGGAGCCCGGGACCTTCGTGCTCCGCCTGAGCAGCAACAGGCACAAGAGGATGGTTTGTATCCAGGAATCTTTGCATTCCAGGGGTTGCCCCTCTTGGCACAGCATTCCATGCTCCACGTGGCTGTTCGGAAACATGGAAGTTTTAAAAATAATAGTGAGCATCTCTTTTTAAATATATATATATATACACACACTGTAGAGGTGAGTGCAGAAATAAACAGGTGAGTTTGCATCCGTGGGGGTTAAATATATGGGGGTTATATGGGTTAAATATATGGGGGTTATATGGGTTAAATATATGGGGGTTTAATGATGCAAATCCTGCAAAGCCTGAACTCTGTGACAGCCAAAATGACCCTTTTTACAGAAATCCTCGTGCATATTTCCATGAGATGCCTGACTGGCCTTTCCATTGCAGTACCTGAGGGTGATGCCCCCGGGAGGACAGTGCTATGAAGAGGGGCCTTTCCTGCCCACAACCCCCAGGTTTGCTGTCCAGGTGGGAATTGCCAGGAAAAGGGAGCTCCTCCTCAAACCTGACTGGGCAGCAATTGCTGGAGTGAGCACAGGACTCCTCCTGCTGCTTGTTGCCTCTGTGGCACTGACAGTAAGTGAGAGTCCCACGAAATTTGGGGTTTTTAAAGGATATTATAAGATTTTAGGCAAGAACCCCACAAGTGACTCCTCCCTTAAGCATCACCTATAAAGCTGAAAATTAGAATTACTTGTAACTCAACCTCATGTTTTACATATGGGGTAAAATCCGTCCCTATGGATTGACCCAGTGCCATCAAAGCCCCAGGGTATTTACCTCTCACATGGGCCACTTGGAGACATTCAAGGTATAAATGAACTTCATTCCCATTTTCTGATTCATCAACAAGATGACAATTCTTTTTTTTTGTTTTGTTTAAATGCCTGACCAAACCTGCCTCAACATAAAGAAAACATAAAAGTCCTGAAAAGCTTTTACAAAAAAAAAAAAAAACAACTATCAGCCATGAATAAGTTTCTCCAACATTCAAGTTTGCTTTCCTTATTCACACAGAAGTCCCAGTGTCCACAAAATATCTGAGATTCAAACCCCAGATGGTCTTTCAGGCTGTTAACCCCCCGAAGCCATTCATTTTTTTTTTCCTAGCACGTTCTGAATTCAACAGGATATTTTTTTTTTTTTCTGCAGCCAGACTGCTGAGGTAATGAGAGAAAATGTGATTTATTCAGCCAGCAGATGCAAACAGCAGATAACTGCACTTCCTTCCCCTTGGCTTCAGCCTTATCTGCTGGGATTACTAATTCTGCTGGTTTAGAATAAATGAATGATATATTTAGAAACCAGACTCTGGGGGTCTTTGCTCGTCAGGTGAGGGTGGATCCTGCTGGCTGAGTGAGGAATATGTGGATCCCACACTAACAGAGGAGAAGGAACTCACTTGTTTCACTCTGTGGTGTTTTGCAGCTCCTGTGCCAGGGCCTTGGCTGGTCCCAGAGGGGCAGCCCCTGCCCTGCATTCCGAAGGCAGCAGCTCCAGTACAACCTGGACAGCTACTCCTCCCATATTCCAAGAGTCTTTCCCATCAGGAAACGTCACCCCTCGCTGCAGCAGCAGGGCAGGGGGGCTGGGGAATCCTGCAGCACCCATGGAACAGGTCAGGGCACAGAAACCCCAAACCCCAGGGGCTCTGCAGGGTTCCTGCCCCAGCAGAGCCACGGCCAGCAGTGGGTAAAGGCTGCTGAATCCAGGGGTTCCCAGGCATCTTTGCTCCAAACCAGCCTGGAATGAAAACAGAAATAAATCAAATTAATCAATGAATCTCCGTGTTTCAGCCTGGTTCCCGAGGACAGGGGATGGCTGGGAGCCCGAGGAACAGATTGACCTGGAGTCCTTTAACACCAATGTCTTCTTTGAGCTGCTGCTGAGACAGTCCCTGTCTGTCACAGCCACACTGGGCCACTTCAAAGAAGAGGTAAATCCTGTTCAGGGCTGCTTTCTATGCAGATAGAACCTAAAACACGTAATTTTATCTGTTACCATTTCTCATAAAACATCTACCTAATAGCCAAAGGTTAATTTCCACTTTCACCTTTTTAGAGCACATAATACAAATATATCCTCACCTTGTTTATAACATGTAATAGAGTGGGGAAAGTAGTGACCTTAAGGCAGAATAACTTGGTTTTCTCATGGTACTGACCTGATATAGTTTTTGGAAAGTGACTTCATCTTCCAGCTTCAATTTTTCATCTGTAAAACAAAAATAATGTGGATTTCCTGGTCACACACTGGAGAGCTGCAGATTAAACTGAGGAGAAATGAATAAATGAACACACAGTAACATGTGAGCAGGTTATTTGAATTTTATAATAAATATCTCAGTTGAAAGAGGTGGAAGAGCCTTTTGCAGCCCTAAGGATGAATCCACCTGTGGTCCTCATGTAATTCCACGTGAGGTTTAAAGGACAGCAGAGGGAGCTGGATTACAAGGAGCACTCAACAGATAAAAAACGTGGAGAAATCCTTGTACCCTAATCTGAGACAGGGCATTAATGTGGTTTTTTTGAAAACTGACATCAGCCTGTGCTTTGGTTCCATAAAGAGGTTTTTATTTTGAAGGGAGGCTCCAAATCCTCTCTTATGGTCCTTTCTTTTCTTTTTGTTTTGGACCTCAGGTAAAAATCCTGTATCAGAGGCTCACGAGTGAAATGTCTGCACTGAAAAACCTTTGGATCAAGACTCTGAGTATCCCAGGAAAGGTGGAGGCTGAGAGCACAGAGGGGCCAGAGGGTTATGCAAAGGCAAAGCAGCAGGTAGAGCTCAGTCCAGCAGCATTTATACACAGAATAACATTTATACAGAGAATAATATTTATACACAGAACAACAAATTCTCAGGACTCTCTTTTAAAAATTTGAGGTCTGGTCGTGTAAAATGTCACTTTTAAAACTGCAGAAATTTAATATTTCGCAGGCTGCAAAACAATTGATTGGAATATGTGGGAGCAACTGGGTCTTTACAGCACTTAAAGCTGCTGCTTTGTGCTGACACAGGAACTCACCTCTGAAAGATTAATTATTATTATTTTCTTAATGTGATACATCCCCACACTCCAATTCTTCTGGGGGGTGGTGTCTGCAGAGGTTTCAGCTGTAAATTCATCTGCTTGAGTGTGTGTCTTGCAGCTTCTCTTTTCACACCACGAGGTGTTTACATCGTAACTTACTGTGTTGTCATTTAATTCCATTGACTTTGCATCGAAATAGACAATGTAACTTGTCAGCATTGCAATATTTTTGTCTTTGCGTCAATATTTACGTCGATACGTCAATATTTTTAACAAGGAGGATACATTGTGATCTCTTTCATTGATTTTTCTGGGAGTTGCAGTGTTCCATTGTAACTAAAGCTCCACTGAACGAAACCATTTCATGGCTCGAAAAGAGAAATACACCCGTGGTTTCACACGGAAAAATATGTGTGCAACACAGTAAGGAGTTGCAATTTTCATTTAAGGGCTTATTATATCTCCTGTTAAAAGGATGCTCTGAGTTATCAGCTAGATAATTGTAATTCAGCATGTTAGAGCTGTCAGCTCCAATGGACACACCAAAATCATTTTAAATCATTTAAATTTCTAATCTTTGCTGTTTTAGCGAAGGGCAGAGAAGTCACCAGCTCTGTTCACAGCTGGATTTTAAAAATCAATAAATAAAGGAAAATACTTCTGGATTTTCTATCCTACCCAGGCAGAGGAGGAGATGCAGCGAAGGAAGGATTTGGCTGCTGGGTATGAGGAGAGTGTGAGCAGGCAGATGAAGTTATTGCAGCAGGAGCTGGAGTGGCAGGAGGAGAACTGTGTCCTGTTCAACTCTGCCCTGAGGGAGGGGCTCAGGCTGGCACAGACACTCACAGAGGGAGCAGCTCCTGAAGGAGAACGAGCACAGGATTGCACAAGGTACCCAACAAAGGGCAAAGTTACCTGCAGCTTTTCCTCCCCTGGCTGGGGAAGCATTCCTAGACCACAATTTTTTGGCCTGTGGTTGGCAATGCCAACACCTGCAAGGTTAAAACTGATCCTCAGTCCAGCAGATTGGATGGTGCAGATCATAATTTTCACGTTTATGAGAAATAAAACACGGGGTTTTTTTAGAGGTGAAGTTGTGAGATATCAGAGTTCCAAACTGGAGCTGGGTATCAAGAGTATTTTTTGGTTGGATAAGGGAAGTATAAAAGTACCTAAAAATTAAAATCTTTTGGGCCCACGTGGAAATTTTGCACACAGAGGTTTCTTTTCTCTCTTTGGGCTGAGAATAAAGAAGATCCATCACTTTGACAGAGGACACCTCGCAACCAATCAGAAGGAAGGGAAAAGCCCCTTTTCAGAGAAAAGAAACATTTTTAGGCAAAAGTGAATATATTAAACTTATCTGGAAAAGGGTGGGATTTTGTGAAACTATAAAATGTATAAAAATTAAACCCAAAGGGTCTTTTCTCCCCAAAAAACTCAGTGTGAGACCAGACCAAGCGCGCTGAACAAATTCTTTTTTGTTTCATGAGTTTTTGCCGTCTTTCTAAATTTAAGGGAGAGATACTTCTCACACATTTATGTAAAACAAGCCTAGAAAAATCTCAGGCTGAGACAGGCTGGGGAGATTCCCATCAGAATCTCGGGGAACAGGAATATTTTGAGTGTCCCAAGTGACGTGGCTCTGGGATGCCACAGCAGCTGTAGCCAGTGTGCCAGCCCTGCTCTGCCACCCCTGATCACTGGCAGGATCAGAATGGTGTGATGAACAGAAAACAGAGACACAAAGTGCTGTTTTCACCCCACCAGCCAAAGCAAATACTCATCAAGCCCTCTAATTGCCAAATGCAGATATAATTTGTATACCCACCAAAATTCTCCCTTTACTGCTCCACTTAAACTCTCTTACCTCACCTTCAGCAATAACTGTTTTGTCTCTTGAATTGCAGGCTGTTGGCCCAGGTGGAGGCTGCAATCAGCAGGATGTCAAGTGTAATATTGAAGGAGAGTCAGCACCTCAAAGCCTGGGGAGTGCTGGGGGAAGGGACAGGAGCTCCCCTCCTGAGCCAGGACCAAACCAGGACACTCACCAAGCAGGAGCTCGTGGGTAACTGCAGCCTCCAGAAACCTGTCTGAAGTCTGTGTTAGTGTGTGAGGAGGTGTGGGCAGGGCAGTGCAGCAGAGCTGAGAAAACACAGGTCACAAAAACCAGCCAGGTCACAGGGGAACCCCCAGCCAAGCAAAAAAAGAGAGTGTTCAGAAAACATCCTCCTCGAATTCCCACTAACAGCTTGGGAATTCAGGGGTTGTTACCGAAGCAAAGCCATCAGCAGAAGGTTTATATGTTGTTTCTCAGAGAGAATGTCAGATTTGCACTCAATTAAGATCTTTGGGTACTGGCTAATTACCTCCCAGAAACGGAGAGGGCAATGAACTACTCTGTGGGCAAGTCTCATTAAATGCAATCAATCTGTCCTTATGTTGTTGGCTGTTTTCTGACATTCTCACCCGTGTTTTGGTGTGACAAACTGTAAAAGGCACCCAGACACTGAGATCCCTCTTCCTTTCACCCTTTGAAGAGGAACAGAAGTAAAAACAGGACAACAAAACCCACCTCGGATGTTTCAGTGGCTGTTGCAGATTGAGGCCGGGAAACCCAAAACCCTGAGTGGACATTTAGGAACCATCAATCCCCTCAGTGTCACGAAGCTCAGGCAGACAGGGCAGAGAGAGGATGGAACTGCCACGTGCTGCAGGCATTTCCCCACAGGAACCTTCTGTAAGAGGAAGGAGAAAGGCTCAGTTTATTTCTTCTCACCCCTTTCCTGCCCTTGCAGATGATTTTTATGAACTAGCAACCCCCTCTCACACACCTCCCACATTGTGCAAAACCTACAGGCTGTTTCTTCTCCCCCCTCCCCACCTATTGTGACCTGTTTTTAGGCTCCAATGGCACTGCTGGAGCACCTGACCTGGTCTACACGGATCCCATCACCGGGTTGTTGACTCCTTTCCCTCACTGCTCCCTCCTGCTGAGCAGTCACTGCCCTGGACCAGTTCCCAGCCACCATTTCCTGCACCCCCAGACTGGAAAGGTGCTTCCCCTAGCTGGGAATGTTGGCTATGATCCCACCAGCTCCAGGCTGGTCTGTGCTGCTGATTCTGGCTCGGGTAAGTGCCACAATCCAACCATCAACTGGTCCAAGCTGCCTGTTTGTGGAGCACAGTTGTAGCAGGGGGGGGTTTGGTTAAAGCAAAACAGAGAACAAACCAAACAGCCCAATTTGCTGCACTCAGATGTACTTCTCCTGTGACAGAACCTAAAGAAAATCTGAGAAAGCTTCTCATCAGCATGGCCCTGAAAGGTGGTGCTGTTCAGGTGGATGTATTTGGTGTCACAAGGCTTGGAGACAAGGGAGTGTTGAGATATTCCTAATTTCTGACAGATTTCAGCCCCTCCATTCTTTAAGCTATAAAAATTAAACGCTAAGGAACTTGCAGCTTTTAGGGAATGGCCAAAGCCAAAAGAATTAAAATTGAAAAGCCTTCCCACACTTCACATAACCACGGCCAATCTCTCCTGGTCCTGCCTGCAGGAGGGCGACAGGAGCCCGAAGTGCCCGTGTTTCCCTACGTTCCTTACCCAGTTTGTCCCAGCACTGACCTGCCCGTGGAGACAAAGCTCCCAGCCCTGTGTCCCGAGAAAACCTTCAGCATGGGAGGCCTCATGTGGGATCCAGCGACGGGGATGGAAGTGCCAGTGCTGGGGGTCACGATCCACCCCGGCACGGGGCAGAGCCTGGCGGTGGGGGGCACGTACCTGAACCCCCTGACGGGCACCTTGGCACCTCTGGAGCTTTGGGGGCCCATGATGGAGCCAGAGGGAGGCAAGATCGTCCCAATCCTCGGAGTTGCTCTGGATGGTAGCACTGGTAGGTCTTTTCCAGGCACTAATCCTTTTCTCTCTCCTGTAATTCTGCTTTACAGTTTGTGGTAAACACAGGTGATATAATTCGTGTCATCCTAGGAAAGGAGAAAACAAGTAGGTTGTAAAACTTAATTGCACCCCCATAAAGACAGAAAACAGACCAACCTTCCCTGTCCTCCTAGCCAGGAGTTATGTCCAAACTGGGTCAGGTCAAAAAGCTTGCTGGCACCTCTTATTGAAGAACATATGAATTTATAACTTGATGTAGAGATAAATTAGTCTTAGCTGTGAGAATAAACACATGTAGAATACCTGGAATAGCAATGTAAAGTATATATGCATGTGATATAATGAATATGTATGAAATGTTTGGAATAAATATCAGGCTCCTGCACTGTATCAGGCTGGCAGGCCTAGGAAAGGGTCTATCTCCTCCTGTCACCACAGCACTGTTTGCTTTTACCATATGATAAATTCTAATTTGAAAAGCTATTTATCTGAGACCCTGTTTCTCACAAATTTATCACTTTGTAATTCACTAAAACTATCTGGTGACTCTGTAAGAGATACCTGAGGTCATCATTCCTTAACTGTGACACAGCCACTGAAGCTGATTTGACCTAAAGATTGCTCTATTGCAATATTAAAAGTAACATGAAATGCATCAAGAAGCTCAGGGAGGGTGAAGCTCCAGATTTTTAAAAAGCATTTTCACATACCTGTGCACTCTTTATCACTTATTTTGGAATATATGCTAGATCCAAAAGGAGGAGTGGGGATCTTAACCTTTTTGTAAAGCAGGAAGTAGGGGACTTATTTAAGAACATTTTGTGAGCCAAATTATTTTACAAATGACCTCAAAATCCCCAGTTCCCCTCCCCTCCATGTGTCCCATCAAACCCATTTCTGCTTCCCTCCAAGCAAACACTCAAGGTGCCCTTTCCTGGCAAGGAAGGGCTGGACCCCAGCGAGGAGGTGCCAGGTGATGTTCCGTCCTTGTTTCTCCTGTTCCTTGGCTGCAGGAGGAGTTTTACCTCTTGGTGGGCTGGGGGGCCCTTCTGGACACCCGCTGCTCCTTGGAGATTCCTTCACTGAGCCTCTGAGTGGGAAGCTCTGCCGGGTGCAGGGGGTTCACCTGCAGCAAGGCCGGGTCGTGCCCCACGGCGGAGGGTACCAGGCTGTGCTGGAGAACGACTGGCTGCTGGCACAAACCCGAGTGCTGGACGCCCTAAAGCACTTCAAGGCATCATTTCTGGAAGGTTCCTGCCTGGCAGCAGATGGGTTAGCAGCACTGAAGGCTGCAGCAGAGGAGATGGAGGAGTCTTTCACCGCCAAGTGCCACCACACGCTGCACTGCCTGCAGAGCCTGGGGGAAAAGCAGGAGGTGGCTGCAAGGATCAGGAGCAACGGTGGAAAACTGGGTAGGTACAAAGCAAGCAGCCTGCTCCCATGCCATCACACCACAGGTGACAGCAGTGAAACCACTGTGGCTCCTGGGGAGGATCCCATGCAGGGCTGAGGCTTGGGTTTGATGATCCTCGTGGGTCCTTTCCAGCCCAGCACGTTCCGTGATCCCATCACGGGGTTTGGCCAAAGCAGCAGCACCTCAAACTTCCAGGAAGCTTTTTGTCAAAATAGCTTTGCTGGTGCTGCCCCCAGCCAGGTATTAACTGGAAGCTGCAGCAGGAATAACAGCACTGCAGCCCCCTGGAAGGGAAAGCAGTTCTTTCCATCACAAACCTGTTCGATGTTTTATGGTTTTCATCTCTTTGGAACAAACCAGGTATGATCAGATATCCTGGCACAGAGATGTGGATCCCTGCAGTGTTTGGAATGGAAATCCCAGATCCCAGTGGATCCAGTCTGATGGTGCCAATCCTGGGAATAGACTGTGATTGGAACACTGGGCAGCCTTCCCCACTTGCAGGAAGCATGGAAGATATAAATGGAAAAGGTAGAGAAAGAAATTGAGTTGGATGATGTAAACAACAAATAACAAAGACATGTTAGATCACCCTACCAAAACAGAGCAGTTTCTACCTCGACTCTGAATGGAAAATGTGGCATTTGTGGTCTAAAATTCTAAATATTACACTTAGTTTTTCCTTATCCACAGGCCTCATCCCCATCACTATTGGTGCCAGGGCCATAAATCCAATTACAGGTGAAATTGGGCCTGTTATAGGTGCCCAAAGAAACCCCTGGACACACAACGTGATTCCTGCTGTTCAGTCCCTTGGAGCTTTACCCAGGAGAGCCACAGACCCAGATCTGGTAAACAGAGCTCCAAACTCTCTTTACTTGCAGGTTTGTTATCTGGGGGAAATTCTTTGCTGGTGCTTTTCTACTACAGGGCGGAAACTTCACTTATTTCTCTGCCCCACAAATAGTATTCACTTATAGTACAAGATGACAGAAATATGTCATTATACTTCTCTTTTCATTATCTTCTTCTGCTGGTCTTTGTACCTTCTATATCTTTAAAGTCCATTTGATATCTTTCCCCTACCCCAAGATATTGGGACACTGATTTGGACATGAATTATAACATGCACAGATTTAGGACTGCAAACACTCACCCCCTGTGGCAACAAAGTTGGATATATGCTGTGAAAGGCATTGAGAGGAGCTGTCATCACTGGCTTTAATCACATTTCTAATCCTTCTTCAGCTTCCTGCAAAGCTGAACTGTTGTGTCTCTCATTGCTTTACAGCTGGACTTTCTAGAAAAGGAAATAAAGTCAAGGCATTTATACTGGCACTGCAGGAGGAAAAAGGAAGAAGGGCTCCTTAAAAAGCTGAACTCTCTATTTCTTGATGTCCTTGATGCTGTAAAAGAGGGGAAGGCACAACAGGTATGGTGCTTTAAAAATTCCTTAGGGATTCACAGGTATCAAAAATTCAGATATCACTGATGGGATGGTTCTGAATCCAAAAGGTTCTTATTCCCAAAAGGTAAATGGAGCCTTTGCTCCCTCAGTGTGGCCATTCCCAGAGTGAGGAATGCTGGCAGGTGTCCCCATGGAATAACCAGCAGGTGAAATCCAGCAGAGACAGGGGATTGGCACCAGTTCCTACACAATCAGAATAATTACAAGGCTACAAAAAAGCATTAACCCAGTCAGCCAAGCTTTTGCTCTCTCTGCAAAGGAAAATGCCTCCCACCAATTCCTGATCTGAGCTGGCAACATCACCTAAAACTCCCTCTCCTCTTCCATTTCTTACAGATACAGCTCAAGGAAAAACTGGAAGACATTGAGGAGCTGTGCCATTTTCTGAAAGTCTCCTCTCTGCAGGAAGCTGAGAGACGAACCTCCAAATATTTTGGTAGCCAGGTGGCCACTGAACTGTCTGTGCTGTTCAAAGGTACAAAAGGGCAGCTCCAGCCCTACTGCTTTCTGTGCTCTGTGATCCCTCTGACAGGTTCCCCTGAGCCTCAGGAATTACTTGTGTCCTCCTGAAGCAAGGCAATCCAGAGGTAGGATCTGAAAATGGGGCTGTTATAAGAGATGAAGAGTGTAGGTGTGAATCACACAGAGGGAAAACAACTGGAGGTTTGCCCTGGGAATTCCCAGTGGATTCTCAGATGGTGCTTCTGCTAATATTGGCTTCTTACAGCTGACAGAGAGGAGAAAGAACGGGAAATGCAGGTCCTGCTGAAGGTCAGGAAGGCACTGGAGAAGCTGGTGGAGCTCATGGGAAAGATGCAGCTGGAAGAAGAGCGGATATTCCTGCAGCTGAGAGAGGCAGAGAGGAGCAGGAGCCACGTCCCAGGGGCTGAGGCAGCACCAGAGCTGAGGGTCAGAAAGGTGAGGTCACTGCTGGGCTGAGCCTGGGCCCCATCACAGAACATTCTGTGCTCAAAGACAGGATGAAAGCTCTGAGCCCCCTGTACTGAGATATTCCCACTTCCAGGAACATCCCCAGTGATTCTCCAGGCAAGTGTTACCTGGTCCTACAGAGCAGGCACCTGCTTCTACCCCAGCAAGACCTGCTGAAGTAAAACCAATTGCTGACTGAGTGTCAAACAGACTTCATCAAAACATATTGCCAGGAAGCTTTTATCTCAGCTCTTCTTTGCATCTTCTGCAGCTTCTGTGGCTGTTCTTTGAGGGCTACACGGCCACAAGTGCTCCAGAGCTGCCACAGCAGCTTTCCAGATGGTGACTGGCCAGATTATGTGTGAGAAAGGCAATGAAAGCCAGGATTTGCAGTTATATTTTGTATTATTTCTTCCAGCTCATGCTCGCTCTCGCCTCTGAGTCTCAGGAATGGATCCTGAAACAACAAGCCAGTGTGGAGACTGCACACACCAGACTGGAATATTTGAGGGACTTGTCAATCATCCAAGCACAGCAGGCAAAGGTACTGCAGATAAAAGCAATTGTGGTGCTTGTCTAACAAAAGCACAGGCAGCTGCCACGCTCTGAGAACATCATCCAAGAACACCCCAGCCAGGGATCAGAGCCCTGCAAAACAACAGCAAACTGGCACGGGAAGGACATCAAATACAAGCCATGCAGTTAAAAATGACACCTTACAGCTTCTCTACCAGCTTGAAGGATGTGGAAAAAAAATATCTGAGAGTTGGGGGCTGTGGGACAACAATTGGAAAAGGCTTTTAAGTTCCTGAGGCAAAGTGCTGTAACATCCCATGGAGTCACTGAACAGTGTGAACTGGCAATATCAGGTTTTCAAGAAGAGGCTTTTTTCAAAGGATGTTCTTGGCAGGCACGAAATGGCCTCTCTCTGCTTTGTGCTGTTTTCCAGGTGCTTCTCTCAGGCTCTCCACAGTGCTTTGAAAACTATCAGACAACCAGATTTTATGGCAGCAGTGGGGTCTCACGTGGCCCACACCAGGAAATCCAACAAAACCTGATCCCTCTGCTCAAGTCCCTGGTTCAGAAGCTGGAGGAAAACAGCAGAAGCAGTTTATCACCTGGTAAGAGCATTACCTTATTTTAGCCTGGTCTTGAAAAGCAGCTTGGAACCTTTCAACTTTCATTCTAGAAAAAGATTCTCCTTCTGACAGCTGAAAAATCAGACTTTGGTTCTATTTTGTAAGAGTTAAAGATCTCCTTGGATTCAATGAGCAAAACCTTTATGATGTGTGTAAACTTGCCACAGGGTGGGATGAGCCCTGAAATCACTTGTTAGGCTCAAGTTTTCTCTTGCCAGGCCTCTCCAAAATTAATCTATCTTCTGCAAAACAATTAATAGCTTGCAGTAAATACATTTTCTCACGTTTCTTCTGCAGGCTACTCATCAAGGAGCACTTTAAAAGCATCTGCTGCTCCCACAGAGGCATTAAGAGCTGAAGCAAGCCAGGAGAGCACTTCAGCTTCCACAATATCCCCTGTTCTGCCCACTTCACCCTCAGAAAGGATCAGCCACATGCAACAAGAGGTCCTGACAAGGTAAGATATCCTTGTTCTGCCTTAATTGGCTCTGCCTGTTTAGTTACAAAAAAATACATTATTTACAAGTTTGGAAGGTTTCTCTCCCCAGGAGGCTCAGATTTGGGGGTTGGGTGTGGCTCAACAGAAGGCTCCTGTTCTCCAGGTTCACGTGGATGAGCCAAGTGATGACCACATAAAAACAGGGATGTGTTTTCAGCCTGTCTCCTGCCTCTCTGGCTGCAGGTTTCTCTTGGAGAAACACGCCTGTGAACTGGCACATCTGGAGCTGTCCCTGCTGGCAGAAGAAATGAACACTCTCTGTTCCTTTTGTGAATCCAAGGCTGAGGAGAAGGAGCACCACGAAGGAAGCTGGGTAAGGTTGGCATTGTGTCACCTCAGAGTTCTCAGCTGATACACAGGAGGAGAAGTTTTCCACTATTTGAATTGCTTTCCACTGTTTTAATTCCTTTCCATTTTCCCCCTGTGGCTTCAGAAAAGGAAATTAAACAAAATAGTCTGAGAAGAAAGAAATCTTCCAGCTATTGCAAAGCCAAACAGAACCTAAATTAGTTGTCCACTCTCAAGTTAAAGGACAAGGGGCAGTGGTCTCATTTTCAGTAATTCTTGGGTACTTAATCCCACAATAAATCAGGCTTTTCATGGTGCTTAAGTGAATGTGGGCATCTGGTTTCTGGATCTGGTTTTTTACATCTGGGTGGGACTCAATTCTTTTGATGCTCCTGATCACAAAGAAGTTTCAAGTTGGGATGTCTATAATGTTTTCAGGGCCTGAAGAGCAGGAAAGGAAGAGAAGCCAGTGCCTCAAAGGATTCACTCCTGAAAGCCCTGTCAGAACAGCACCACCACGCTGGGCAAGCATTGTGTGAGAGACAACTGCAGGAAATCAAACATTTGGGCCTCAGCCCAGAGCTGACAGTGCCCAAACAGCCCCTGCACGTCCTGCAAGAAATCCCACAGAAGTTGTCACTTTGTCTTCTTGGCTCACAAACCCCACACTGGGAGTTCCCTGAGCAGCAGGTGAGTTTAAGGTGGGTTTTTTTATGTCATTGCCACCTCCCTGCTGGGCAAGGATGGACTTCACCTTCCCTGGGGGCACAGACAGGGGTGTTATCAGAGCCCCTGAAACGTCCCAGAATCCTAAATGATCCGGGTCTCCCTGAAAAATTCTCTACTTCTGGTGCCCACACTCATTAGTATTGAATACATAGAATATATTTGCACTGCTATAGAAACCTCCCCACCCTTTATTTTCTTTTGCTCCACAGAAACAACATCCCAGGGAAGCCCAGCATTCCCCAGACTCTGTCACTCAAATGCTCCAGGTTTCAGCAGTGAGGATAGTGAAGCTGGAAGCTCTGAGACAAGTGTGTCTCTACAGGGTCCTGGACCTCTACTGCAACCTCCAGGTAGAGGCACTGCATGGTTTTCATGCCTCAAGGGAATTCATAAAATTTTGAGGGCAAAAATCGCCCATCCTGGCTGAAAAATCTACAGGTGTGCAGGCACAGGGTCAGCCTGGCACAAGCCCCACCATTCAAAGCCCTGTGATTATACTCAATGCTGGAAAATAAATTAAAAAAAGAAAAAAAAAAAGGCGAATTTCTATTAAAAAAAAATTAATTTTCTCATCTCCCTTTGCTTACCTGCTTCAGACCCTGAGCTGTCCAGAAGGTGTGACGAGCATCCTGAGCAGCTTAGAGCCCAAAACCCACGGTGAAGCAGCAGCCCAGGAGGTTGCTGAGAGCAGAGAGGGACAGCAAGTGGCCAGAGCAGTGGCTTTTCTCCAGGAGCACCACCGGGAGGGGGATCTGCTGAAAGGGCTGAACACGGAGGCAGAGGCTGAGCTGAGGAAGATGCAGGCACAGTTTAGGCTGGAACTTCAAGCACAGACAGAGGAGAAGGTACAGCAGCTGAAACATTTGTGTTGTCACCTCTGGCCCTGTGATTTTTAGCCACGTTTTAGGTGCTTCACTAGGAGCATGCTGCTTCATTTCGCTGCTGATAAATAAGTAATTATTCTTCTTCCCCAGAAAAAAACATTGAGTCAGCTATCACAGCCCTGGAAGGGGCAGAGCCCACCTTAATTATATTAAGGTTGCAGCCTCGGCACAGGTCTGTTCTCTGCTCTTTGCCCTGAAAACAGTACTGTAGTTGTGCTGTACTCAGACTATATATAGAACTCAAAAGACATCAAGGGTTGACCTTGACCTCAAGCCCTCAGAATTAAGCTTTAAGGGAAGGTAAAAGAAGCATATTAACCCATTTGCTTCTTTTTGAATATTTTATTAACAATGTCTGGGGAGACCCACTGACCAAATACTTCTCTTAACTGTCAAAGGAAAATTTTAAGAGCCCCCTTGGAAATTGGATTGGTTTTAGGGTGCTTCATTTCCCACCCCCCTGGATCCCTGTTTTCCAACCTGCAGTGACAAGGTCAGACTCGATCCTGGAAGTCTCTTCCAACCCTGTGGTGGATCCTGTGGTTCTGATTCCATAACTGGAACATTCCCAGGCTTCCTCAAGCCTCTAAGACTTTGTCACGTTTTTTTTTCTCTCCCAGATAAAAGCCAGAGAAATAAAAATTATCCAGGAGACCGAAGGAGGGAAGTTTGGGAATCTCGTGGCTTATTCCATCCTGTCTCAGAGACACCTGAGGGAAACAGTCACTTTGCTCCAAGACTCCTCCAGGCTCAAGAAGGTGGCCTTGAGGTGCCAGAAGGAGGGCACAGGCCTGGAACACCTTGTGGGAGAAGTAAAGTTCTCTTGCTGGTTTGGTTTAGAACCTGCAGCTGCTCCAGTGTGTTGTTACAAAACCCAAATTTAAAGACTTTCAGGAATTGTGACTGTTTAGATAAATGGGAGAGTTAACTCCAGATTACAGTGTATTGTATTATTTTTTAATGCCAAAAAATAATTGAAACTATGCTGGGATTTGCTACAAAAAAAATCAGGCACTTCAGATCCATTTTAACATGGATTTACTTCAGGCTCCTTTGTGAGCCTTAAATTAATTTTCAGTGGTTGTGAGTTTGTGATTTGGGTGTTCATAAACAGCAAAATTAAAGGCTGTTTAGGGCTGACATGTTTTTAACCTCTGTCCTCCATGTGCTGTGTAGAAAGTAAAATAACCAAAGGAGGTTCACACATTTCATGCTACAGGAGCATTTTCTCTTCCAGGATTTATCAGTTGATGGTGACACCAGGGACGTTCTGCATCTCCTGAAAGACAACTCAGAGCATGTATTTTTAGTGCTGGAATTTATACAAACTGTAAGATTATTGCAGCTGAGAGAGAGACACTTCAAGGAAATAGTCAGCAGCCTAAAAGGCTCCGAGAAGGTAAAACTAAAGTTCAGGAGAAGGTAAAACTAAATATATTATTAGTAAATATATTACCTTGCAGCTTTATTCAGAAAATCATAAGTAGTTTGCATTGCTGTTGTTACTGTGCAAAGGACTTTGTTCTTCAAGCATCAGAGTTTCTTGAACAAAACCAGGATCTTGGGTTTGGATCTTTCTTTTCTTTTTTTTTTTTTTCATCTCTAGTTTGTGGAGGAAGCAAATCTCATAACCAGTGAAGTGAGAAAATTCAGAGAGCAGAAAATGAGAGGGCTGGAGGGACAGTTGAAAGCCTCCCTGAAAAACAGAGGAACCCAGAAGAGTGTTTCAAGCAGTTTTGATCCATTGCAGGTCAGAAAAGAGCAAATCCCAAATGTTTCCTAATTGAACACTCATCATATGCACAGGACATAAGATTAATGGTCTGATGCTAATGAGGCCATGGCTGCAGCTGTCCTGTGCTATCAAATTCACAACAAATACAGGAAGAAAAGGGTTGAAAGGAGAGATTAGGAGTTGAAGGGATGGGAGAAGAACAGCTTCCAAAAGCAGGTTATGCACAAAAGTACAGGGGGAACAAAGACAAAGAGTTTAATGGAATTTTTTTGCTTTACAGATCAAAATCACCACCTTGAAAAGAGAAGAAACCACAGAAAAAAGCAAAGACCCGTGGCAGGCTCTCCAAGGGGAGCATCTGGACCTCAAAGGATCTCCCATCTGGGCAACACCAGCTGAAGGAGCCAAGCTGCAGGATCAGCTGCTCCCTGGAGAGCAGAGGAGGAGGAGGAGGAGGAGGGAGCTCTCAGGGCTGCAGCAGGATGGGGTACTGTGAGACCACACACCCTCTCTCCAGCTTTTTGGGGGGGGATTTTTTGCTATTTTCTGATCTTCAGCCTCAAAGATCATGAGGACTGCTGCTCATCATCACAGAGGGTGAGAAACTCAGCAGCATTTTACAGGCACTGCCTCTGACAGCTCCTTCTTTTTCCTCCTAGGACTCAACAGAAGAATGCACCCAGAGAAAAGCTTTCTTAGTGAAGGATTTTCACCCAGATTTGCAGGAGCTGAGGATGAGATCAGGAGGAGATAGAAAAGAAAACATGCAACAAAGCAGCAGTTCTGCATCCTCCACCCCCCAGCCCCTCAGGGCTCCAGGGACCCACCAGAAAGCAGAGGAACAGCTCCTCTGCTTCTTGACTAAGAGTAAGTCTGGGCTGCCACAGCAATCTCAAGTAATCTGGGATGTTTTTTGGATGCTAATACATCACCTGGAGGGCATTAATGCTTTGGGAAGGGAATGATCAGGGAAGAAGTTGGTGGAACTCCTAAAATAGGGAGGTTATCAAAATTCTAATTTAAAACTGGATGGGTGCTAGGACAGAAATAAAATGTCTCACCTAGGTGATGTTTATGCATCTGCAGAGCTGGGCTTTTTTCATCCTGAGGTCAGCAGGGCTTTAGGGGTTTTCTCAAAATATCAGCAGCTCCTTGATAAGCAGCAGAATTTCCTGTTCTTTGGACTGAAAAGGTTTCATTAGGGTTCAGGTGAACTCTCACATGTGATCTTAATGTTTCAGAGTCTTTTCCAGCACCTTCTCTATGAAGCAAACAGCTGTTTGTTTACTCATTAGCTTAATTAAGAGGAAAAAGCAAACGGTGCAAGAGTCACCCAATTACCACAATGCCAGAGAAGTGTTTCCCTATCAAGCCCTTTAGAGAGATTTCAAAACACTTCTACAGCTTTAAACTTCTTACAGAATTAGGCAATTAGTTAAAAATACAACTTTTAATCCCATGAGTTGATTTTTTAAATGATGTCTTAGGCCCAAATACTATGTAGGAAAGTCAAAATTAGCTGATGGAACGAGAGGAAAGGACACAAACCCCTCTGGAATTATTTGTGGCTGTTACCTGGTGTATTCTTTCCTCACAGATATCAAGGTGCTGAAGCAGGCAGAGCATGTGATGGCATCCAGAATCATTCTGCTGAATCCACAGTTCACAACAGCTCCCCTGGGTGGTAAAAAACTTCAGTCATTTGGTTGACTTTTGGCTCTTTTCCTGCCAATTGCCTCCTTTCCACCTGCTTAACAACAAAATACACGAGTCTCCTGTGAGACCTGCAGGAGTAACTTGCCCACAGATGTGATTTAGCAATGATATAGTCCTTACAATAAACCTAAAACTGGGTTTAGAATACTTAAACAGGTAAATGTTGCTGTAATTACTGAAAAAAACCAAAACCTACCAATTCTCATGAGATATGGAATTTGACAATGTAAAAGAAAACCACAGAATTCAGGGTAAAGAGAAATTTTTTTTTCTTATCAATAAATCTTGTGGCAAAGACAACCTTAAGAAAAATGGAGAGGAGTGTTCTGGTAAGCAGCTCAAACAAGAACTAGAGGAAGGAGAAGTGTTTGGACTGGGGGCTGTTTGTTAGGGTTTTCTTCTTTACTGAAATAGAACATAGTGTTCTTCCTCATCAAACAGACTTCCCCATGACATTTAAGACACGTGAAAAAGGAGAAAAACTAGTGAATTGGATAATTCATGGGGAGAAAGATACTCACATGTTTGTCCAGACTTCAACATCACACCCCAAACAGCAAAATTATTCACCTGTATAACTCCAGTGTGTGAAATGTTTGCTCAAACGTGGGTGAGGGATGGATTGTTTAGGAAAGCGACATTTATTTGTTTGTTTACACAGGTGGTGAGGAAACCAAGTGTGTAAAAACCTCTTTTCTCCTGGGTCTGCTGAGAGAGGTGAACGAGGAGCTCCGGAGTCACGCGGTGGCAGCTGGGCTGGGGCAGAGCCAAGGGCTGGCCAGGGGTAAATCCCACCTCTGCTCTTTCTCCTGGAACAGCCAGAATCGGGGGGGAGGTGAAGATTTCATGTATCATCCTTCAAAGAGCTGTTTATTGTGGCCAGATTTTGCTGGACAGAAATCTGGGTTCCCTCCTGAGCTCTCCTGGTGAGGGAGAATCAGAGAATCCCAGAGCCAGTCAGAGAATCCCAGAGCCAGTCAGAGAATCCCAGAGCCAGTCACAGAATCCCAGAGCCAGTCACAGAATCCCAGAGCCAGTCACAGAATCCCAGAGCCAGTCACAGAATCCCAGAGCCAGTCACAGAATCCCAGAGCCAGTCACAGAATCCCAGAGCCAGTCACAGAATCCCAGAGCCAGTCACAGAATCCCAGAGCCAGTCACAGAATCCCAGAGCCAGTCACAGAATCCCAGAGCCAGTCACAGAATCCCAGAGCCAGTCACAGAATCCCAGAGCCAGTCACAGAATCCCAGAGCCAGTCACAGAATCCCAGAGCCAGTCACAGAATCCCAGAGCCAGTCACAGAATCCCAGAGCCAGTCACAGAATCCCAGAGCCAGTCACAGAATCCCAGAGCCAGTCACAGAATCCCAGAGCCAGTCACAGAATCCCAGAGCCAGTCACAGAATCCCAGAGCCAGTCACAGAATCCCAGAGCCAGTCACAGAATCCCAGAGCCAGTCACAGAATCCCAGAGCCAGTCACAGAATCCCAGAGCCAGTCACAGAATCCCAGAGCCAGTCACAGAATCCCAGAGCCAGTCACAGAATCCCAGAGCCAGTCATAGAATCCCAGAGCCAGTCATAGAATCCCAGAGCCAGTCATAGAATCCCAGAACCAGTCATAGAATCCCAGAACCAGTCATAGAATCCCAGAACCAGTCATAGAATCCCAGAACCAGCTGGGTTGGAAGGGACCTCTGAGATCATCAAGTCCAACCCTTGATCCAACCCCGCCGTGGTTCCCAGCCCATGGCACTGATGCCACATCCAGTCTCTTCTTAAAAACCTCCAGGGATGGAGAATCCACCCCTTCCCTGGGCAGCCCATTCCAATGGCTGAGCACCCTCTCTGCAAAGAAATTCTAATATCCAACCTAAACCTCCCCTGGCACAGCTTAAGACCCAACCCTCTTGTCTGGGAGAAGAGGCCAAACCCGACCTGGCTCCCCCCTTCTGTCAGGGAGTTGTAGAGAGTGAGGAGGTCTCCCCTGAGCCTCCTCTTCTCCAGGCTGAACAGCCCCAGCTCCCTCAGCCTCTCCTCACAGCACTTGTGCTCCAGTCCCTTCCCCAGCCTCGTTGCTCTCCTCTGGACCTGCTCCTTCAGAAAGGGCTGAACACACAGAGCCAGCCCTGACTGTGCTGCTGAGCAGCTCTGAGACACACAGACTTCATGGCCCTTTCCTGGGCCTTAGCTATCAGAAATTTCTCCACTAAAAGTCAAGTTTTAGATGTTTCCTAAGGGTATCAAGGCACTTCACGACCCTTATGATAATTCACAATGCATCAGCAGGGCCTCACATACACTGAACAGTGCATCAGATGAGAAATGCAGTATATTCTACACTTGCATTGCAGTGTTACAGCTTGGGTTCTATTTGCACTTTTTTTTTTGTCCAGTTCATCTGATGAAATGCTACTTTTCTTGCAGCAGCAGCAAGTTGGGCTCAGGGTACTGAGGATGCCTCATGGACTCAGGAAGAAGAACCAGCAGCAGTTGATCCTGCAGCCCTTTCTGCCAGAGAGTTTGTCATTTATCAGTATGGCATCTCCATCCTACAGTTTCTCAGACTTCACATTAATGTAAGTGCTTAAAACCTTGATATTTAGACACTGATATTTAATAATCAACAGCAGTTATAATTGATTTTATAACCGAGGAGTTTCTTTTATATCAACTATAAAAATCAATTAGAGAGTGACCACTGAGCCAATATCAGGAATTAAATTCCAGTCCTGTTTTCTCCACAATGGTGTAGAGATCTGAAGTCAAATCTCTTCCCCTCAAGATCTGGTCAGTTCTTGTATTTGTTGTGGCACCTTTCTTAAGCACATCACTCAGGTAATGAAGAATTAATCCCTGCATATTTCATAACACTGTGATAAAACATCTTCCCTTTATATCTTGGAACAATAATTCTCTCATTTTCTCTGCACAGTCCTTAGCACACCATGGCTTTGGTCTGGGTAAACTCTCCAGGGTCTTTCTTAAGAGCCTCAAACAAATAATAAAGTTGCAGTGACCACAGCCAGAGCTCCAGGACTGGAGCACACTTCCATTTACTTAATTAAAAAACTGGCAAGAGGAAATCCTAAGGGTTTTTTTTTTTTTAAACAGCCTCCATTTCCACGTGGGATTGGTTTGGCTCTGGGAACCCACTGCAAATCAAGGCTGACATTTCCATGAACTTGGAGCCCATTAATCCCTCTCCCCCTTCTTACAGAAGAATTTCTCCTTCTCTTTGCAGGCCCCAGAAATCAGCCTGTGTGTGGCCTCCAGCCTCCCCCCCAGTGATGCCACAGGCAATGCCTTCAGGGGCTCTTTCTTTTACCAGGTTTGCCCACCCCACACCTAGCCAGCCTTTGCAGTACTTTGGTATCCTTTAAGTTCTGGGGCTGGGAAGTAAAATGCAAAAATAGTTCCTACCTTCCCAGTGTGCTTGATGCTCTCTAGGAAAAACATGGATATAAGAAATCCTCAAGTGCTAATAAGCTCCAGATATATCTGAACACAAACTAACAGCACTGTAGGATGCTGAGTTCAAATATATATATTTAATGTGAGGGTCATACCCAAAGCACATTTGTGAAATCAGCTCTAATTATCCAGTTTCTCGTGTCCAAGTTTTACCACTTTCATTTCGACCAAGTTCTCTCTAGATCAGCTTGATAGGAATCAGTCTATCAGCATTTTACTCACTATAATTAGATTACAGAATGTGACTATTTAGTGTTATTTCTTCCTATAAGTGAGGTGTGCAGAGAGAAGCTTTCTCAGGTTCGTGATGTATAAGTATAAACCTGCCCAGGGCAGAGAATGCAAGAATGCTTTAAATTCACATAATAGATCACTAAATGAAGTCTCAGGACTGCCCAGTGCATATGGATATTCCCCTGTACTGATTCAAATCCTGGGACTTACCTAAAATTGAGGCAAAGCACTGGAAGAGCTACATCAGCAGAGCCAGTTCCTGCTGTGCTTCTGTCTCAGCTCTGGATATTCATTTTTTTTTTTTTCCTCAGAGTTCCAAGAACAAACTCTTCATCCTGAGGGATTGCCTGAGCTCTGTGGGAGGTTTCCTGCTCCTCCTGGTGCACTGCTTGGCTCATGTCTCTGCTGCTGAGCTCCACCACGACACCAACCCCCTCTTCCTGGGGCTTTTTCATCAGGTGTGTTCCAAGTGCAATTCCATTATCCTCGTGTTTGTTAAAAAAAAATATCACTCTAAAAGTGAGGGCTTAATGCTTTGTGCAGCTTCAGCAATGAAAGGGGAGATGAAATGAGGTTTTTATAATGAGTTAACCATTACCTGAACTGCCACTGCAGCTACACGGGGGCTGTTCACAGCAAGATTCTTATTCAGCATTTGAAGAACTGTTTTGCCTTAGGTGAAGCCAGGGAGAAAGCAGAAGAATGCACCAAATCATGCATTAATACCCTGTCTGCACACAAACAACACCACCACCTTTGTTCCACTGACAGCTGAGGAGATAAAACCCACACAACTGCCCTCTAACCATCACCTGGGAGAACCCAACAGAGAATTCTCATGATCACAGCCCTGCTTACAACACAGTTACACCAAATTCATTGGGAAAGGAAAAAGGAATGGGGGGAGATCCTTCCCCAACACCTTGATGTGACACAGCAGGTTCTCAAAGCCTTTCAAAAAAAGCCATGTTTGGGTTTTTTGGGTTTTTTTCCCCTCTCCAGGCACTGAAGGCCTGTCTCAGTGAAATGTTCTCCCTCAAACTCCAGCTCTCAGCAGCTCCCCAGGGCAGTAAATCCCAGGGGATAAGCCAGGTGTTGCTGAAGGAGGAACCCTTCTCCAAGGAGGAAGCAAACCTCATCTCCCAGCTTTATGAAGTCAAAGTGAAGAGGCCCACGGACATGGAAGGCTTTGAGAAGGTAACAAGAAAAGCTCAGCACCAATATTTTCTTGCTCTGCTAGAAAAATGACAATTTAGCTTATTTATAGATGCCTGTGCCCATGTGCCTGCAGTTAATAGACTGGAATAGAGGACATTCACTCTGAACACACTTTTTTAAGCACTGGAACAGGTTGTGCAGAGAGGTTGTGGATCCTCCCCCCTTGGAGACACCCAAAACCCCTCAGGACACAGCCTTTAGATGACTCTGCTTAAGCAGGAGGGGGTTACAATAAATTAGTTACCTTCAGGCAAATCATTAAGTCAGCATAAAAAGCATCACCATGTAAAACACATTCAAGGAGTCTATAAAAATTAAAGTCAGCAATTAACTGCTTTCTCCACCTCTGTGCTCATCCCACAGCACGTGAAGAACAACCTCCTGCTCCGTGTGAAATCTGAGGAACCACTCCCTGACAAGTGGCTTGTGGAGAAAAAAGAGCATTTCCCTCATGGAAAGGGCAGCTTGGGATGGTAAGAATAATTTGCCAGGAGCTGTTATTTACTATTTATATTCACTATTTATTATTTCGCCACCTTGTACAGTGAAATTTGCTTTTCTGTTTTGGTCCCGTGAAGAGTCTGTGATTAAGATTTCACAACTGGCATTCCTCCCCTCTCATTTTAAACACTTCTTTCTATGTTTTTTTTTCAGCTTTGAAGAGGAAACCTGCACTTCCTTGTCCCCTTCAGAACTTGAGGATAAAGTGGATGTGTTAACTGAGGAGCTGGTGCAGATCATAGAGGATGAACACCAGTTTTTAAGCAGCAAAGGCAACGAAGACCTGCTTTGTTATTACCTTGAAATCACTAGTTTGGAGAAGGACTGTCTGGTAAAACAAATCAATGCATTAGAGGAGGAAATAGCCCTGGGCAGAAAGCTGTAGTGGCACTCAAAGACTTGGTGGTTTTGTTCTACCTTGGGTCTCTGCTGTGGTTCTCAGGCTTTAAGCCAAAGTAAACCCTCTATTTTTGTTTTAACTGTGGTGTACTTTTCCTCTCCATACTAAAGGCTCATTAAATCAGGAGTGGAAGCAGTGCAGTGGTTTGAGTGACAAGACTTTGGCCCCCACCACTGACATTTCTGGCCACGGCCAAGCAGCGAAAAGAAATATTGCTGCAAAAGCCCAGACTCAGAGTTTCCAGGAATAGAAGCAAAATACAGAATCACTCAGTTCTGCTCAGCATCAAATGCATTATTTTTTTTAAACTAGTGTATCAATCTACAACATGTTGTGAAGTTCAGCTGAATAGTTACACTTTTCTGACTTTATGACACAGCAAAAGCTATAGATATAATTACCCCAAGTGACTGTATCTACACA
This sequence comes from Chiroxiphia lanceolata, assembly GCF_009829145.1. NCBI lineage: Eukaryota > Metazoa > Chordata > Aves > Passeriformes > Pipridae > Chiroxiphia > Chiroxiphia lanceolata. Next base: position 1,906,418 of record NC_045659.1, on the reverse strand, counting down.
ATTACACACCAAGAGCAAGAAATATTATTTTCCACCACTGAAAACAACTCGCCCAGCCCAGACAACCTTTACTTGTCCTGGAGTCACCATATCTCAGCTCTCTCCCATACAGGAAGGCAGGTCCTGCACTGTCCAAGCCCAGCTCTGCTCTTAGGCTTGGGGAGACAGTCTCTCCTCCTCCCAAATTCAAGAGTCAAACCCTGAAACACATGAAACATTCCGTATTTGCTGATCAGTGGAGCATCACCACAGCCTCTGGTGCAGGTAAAAAGCAAGTGAGGGAAGAGCAGAGTCACTCAAGATCCTTCCTTCCCCCAGCAGCACAGGGCAATTCAAATAATTTCATGAGTCACTAGACACCCTCAACATTTCTGCTGGTGGTATTTAGATCTCTGCTCACAACCCAGCTGTCCTTGCTGCCTTTGCCAGAAGGAAGCAAACTGTCCTTCAAAGCAACTTAGGGGGATGGGGTTTTTTTTTCTTCCTTGACTTGCTTGTGTTTCCACCAAAAAAGTTTTAAACTCCCTTCAGGGCATCAGTAGCAGATCAGATGGCTTTTATAAAAAAAAACATAAAATAATTTATTGATATTTGCATTTCCTTTTCAACTCACAAAAGCAGTCTCACATCAATTTTTCAGTCTTACGTTGGCATTAATATAAACATTTAAAAACTCAGATAAAACCCCAGAAAAAAGAAAAAAGCTTCAGACACACAGAGCAAGAGAGGCAGGGATAGGAGACAGCGAGTGCTTTGTGTTTTGACCAAGTTTTGCAGTGCCAGCCCTTCATCCCATCCCACAGTCAGTGCTCCTAAACCAGCCTAGAGCGGGCACAGCCACGGATCTACCGCTTGGTGTTGACCCAGTGGTACCTGTCCACACGTGGCCCCGAGAAGGCAGCTGAGGGCCTGTAGACCTTGTAACCCCTGTGCTGGCCATAGTAGGAGCCATCAGCCAGGTAGGTCTTCCTGGGGAGATACAGGGACCAGGGCTGGGCGGGAGCCTTGTAGTAGTCACTGAACTGAACAGCAAGAAACGGGATCGTGTTAAAAGTGTGTCTGGGGAAGAGGGGGGACAGTCTGTTGCATTCCCTCATGAGGAAGCCCAAGGAGCAGCTCCCAGCTCCTACAAAAAGCTCTGTCCCGTTCCCAGAATCACTTAGGTTGGGAAAAATCCTCTAAGGTAAAGTCCAACCATCCCCCCAGTACTTCCAAGCCCACCACATCTACCCATCTCAAATCCCTCCCAGTCACAACATCATCACCACATCATCACCACCCCAGGCAGCCTGTGGGGAAGAGGCTTCCCCAGTATCCAACCTAAACCCTCCCTGGAGCAACTCAAGGCTGTCTCCTCTTGCCCTGTTGGTTGTTCCCTCCATAGAACCTCAAGAAGGTCCCCCCAAGCCTCCTTTTCTCCGGGCTGAGCCCTCCCTGAGCCAGAGCAGCAGCATCACCCTGTGCTCACTCACCTGGTACACACTGTTGGGGTTGCTGACAGTAGGGATGGCTCTGGGCTCCCTGTGGAAGCTCTCCTCATCCGAGGAGCTGCCAGAGTGATAGTCCAGGGCTGCCCTCTCCACGGCATAGCTGATGAGCTGCGGCAGCTCGGGGTTCTCCTTCCCGTCGAAGCGCACGATGGTGAAGGGCTGGTTCTTCTCCCCGTACCTGGAAGGGACTGGAGGTGTGTGATGCTGCTCTGCACCAGCAGGGACAGCTCTGAAGGGGCCAGCTGGCACCAGCAGGTGAGCAGGCCCTCAGATGCCAAGGCTCTTAAGAGGTTCGAGTTGATGACACTTGCCCAGAGCACCCCATGTGTGTCGGCCACCCCTTCTGAGCTCACCTGCAGCTCACCTCAAAGGGGTCAACCCACAGCGTCATCTCCCTGGGCAAACCAAGCTCGTTGAAGTCCACACCACTCTCCACACAGGCTTGCTCCAGCAGGGGATCTCTGGCCTGGTGTTTGTTTATCCTGATGCACCTGGGGAAGAGCAAAGTGCAGGAGGATCTCGGCGACTGCACTGCAGCTTGGCAAGCCCTGCTGCTACAGGAGCACGCTCAAAAATCACTGCTGGTTTTCCCAACACAGGGATCTTGGGCAGCACTGCAGCTTGGCAAGCCCTGCTGCTACAGGAGCACGCTCAAAAATCACTGCTGGTTTTCCCAACACAGGGATCTCAGGCTGCACTGCAGCTTGGCAAGCCCTGCTGCTACAGGAGCACGCTCAAAAATCGCTGTTTGCTTTCCCAACACGTTCAGCCTGGTGATGCAGGTTCTCCCTCAGAGCCCCAACCAGCAGCTCAGCCTAAGGAGCTGATTTATAAACTCAAAACAAGGCTTTGTTTTAAGCCCATAAAGCACTGACTCGCTTCATCAGTAGTTTATGAGAATTACAGGCAGTTAGAACAATTCCAAAAGTCAAAGACCATTTGAGTTCTGCTTTCAAGGAGTCAGAGGCTGCTTAAGGCACTTAGTGCATATTGTCCTGAGACTTCCACCTCAGTCTCTAGTCACACCCTGAAAAACAGGTGCATCTCCACCAGTTAATAACTCATTTCCCCTTGAGCTTAAGGGATAACCAAGCAGTTCCCTCACAATTTTGTATCATTTATTTCCAATTTAAGGCCTCCAGGGTACTCAGGACCTCTTGAACATCACACAAAGCCTCCATTCCCTCTCCTGTTGCACTGAGTGTCTCTCTCACCTGAAGCCTTGTCCTCGGGATGGGTTGTCTGGGTACCAGTGGTTCTTGTACTTCTCAAACAGGATGGCAGTCAGCCTGGCTGCAAATTTCTCTATTTTATGCTTGCTCAGCTTGTCTTCCCTTTTCACCAGCTTTGTGATGAAGAAGACCGTGGCAGCAATTTCATCTTTCATCTTAAATTGCAGCACACGAGGTGCTTCAGCTGTTGGACAGTCAGCAGTACAGATGAGACACTACACTAGAGAGATTTAATAACATTAAGGTACTATCAGGTTCCAAGAATAGATGCTGCAAAACCTGCATAAGCCAGGGCAGATAGAGCCTAGAGAAGCTTGACTGCCAAACAAAGGATAAATTTAGTTTTGGGTATTGAAACCAATTCAATGCATTACTAGAAGGCACTTACACTAAGCAAGTTCACAGCCTATATAAAATATGAGCTTAAAATATAGTGCTACTTATTATATATTGCATACAGTCAGCAACCAACAGAACTTATAATTAATTACACAGCTCTTAAATACAAATAAGACCAAAACCATCACCTTTTCAGAGCAGAGCCGGCAAAAACCCAGGGTACACTTTATAAACAGCTTCAAAGAGGCTCCAAGAAAACACATAAAACACTATAAAAACCTACACCGTTTGCAGAGAAAGGAAAAGCCCCTCAGCCCCCAAATCCTCCCTTTCTCTGGTGGGGTTTGCTCAGGCTTTATATAGGACAGGCAATTGGGATGTAACAACCCTCAGGTGGGCAGGAGGTTCAGGTGTGGGGCAGGAGATTAACTACCACTGCTTTCTAAGACATTTCAATCTGCTTGGCTTTAGTCCAAAACCAGCTCCTTTTTTTTTTAGGGTTTATTTAGAGTACGTTCAGTTGACTTGTCCCTCAGCCTGCCTCATAAACACCTGTGAAATACTGAAGTGAAATATTCACCGTGAGAAAAACAGTGCCAGGTTTATGAATTGATTATTAGAATTGTGCTTGGCTGCTTCTGGCAGATTTAACTACTTTCTATATTAAACCCTCACATTTGGTATTGTTTATTTAGAAAATTGCATGATTCTGTATTTATCGTGTCATCAATCTTCTTAATGATCTTAGGATCATATTATTATATGATTATATTATGTATTATACATAATTGTTATTTAATATATATATTATTATAAGAAACGTATTATAGATGTATTTAGTTTTTGAGTTGTTTCATGCTCTGTTTAAGAGCAGTTCCTCAAATGTGAGAGTTTAAAACTTCAGGCAGTGGCTGCCTGGGCCCAGCCAGAGAAGAGCTGATGTTCCCTTTCCCTTCTGCTGCCTCAGGAAGTTGTGTCTGCAGCGTCAGATACCAGGAACTGCCAAGACAAAAGAACAGATGAAGGCAAAAAAGAGCTGAGTGTTTCCACTGGCTCCTGATGGGGCTGCAGATGCTGCTCCAGGGCTCCCGTTTCAGTCCTGGAGCAGATTGTGCTCCCAGACAAGGGATGAGAAATACGGGGGGTGAAGGCACAAACTGGCAGGAGGAGCCAGCTCTGCAGAAATGTGCCTTAAAACACGAATTTCGGGCTATTTCTGGGTTTCCTCTCTCTCCACTCACACAGTTCCTTGCTCTACAGTTTCTTTCTGCATCTTCCCAAAAAAGGACTCACTGAGGATTTTAGTAGAAACTCTGGTTTTAAGGAACGAGTAATAAAACACTAATATACAATAAAATTTCATAATATATAATATACAATATATAATAAAGTAATATAATAGTATAAATATTGTATAAATAGTATAAATATAGTATAAATACCATATAGTATAAATATAGTATATATAGTATAAATACATATATAGTATAAATATACTATATTATATATAGTATAAATATAGTATATATAGTATAAATATATTATATATAGTATAAATATAGTATATATAGTATAAATATGGTGTATATAGTAGAAATATAGTGTATATAGTATAACTGTAGTATAAATAGTATAAATATGGTATAAACAGTATCAATAAATATAATAGCATAAATAAAATTAATATAATAATATAGAAAACCAATATAATAATATAGAAATACACATATATTACATGCACATATTATATGGACATATACATATATGTACATATTATATATACATATACATATATATATTATATATACATATACATATATATATTATATATACATATACATATATATTATATATATACATATATAATATATATATTATATGTATATATATACACATTATATATACATATACATATATTAAATACATACACATATAAAAATATATATAAATATATATAAAATTATATTAAAATAATGTGTACTAAGTATATATAAATATATGGATAATATATAAAATAATTTATAGAATAATTTATAAAATAAATTAATAATAAACAAATTAATGAATAAAACATATAAATAATAAGTAATAAAAGAACTCCATATGTCTTCTCTTCCTTTTTCTCACGTAGCAAAATACTTCCTTAACAAATGGGGATCTTTCCACAACCACTGAAATGAGAGGGAAATCAAAGTCTGGGGTAGATAATGAACCCTCAGAAGGAGCCCTGGGCAGTGCCAGGATAATAAAGAACCCCCAGTGCTGTGACCACAAGAGTTCCCTCATCATGTGCTCTGCTCTTGGGGGCTTGGGATGACACAGGAGGATTCTGTTCCCTGCACAAGCCCTGAGTCATCCCTTCCCTTTCCCATGGAGAATAAGGGAATAATAATAACGTTGCCTGGTCCCTGCTTGATTCTTTTTTTTTTTAATTTTTTTTTTTTTTTTGGTAGGACAACAGGAAACCACTGCTGAGCCCTGCCTGCAAGAATGGCCACACCACATTTTTCAGCCTCTTTCTAGGCAGTCTGAGGAGGGTTTTGCTCACTGCTGCCTGTCTGCATCCAGCACCAGAATTAGCTCTGGGCAACAGATGAACATTCTTGAGCAGGAAAACTGGCTTTTCATGCCTCAGGCCTGAGCTTTATGCCAGAGATTAAACTTGCTTTAAAAATGTCAGGGAGTTGATGGGTTGTTCTCTGATCCGAGTGGATTCCCTTGCAAGCACTGCAGGCCGTGTTTCTTTGGTTTTTTTTTAAAACTCTGCTGCGTGGTGACTCCCCAGAACAACAAAAATAAAAGTTCTCAGGGGACCCAAAACTTTTGATCACACAGATTTTGCTGCAGCAGAGAGAGAAATGGGTATTATAAAAATACAGAGGCAACTACCTCAGATCTGGGGGGGGGGGGGTTAACTCCACTGACAAAACTGGTGTCCAGGAAAATAGCAGGGAGCAAGATTTGCCACCTACAGATGATGGACAATGCACAAAATGATAATTTTTAAAGTTCTTCTCAATCCCAGACGCACAGATTGGGATGATGCTGTTTTTCCTGCCAGTCTCAGGAAGTGGCTGTTGGGTCTGATTTCTCTGACCTCACGCCATTTTTTCTCAGTATCAGATTATCATCTAATAAAATATATGATCTCTCCCTATAAACCTTGTTTTCCTTTTATTCTTGAGTTGTTCAGGCTCAAATAAGAATCTCACTGCAGAATTATAGCAGGCATTGCAGGGAGTCCATCCTATGCCCCTGGAGTGAATGATTTGGTTGTGATTTCCATGTGGATCTGAGCCTGACACGGTTCAGCCTCAGGAATTACCCAGTTCCTGCCCTTTCCTCAATAAATCCTGGTTTGGATCAGGGAGACACACGAGTGGATGGGACTTTGAAGCATCTGCTGCCCTTCCTGCTTTCTCCAACATGCTCAGGCAGGCCCTGGGAGAGGGGGAGTTCTGTGACAAAGGGGTGCAGTGACTGGATTCCACAAAGAGAAGCCTGAATCCCTCCACCACCTCCTTTGTTGGGCTATTTGTTCCCATGGCTCACACAATAAACTGTAGGTCAGCAGCAAACAAACTCCTCACCTGAGAAACCAGGTGCCAGCCATGCAGGCAGCCAGGCACTAAGGTGACGTTTCCTGGGGGTTGGGAGGCAAAAGTCAGGTTAAATTCTGCACATTTGCAGAGGCAAATTTAAGGAAATTTAAGCAAAGCTCTTGGCAGTTCACCCAGTTGGCTCTGATTATTCAGGTGGTCATGGACACAGAAGTAGAGCTCTGAGAACTTTTAACTTGTTATTTTTGACATCGTGCAGGAGTTCAAGCTTTTTGCTGTTAATGGCACAGAAACCAGAAGAGCAGGGGGTGTTTCTGGCTTCTCATTTCAGTGACCAGAAAACCTGGTTTAATTAGGTGGATTCATTGAGCTCAAACCCTTCACAGTGCTGGCACTCGTCTCTGAGCTGAAGAAAACACGGCCCTGGGTGCTCTGTTTGGTTAATAACAGCTAAGAAACAAAATGCCTAAACCAAAATTGGCACAGTCCATGCCAATGTGAGACCTATTAAGCAACAGCCAACAGACTGTGTTCCCACTCATTCCCAAACAGGAGGAGCATCCCATCAGATTTAGCAAAAAGTTGGACAGCCAAGTGTTCTGAGTGATAAATGAGACAAATGAGGAGACAGTCGTGCCTTTGGTTAAATATTATGCTGTCGGGTTTTAATCCTTATTAGGAAAAGAAAAAAGCCAAACCACTAAAAGCCAGTCCAGCACAAGTGCCTGGACAGTCATGGGGCTGATCCAGAGCTCCCTGAAACCAGTGGAAATCCATCCAAAGACTTCAGTGGGATTCAGCTCAGGCCCCTAACCCGGCCCAAGAATTCTTGGCCAGATTAAATGATTGGTCTCCTGGGTGCCCAGGCAAGCCCAGGCATGAGCTGTGAGTGTCTCCAGGAACTGCAGGCCAGGAGCAAACACTGTTTCCCTACACAGGCTCTGGCAGGAGTCAGCCCTGCAGAATTTTTTGCAGTTTTCTTGCTTTAAAGGCTTGAGGACATGGAAATAATGAAACCCAGAGCAGCTCTGTAGTAAAAATCTTCCCCCTGCAAGCCACTTGATCTCTGTGGGTGAGGGATGACAGGCAACTCCTCCAGGTGAGCAGCTGAAGTTCACAACTGTTGCTACAGAGATCAGTAAACCTGAGTAATTCCCATATGGAAGAACATCCAAGGTGGCAATCTTCTTAGGGAAAAACAGATTGCATTTGTTTTGTCTGCCCTGATCACACTCAGAAGCATCACAGGAACACAGCACCTATTTGGTTGACGGTGCCATTAATCAGAGGGCAGAGAAACCTCATATCTGGATGTTACAAACCTACACCTTTACTTAAATCTCTGGGCAGAGAGTTATTTTTGACTGGAACAAACCAGGAACCGAAGGCACAATTTTTTTTATGTGTCTGAGTACCACATATTGTTAGAATTTAAGATCATCAGTCTTGAGTGACTTAAGAAATTAAAAAAAAACATAAAAAAGAGAAAGACTGGTGTTGGTTTAGGATGCTTTAAAACTGAATAACAAGGGGAAGACTGCAAAGCTACCTGGGCTTATCTTATGGAGTCTAAGAGCTCTTGTCATAGCCCCCTAAATTTTACTTCTGATGTAATCAAGTGTTGATGTCTGTTCTTTCTTCTTCCCTGTTTCCATGTCATGATTTTCAGAGGGAGGGAGGGATGCACTGGGCTGAGCAGGTCAAGGGCAAGCAAACAGAAATGGCTTTGGGTAGACCCCCAAAAAATAGGGAGAGAGGTGAAGAAAGTCAAAACTGAAGTGGTTCAGCCTGTGCCTCCCGCTGCAGCACAAGGCATTCAGCCCTCGGAGCTGTTTGGCACTTTTGGGGCCTCCTGGTGTGGATAAAAGCAGGCTGGAGCCCCAGTGCCCAGATATGAGCCCAGAGGGACGTGGCTGGAGTGGCACAAGTGACGCCACAGGTGACACCAGAGCCTGGACCACCCTCACCTGGAGCCTCACAGGGGGGAAAAGCCGCGTTCGTGTCCCGTGGTGGCTCTGCCCATGGAAACCTCCCCTGCAACAAAAACTGCCCGTGGCCAGGGCCACCTGCCCGGCCCAGGGGAACAGCCAGTCCCCCTGCACGAGCCCTGCCTGGGTGGCCATGGTGACAGAGTGTACACAGAGGGCGTGGGGCTGACCCACGGCCCGGGCTGGGGACACTCCGACCCCAGGGGAGAGCCGGGACACTCCTGGGGAACCATCCCCAGGGGAATGTCTGCCAGGAGCACCCGCTGGGGGCTCTGGGGGGGAAATCCAGAGGGAAGCAGCTCTCCATTTTTCCCTTTCCATCACGTCTTTTTCAGCATTTCATTCCAAGTGCAGGATGACTGCAAGGTAAGCTGCTTGGGGGTAAGTCCTGACTTGCTCTTGTGCATTTTAACACTAAGGTGTTCATGGGTGAAGGCTGGCAAAGTTGATTAATTTGCAGGCAGACTTATCCTTGTAACCTCACAGACTCTGTCTCATACCTTATTTAGCTTGATAAATCTCCATAAAATTGTTTTATCCCGTTATTAATTGCATACACATCTGATAGACACAGGGCATAATTGATTCTAACTCCTTACAGAATTGATTCTCACTCCTTACAGAATTAATTCTCACTCCTTACAGAATTGATTCTAACTCCTTACAGAATTAATTCTCACTCCTTACAGAACTGATTCTAACTCCTTACAGAATTGATTCTCACTCCTTACACACACTCAGTGTGCTCTGCAGAGCAGATTTGCTGATTTCTTTAGCTACCACAAATTAGTGCAAAAGGTTTGAGTGGCCTCCTGACAGCATGATCTGTGTTCCTGTATTTTTTTTTTGGGGGGGGGAACTAGTGAAATTCTGTCATCCTGAAAACCTTTGAGTGGCAATTGCATGGATCCCAAATTACAGCACATGAACCCAAGTGCCCAGCTACAAACCAGATGTGATGTTATTCACACTGATTATTTTATCTTGACCCAAAATTGCAGCTGCATTTGCCTTTCCACCTCTGGACACAGCTCCCAGCAAGGACTCCATGCCAAGATTTTCTCCATTGTGGTGCAGGGTAATAATTTATATTTTAGTATTTATAAGCTTTGTCTTTGCACTCTTGAAATTACCTTTGTGTTGCATTCATTGCAGTTTTAATTATTAAGCACAATTAATTTGTGGTATAAAGACTTTGTGTTTAGTAGAATAAGGGTGATGTGACCAATGTTCTTGATTATTGTCAGTTCCTCATTATTCTAAAAGCAAGAGCATATTCATATAATTATTGGCAGTGCTTTCTTTTTGTTCTAGGTTTGAATTCCATGAGCCTCTGAGCAGTGCTTGGTTTGTAGGCAGTGTAATTAGCTGATTGTACCCCCTGCTCCACAATCACTAACTCCACTGCCATCAAAACAAGGCACAGGATTCCCTGCTCCAACCTCAGGCCAGAAAACTTCACTACAAATCCTCCTCACCCTTACTCCCAGTGCAAAATTAGTAATATTTATTCATTTGCAGTTTTATTTCCAGAATTTTACCTGTCCAGCAGAATTGTGTGTTGGTGGTATCAAGTGAAATCTTACTTTTCTTGAAGCTGGTGCTAAAATCCTTGGGAGCTTTCCTGGACTTACCTGTTGTGTTTAAATTGATTATCTTAATTGCTTATGCCCCAAGACTGGACCAAGAATTTATTTTGGTTGCATCCTTCAGGTATTGGGAAAAAAATTTTTATATACTTTTCATGTTTTATTTAACAGCCCAGTAAGTGAAGAGGGGTTTTAAGCAATGATTAAATATTAAACTGGCTGGCTGGATAAGTGATTTTTACTCTGACCACTTGGCTTAACGTTCAGGAATTTCAATAATAGTGCTGGAGCCTCCTGTGGGAGGGTTGGGTTTTTTTAAGCAAAATCCCAGTTTTCATCCAAGAAGGGGTTGGAAGGCTTTCCATCAGCCTGGTTACCAGGCAGTGTAGTTAGCTGATTGCCTAAAGCAACAATCACTAGCCACACAGCCAGGTGAAAAGGTGTGCAGGATCATCTCCGTGGAAATCGGGCCCGTGGGAATTCTGGTGGCAGGAGGCAGGCTGACCTCCTTGCAGAGGGATCAGCAGGACAGGGACTCAGGCAAGGGGAATGTGCTGGATTCCTGTCCCAGCAGGAGACCCCAGTTGTGCTGGGGGATGCACTGGTTTGCTCACAGGACCCTGGAAACCAGGAGGACAAAATAAAGGGTGTTTTCTCCTCCCCTTTGGCAGCCCTCAGCTCCCATCCTGACCCTGCTCCTCTCTCACAGCCCAGGGCCTCTCTTCTCACATTTACCTCCATTTATTCCCCTTGAACAAATAAAATTGTGGCCTGTGGTGGCAACTCTTGGGGGGCTCAAGCCTGAACCTGAGTAAAAAAGTCCCAAAGGCAGAAACTTCTGCTGGAGCCTCTGGAAAATCAGTGTTCCCCCCAGCCATCAATACAATTCACCCGAGCAAAGGAAACTGAGACAACCACCACGAAGTTCTGTGATAACATTTCCAGCCTGACTCTGCAATTTTTTTTTCTTTCTTTCTTTCTTTTTTTTTTTTTCTAATTTTAGCCAAGTCTTCCCCGTTTTTACTGAAAAGCCTGCAGCCTGGGGGTGGGAAGCAGGCCAGACAAGAGCAATCTGTGAGAGGTGCAGAGAGGTGCTGAGCTCTGCAAGTCCTTCCTGCAAGTCAGCAAACCCTCCTTTCCTTCCCTATTAATAATTCCAGAAGGCATCCCATCCATTACCATCAATTAGTCTGCTTTCTGAATTCTGGCTGGAGCCAGCAACAGTTCCCTGAATCTCACATTCTTTTTTAATTTTTTTTTTTTTTTTTTAAATTCAGTAACAATAGATGAGAGCCAGGGTTTGCAGCCATAGAGATGACTGATTAATGGCACTGAATAAATCACTTTGTACAACTACAAGCCTCACATAAGTCTAAAAGAAATTAAAATGAATGCACTGAGTGAAATAAGAATAATGTTCAGATTATTATCAGTCATAGGTGTCACACAGAGCTCAAATCCAGACTTCAGGCTTGATCCAGACGTGCTGTTCCTGCATCCCTGGAAGTTCTGTTGTCTCCACAGTGGGGCAGGGACAGGGGATTATCCACCAAATTCCCTAAGCAAGGAGGATCCTGTAGGCTGTGGGATGCTGAAAGTCCAGCCCAGACAGCAGGAAGCAAAAAGTGTCTGAGGTAAATGAAGTTTAGGCCAGCTAAACATAGTTATTGGACAATTTTCAACCCCAAAACCACAAGGATAAGAGAGTGTGTCTGAATTTCTCTCTTCCATGTGCCAAAGGGATCTTCACAGCCTGGCCACTGTTGGTTGTTTGATTTTTTTCATGGCTGTCTCTGGGTTTTTATCCCCTGAAAACACTAAAACTCAGTTTATAACAAAGTTATGAAACTGGCTGCTCTGCTCCCTAAAAAGCTCTCCAAAACTTAATTTGAGCAATCAGAGGAAGAACTCCATGTAGGGATTTTTATTATTATCAGTACTGAACTCAAGATTTACTGACATACAGTGGTCTTGCTTGGCCTGGCCGGATGTTTATCAGGAGAATAAAATCCAGGAGTAAGAGGGTTGAATTAAATTAATGCTCTTCTTTCCTTCTGCTGTAATTCCCAAGATACAAAGCAGCGATAAATGAGTTGAAGGTTAAACATCTGTCCTTCTGGAGAACTATATATCTGAATTAATACAATTTCATTGCTCAATTGTAGAGAGTAGAACTGAAATTTTAAAGCTGATGAGTGCAGTGATCTGAGAAATAACTTGGAAAACAAGATTTCAAAGGACCCTTTCAGAAATGACGTATTCATTTTAGACATAAAAGCCTCCTTTCTCCTTCCTCCTTATTTGAGCTTTTAAGTTGGTTCATATGAAGCACCTCCTCTTCTCAAAGTTTATTAAAATGCTGAACCCAGACTATCTGCTCTGCCCGAATTCTATGCTTTTAAAGCTGGGTCTGCTTTTTATTTCCCTCAGTCTAAATAGTCAGGTCCTATCTGGGGGAGGGGGGAAAGATGTTCTGGATATTACTGTCATTATTATTGCAATAACCACTCAGTTTTATCCTATACTAATATATATTATATTAAGATATGGACATTAAAAGCCTGCTGCTTTTGTTCTGTACTTTACTTTTGTATTTTCCATTTTTTTCTAAATATTAAAAGAAGGAGGTGGAAGCTTTGACATTTTCCTTAATCTTGCTTTAATTCGGGTCGGAATTCTGAAAGTCAGGGAAAAGACCAGTTGACAAAGTGTTTCCACATTTCTGAAAGGGCCAGGAAATGTCACAGAGGCTGTTCCTGTTTCACAGACGTGCCCCAGGCTGCAAAGCCACGGCCTGAGCTCAGCTCCAACACTGAGATCCCTGACTGCTGGTGACCTGGAGTGGGCTGTGCTCGGGATATTTTAAAGGATTTTCCTCTATTTAAAATAATTATTTCGGAAACAGCTTCTCTAACTGAACTCCCAAGAGCGGGTCTAGGTTTGAAATACATAAAAATCATGAATTTCTTATTTTAAAGAAAGCATCGGTCCTGCAAAAACCCCCTTGGAGCCCGAGCCAGAAAATCCGTGGATGGAGAACGCTGCAGGAAACAGGTGCGGAGCAGCTTCCCGGCCACCAGGAAACGGGCTCGGGGGGGGTCGGTAATGTCCGAAGCAGAGCCCCCCTGTTCCGTGCCCGCTCCCGGAGCGCTTTCCCGAGGGCAGCCGCGCATCCTTCGCCCGGGGAGGATGCGCCCCTGGCTGGGTCTGGCTCTGCCAGCGGGGGCGGCTCCCCACGCCCCGGGGGGAGTGTGGGGACAGGTATAAAAGCGGGGCGGGGGAACACGCGGAGGGCTGGAGAGTTTGGAGCGGGGAAGGAGGAAGGGAGGGGGAGCGGCGGGCGGAGCGCAGAGAGGAGGCGCATCCCGAGCCCGGGCGGTGCCGCTTCCCCAGCGCAGGGGCTGAGCCGAGCCCGCTGGCCCGGAGGCCGAGGAGGGGAGGGAAGGAGGGAAGGAGGAGGTGCCGGCTCCCTGCCGTCCCCTCCGGCCGCGGATTTGGGGCGATGCTCGCGGCCGCGGCGCTGTGCGCGGCCGCGCTGGGCTGCGCGGCGGGGGCGCGGCTGCTCAGCGGTAAGAGGGGGTTTGCGGGGGGTTTGCGGGGGGTTGCGGGGGGGGTTGCCCGGCGCTGGGATCGCCCCCTTGGCACGGAGAGGGAGCTCCGGCTCCCCTGGCGCTGGGAGGATCGGGATGCCGGGGAATGTCGCGACACGGGGAGGATGCAGGGGGATGCTGGGTGGAGGGTTGGGCTTGGTGGGCTTGGTCTGCAGCTCCCTCGGGAGGGGAAGACGAGGGGCAGGCCCTGAGTTCTGCTCTGGGGGGACCCAGGGAATGGCCTGGAGTTTTGTCAGGGCAGGGTCAGGTTGGATCTCAGGAAAAGGTTCTTCCCCCAGAGGATGTTTGGGCACTGACCAGGCTCCCCAGGGCGGTGGGCACAGCACCAAGGCTGCCAGAGCTCAAGAAACACTTGGATGATCCTCTCAGACACATGGTGTGGCTCTTGGGGTGATCCTGTGCAGGGATAAGTGTCGGACCCAATGATTCCTGTGGGTCCCTTCCAGCTCAGCCTGTTCTGGGATTCTATCCCTTCCAACTTTTGTGACTCTGTGATTTTTTTCCCTGCCCTGCCCTGGGGAGCTCACTGAAGTCAGCAGACTTTGGGGCAGATCCCGTCCAGGCAGTGAGGAGATAAGGAGAAAATACAAGGAACCCTTTCAGCACTGCTTACAGCTACACAGACAGTGTGCCCTGTAACCCAAACCCTCTTTGGGATCCTAAAGAGCAGTAATCAGACATCAACTACAGTAGATTTTTTCCTTAGCTGAAAGTAATGGCTGATGAGGCAGAGATTTTCTGCCAATAAGTGGAAAAAAATTGCATCTGTGTATCAGAAAGACCCTGAGTGCAGCTTGTGACAGTATTTGTGGACAGTTAGCAAAGCTTTTTAATAACAATATGCTATCTGTGTTTTTCTCATGCCTTTCACAACAGCAGTGGACATATCCCTCAGAAGAGGTAAGGGGGCTTTGCCTGTCTCACCAAGCCTGGATGAGTGTAAAGTTCCCATGAGAAATACAGGTTATGCCAGAAATGTATTCTCTAACACTGCAGTTGTAGTAAAAAACTGTTCCTGTTGTCACTTCTGTGTAAAGTGTTAACAGACTGATTCTGACTAATTAATTATTCAAAAATTCCACTGTGAAAGGTCTTTAAACTCTCACTCTTACAGTGCTCATGTAGGAATACAGAAGAATAAAGCAAAGCCAGCAAATAACCCACGGAGGGCTTTATAATGACCTGTCCTCTCATCCTGTTTGTTCTGAGCACGTTACAAATGTTGCTGAATGTTTTCCTTCTGTGCAGACACGTAGGTTACCAGATTGTGTCTGCAGAGAAATATTTACTGAGCAGAACAAAACTGTTTGTTTCCAGTCTAAATATTGGGACTGTTGTGGTGAGGGACGCAGGAGTGCCTGGATTCAGACGATGTGTCTGTTCACTTTGATCTCCCCTCGTAACCAAAATAAGCTTGTGCTGCTTCTGCATGAGAAAGTTCTTGGCTTCTGACAGCCTGAAAGCAGACACTGCTTCCTTCCTGGGCAGTCAGCAGCACCACCCAGAGCAGAGGGAACTGGGCTGGGGGAACACGTCTTGTTCGCCCCGATAGAGACACTGAAAACTGGAAGAATGAGTTTAGGTGGGAGAATGGGAAGGAATTCTTCCCTGGGAGGGTGGGGAGGCCCTGGCACAGGTTGCCCAGAGAAGCTGGGGCTGCCCCATCCCTGGAAGTGTCCAAGGCCAGGTTGGAGCAACCTGGGCTAGTGGAAGGTGTCCCTGCCCGTGGCAGAGGGTGGAACTGGGTGAGCTTTCAGATCTTTTCCAACCCAAACCATTCCATGACTGCAATATACACTCCATGGAACTATTACACACACTCTAAAAGATAAATCCTTGCTGTTTCTGCTTGTGTAAGGGAATCTCTGATTTTACCTGCTTAGTTCCTTAAAAATAACAATAAATCTAAAAAATCCTCTTTGAACTCCTGCAAGGGAGCTCTGTTCTGGAAAGGCTGCATATGTGAGCTTGCTCTCTGGCACAGCATTGCTTCTCTGGGAGGAACTCCCAGGATCTGGAACTCACAGAAAAATCGTGAGGGAGCTGAGAAGAGCAGGACATGAAAGGACAGTGCTAAAAACTGTTTGAGGCAGTAAGAAAAGCTTGGAGATGCCACTGCCAGGCCAGGAACACAAGAGGCTCTTTGCCTGTCTACTTTTCCATAGAAACAGTGCAAAACTCGTCCAGATGGAAGCATTAACACCGAAGTCTGGCCCTGCAGGCAGAGTTGCTGTGACAGGTCCCTCTCCCCCGCTGCAGGACAGACAGTTTGCCGCCGTGGGACGCAGAAACCCTGCTACAAAATCGTGTATTTCCACGATGCCTCCCGCAGAACCAGCTACGAGGAGGCTCAGCTGGCCTGCCGGGCTGACGGGGGACACCTGGTGAGCATCGAGAGTGCAGCAGAGCAGAGACTCATCGAAACCTTCGTCAGGAGCCTCCTGGCTTCCGATGGGGATTTCTGGATAGGGCTCCGCAGGAAAAAGGAGGAGGAGGAGGAGAACAACAGTACAGAGTGCCACAGCTTCTACTCCTGGTCGGATGGCAGCTCAGCCAAGTTCAGGTGGGTGCCTGTGGGTGGCACTGGGAGGCAAAAGGGTCAGGGACTGTCACCTGCCTTCAGCAGTCACAAAGGATTCTGTCAAATGACCCAAGGAATATTGTCCCAGCTGCCATTTGTGATTCATCCCACCCAGATATAAAGTTACCCTGCTCTGGAGGCTCTCTGTTGCTCCATATGACACCTAGAGTGTTTAGCTCGGGCTAGTTGATGATTTTTGCATGCTAAAAGGAGGGGGAAGAACAAGTGATCCGGTCTTAAAAAATCTGATTAGGCAGCTACAAAATATGTGCTTTGACCTGGAGGTTCCTGCACTTCAGATGCCCTGGAGTTCATCCCTGAGCAATGGGCTCTTTCCCTTCTATTTACTGAAGGAATGACTTTTTTTTTTTTTTTCTTGTGAGACAGTCAAATCTGAGAGCTGCAGGATTTTTTTGTAGACGTGAAAAGTTCAAGTTTTCACAACATCTGTGAGATTTCTGCCTCCCTGTCTTAAGGTGAGAGAAACCACAGCATTTCCTGAAATTTAAAATATCAAAGCAACAACATTTACACCAATCTGCACTCTTCTTTCTATTGGACATGGGTAAAAAACATCTTGTCAGTGACCTTCTTGCCTTGGGAGCTCATCAGATATTTTAGTTGCCCTGTGAAGAAATGAATAAAACTGCTTTTAGTGCTGTTGGGTGTATTAAAGTTTCTCCTGTGGCTCAGATATTGGGGGTGGATAATGGGAAGCTGGAGCCAGATCTGCTGCTAAGAAACAGGCACAGCTTTATTGCCTTCCATTGGTGAGACACAGCTTATTTATGCTAAATGATAAAGCCAAGGAAAACACCAGGGGAGGAAGGAAGTGAGGGAGAAATACAGCATTGGAATGATTGAAAAAACACTGCTTTAACACACAGGGGTGTTTTCCCATGTGGAATACCTTGGGATAGCTGGAATTGTCTCTATTGTACGGGCCAGCTTGGCAGGCAAAACATGGTTTGTTCCAAAATAGTGGGTATTGAGCACTTGTCAAAATCTAAACCCAGTTTAGAAGAGTTCCTCTGAGCTGCAGAAGATGCCTCCTCAATACCAGTGGTGTTCCAGGGGGCTGAGCCTCCTTCCTGGGTGCTCTTGGAAAAGCCTGCACAGTTGTCTGGTGGTGAAGTTTATTATTAGAACAACAAAAAAAGAATTATCTGCAAGCCAGTGTTGGTGCTTTTCCAGACAGAGAAAACCAGATCCCCCTTTTAGCTTTTTCATTTCCTCATTAAAGAGGTGTTGAAATTTTGCGAGGCACCGAGGCCAGAGAGCAAAAAAAAAAAAAACCAACTGTGGTAGATGATTTTGCACAGGTCTAAAATGGTTTGGGAAAGTCAGATTTCTCCCGAGGGGTTTCAGGCAGGGAGGGGCTCAGCCCTTCGCTCCTGAACGTTTAACGCCCCGATTGCTGAGTTGTTTTTTTATTCCTTTGGAAAAAATCAGAATTCCAGGAATAAATGACTGTATTCCCAGGGGAAGGGTGGGGTGGGAGGGTGTGCTGTGACCCCCTGGCTGTGCCCTCTGGGCCGTGTTCCCAGCTGAGCTCCCGGGAAGTGATGTCAGGTGGCCCCTGTTGTGTTTTCCCAGGAACTGGTACGTGGATGAGCCATCCTGTGGGAGTGAGATCTGCGTTGTGATGTACCACCAGCCATCTGCCCCGCCAGGTGTCGGGGGGCCTTACATGTTTCAGTGGAACGACGACAGATGCAACATGAAAAATAACTTCATCTGCAAATATTCCCTCGGTAATGAGTCATTCTGGGGCTTTGAAACCCAGCCCCCTGGAGGAGGCACGAGGAGGCTGCAGGGACACAGGGAAACCCTTCCTCAGAGGAAAACCTCTCCTGCTGGGAGATGGGTGTCTCTGAATTTATGCAAGTGCTGGGGGAAGCAATCTCAGCATTAATATCTGCAGCTCCTTGTGACTTGGGATAAATTTTCAGGGGGGTTTTTATGAAGTGTGAAGTGTTTGAGGTCTCAGCTGGGGCCTGAGGGAGAGAGAACACCAGAGAAGGGTGCTCATGGTGTTCAGTACACTGGTCTCCCCACTCAAATTGTGCATTTCTCTTTTCTTTCAGAGAAGCCAACGAATGCTCCAATAGGGAATCCTCAGAGAGGTGAGTTGGTGTTTGGGGCTCTTTTTCAATGATGTGTTAACTTTCAGAGGAAGCCCTCTGTGTTACAGTCATTCTCAGCAGGCTGAAAACACACTGAGCAAGAAACTTCCCTGCAGTTTGCACTTCTCCTTGTGCAATTCCATAACCCACTCTGTAGGAAAACAGCCGAGCTGCTGTCGATGCAGCTCATGGAAGCAGAAGAGGGCCAGTACCCTTTACCCATCTTTGCAGCTCTCAGTCTCTTCCATCCCCTCACCCTCACTTTTATGACTCTTAAGCTCTTTCAGAAAGCAAATCTGCAATGTTAACTAAGCTGCTTCTTCCCAGGTGTTGCCACAGAGCCCTCGAGCCCAGTGCTGCCAGGAGAACCCCGGAGGAGGGGTGTTAATGTGACAGCTGTGGGAGCCAGAGGTAGGTTGTGCACTCCCCCCTGGCTGTGCAGATCCACATTTTTCACATTTGGCTGCAAACAGTTTCAAGTGTTTGACCCAAACTCTAGGAGGCTGTACATATAGTCTGAAAAAAACCCCACCCTTCCCTCAAATCTTCCCCTTCAGTACAAGTCTCAACTGGCTGCTTTGGCCACCAAAATGTTCAAAATCTAAAGTGTTCTGGGTCTGAAAAAGGTACTTTTATTGAATCACTAATTTAGTGGCTAAATTGATCGTGTTTTGTTTGTAAGTGTATGTGATTAACTGTGAGAAACTTCCAATTTCTTCTTGCCACTGACTCCTTTTTGCCCCTAGAACCTGTTCAGAGTCTTGCCTACATCCTCATTCCCAGCATTCCTGTGCTGCTGCTACTGGTGGTCATTACAGGCATCTCCTGTTTTTGGCTTTTTGTGAAGAGGTAAGTGGCATTTTTATGTTAAAATCACCTGGCAGTAATCTCACAGCTGCTTTTGGCACCCTGTGAGGTGCTCTGCAGAGGACCTCTTGCAGCCAAAGAAATGTTTAAAAAGTGCAGTGGGTGCTCCAGGCTGAGTTGTTTTCAAGCAAAATTTTAAGTAAATCACATTATAGCATATTAGTGTGTTCACAGACATAGCAGTCAGGGAAGAGTGTAAACAAGATCATAATTTTCATGTGGTAGCACTTCATCTTTCTTATTCAAGATTTGAATCATCGATTTTTGAATTATCAGATGTTCCCCTTTGAAAGTGAAAAATGTGGAGATAAAAGGAGCAAATAATACTTGTTGATAAGTAATATCCCCTTGCTTTCCCTGTGTGCACAGTGGCTCTGCTGGGGGTGCTGGTTGTGGATTTGGGAACATCAGGGTTGGGTTTTGCTGCTTCAGTATCGCCAAGGGGTCCCTCAGCAGGTCGTGCCAAGGGACTGTTCCAGCATGGAATGACAAATAATTCCCAATTTTATGCAGAGCCCGGGCTCTGAGGGTCAGCTTTCCTCGAGGGTCAGCATTAAATTACTGTAAGAGGTGTGGCATTGCTTTGTGCCATAATATGGCTTTTTGTTCCCCCCCCATTCCCCAGGAGGGAGGAGCGGCTGGACACGAGCCCCAAGGAGGAGGATGCCTGGCTGTCCACCAGCCCCAGCCTGGACATCTACAAAGTCATCAACAAGCAGTCAGAGGCAGATCTGGCTGGGACCAGGCCTGGCACCAAGAATTCCTCCTTCCGGGCCCGGGAGCACTCGGAGCTGGGCAAGGCTGGGCAGGAGGCAGCCCCCAAACCCCCCAGCAGCAGCTTGGGGCCCCAGAGTGGCTTTGTCACCAACGACATCTACGAGCTCTGTGGGGACCGGGTGGGCAGGAGCCAGGAGTCCACCTGGGTGGACAATGAGATTTATGGATATTGAGCAAACAGACAAAAAAACACCCCCCCTGGAACTCAGATGACAAAGTGGATGCTGATACGAGTTTACCTGCCCTGTCTATGCACTTGTTTTAATAACAGTATACGTGGTGTTTATCCTGGTTTTGCATTGTCCCCATATTCTTCTCTTTTTTTTTTTTTTTTTTTGAAAGAATGTGGGTTTTTAACGATCCAGACTGAAAAGAATGTATATATTTTCCCCTTTGCCCTGGGAACGGCTTGTTAATGATCTTGATTCACTTTTTTGTACCAAAGACATGCCTTGAAAAACTAGAGGACAATCCAAAATCCTTATTTATTTAACTGACCCAGTTGTCTTAAAGGTGCTAAAAGTTGCCTGTCAGGTGTGATGGAGCCCTGCTTTCCTGGACATAGGGAGTGGGGAATGAATGCCTTGGTGTGCTTTGCTTGTGTGTGCAACTTTTACTTTCCCTATTAAACTGCCTTTGTCTCAAACCACGGATTTTCTCACTTTTCCGCTTCTTTCCCTCATCCTCCTGGGAGGGAGGGAGTGAGGGGAGACCAAGAACATAAAGTATGTCGAGCAGGAACACAAATAGGACACACCTTTTGCCCTGCAGGTGTTTCTGGCTCCAGGAGAGAGCAACGTTTTGCTGCTGAACAAATCTCTGAAGCACCTAAAATGAATTTTTAGCTCTTGACAGGGTTCCCTTAAGAGCTTGCTCTCCTCCCTTGCATGGAAATAAATAGGAAAAGGAAGGAAAACCAATTTTTACAAGCCACCAGGAAACAAAGGTTTGGCAAAAGGTGTTTTATGTGTGTCTGAAACAAAAACAGCACTGAGTGCAGGGGTAGCCACGACCCTGTTCTGCCAAAGTAAACGGGCAGGAAGAGGATTTTACTGCAAACACTGAAATATTTCAGTGCACAAGGGCTCTGTGCTGCACATCTGCAGTGTCACAGTGTCTGCCAAGCCCCTGCTGTTCCTCCAGCAGAACGTGGTGCAAGATGAAGCCCTGAAAGAAGTAATTCCTTTTAAAAACAGAAAATAGAATTAATCTTCCAGGTCTTTTGAAAATGGCATCGAGTTAGCAACAATTTCTCCTGAAAAGCAAAATCCCTATATAGGAGAATAGGCAGTGCTGGGCACTTGGAATGCCTGGAGTTTCCAATGCAGTAATTAGTGCTCTTTCATCAAGGAAAAAAATATTTCTGTTTTGACTATATTCTTGGTCTCTTCCCTCGGTTTTTGTGGTTTGTAGGTTTGGGGTTTTTTTTTGTTTTTTGTTTGTTGTTTTTTTTTTTTTGTTGTTGTTGTTGTTTTTTTTTTTTTTTTTTTTTTTTTTTTTTTTTGCAGGCGTTAAGCATCAGGCACATCCTGAGCATTTCAGGCGTTGCAAACCAGAAAATGAGAGGCAAAGCTTGTCAGAGGTCGGGGATGAGGCGTCTGAGGCTGTATTTCGGTCTGGTCCCGGCTCCCTGAGCTCGGGCAGCGAGCTGCGTGTGCCCGGGTGAGGGGATTTTGGAAATTCTGCTGCTGGACGTCTCTCCTCTGGAGCTGCAGTGACCACACGAGGGCATGTGCGCTCCACGTTTGTCCTCCACGAGCTGCTCCATCCCGGGCTTTGCCGGGAGCGCTGGGATCCCTTTCCTTGGAGCACGGCAGGAGACATCAGTGGCCGCTAAAAGCAGCCGGACAAAGGATGCTTTTGTGACTGCAGGAGTGGCCAGGAAGCAAATAAATGTTTTAATACTAAAGAATCCCGTTTATAATAAAGCCACTGTGAATGAATGTCAGGCAATATTTGGCACAGTGGAGAAAAAGTTACTTTTAACGCACCAAGCTCGAGCCTGTAAAAAAAAATGAAGCCCCTCCACAGCAGAGAAATGTCACAAGTGGCACTTTGGGATGACACCACTTTCTATTCAAGTAGGATTATGGAAAGCTTGCTCATGTACCTATCAATCACTTGAAAGGGTGGATGTCTGACTAACTCAAGTCATCAGTTAGTCATTGCCAGAACTTCTGAAGGGGATAAATAGAACAGTGAGAGCACTGTGGTTGTTCTCCATGGCAGCCCAAGTCAGCAGCATCATCTCCAAATGTCATCCCTTAGAGAATCTCAGGAACAGGGAAGGACAGGCATTAATTTTTGCACAGAGAACTTCAGCTCCCTTTGCAGAACAGTCATCACTCTCTGACACGTAACAAATTTAACCAACTTTTCACAAGTATGACACAGCTTTACGTGTAGAACTTGTACAAAAAAGGGAAAGCAAGAGGCACAAGTTTGTTCCTTGCATTCTTCCACTTGTTCTTTTCGTGGCCACGCTCTGTTTTGAGCTGGGTTTGCATCAGAAAAGGTCTGTGGCTGTGTTGCTGATCTAAAAGACACGAGGCCTCTTGTTCCATCAGCTTTTGGATGTGCCTCGTTTGGTCAGTGGAACGGAGCAAAGATTCCAGGGGTGATTCCTGGTACCCAAAGTGAGTCCTCCAGCATGAGATGGGGCAGAGGATAAGAGTGGTCAGAGAGGGACAGGCATGAACTGGGAGAACAAAAATTACTGCAGAGTTGAAATGGCATTTTTGGAATGAAAGCAAGCTAATGGGCAAGTGCACAGACAAATCAGACCTGGTGGACTCAGTACTGGAAAGGGAATTTAGCATGAAAGGCCTTAACTTTTTTCATACATTGTCAACCCTGAAGGTCCTCTAACCCTTTCATGTCAAAGGGCCTAACAGAGCTTCCCAATCTGTCTTTCCAGGTGTGCAGGAAATAAATACAACAATAGTTTAGTTATAGAAGGGACCTGCAAAAATTATCTAGTCCAACTGCCTGACCACTAGAGGGAAAAACAAAAGTTAAACTGTGTCATTAGGGCATGATTCAAGTGCCTGTCAGACACTGACAGGCCTGGGGCATTGGCCCACTCTCCAGTAAGCCTGTTCAGTGTTTACCCACCCTCTTGGTAAAGAAATGCTTCCCAATATCCAGTTTGAACCTCCCCTGATGCAGCTTTGAGCCCTTCCCATGAGTCCTGTCATTGGATTCCAGGGAGAAGAGCTCAGCACCTCCATCTCCACATCCCCTCCAGAGAGCCAGGACCTTGTCCCTCAGCCTCCTTCTCTCCCAGCTGGATGAAGGCAGAGGCCCCAGCTGCCCCTCACAGGACATCCCTCCTCCTGCAGCCCCATCAGCAGCTCCCTTAACCTCCTCTGGATGCACCCAAGCACCTTCTGAAATGGTGGGGCCCAGAGCTGCACCCAGCACTCAGTACTGTGTGATCTGAGTGGGATTTTGGGGGGCTGATGTACCAACAAGAGGCACCTTTGTGATCTGGAATAACTGGGGCCACTGGAAAAGCTGCTCAGTGCCAGGGAGAGAGGATTTGTGTCAGGAAACTGCCTTAAGGACCCTCAAAGTCTGATGCAGGTGCAGCAGCTCAGGGTCTCAGTGCTTGGAGCCCCTGATTAGGGCTGGAGAGACACCTGGGGCTGACCCACTCCCCCTCATCCTGCTAACGAGCTGGGCCTGCTGGGATCTCATTAATGGGATCTTATTAATGCAGGGGGTGGGTTTGACCCCCCCCTCCCTACAGCCACACTGTAGGGCACCTACCGAGCTGGGAGAGCAGGAGGGGATGCCCACACCAAGCCGTGGGGGGAGCCTGGGGGACCCATCGACCCTCAGCATCACTGCCCCATCCCCATCTCTACCTCCGTCCCTGTCCCCATCCTTGTCCCTGTCCCCATCCTTGTCCCTGTCTCCATCCTTGTCCTTGTCCCCATCCCCATCTCTACCTCTGTCCCTCTCTCCATCCTCATCCCTGACTCCATCCTTGTCCTTGTCCCCATCCCCATCCTCGTTCCCGTCTCTCTCCCTGTCCCCATCCTCGTCCCTGTCTCCATCCCTGTCCCCATCATTATCCTCATCCCCACCCCATCCCTCCCCATTCCATTCCCTATCCCCTTCCCCATCCCTATCCCCATCCATCCCCATCCTCTTTCTCACCCCTATTCCTATCCATCCCCATCCATCCCCTGTCCTCTTCCCCATCCCAACCCCATCCCGTCCTCTTTCCCATCCCATCCCCATCTCCTGTCCTCTTCCCCATCCCATCCCCATCCCCTGTCCTCTTTCCCATCCCATCCCCATCTCCTGCCCTCTTCCCCATCCCCCGCGCTCTCCCCCGTCCCTCCCCGTCCCCTCTCCCTGCTCTGTCCCCACCCCGCTCCCGGGCTCGGCCCCGCTGGGCGGGCGCGCCGCCGGTTTCCATGGCGAGCCCCCGCCCGCGGTGACGCGCGCGGTGACGCCGCTCGGTGTCCGTGTGTCGGTCCGTCGGCGGCGGAGGGACGGGCGGAGCGGGCGGAGGGGGCGGCGCGGCCCCGGGGCCGCCGAGCACCGACCCCGAGCAGCCCGAGCCGCCGCCGCCGCCGCCCCCCGAGCCCAGCATGGTGATGGCCGAGCCCCGGCGGCCCCCGGCGCTGCTGCCCCGCGGGCTCGGCCCTGTCCGCGTCGGCTTCTACGACATCGAGGGCACGCTGGGCAAGGGCAACTTCGCCGTGGTGAAGCTGGCGCGGCACCGCATCACCCGCAGCGAGGTGAGGTCGCTCCCGCCGCATCCCGACCCCCCGTCCCGCCCCGCGCATCGCCGCGCTCCGCTGCCGCCCCGGGGATGGAGCCCGCCCGGGATGGGGGGGACCCCCTCCGGGGGTGGAGCTGGCCTCGGGATGGGGGGACCCTCCGCGGGATGGGGGTACCCCCCGGGGATGGACATAGCCCCGGGGATGGGGGTGCCCCACCAGGGATGGGGGTACCCGGCTCCGGGATGGGGGTACCCCCTCCAGGGGTGAAGCTGGCCCCGGGATGGAGGTGCCCTCCACAGGATGGGGGTACCCCCCGGGGATGGAGGTGCCCTCCACAGGATGGGGGTATCCCCCGGGGATGGAGGTACCCTCCACAGGATGGGGGTACCCCCCGGGGATGGAGGTACCCTCCACAGGATGGGGGTACCCCCCGGGGATGGAGGTACCCTCCACAGGATGGGGGTACCCCCCAGGGATGGACCTGGCCCCGGGGATGGGGGTGCCCCACCAGGGATGGGGGTACCCGGCCCCGGGGATGGAGCCAGCCCCGCACTGGGGGTACCCAGCCCTAGGATGGGGGTACCCCTCCGGGGATGGAGCCGTCCCCGGAATGGGGGTACCCGCCCCCGGAGCCGGGTATTCCCTTGCGCGCCCCTCGCCCGCTTTTGTCCCTCCTTCCGGCACCTCCCGCGGCGAAGGGGATATTTTATTTTATTGCAGCAGCAGCCGGGTTGGTTTTTCCTGCTTTCATCTTGCCCGGGAAGGGCAGGATAACACCTCCTCCCAGCCCCTGTGGCTCAGGCCGCGGGCGAGCGCTCGGGGATGTCACCCCGAGGATGGCACCCTCCCGACCCCGAGCATCCTCGGGGTGAGCAGGGCAGGCGGCTGCTGGGTGAGTTGGGGAGCGCTCCCTGTGAGCAGGGGAGGTTCAAACCTTGTGTCCTGGGTCTGTCCCGGTGTCCTGACCCGGCCGGTGCTTGCAGATGAGCAGAGCTTCTCCCTCCCTGGGTTATCCGTTCCAGCAGAGGAACTTGTGCGTGTTCTGAGTCCTTCCGTCCAGCATCCTGCAAGTTAACCAAATTCGACCATTTTTAGCCTCTTTGTTTAACCACCCCCGTGTATTACCCGGTGATTATTGTTAACACCTCGTGCCTTACCTACAACAAAAATGATTGTCAGTCTGGGTGGATAAAATGTGGTCGTGTTCACTTTAAAAGGGAAAAAAAAAAAAAGGTGTCTGGTGAGAGTAATGGCTCTGAAAGATCAGCTTTCTCCTATATGTTGCTCTTAGGTAGTTTTAGTCACTACACCTAGAGGTGAGGTTTTTGTAAGCCTGTGTTCTGGCTGCTTTCATTGTTTGCTGAAGAAGAGGTTCCCGTGCTGCTCTGTGCCTGACAAAAGTCATTAAAATGTTTCCTGAAGTACAAAGTGAAGACTGAACAGACCTGCAGTTTATTCATCGCCCTGGGCTCGTGTGGCAAAATCATTCCTTGCAGGAATGGAGAAATGCTCAGTTGAGGGAAGCAAACCCATGGTGCTAACACTGCTCTGGCCACACAGGGCTAGATGAGCTTTGCATCCCAGGGGTTAACAGCAATTTTTCTTATTTCTCAAGTTCATAACAGACTTGAAGTTCTTTTTAAGCCCTTCCTTGCTGTTCCTGAAGAGCCAAGCAAAGCCCTGGCAGTGTTAGTGTTCCCTTCCCAAGTTTGTTGCCAGATGCCAAACTTGTAAAGGCTTCACTTGAAGATATTAAGTTGTCACTTGCTCTTCAGTTCTCATTTCTTTGGCAGACTCTGTGATGGGGGTGAGAACTCTAATCTTTATTTGTATTGTACTTTTAGAAAGTATGTTTGTTTAGCATTGTTCAAAATAACAAAGGTTACAGAAAACTTAGAGCTCAGCAGCTTCTCAACTCTGCTATGATTTTATTTCACCCATGTCCTAAGAAATTGCTGAATTCCAGCCCATTCTAATACAGTCTTGATTATTTTTTTTTTAACCAACTTTTCTGTCCAGCCTGAAGCCTCTTTACCTTCTGTGTGATTTTTACAGCAGATTTGCCTGTGTTGGAGATTTGTGTCAAGGTCTTTGATTTATTTATTTATTTTTATTTTTTTTTTAGTGCAGCCACATCATGTTTCTGCAGCAAGAGATGCAGGAGTGTTTATCTGGAATTTAATTGCTGAGTTAGTTGCTGGAAGTACTTACATGGCCTTTGAGGAAGGGGAACCCTATTAAGATTACTTCTGGTGATGTCAGAGGAAATAAATTCCAGCCAAATACTATTTGGAATAAGCACTTCCAGTTTGGAGCACCTCATCTGATTGTTAGATCACTGGGCACACAAAGTGGAAGTCCTGCTTGTTCATGTCTCCAGATGGAAGGCAGGTCGTATTTCAAGCTTGTTCTGAACTTATTGCTTAAATTTCTTGAGTTGCTGATTTCTCTGTGCCTTTAATAAAATTCCAGGGGCAGAATACTCAGTTTTGTAGAAAGGCTGTGCTTGTGTTTCACTGCAGGAAGGTCTGTGCTGTGTTGCTGCTGAGACTTGCTCAGAAAAGCTGTTTTAAAGGACTATTTCCTTGCCTGAGTTTCTCCTGAACCTCCCTGTTTGAAACCCTTTACACTCAGAACCTCTTTGTTGTTGGGCTCTTTTAGCATCAGTGTTTTGAAACAGTATTTTGTGTGGGTTCGACCTATAAAATATTTGCCTTTTTGTTTTTACCCAACTCTGCCCAGCCAATAACCATCAAATTAGAAAGGATGGGATCTTACTGCCTTGAACGTCAGCGCTCACAGATGATGTGCAATCCATCCTTTTTATGGAAAACCTGCAGATAGGGACATAGGATGGCAAAGTACAGGTGAGAATGGCATGAGAGCAGGCAGGGCTGGTAGATGGTGTGTGCAGAAAGTCAGAAACCTCATCGTCAATCCCCCACTCCCGCAGCCCTGAAATTGCACAATCGGTCAAAGAGAAGTGTGAAAGTTAAGGAAAATGGGGGGGATTTGTGGGAATAGAGGTGCTGCCTGACTCCTTTTACTGCCAGGGTGCCCCAGAGGGGGGGGACAGGGCTGCCCTCGACCTTTGCTTTGCTTGTTTGAGTGTTTGTTGCCAGTGAGGTTGAGGGCACGTGCTTTCCTGCCACGCTCATTTATCCTCTTGCCCAGAAATCCTGTGATCCCAGGGTAACTTCTGTTAATGAGGCGTGGAAATGAGCAACAGATTTCTATTTCTTTTTCCCTCTCCCGTCCTCGGAAGGAGAAAGAAAAGAGAACAGAGGTAACTGGGAGCAGAAAGTTGAAGAAGAGGGAGATTTGCTCCTGGTGAAATAGGATGGCGTGTGAAGTAATGAAAAAGCTCTTGGAATAGGTGAAGGTGCTGCTTGGAAAAAGCACTTTAAGGATGGAGGCAGTTCTTTGTGAATAGGCTGTGAGAGAGGGAGAGTTGTGTCCCCCACCCACCCCCAAAACTCTGTAACCAACACCCCCTAAGGATTAATCACCTCCAGAGGGACACTGGGCGTTGCTCCCCAGGTGAAAATAAAGTTCTTTATGTCCCCGTGGATCACACTCTGCCTCTAACTGCCTGCTGGGTTACAGGGACTTTTGTGTTTTATATCTGGCAAAATAAAAATTAAAAAGTAAACCCAGCTCCTGATAGGAACTGTGGTAGCAGTTGAGCTGATCAGGTGTGCTTAGGTGGGACACAGGCAGGGGCAGTTTGGATGTGAATTTTGGGAGAGAAAAGTTGTGTTGTGGTTTGATTTTTTTTTTTTTTTTTTTTTGGAGTGTTTGGGTTTTGCCTTGTTTTTTTTTCCTTTGAAGAATTAAATGAATAACACGCAAACAATGAAAACTGAAAGCTGGAGTAGCTGAAGAGCAGAAGAACTTTCATCTTCTTTGACAATCATTTCGTCTTCACTTCTTGGCAGCTTCAATTCCCAGATGTCAGATGAGGATTGAGCAAACTCCAGTCTAGTAAAAGAGGGAAGGAAATCTGTGCTATCCCTAATATTTTACAAATTAGGGGGAGTCACGAAAGTTGCAAAGATATTTTGGAATGTGACCCTTTGAGCAGCAAAGACTGGTGATGGGGGAAGGGAAGGAACGGGATCCCCCTTTTGTTTTCCTTGTCAGAAGAAGTTTGTGCTAATATTATATATTGATATTTGGCCGGGGTTTTTCTGTTGTTTGTTTCTAGCTGTTGCTAGTAGTTGTTGGCAAGCTGAGTATTTAGGAACAAAACACACTCTTTCAGATAGGAAACTGTTCCATGGCTTGAAGGAGCTTCTCCACCTCTAAGAATTACATCCCTTTTCCTGTCATCGTGACCCAGC
The DNA here is from genome assembly GCF_009829145.1 of Chiroxiphia lanceolata. Taxonomy (NCBI): domain Eukaryota; kingdom Metazoa; phylum Chordata; class Aves; order Passeriformes; family Pipridae; genus Chiroxiphia; species Chiroxiphia lanceolata. Next base: position 1,877,176 of record NC_045659.1, on the reverse strand, counting down.
TGAGCTCATGGACACGAGTGAGCTGCTGAATGCTCTGTTCCTCCTCACATCATTCTGAAAGATGGTGCTGGATTTTGAAGCGTTTCCAAGTGGTTCTTCTCTCTAAATCCTCTCTGGCCCTGGCAGGATGTGTGAAAGTGAAAAGATGGCAGAATAGACTTGAGATGTTTAATCTGCATTTGAGTGTGGAAGAAGAGGTGGCAGCTGCTCCCGTGCTGCTTCTCCTATAGGAGATGCACATATATAATGTGCACATGTAAAATGTGCACATATATAATGTGCACACTGAGAATTGCGCAAGGGTTGCAAAAAGCAAATTTTTTTTTCTCCTTCAAGTAGGTTTTTACTGCGTTAAAAAACCCTCTGAATGGTCCCGAGTGACTCCACATCATGAGACAAATCGTAGTTGATGCAATGGGGTGGTATTTTTTAAACCAAAAAACCTGTTTAAACTGGAAATATAGTTGGTTCTTCCTTAGTTTGTAGCTCCAGTAAGATATTCCTAATTAGCAGAGAGCTGTGCTTAGGGTTGTTTCAAGTGTCTGTGGTTACACAACACACACCTTTATGGATCCATTGGTGGTGGCTGTCGACTGACTGATGCAGCTCCAGAAGTCCTGTTTGGGATTTTTGGACAGATTATGGATGCAGCAGCACAAAATTCACCTTTTAACATGATCCCAGAGGTAGCAAGCAGTTTTCTGAGGCGCTGGCTCATTCCACGGTGCTCCAGTACTTCGTTTTCCAACATATAATGTGATTTCTCGAGGAGTTCAGTGTTAGCTGTGTTAATAAAGAGCATTTTACGGTGCTGTCAGGATTATCTGGTGATGTCTGGGTGAAAAAAATTCCTGTGACAGTTTTCCTCCCAAGTCCTGGACACATGGCAGTGGTAATAATTTTTTTGGGGGGATCTGTGTGGATGGACAACAGGAGGTCACTTTGTCCATTAACCTTCTGTGACCTGTTCTACATCTACACTCAATTTTTATTTGTGGCTTTGGGGAGAAGGAAGGAAATGTTTCCAAACTCTTAAAAGAGGGTTTTCCTGGAGCCATTTTGCCCCCAGTGATTGTGTGCCCTGAAGACTTGTTTTCCCTGAAGAAGGTTTTGGTTTCAGTCTTTCAGCAGCCTTGGAGAGCTGTTTTATTTTGGGCGAGGAGATGGGATAGGAAACTTCTGGAAAAGGAAGAAAGTAGGAAGCACTGGAACATGATTCACTGCTCTTGGCCAGAAAGTGCAGTGAAGGTTATAGCAGGATCTGTGGCCATGCTTCCCAAACTTATATCACCCATTCTTTCTTTATTATTCTTTTTTTCAACGCTGCTTTCCTCTAATCACATTTTACTGGTGGTTGCTCAGGAAATAAGAGCTGCTCAGGGATTTTAACAGTGTAAAGACAAGAAAAAAAAATGCACTTTTTTATATGAAATTGCTTACTTATGCTTTTATTTATACGAAATTGCTTACTTATATTTTTATTTCTATGAAATTGCTCCCTTCTTTTAGGAACTGACATTATTTGGTTGCACAGTGTCATTAACCTCGGAAAACATAAAACTGCAGTGGGCACTTGTTATTGAGGAACTGGAGTGGAATTGGAAGTACTTCATCTTTAAAAGGGAAGAAGGACAAATGAGTTATCTCGGGTTTTCTAGGGAAGTGGATACTTTTTTTTTAATTTTTATCCGGGAAACCAAAGTTAAAAATTGTTGCTGTTGGAAGGTGGGAAGTGCAGAGTTCAGGGTAAAATGCTGGGTGATTTTTGGAGCTTTTCATCTCCCAAACTGGAGATACCTCGTTCCTGGAGTGGAGGGTGTGTTACCACTGTGTGACACGAATGTCCCACTGCCCCAGAGGAACCCTTGCTTTGGTTTTTAAGGGAGAATCAGCGGGTTCCAGCCCTCTGAAACCCCAAATAACGGGTGTGAAATGCAGGGATGAGGAGGATGAAGGAGAAAGCAGCTCGTGCCTCCGGCTGAGCGCAGAGGGACGGGGTAAAATGAGTTAGAGGAAGGGCAGAAATGTGACACAGGGCTTGTTTTTAATAAATATTTCCTGATATCTAAGGTTTCATGGCTTGCTGTGGTTGCTTTGACACTCTGGAGCTTTCTAGGGAAGCGATTTCTCCTCAGGCTCAGAACTGGTGCCTGCAAAAAATCAGCAGTAACCAGAAGTCCTTTTATGAGGTGTGATCTTAAATTGGGCTGGGGAGGCTGAAAGGTGTGTAGAGGGGGTTGTGGTGGTGGGGTTTTTTTTTTTCCCCCCCTAAAGCTGCAGGAATGATTATTTGCATCCTCTGCTGCCTCGTGGCATCAGGGCAGAATGTCTGAATGACAAAGTGGCTTCACTTCATTTTTATGCAAACCCCAAGTGGAGCTGGAAGGAACAGGACTGGAATGGGGGGTAACAAACAGGAGCAGGATCAATGTGCTTGATTTGCCTGGGTTTTGTCCTCATAGTCCAAAGGCAGAAACTTTCAAAGGGAGACTTGTGTTTTTGTTTTTTGTTTGTTTTTTGTTGTTTTTTTTTTAGGATTTACCACCTTGGGCATCACTGTTCCATGTGTTTCTCAGCTCCATGTGATGAAGAATAGAGGCTGTGCAATTAATTAATGGTGAAAAATTTGTAGCATGTGGCCTTTTTTGCTTGTTTTTAATGGCTGCATATGACAACATTCTTATAAATGTTTGTTGTCTCTTGATAAAACTTGTTTTAGGGAGTTCTACGTTATTTTTTAAAAATTGCTTAAAAGTTTTAGACGTTGTTTAAAAAGAAAATCCCACAGCTGCCTTTTGAAAATTTATTTTGTTGGTTTTAGATGAGTCTTGTTCTGCTTCAGCTCTGCAAAGGAGCCTCCTGCATCTCACAACCCGATTTTCCCTGATTACCATTTAATCACTCATAGCAGAATCTTATTTTCCTGTTGGATGAGGGAGACAAGGGACTTCTAAAGAGGTTGTGGAGCAAAAGCAGAGTGAAATGAAGTCAATAAATAGTTAATTGTGAATTCAGGTGGGTCCCTAATCAGTGTTACTGGAGATAATGAGGTTCACCTCCTGTGGATTTTGTCTCCTGCTCAGCAGCTGTCTCCCATGTTCAATAGTTTGTGAAATGCTGTTATAATTGGGAGCATTTGTGTGACTTACATTGTTTGCTCCTGCTTCAGCATTAATAATGTGATATTCAGGGTGAATAAACACCATTTATACATTCAGCACTCTTTAGTATTTTTATCCTTTGCATGGTTTTTTAGAGTGGCAACGTTTTTGCTTTCTCCTTGGTTCAAATTTTCTCCTTGGTTCAAATTTTCTCCTTGGTTCAAATTTTCTCCTTGGTTCAAATTTTCTCCTTGGTTCAAATTTTCTCCTTGGTTCAAATTTTCTCCTTGGTTCAAATTTTCTCCTTGGTTCAAATTTTCTCCTTGGTTCAAATTTTCTGAGTGTCTTCTGTTTGAGACTTCTTAAACACGTGTAGTCACCTTCCCTTTGCAGGTTAAAACCAAGATCAATAGGACCAAGATGTGTTTTGTGAACTAACTGAGGTGTCTTTCCAAGGTTTGACTGATAAATAGATCTGTAGAGTTGTTGGTTTTTTTTTTCTCTGAAGGGATAAACTGCAGATGTCCTTTTGTAGTAGCATATTAATTAACAATTAAACATGTCACAGTTGAAACCACGTGGATCCACTGCCATGTTTTGATGATTTGTGTTGAGCCAGCAGTTTTTCTCATTTTAAAATATCACTTTGCTTTTGTGGGATTCAAATGGGCTCCAGCAATGGACACCAAGAGGCTTTTAAAGAGGGTTTTTGTCCCTGTCAGCTGTTCCCACCTGCTGTTGATACAGGAGCACCTGGAGCACTGGCTTCTGTGTCTTCCATCCCATGTAAAACCTGCTTTTTCTGACACATTTAATGCTGTCAGTCTGTATTTTTTAGTGTGGGATTGGAAATTCTGAACTCCAAGAAACCCTCCAGTCATCCGGGGTCGTGGCATTGTCCCCCTGTATAATGAGGGCAAAACTAATGAGGAAAACGTTGGGGAGTTTTCATCTCACCCTTGCTGTTTGTCTGCAGGTGGCAATAAAAATCATTGACAAATCTCAGCTGGATGCTGTGAATCTGGAGAAGATCTACAGGGAAGTGCAGATAATGAAGATGCTGGATCACCCACACATCATAAAGCTCTATCAGGTGGGGTCAGTGGTGGCTCTTCCCCTTTCTCCCCCTCTCTTTTGCTCCTGGATGAACTCTTCAGTGGAAAATTTTGAAGGTCTTTAATTGTGATTTTTATTTATTTATTTATTTATTTAGTGCCTGTAGTTTGTACAGTAAAATATAGGTTTGTTTTGTAGTGGTTTCTCTCCTGTTTCATGTTCCTGCAGCACATGGTGAAATGTTTGGGGCTGCTGGCGTTTCTGCTCCAGTTCAGTCTTGCCTTTAAGGCTTTCCTGAGATACTCCCTTTAGGATCTCCCTGTTGGGGCTCTGTTTAACAGAGATAACACACCCTTGCTTCAAATAAAACCTGGCTCAACAAAGACCTGGGTGTGCTAAAGCTCTGAATTTAAGGTCGTCTGACAACATCTCCGAAGGAAAACTGAGCACAAGGACTTGGACCTGTGGTGGTGGAGTCCTGGATAAAGAGGAAGATCCCAATTTCACTTCGTTTTATGTCAAAGAAACTGGCACTTGATCTTTAAAATATTGATCTGCCAAGCAGAGAGGGGCCTTTAAGGAGTTAAATAAAGTAAATAAAGTAATATCTTCCACAGTTCCTTCTGAGTGAATGACAACACACAAAAATGGTAGAGGAGGGACTGAGAAAAGTTCAATTAAATCTGGAGATCAGGAAGATCATTTAAAGAGGGAGGTGATGATTATGGAGTGCTTAATCCTTCACTGTTAGGGCATTGGCTGGTTAAAAATGCTTTTGACAGGTGAGTTTATTTTTAAAATAGCTTTCAAATTCTCCCACTTGGCTGCTTTTATCCCGTGCTCATCATTGTGCTGGGTTCCCACCAGGAGTTTGAGTTGTCTCATGTCAGGGAACTGCTGGGGACTGTCAGAGCTGGAAATGAGTTGGATTAAGGATGGTTCCTTATCTCTGGAATGCCCAGGCTGGGGCAGCTTTCTGTCTCCAGGGGGTGGTTGAAAACAGTCTTTGCAAACTGGTTTGCCTTCCAGACACAGACATTCCAGTCAGAATGTGTTCAGCTGGTTTAGAATTGAACAGGAGGACAGGGGGGACTGGAGATTTGCCACCTTGTCCTGTCTGCTGACTTGTCAGTTTTTGGGTAATTCTGGGTTTATAACTGTGTATCTGCCAGGAATTACCCTCTAAAAAGAGTTGATTTTTGTGAGCACTCTTCTGGTACTACAAATAAAATGCAAAGACCAAATTCACCAAGGTCTTGTCCACGAACAGCTCACGCTGAACTGTTTTATTGAGGTCGTTGAAAGAGACCCAAAATGTGTTGAAATGGTTGTGTTGTGCTCAAGGTAAATCCAAAATGATTTTTTGAACCGGAGGATTTTTCCCTTTGGGTCAATATTTTGATTGTGCTGTTTGCACACCTTGTGCAGCTGGAAAGATGGTGATAACTCCAAGTGCAAGGCAAAGCTTCCAGATCTTTAGCAGAAGAATAAGGATCCATTTTGGTGGGGGTTTTTTTTTTTGCTTCTTGCTTTTCCCACAAGCACTAATGTGTGATTTCTTCATCGACAGGTGATGGAGACCAAAAGCATGTTATACCTTGTGACAGAATTTGCCAAAAATGGAGAAATTTTCGGTAAGCAAGGGAATATTTTCATCTTCAACATTTTAATGCACTGGATAATTAAGGATCTTTCTGGGTCTGTTGTCAGAGACTTCATATTTCTGTACATTTTTGTCTGAAGTCATAATTTTTTTTTCCTGATTTACTGGAGTGATTTCTCAGAGTGGCTTCTGGAATTGAGGATGGGATGCTCTGCTGTGGATGGATTTGCCACTGTTATATTAAGATACTTTAAGGACACTATGAGGTGTTCTTCAAGGTGTTGTGTGGGTCAGGAGCTGGTAACTGGTTAATGTTCTTTTAATGCCCTGTCAGGCTTGGTGTTAAACAGCCTGGTATTAAACCTCATTGAGTCCTTTCAGCTCTGCTAAACCATCCTCTCGTGGTGCTGACTGATAGTTCATGGGCAGGGTTGTTTTTGACCTGCTTCAGGGAAATTTTCTCCACTCAGCAGCAGTTTTGTGTAGCTGTGACTTTCCCCAGTTGATGTCACTGCAGTGAATAATGTGTTCAGCCCCAACCCTTCAAATGCTGTTACCTTTTGGGTGGTTTTTAAAGGTATCTTTTTTTTTTTAACTTAGCAGAACACATGAATGAAAAAGGTTTCACTTGTGCTCAAGGCTTTACAGATCTACAGAGTAAATATTTGGGAAAACACTTCTCACTCAAAACAGCAGCTAGACGTGCAAACACTCCTACATTAAATATGTACAGTAACCATGCAAAGTGTGCTCTGGTTGTGCAGAAGAAAAAAGCAGCAGTTTCATTGACACTCTTCCCGGTGCTTCTCTTGCAAACTTGCAGTGAGTGATGCACAGTTTAACCAAAGTGACCTAAATTCTGCACTGGATTTTGTCCTGCTCGCTGGGGAAGCCTGAGTTATGTTCTTTTGTCCTCAAACTCAATTTTACCGAGGGTGAGGTTCCCTTCATAACTAGTCCTGGTGATACTGCAGTACCCAAGAACAGAACACAGTCTCTGATGGTTTTTTTTTAGACCATTTTGGCACAAAAACCTCCCTTGACAAAGCCAGACAGGAACTGAGATTTTTTTTTTTTTAATGATAAAGATTCTTTATAATATTTAATGTAGATTCCTCCGCTGAAATTCCAACCACTGGTTGCTGCATTCATAAGATTGGAAATACAGGGAAATCCCCTGAGGAGGGATTATTTGTTCCTTACTGAGCTTGAACTGGGTGAGGGATGTCTTGACTGCCTGAACCTGAACCCAGCTCACAGAAGGTTGGAAGGGATTTGTAGGGAATGACTGTCCAGCTCTGCAGCAGGTTCCTCAGGACCCTGGATGGGGGCTACACCCTCAAGCCATCCTGTTCCAACGTTTTGACCACCTGCAGAGAAAAGAACCCTTAGGTTTAAACTGAATTTCTTGTGTTTCAGTTGGTTTCCACTGCTTTTTGTCCTTTTGCTGGGCACTTCAGCTGAGAGGAGCCTGGCTTTGCCACCTCCCTCCTGTTCAGTATTTGTACACAAAATGAGATTTCCCTCTGCACCTTGTCTTCTCCAGGCTGAGCCCCCACTGCTCTCTGAGCTCTGCAGACCCTTAATCATGTTCATTAACCATCACTGTGCTCACTTTGGTGTGTAACAGAGCTTTAACATTCCAAATTTAACGCGGGTTCAAACCTAAATGAAGGACTGTGTCTTAAAGCACTGACCACTGGGTTTGCAGGGCAATGTCTGAGTCACATGTTTTGAAGTAAATACACCTTAATCTTTCAATTGTCCAGCAAACAATTGTGCTTTGGGCCGCTGAAAAGGCTGGACAGGGAGCTGGGGACAAAAGTCCTGCTGTGGACCCAGCTGAACCTAAAGTGTCTTCTGGTTTCTGTTTTATTATAGTAAAATGAAAAAATAAAATCTCCTATAGGAATGTGCAGGCAGAGGGTGACACAAGGCTGAGATTTGTCCAAAGGGGTGAAATGTGGAGGTTTCCTGGCAGAGGTGGCTTTGCTGCTTCAGCCTTTGCAAGAGGGGTATGTGCAGTAAAACCCAGAGCTCTGCACACACATATTCCAGCAGGGCCCACTTTCTGGATGTCTCCAGCAAGTTTCAGCTGTCCTGGAGTGGTTCCTGTGCCCAGGGGCTGGCACAGAGCCCGGATCCCAATGCCAGCCTGCCCTGTTTGCACACTGGTTAATGCACAAACGGGGCCCATGCCCTGCTGGGATGTGCTGGGTTCTCCCTCTCTGGGTGATTTCAGAACAACTGGCCTGTTCCACTCAGAGCTGGTGAAACACTGAGGGCCAACTTGGTTTGGGGTCTTTAAATGAGTCCTGACAGGCCAGAGCCATAAAAGCAAAATGACAGCTTGGATTCATTAACTTATTTGCTGCATTGCTAACAAATGATGGATTAACAGCTTAAAGAGCTGGCTTGTGCTCAGGGTAATTTAGTTTGTGCCTTTGATATCTGACTTCACCTTGATATCATATGATTTGTCAGTCACTCTGTGACTGAATGATATTTAGCTTGCAAATATTATGATCTCCCCTTACTGCCAGGCTTTTGTTTGTTCTTGTGCTTTGCCAAGTTAAACCAGCTGAAAAGTGTTTGAAGGCTTGGGTAGGTTAGAAGCTCTGAGGAGAGTTTTCAGACCTGCTGGTTCCAGGGATCAGATTTTATCCTGAAGAAAGCAGGAAAGTTTTTTAAATGAAAATATTGCAAACGGTTATAAAGCCCCCAAACAATATTTTAATTAGAAATCCCCTGAAACACAAGCTAACAAAGCCAGGTCTGGCATTGTGTTGGGCAAGATGATCCTGCTTGGATCACTGATGTCACACAACTGGCTTAGAAGATACAATTAATTGCTGGGTATAAAATCCATATGCATTTTCTGCTCCTTGGCCATTCTCTGTAGGATGTCAAAGGCAATTCCAAACCCATCCTAACATTTGATTCTTTGATATTTTTTTTTTATTTTATTTTATTTTTGTGCTTGTTAGAGAAAGAATAGACTTGGCTGTAGAAACTCTTTCTGTCAAGACTCACCCAGCTGCTGCTCCCCTTGTTTTTGTTCCTGAGCATAAATGGAGTTGTTGCTTTCAGGGCTAACGTTGGTTTTTACAACGTAATCAAATATGAAAACAAAATGTTCTTTTCTGCCTGTGACGCAACGAAGACAAGAGGGAGGTCAGGATGGGCACTCTATGGGTACTTGTTTTATTTCCAGAAAACAAAAAAAATAAATACTTTCAGCCACTGTGCAGCCTCTGCTGAGGCTTCAGAGGGAGAAGTGTGGTGTGGAGCCTGCAGGAACTGAGCAGCCCAAAGCCCTGAAGTACCTCGTGGTGGGTGAAGCCAGTTATTCCAAGCACTCCCCACGAGTTGTGTTCTGTGAAAATACTGCTCAGGCAGCTCTGAAAGAAGGAGCAGAGCAGAGTTTCGTGACGCATCAACTTTTTCTTACTCTTATTTGTTTTGGTTTTTTCCCCCTGGTGTTCGGGAGGGTGTTTCCCATTCTTTCCGAGGGCAGGGCGGGAGGGTAAAGGGTTTGGCTGAGACACCTTCTGAGTGCTGTTTGTTCCAGGGGAACCCCTTGTTTCCAGGGCTGTTCCTGGCTGTCCAGCCCCCTTTAAGCCTGGCTTATCTCCCCAGATTACCTGGCCAGCCACGGCCGCCTGAGCGAGTCCGAGGCGCGGCGCAAGTTCTGGCAGATCCTGTCGGCGGTGGAGTATTGCCATGGCAGGAAGATCGTGCACAGGGACCTGAAGGCTGAGAACCTCCTGCTGGACAGCAACATGAACATCAAAATAGCAGGTACTCCCAGAGCAGGGGAGGTCCAGGAACACCTTGCTTTTGTCAGGGCCGTCCCAGCCCCTCGCTTGGTGCCGCTGTGCTTGAGGCACAGAAAATTGGTGATAACCTGTCGTATTTTTGCACTTTGTGGTCCAAATATTTCCTGGATTTATTTCCTGGATTTATTATTTCCTGGATTTATTTCCTGGATTATCCCTGTTACACTTTCAAGAAAAAAACAAAAAAGAAATAATTTTTTTTTTTTAGAGTTACAGATGCTTTTTGTGGGCGCCGTGACGTGTCTCTGATGCTGACAGATGTTCAGGTTAAGACAGAGTTAATCAAATAACTTCTTTCAACGTTGGGGAAAAAAAAAAAACACCTCAAAATGGAAACTTATTGAAATTTTTTTTTCCCCCCCTTTTTGCATGCGTGATTTCATTTTAATTATAAATTTAGAGGCAGCAGATGTTGCTAGAGACAGAAATCATTTTCATTACAATTCCATGAATCCTTCCATACTGATTTTAGCCTGGCAGGACTTGGGAAAAGTAGGTAATATCTGGATTTGGGGGACTGTTGAACTTTAAACATCACTAGTATGGGAGCAGGGAGGGAAGGTGAGTGCTGTGAGGAGCTGCTTTGGGAAGGAGTAGGTTTGCTTGTCCTGAGAAGGAGCTGTGACTCCACAGCCAGTCAGGCTGAGAAGGGTAAAATGATAAAACACTTCTGATCATTGCTGCATTATTTTACCCTTCCTGGCTCTTCTGAAAAGGTGAAAGGGTTTTGGTGCATCCTTGAGCTTTAACCCAGTGGGTTCAGCAGCACTGCTGCTCTTTGTGGGGCATTTTTCCTTTTCTCATCTCTGATTTCATCCCTGCATTCATCTCCAGGAGCACCTGGAGGTTTATGGCTGACAGACAATTTATTTACCGGGACAATTTATGCCTCCAGTAAATACTGTGTCTAAGGGCTGCAAGTCACCCACTTGCTATGAGTAATGGAACCAAATGGGAGGGAATTTTTGTGCTATTGTTCGTCTGAGCTTTCCTCGCCTTCTCCCCATTCCCACCACCACACTTTGCCTTCTGATTTCTCTCCCCATCACTCTGCTGCTCTGTAGGTTGTTCTGTTCAGCCTGGCACAGTTTTTCAGAGCTCCTCAGGGCTCTCATCCGTGCTGTATCCAGAGTTATTCCTTTCCTGGATGTCCTCAGCGCTGCAGGGACGTGAATTCCTGCCCCCCTGAACACAGGCTCACAAAAACACTCCTTCAAAGGCATCTCGGGAGACCCGTTAACCAAAGCAAGGTTAGAGCCATGAACTGCTCAGGCACAGAGAATTTCAGTGCTCAGGTTCTCCAGGGACTCAAATAAAAGCACTGATAAATGGTAGTTATGAGATTCCATCAGCTGCTGCTGCTCTTTCCTGCCTCGGCTGCTCTCCTGCTCTACTTCTCTATTACAGAAAGTTAATTACAGGTGGTCTGTATGCAAATGAGCCCATTAGCTGGCACTGGTTCTTCCATGTGTCTCTGTCAAGCTTTATCAGGTTTGCTTGAGTGATAAAGGAGGAAAGTTAAGGCTGCTTGGAAACTTTGTAGTGATTTGTGCTGAGTCAGTCGTTTTGTTTTTCTCTCCCAAAGGAGATAAATGATGAACTCCCCAGAATGTTTATCTGTGATTTTGGAGTTATCTGGTGCTGTGCAGAGCCCTGAGAACACTCTCTTCCAGTCGTTCATACTCTTCGTGGCCCATTTATCAAAGTGTGGAAGAACAGAGGGCAGCCAGGATCCCAGCTCTGATAGCTGGAATTAGGCCCTAATTTGAATTAATCTAGGAACTGAAAAATGGCTCAATAACTGATGAATTACTTTGATAAAGCTCTGCACTGTCAGTGTTTACACAGGGTTCCAGCACTACGCATGAGGTTCTTCCTTCCTGATCACTCCAAGCAGCTAAAAAATCCCCATGGGGTACTCCTGGCCATTCCAGGCTCTTCCTGACTTCCAGGGGTCCTCTTGATTCATTTTGGTGCTTCTGAGACTTTTATGGAAGCTTTTACTCTTGGAGGACACAAAGTTTTTTAGTCAAATACAGAAAAGTGCATAAAGTTACCTCTGTATTTCAGCTGCTGGGAGAATAAGATTCAAAAATAAATGCTCCTAAAACTGTGAGCTGGTGAGACTGCCACCTCTGATTAAAACAGGAGGCTGAGCTGCAATTTAATGGTGTTAATGTTGCTCTAAAAGGAATGGGATGGACAGCATTCATAGGATCTTTCTTTTCAGTCTTAGTAATTAGCCAGGAAGTGGAGGGTGTGTAAAACACTGGAGGGGAGAACTCTGATGGACTCATTTTCTAGAAGGTGTGAGGTGGCTGGGAGCAAAACCTTCAAACCTCAAGTTTAGCCTAAGTAGCAAAAAATGAAGGTATTAATGAGATAGAGTGAAGGCTGCAGGTGAGGAATGCCACTCCAGGTTTGACATGGAAATGGTTCTCCCCAGAGTTCCTGGCTTGGTCATGTCACCTTTACCTTTTGCTGGTTTTTGAGGGGGTCTTAGGGTCTGATTTGGGTTCCTGCTCACTGATAACTCCGTGCTCTCACAGGGACACAACATGCTCCTGGTCTGTGCAGAGAAAAACCCTGTGCATTTGGGAGGATGGAATGCAGGATGGGACACAGGGAGCTGGAGGATAGGGGACAGGGAGCTGGAGGATGGGGGACAGGGAGCTGGAGGATGGGGGACAGGGAGCTGCAGGATGGGGGACAGGGAGCTGCAGGATGGGGGACCAGGAGCTGCAGGATGGGACAGGGAGGTGGAGGATGGGACACAGGGAGCTGCAGGATGGGACACAGGGAGCTGCAGGATGGGACACAGGGAGCTGCAGGATGGGACAGGGAGGTGGAGAATGGGACACAGGGAGCTGCAGGATGGGACAGGGAGGTGGAGAATGGGACACAGGGAGCTGCAGGATGGGACACAGGGAGCTGCAGGATGGGACAGGGAGGTGGAGAATGGGACACAGGGAGCTGCAGGATGGGACACAGGGAGCTGCCCTCTGTGTGCTCCCAGCCCTGCCAAGCTGGCAGGCTGGGATGCCTGGGAGGTGCCTGCAGAACTCCAGTGCCGTGCCGGTGGCCAAGGCTCCGTGTTTGGAGCAGCCCAGGTAGCAGAGACTGTTATTTTGAAGCAGGTTGTAGTGCTGGTTTGTCTTGCTGGTGGACAGTAAAATATGCATTGACGTCAGAAGTGGCTGCTCAGCATTCAGGCCGTGAAGTGGGTCAGGTTTGTGTCTGACTCGCTCATACCTTGCCTTTATCAGCACCTCTCTCCCCATTATCTCCGTGGCTCACATTACTGCTCCAACAAAGGCTGCCTGTGGCTCCCTGCAGCCCGGGCACGTTGAGCTGTGCCGGTGATTTCGGGAGAATGGATTAATTCCAGCTCCCGAGGCCGGATCCCCTCGGAAGGATGGAGGAGGGACAAACGAGAGGCTCCCTGGTCCTGCTGGAGGGATGCACGGCACAAGCTGCAGTGGCCCTGGCAGGGAGCTCCCCTTTCTCAGGTTGCAAACGGGGCTGGAACCTCGGGCCCGTTCCCATTTTTAACGGGAAAACGGATTCCATGGGGATGATGCGCGTTGCGAAAAATTATACCTTCCAAATTCGGGGTTATCCTGAGGGGGGTAATAATGGGATTGAGAAACCAAATACCACGACTGCGGAGAGCCAATATTTGCAGATTGCACAAACACAGAGTTTATTCAACTCCACACAATGCTGCAAATGATGGGATTTTTTTAACGTGCAGATTCAGGCAAACGTTAAGAAGATCACCCCATTATATAATCTCAGTCCTCTGGTAATGAGTCCAATTTCAGTCCTTTTAGAATTCTGTGGCTGGCATATGTTTTTGGGTTTGGGGGTTTTTTTGTTGTTGTTGGTTGGTTTTGGTTGGTTTTTTTTTTTTTTTTGGGCTGGCACATTTTCCCCTCAAACATCAGTTAAACATCAGTCAAACATTTCTCTGGAATGAAAAAATCTGAAGTGTTCTTGGGTTAAAAATGGCCACCTCGGGTCCACAATGACTGTGGCAGAGCAGCAACTGCAAAGTAGAAACCAGGTGGAAGAGAGAGGATGAGAGGTGGAGTGATTGTCTTGTGCTTAATTGAATCCTGGCCATTCTAACGCTCCAAAAAGTGGGACAACTAAACTGACGGTGGAGTAATTAAAAATTGAGGAAGCCCCATGGACCAAGCAGCCAGCATCCTGTCTAAATCCTGAACTTTTTCTTTGAAATGGTTTTCCTGGGTGCTGTCAGTTCTGGAGTCCTCTAGAAATGGTTTCACATCATTTGAAGGCACGACTGTGAAAAGCATAACAGGAACAAAAAAGGTGACTATAATGTTATGTACCCTAACAAATAATGGTGATCCTCCTGCCCAGGGAATTACTTTGTCCAAGAATGGAATATAATTTTAAAGGTAAGAGCCAGCTGCTGAAATACAGAACAGTGTTTTTAAGTCCTGTGTTACATGAGAAGGTCCAGTGTGATCAGTAGGTTTCTGCCTCTTCCTGGGTTTTGTGCTGTCAGTGCACGTGGTTTGTTCAGCAGAAATTCATGACTGAAGGCCACTGGTGTTTAACTGGTCATGGAAAAGGGAAGAAATGGAAGTTTTAGAACTGCGGGTCAAAGACAGAGCAAAGGAACCACTTTCCAGGTGTATGGGACAACACTCCTGCCCCAGGCACACAGATTGGTGAGGAATTCTGCCCTGGGTGACTTATCCTTCCCTTCCCTGCCCCAGACCCCAGCATGTGGTGTTGCTGCTCACACAGCTCATCCTGGGCTGCTCCTTCTGCTGTCAGTTTATGGCCCTTCCATTCATGAATTTGCCTCGTAAAGCTCAGTGGTCTGTGCTGTCACAAGACCATCAGGTGCCAGCCAAGTGCTGCTCTTCCACCCAGTTAAGCACTGTCTGGGCACTGGAAGTTCTGTTAATTCTCCTGCCCAGAGAGGGAGCAAAGGTAAGAGCCTGGCAGGGATCGAATCCTTCCGTTCCAAGATGTTCTTGAGGTGCTTTTGGCAACCACTGTAAACTATTATGTGTTGTGAAATTAGTCATGTCAAGATAATGACACCTGAGGCTTCTCTTGCATTGGTCAGTCATGCTGAAAGACTGTTCTTTTGGCTGCTCAGATTTGTTGATGTGAGGTGATTCCCAGGTGCTCACATCCTCCAAAGGGGCTGACCTGAAATCCAGCATGGACAGGCCAAGAGTTTCACTTTCCTGAGGGTTTGAAATCCTTGTGTTTCCGAGCAGGTCACGCTTTCTTTGGCTGTGCTTACAAATACATGTACTCGTGAATCTGATACCAAGATTTATGAGGGTGGCACCTGAGTAAGAGCTGCAGTTCAGAGATAAAGCCTGATATTTATCTGCAAGTTCTTAAGAGGATGTTGAAAATCTTGACAAATCCGAGATAAGTGAAGGGAGAAATCAGATTTAATGACACCTACACGGAATGGCAAAATGCTTCTGAGGGAAGAAATTGCTTCGTGTCTCCTGAAGTTATTGTCAAGGTTGCCAAGCCAATTACGTGTGGAGAAAAGTCTTCTCAAAGAGAATAAGAAGGAAAAAAAAAATAATTCACAACAGAAGTCTGCCTGTGATGGGGAGGGGGAAAAAGGCAGGTGACACACAGTGATCAGGGGGCTTTGGGGCAGAAGATTTTGTTGTTGTCACAGCTGAAGTTGCAGCAGGAACAACTCAGTTGAGCTCAGTGTCAACAGCCAGGTTCAGTGCCCGTGTTGCTGCTCTAAAACAACTCCAGGTTAACTTTAAGCCTGGTTTTTCTTCAGTGCCTCTCCATTGCTATGATTCCCAGGGTTCTCCTGTGTCTTTACAGCCCATGATGTGTGAGAGAGAGCCAGAATCTTTCCTCTGAGCACCCCAAACTGGGCAAATGGGAGTAGATGAAGTGTGAGCAGAGCCTGCCCCGTGTGTGACCACAGTGCTATCGGGTTTGCTGTCTGCTGAGCAGCATTAACAGACCTCTGAGCTATTCAGAGCTGGGGCTGCTAAATCAACAGCCTGATTCCTGTTTGTCACCACTTGTGACTTTCACAGCGTGGCTCCAGTCCCCCCAGCACTCAGCACTGCCCTGCTGAAAGGGGAGAACCATCAGACTGTCTGACTCTGAGCACTGGTGGCTGTCATCCTGCTTTTTCACTGCTGGGTTATTAGAAATGGTGACTAATATTAGCCCTGAGGGACCCACATATTTTATTGTGCCGTAAAAAGGAGCATTTTAAAGAACTGTTCAGCTGTGGGGTGGTGGTTTCAGTGGCAGACAGTCCCAGTAGCCGTGTCCTTCCCAGCAAAAGTCCCTGTGTTTTCCCAAGCCTGTTGCTTTTGGCAGAGTTCCTTCCTCCCGGCTCCGAAGTTGATGCTTTTGTTGTCAAAATTTTGTTGTGTCTTCAAGGCTTAGAGAGCACCTCGGGAAAGCCCAGGAAGTCTCAGATCCAGTGCTAACTCTCAATATATCTCCTGGCCAGTAAATAAGCTCGTTTGTCTGTGTGACTGTCAGTTTGTTGAATTTTAACTGTAGTTGTTTATAAACTTGGGTTTAGCAAACTGGTGCAAGTTTACAGGTTGTGAAGTTTCTCAGTGTCTTGATAATTCCACAGTTGTCATGAAAACAGCAGTGCAGGACGTGCAGCATCCCAGGATTTTCAGTGGGAGCCCTGAGGGAAGGATTTGGGATCTAGAGCCTTTCAGGAATCAAAGTGCACATAATTATTCTTCGTGGTGCAACTGGAGGCCGGAGTGACTTTTTCCCCCCTTGATTTCTCCACAGATTTTGGCTTTGGGAATTTCTATAAGAGTGGTGAACCTCTGACAACGTGGTGTGGGAGCCCCCCCTATGCAGCCCCAGAAGTCTTTGAAGGCCAGCAGTACGAGGGACCCCAGCTGGATATCTGGGTATCATTATCCTTTTTTTTTTTCTTTTAACTGGATTTAAGTCAACTTTTAGAAAGCTGGAACAAAGGAATCATCTTTGGATTTTTTTACATATTTTTTTTTTAAGCTGCAGACCAGCTGTTTCTCTTCAGGTTTATTTCTTGAGTGTCACAAAATGCTTCTTAGCACTGAGTGGAATTGAGTTTGCCTGTCCAGGTGGCTGTTAAATGGGCATTGCAGGTGGGTGTCAGCCCACTGAGGAAAAGCTCCTCCAAAAGCTCCCTGAGTGAATGAGGGAACTTTGCTTTTTTTTTTTTCAGTGCATTTAGTATTTTCTGTGTTAAGTGGGAATTGAACTTGGAAGTCCTTGAGGAGGTTAAAGGGACTCTCAGGCCCTGAGACACAGGAGAGGTGACTCTTTGCTTTGCTCTTGGAGCTGGAAACAAGAAGGTTTGTGCCACAAGTGTCTTTACTGCAGCAGCTGCCTGGTTTTGAGTTGGTGTCTCCATGTGTGTCATCCTGATTGGAGAGGACAGAGAGGGCAATCCCTGCTCCTGTGCAACAGAAGAGGGACTGAAACCAACTGCAGGAGTTCTGTGCACCCTTCAGAACCTACTTTTCATTCCTAATTTGGTTTTGTTTGGGGCTTTTTTTCGTTTTTTATTTTACTTTTCTGGCACTTGGGACGACTGATCCGTATCTCAGAGGGAGCCCAGGCAGCACCTCAGGTTTGCAGGGAGGGCACTGCCCACAGCATCACACAGGCCCTGGCATTTGGGCAGCACAAACAGGGCACTTGGTGGAAAGTCACCTTTTGGCTGCTGATCTGATTTCACCTAATTGCACTGACAGATAAAAGCCGTGCTTTTAGGGTACGTGTGTTTGTCTGTGTGCTTGTATCTCTGTGTATACCTAGAGAGAGATGGATTTTAGAAAGGCTCCAGCCTTTCTGGACCTTTAGCAACGGGTAAACACAGAGCAGACGTCAGCCAGGCACTGTTTGAACATCAGAAGGGAATCTCTGAACTTTGGTAAATATTCCTTCTATATGTAAGTTCTTAAATCATTAACAGAATCTGGCTGCCCACAAGAGAAGTGGATAAAATCGTCATCATCCTCCTCCTCACTTCTGTCCTGAGTTCAGGATTCTCTGTCTCTTCACAGCAGTTCTGCTGAAGGTGCTGAGCTTGCAGGAGGGATGGAACAACCCCCAGTTCAGTTTTTGGCAGGTTGAGGAAGGGACTTTCTAATATATATATATATATATTTAATTTTAAAAATCTCTATGCCACTTGCAAAGTTTTAAGGTGAATTACCTGCTTTTTTTTCCCCCTTGAGAAATCCAGTCTGTGCCAGTTGACTGGCACGAGGCTCTGCTGTGGTTATCTCTTGTAGTGGTTATTTTGGCATATCCTGCAAGGCCCTTTCCATTGGCAGTGCCAGTTGACCTGCACACTTGCAGGAATAGACTTGAGAACTGACCTGAATATTCTGAATATTCCCTCTCTCTTCCAGAGCATGGGGGTGGTGCTCTACGTGCTGGTGTGTGGAGCTTTACCTTTTGATGGACCAACCCTCCCCATCCTGAGGCAAAGAGTTCTGGAAGGAAGGTTCAGGATCCCCTATTTTATGTCAGAAGGTAACTGTGTGTCCTCTCACACTCTCGAATAAATCCCAGGACAACCTGTGTTGTGTTGTGGTGCAGCTGCACACGTGGGGCTGTGCCTCTAGCTGGCCACACTGTGCATTTAAAGAAGCTAAGGGGCTTTTCTCCTTCTTAATGTGACTTTCACTCTTGTTCTGAGAGGTTGTTTGAGCCCTCAGGAGCTGTGGTGGGCAGCAGTGAGGCAGCTCCTGTTGGCATCTCTAGTGCTGGGTCTCGGGTGCCACTGAGCAATCCTTTCCTAACTCTGGTAATTCTTCTTTTCCCAAGAGTGTGAGCACCTCATTAGAAGAATGCTGGTCCTGGACCCCTCCAAAAGGTTGACTATTGCTCAGATTAAGGAGCACAAGTGGATGCTTGTAGAAGTTCCTGCCCAGAGGCCAATTCTCTACCCACCAGGAGAGGAGAACGAGCCTTCCCTCGGGGAGTACAACGAGCAGGTCCTGAGGCTGATGCACAGCCTTGGCATAGACCAGCAGAAAACTGTGGAGGTAAAATACCCCCAGAGGGCTATTTCCTGAGTGGGGTCGGACAAATCATTAACTTGGCAACTGGAGAGAGAGGAGGGGAAATTGGAATTGGAAGCAAATTAATTTTGAGGTTTTAAGAGGGTGGTAAATGAAAATCCAAAAGGAGCATGGAAGCAGAAAGCAGCTGAATGTCTCTGCCCTATCCCAAGTCGTGCTTGCTACCAAACATAAGTGCCAAGACTCCCCGTGGAGTTAACACAATCATTTCCTTTAGGATGGTTGATCGTGGAAGAGCTCAGTCCTTTCTCCAGGCTCAGCTCTGTGAAGGCTCAGAGTGGCACCTGAATGGTGGCTACAGGTCCTGCTGCAGCCCAGAATGTGTCACTGAACTAAACTCTGCTTTGAAACCTTCCTAGTTCAGAACAACTCCGCTTACCCACCCCACTGCCTCTTAAACATCCCCCCCAGCGATTCTTTCTTTCTTTCCCCTGGTCTTGCAGAACATACAAAAAACAAGTCTTTGGCTACCCCCACCTCACTCATGTGCCTCTCTTTTTCAGTCCCTGCAGAACAAGAGCTACAACCACTTTGCTGCCATCTATTACCTGCTGGTGGAGAGGCTCAAGTCCCACCGGAGCAGCTTCCCGGTGGAGCAGAGGGTGGACGCGCGGCAGCGCCGGCCCAGCACCATCGCCGAGCAGACCGTGGCCAAGGTGAGGGGGGCCCCGAAGGCATCATCAGTCCCTTGCAAAAAAACCTGCATTTCACCTGGAATCCGCTGCTGGCTTTCTGATGTCTGCAGTGTGTGGTTTCATTCTTTGGGTTTGGCTCTGCTGGGCACCCGCGTGGTTCCACCTCAGACCCCACTTCTCTTTATTCGTCGTATTTGCTTCCGTTCTTCGTGAATGTCAAACCTTCTGCTGGCAAACCACGGGTTAAAGAGTTAGAGGAACACCAGTTCTGGAGGCTGTGCAACACTTGGAGTATCTTTAATGTGATTACCAAAGGAGCTGTTGAGTTTATGGAGGGCTGTGTTAGCATGGGGGCTAAAAGCATGCAGGCTCCACTTAGTGTTATAAACACAGTCACTCTAAAGGGACCTGTTGAAAATAAAATCACTTTCTCCCCTGCTGTTCTCTAGCTGTGCTTTCTGTCTCCCCTGAAATGAAGCCTGGCAAGGAATAGTAAAGAGGAGCCCAAAAGAACACATCAGGTTAAGATGCCAATTCATTGTAGTATCTTAAGTACCTGATAAAAATGTCATTATCTTGAGCCACTTAATGGCTGAAGACTGAGAGATTTGTTCCTAAATGATGTAATTTCTTTTTAAGATTTGCACTGCTTTTTCCTCCAGCAGGAGCCCAGTTTCCTCTGTGTGCACAGAGCCAACGTGGTGACTAATTGATTTAAGTCTTGAGGATGTCATGTGTATTTTATCAAGAGCAGTTCTGGGGGCTCTTTACATCTGGTGCCACCAGCATGGCTGTCCACTTAGTCCCCTCCTAATGACACTGCCTGATTCAGCACAGGCTCTGAGGCTGCTCAGTCTGCTTCTTCCAGAAGGAAAGGTCCAGTTTGTCCCGATAATTGAGATTTTTTTTTTTTAAATTTTTTTTTTGACATGTTCTTTTGTTTCATTGAGATACACAGGCATTGTACAGCTCCTCTGTTAATGCATAACTGGAACCATGAAAGACTTGGCTTAAGATGACTCAGGCTTAGTGTGGTCTCAAGTAAATACTCTCTCAAGTTCCCAGCCCCCTGGGTCCTGTGCTGCTGCTGGAGGGAGCAACTGCCCAGATTCCACTTCCACTTCCAAGAGAAATCACAGCCACGCTGCTCCTTTTTTTTTGCTTCAGGCAGCAAGACACTTATTTGGGTTTGGAGTCTGTCGAGGTGAAAGCCAAACAGCCCCAGCTATGAAAACACAGGTCCAGGAGCAGCAGCGGGGCTGACAAAGGTTGAACCAACCATTTCCTTGGATGGCAGCTCTGGTGATAGAAAGTCACAGCGTTCAAAAGCAAGTTATTAATTGTGAGGGGTATTAAAAGCAGGTGGAGCCGGAACAAGGGGGAAGAAAACACCTCCTGGAAGGTGTTGTCCTAAATTCCTGTACTTCAGAACCATGTCACCACTTCTGCTTCAGCCACAGCCTCGCAGTTGTCCCGAGGAGCAGGATAATTTGTTTTAACTCATGGTGGCACCACAGCTCCTGTGTAAGGCTGGTTGTTTCCTTTTGGACAGGCGAGTGGTGTGGGTACTGCACTCCAGGGAATGAAGGCTAAGGAACAGTGGAAAAATCACTGTTTTCCTCCTTTGGGCTATGCCTGCCTTCCCTGGGACACACCTCTCCCTCCAGCAGTGCTCCTATGAGAAAACATCTCCTGTCACACCCAGGCTGCTCTGTTCTTCCTCAGGCTGTTCCCTGCAGGAATCAGGGCGTGTTAGAAAAGTCACTGAAAGTCCCCCTGTGCTCATGGTTTGTACTGAATATAAAAGGGAACTTTTATAGCCCCAGAGGGTCCCAGGCACTGTCTGTGCTGCTGGAAGGTGCTCACCTTCCCAAAGCAGCTGCTGGGATGCCATGTGGGGGTTGTTTGTGTGGGTTTTGGGGTGGCAGTGCTTTATTTTGTAGTGTAAAGACTAAGGATGTCATTCCTCTGGAGTGAAGAAATAAATCTTGCACTTCTGCTTTGGCCATGGGCAACGTGCTGTGGGATTTTGTGACTTTGTGTGGTGTTCTCTACCCAAAACTGTTCCACTTTTTGAGCTCTTCACATCTTTCCCTTTAGGCCCAGGCTGTGGTACCCTCAGTGAACCTGCACTCACAGAATGCAAGGCTCTTGCAGTCCCCGGGTCTCCCCTCAGCCTCAGGAGCAGAAGCCTTTTCCTTCCCTCCATCCAACTGCCAGGGAGAGGCAGCATTTATGGAGGAGGAAAGAGTTGAGACACCAAAGGTACGGCTTGAAATCACCCTGTTGTTGCTTTTTTTGCTCATTAAGGCTAAAAAAGATTGTTGCCTTTTAAATTACTGCCTCAAAGCACAGCTAATGGTGTGCCTGTTTCCTTAAATTTTGAGTATTTAAGCATCAGACTTGTAGGTATTCCACATTCTTTCCCTACTTCTCTTCCATATAACTCTCCACAGCCGTGTCTTTTTTCATCCTTAATCTGCCTCTCGTGTTCTTTGCTTACATTCCAGTCTCACCACACTGTATTTGTAAAAGAAAAACCAACCTACAAAAGTGTGGGTTGTTTTTTTTTTTTCCCCCCATTTTCTTCTCAAATGTGTTTCAAGAGCCCTGAAGGCTCCTCATGTACAGCTTCTAATACAAAGGGGTAACTGCTGAGTATCTAAATAACCTACTCAGCTACTCATCCCAAAATTCAGACAAATGAGGACAGGAAGGTCCAATGGAACCTGAACCAGGAGCTTCTGTTGCCAGCAAAAGCAATTAAAATACCACGAACATAAAATCCCTTCTCTCTGTTCCAGTGTCACAGTAAGCCAGCAATAAGTTAAATTTTTGCTAATTTTTCCTGTGGAATGGTGAGTATCCAGCAGGACCCTTCTGACTGTCAAAACCCATTAGAACATTCCTGGAGCTGGGAATGCCTGCAGAACCCTCACTGGAGCTCCAGCTGGTGGGGTTTGTTTCCTGAGATCAGGCTGCAAGGAAGGCAGCAAAGAAGTGGAGTTAGCAGTCAGGAGGGGAAATGGCTTAAAATAATTACATTTATATGAAGTATGTTATTGTTCTCATAAAACTGTTGTTGTTCTCTCTCATATCACATCCCATTGTAACTTGAATTTCAGGGTATTTATTTTGCCTGGTGCCAGCTGGGGGGGGTGATTTCATGCTTGCCAGTTTGAAGCTTTTATTGCTCCCAGTTAGTTACCAGCACTGGGAGTGTGGCCCTGGTTCTCAGCACTGTTTTAACCCACCCCTTGTGTGGTCTCTTACAGCTGGAAAGCGAAAAAGCAGTTCAAAGACATTTGGAAATTACCATTTCAGACTTTATTTTGCATCCCCCTTTGCTTTACAGATGCAATTTGGCCAGAGTAGGTGAACAACTGGTGACTGCAGTGAGGTGTCAGATCACAAGTGACCTGGGAATATTCAGTGGTTTAAGTATTGTAGAACATGTCCTCCAAAGAATTCCAGGCTCTGATCCCTGTGCCATGATAAACTGCAGGGAGCCAACTGCCCATGTGGGATTGGTTCTCCCCTTCCTTTCCAGCACTTTTGCTGCCAGATCAGTCCAAGGCATTTGAATGGAAAAGTCACAAATGGAAAGTCAGGTGTGCAGGGAATTAAGCTCAGATTTAATCCAGCACGTTAAAGCAGAGGCAGCAGATCCAGGATTTTCCAGTGCAAGGATCATCGTTTTACTGCTGCTCAAACCATTTAGAGCTGTTTCTTGCTGCTGCTTTAAGATATTTCCCCACAGTGCTGCCCTATAACCTGCTCCAGGACCATTTGTTAACAGCCACTGTTGATGCAGTGAAACCTCTTTTCCAAACACACCTGTTTTCAAAATGCCTAAGAAATTGGAAGGAAATTCAGGAATGGCTCATCTACAGTTTTACACAGAAATCACCTGCAGCAGTGCCAGGTTTTATGCCAAAGGAATGTGTTGTCCTGTAAAACATGGATTTTTAATTACAGAAAAAACTTACTGCCCAGAACTGCAGGACATGGCAGCTTCAAACCCAAACAGGCTGCAAATGGTGAAGAATTAGTTAATGTACAGAAAGATTCCTGGCAAACTGATGTGGGGAATAAAACCAGAATTAAAATCCTAGGAATATTTTTTGGTTGGAAAGGTGCCTCTAAAGGCCCCTCAAGTCCAACCTCCTGCTAGAGGCAGCTCTGACTTCAAAGCTGGAGGAGGTTGGTTGAAGCTTTATCAAGCTGAGTGGATCCAAGGAGGGGGATTCCAAACTTCTCTAGGCAACCCGTGCTTGCAGGGGAACAACATTAATCAAATGCACTTCTGCTGGGAAGGGTGCATTTATGGAATTACTCCTGAGCACAGCCCTGCAAGAATGCTGCAGGATGGAACACAAGGCTGGCTTTTCCCAGAGTGTTTATCTGAGCATGATAAACGAGCACAGGAGGTATAGTAAGGGGGAACCAAAAGTTATTGTGCATTCCATAGATGTTTTATATTTGTGGCTAAACTGGTAAAGTGTTGAATAACTCCAAAAAAAACCAACAAACAAACAACCAAAAAACCTGAAACAAATGAACCCCCTAAACAAACAAATGAAACACCCCAAACCCAACAACAAACAAACAGAGAAACCGAAAACAAAACCCTGAAACAAACCATAAGCCCTGGAGAACATGATACAGTGGAAAGAAGAGTATTTAGACTTAGGGAGTGGAATATTAAGGGCACACCAGTGCTGGTCCTACATGGGGGACATTGTTGAGAATCGTGCCTGACAAACAAGTCTGAGTTGACTCAGAACATCGCAGAGAGGTTCACACATTTTAAACATCCCCCCCTGCCTTCAGCTCACACCCCAGGCAGGGATTTCCTGCCCTCTGTGCCCAAAACCAAGGTGTCCATGTCCTCCCTGTGCCACCCAGGTCAACGGCTGCCTGCTGGACCCCGTGCCCCCCGTGGTGATGAGGAAAGGATGCCAGTCCCTGCCCAGCAGCATGATGGAAACGTCCATTGATGAAGGGATAGAGACAGAAGGGGAGGCAGAGGATGACCCTGCCCAGGCATTTGCAGCCCTCCAAGCAGCTCGTGTTGGGAAGAGGCGTCACACCCTGGCAGAGGTCACCAACCAGCTGGTGATGGTGCCAGGCACAGGTACAGAGCTCAGCAAGGACATCTCAGGGCTCATTCCCTGCTCTCAGGGATCTGATAAACTGATAAATTGATGGGGAAAAACGTGGGGTTTTAAAGGTGGCGGGTGTAAGATACAAGTTCCGTGGGTTTGTTACTTGGCATTTGCTGGAAAGGCCAAAGAACAGCAAAACACCCCAAAAGCTGTTGTGGAGACAGTAAAGAATTAAAGCAGCAAATACACAGCTGGCTGAGCTCGTGTGCAAACCCAGCAGCCTGGCAAACTGGCTTGTTCTTTGGCACATAACTGAACGTCCCCAAATCCTTCATCCCCTGAAGATGTGCTGCCAGAGGACGGTGGGGAAACAGAAACCTCTGGATTCCCAGGTATTCCAAAACCCAGCAGGATGAATAAGCCTTGCAGGCTACAGCCTTGCCAGGATTATCTGGGGGGGGGGGAACAAGACCAACCCTGAGAACACTCTCCAAACAAGCCAGTGTGTCTGATTGCTGCAAAATCATGCAGTTACTTTATGAAGCTTGATTTTTTTTTTGACTGTTTCCTCTAAGATAGTCACTGCTGGCAGGAGTAGCTCGAGCCTGTGCTTTGTTAAATTAGTGCTGCACTTGCCTTTTATTCTGACTTGTGGTTTGTTGTTTTGTTGGGTTTTTTTCCACAGGGAAAGTGTATTCACTGGATGAGAACTCCTCCCTGGGCAGCATCGACTCTGAGTACGACATGGGATCCATCCAGAGGGACATGAAATTCCTGGGAGAGACCCCCTCCTTGAAGGAAATGGTGCTGAGCAACCAGCAGGCCCCTCGGATGACCCCCCCTTTCATCGGGCTGAGACCTGCCAACCCAGCCATGCAGGCCCTGAGCTCCCAAAAAAGGGAGGCCCACAACCGCTCCCCCGTCAGCTTCCGAGAGGGACGGAGGGCCTCCGACACCTCCCTCACACAAGGTAATCACAGCTGCTCCCAGAAATTAATTATAATTACACCTGGACACGGTAGGGAATGTCCTCCATGCACAGAAGCACCACTGTGGGACTTGGTTGCCCCTCATCTCATGTTTCAGTGCTCAGCGGACATGAATTAAACTGATTTTCTGATTAGGGGGTTTTTTTTTTGCTCGGCTCTTCTTCCCCCAGGAATTGTAGCATTCAGGCAGCACCTCCAGAACCTGGCACGAACCAAAGGAATCCTGGAACTGAACAAAGTCCAGCTGCTCTATGAACAGATGGGGTCAGAAGAGGAGCCTTCCCTGACATCAGCTGCCACCCAGCTGCAGGAGCTCATGAACAGCCCTGCACAGGTACTCAGGGCAGAAACCAAGCTCCACCTTTCAGGTGTGAATGTTTTGGGGCAGAGCAGGAGAGGATGAGGTGTTCTGGAGACCTGAGAGGAGCTCACTGACAGATAAGTTTCCCTATTCTCCTTTCCTGCAGGCTGGAGAACGAGCCTTTGCCATCCTGGTGCTGTCAGTGAGTGGCCCTTTCAGCTTCCCAAAACCCAACATCTTCCTCCTGCTTTTAGTCTGAAGGGTGTTGTAGATTTAACAAAGCCCAGCAACACCTTTCCTTGGTGGAGCTGGGCTGGTATAATTGCTAGAAGTGCAAAAGCCTGATTTGCACAGTGAAATGTTAAACACATTCCCAGGGAGTTGTTTCAGGTGGAACACGTCAGGCAATCAGGAATATGGTGACTGTGAAACCTCTGGGGGAGCTTTTCTGGGGAATTTTCTGGGGGAATCCTCAAAGAAAAAGGGTTAAAGCCTTTTCTGATCACGAAACCTGTTCCTGTTCTCTCTGCAGGAGGAAGCATCCCAGCAGCAGCAGCAGCAGGAGGCTTCCCCTGCTTTCCCTAATGGTGCACATCCCCCAGTGTTGTCCAGAAGGCAGAGCCTGGAAACACAGTACCTGAAACACAGGCTGCAGGTACCACCCCTGCCCTCCCCAAACTGCCCCCAGCTGCTGGTCCTGCCCAGCACACCAACCCTGGGGCTCCCCTTAGTCAGGAAAATCAGTCTCAATCAGCAGAAAATGGCTGAACTGGAAATTATACTGTATTTTTCTTTTGTCAGACACTGACCCTGATTATGCAAAGAGTGTATTACTGCTGTTTTCCTACTCTGCTAGTGCATGGTAACTGCTAAGAATACATATTATTGGTGTAACACCTCATAAAGGTTGTGCATCAGCACCTGAGCAGCCACTTCCTAACCCCCCTTACAGTTCCACACCCTCCTTTATTTTCATATTGCTTTAGTTAAGAAAAACTTGATTTTTTCTTTCCCCCCTACAGTTTTTCAGCTTGCAGCTTCTCTTTCACTTGGGAAGAAATCCTTCTATGGGTTTTTATGCCACAGTCTCTCATGCAAAAATACTGTCTAAGGGTTAGAAGTCAATAAGCAGCACTTGTGCTGGGTTTAGGTAGAGGCTCCGTTGGCAGCTGGATGTTGCTCTGCCAGAAGGGCAGACAGTCTTTCTCTGGCTTTCTGGGCTAATGCATTAAATCAAATGCCATTAAAACCAGCCCTGCTTGCCTTGCAGAAGCCTACTCTGCTCTCAAAAGCTCCGAACACTTGCCAGCTCTACTGCAAAGAACTGCCCCGGAGTCTGGAACAGCAGCTACAGGAGCACAGGTAAGAACCTTTCCAACGATGCAGACAAGTCATTCCTGCCCTCAGGAGCAAGAAAAGAACTGGAACAATCTCTGCCCATTTAGAAATCATTTGAAAGAGGAAAGCTTCACTCCAAAACTTGTAGTAAGGACACGGTCCTTCTTTTAAAAGGGGGGATAACAGTCCTGCCCTGTCCTTACGGATTTCTGTGGCTAATCTTCAGCCCCCGGGTTCCCCAGGATAAAATACAATGCAATCTCATTCTTAGCAAAGGGAATTAAACCAGGCACGGGGTTGACTTAATGGCACGGGAAAAATTCAGTAGGTAATAGAGAAGGTGATCAAAAGGAGATCTTTGCCGAAGGGTGACAGCTCTGATGGGCTGGGAAGGGGAACGGGCGACATTGCCAAGGGATTTTTCCGTGTTACCCTTCCCTCCCTGCTGGGGCTGTGTGAGTGCCCAGCCTGCAGGACTGGTGCAGGCCCCTCAGGGTCTCCAAAGGCAGCCCTGTAACTGCGTTTTTCAGGCCCCTCAGGGTCTCCAAAGGCAGGGCTGTAACTGTGGTTTTGTGCCCCCCTGCTCCAGGTTGCACCAGAAGCGGCTCTTCCTGCAGAAGCAGTCCCAGCTCCAAGCCTACTTCAACCAGATGCAAATCGCCGAGAGCTCCTACCCGAGGTCAGCCCAGCTGCCCCTGCCCTGCCAGGAGGAGCCCCAGCAGCCCCAGCAGCAGCAGCAGCCGGCCCAGTTCAGCCTGCAGCAGCCCCTGAGCCCCGTGCTGGAGCCCTCCCAGGAACAGATGCAATACGACCCCTTCCTCAGCCAGTACCAGAAGGTCCCGCTGGACCCGCTGCCCTCCCAGCTCAGCAGCTCCTCCAGGCTGCCCTCACCCGTGCAGGTGCAGCAGCAGCCACCACAGCCCTTACAATATTCCTATCAGACTTGTGACTTGCCCGTGGTCCCCTCCTCCGAGCCAGACTACCCCGAGCAGTGCCAGTACCCCCTGGACCCGGCCCCCCAGAGCAGTGTAGCATTGCCTGACAGCCAGGGCAGCTCTGCCTCCCCCGAGCCCCAGCCCAGCTACGACCCCCTGACCCTGGCAGAGCTGCCTGGACTCTTTGATTGTGAAATGATGGAGACTGTAGACCCCCAGCACAGTGGCTACGTCCTGGTGAATTAGTGCCGCCGATGTGTGAGACGGGACAAATGGGAGAAGCATGTGAATTTTTTGGTTTTTTGTTTTTTGGTTTTTTTTTTTTTTTTTGGTTTTTTTTTTTTTGATTCCTACCCCAGAACTCGTGGTAATTTTTTTAAACCCTTGAATTAGCAGGGGAACTAAAAAAAAAAATCCACCTGGCTGGAGAAAAAAAAAAAAAAAAAGGAAAGAAAAAGCAGGAGGTGGCAAGAGGTGTTTGGCCACTGGCTCTTCTGGCAGTGGCAGGGGCTAGAGAACAGGTAGTGCAGCTTCATCTCACAGGGTCTGCATAGAAGGAGGCAAGAAAAGGTGAGTTTTAGAGGAAGGAAATAGTCCCTTCTAAAAAATTTGGCGAGTTGGTCAGCGTCCATCCAACATTCACTCGGAGGAAGGAGAGCGAGCGTGCACTGTATCCTACTTCTTGGCAATAAAAGCAATAGTCTCCATTGAAATTCAGGGTAGATTTGGGTCTGCACTGATGGCAACGTGAGGTGGAAATAAGGGAAAGTCGCACTTTGGCGTCCAGCTGCTGGTTAAGCTGCTGATCTGGAACTGCTCCGGGGTAAGTCCGAGATCACCGGGTGTCTCAGCCTCCGCTCCCTCCTGCAAGCAAACAGTGTTTCCCGAGCCTGCCAAGGAGCTCTTCTGCTACAGGAACCTGCATCTCTGCTGTGGGGCACCTTGACTTTGTCAAGAGATACCTGGAACTCACACAGGGCACCACAGAGGTTCGTGGAGACCTCTGGGCGGGGATCAGAGTCCTGGAGGATAAAGGATTAACTAAGAGAGAGACAGAAGGTGAGAAGGACCACGAGAGAAAGCAAGAGCTGCAGCCAGGGGCGTTAAAAAATAATAAAATCCACCTGGGTGGCTTTTGAAATCACCCCCTTTTTGCAGGCAGGCCTTGAGGGAGGGCTCTGTCCTGGAGAAGTTCTGGTGGCTGGAAAGGATCCATCTGTCCTCCGGTTGCGTTTGGAAAAACAAGCAAACAAACTGTGTTTTGAAATTTGCAGTATGTGTTGCTGGTGGTTTATTGAGCTTTGTATATTTGGACAATTATTTAGGGTTTTAGAACTTAAGGGTAAAAACAATGAGCTAAAAAAAAAAAAACAAAAACAAAAACAAAAAAAACACCCCTGTGAAGTGATAGTGCTGTGCCTTTTTCAGTTCTTTATCAGCCTATATGCTTTTTTCTGAAGAAAGTAGACAATACCCCATTTATATCCTTGCTGTGGCCAAAGTCCCTTCAGAGCACACGTTCCACCATGTGGGACATGTTTAACTTTCTCAGTGTTTTAATTGCTCGTGTATATAGAACGTTGAAAGTATTACAGCAATATTTAGCATCAAACTGTTGATGTGTCGACCATTTCAAGGAAACACTCAACTCAACAAGCAGTTGTGTCTCCAGAGCTTTCAGTCACGAAATCCAAATCACGGGAGGATTGCTTAGGGATCTGCAGAAAGTTGGGATCTCCACTCTGGGGTTTGTCTCCGACCTTTAAGTATTGTGGGACACGGCAGGACAGTAGGTGGACAGTTCAGCCCTTTTCTGAGCAAACATTAAGCACAATTGCAGCTTCACTAAAGCACAAAGAATGAGAGAAACTGTGCTGATCACACACGGAGAGAACAACCAGTGTTTGCTGGAAAGCTTGGTGAGCTAAAGGTCTTTGATGCTACAAATCCTGAGGATGCAGGGAGGGGGATAATCAGCATTCACAGCAATAAGACCACATTTAAATGTGGAACAGAAGGACTTCAGTCACTGATTGTGAAGGAGGGAAGGGTTTAACAACTGACAGAAGGCACCTGGCTCCCTGTGTGCTGCAGAGAGACAACTCCTGTTGCCTGCTCTGGTGCTGGTCCAGGTGTGCAGCTGGACTCAATCCTCAGCTTCTACCTCCGATCCCACAGAGATTCTCAAGGCAGCAGCAAAGCAGAGCTTAAAAAGACAGGGATCACATCCATACACTACTGCTGGGATGCAAGGTAAAGAGGGCTAGAGAGCTCCACTTTCAATAGCTGAGGGGGAGGAGGTTTTTATGGTGTGGTTTCCCTTCCGAAGGGAACTCATCCAGCGCAGTCAGTGTGACACCCCTGTGCCACTGCAGTGACTGCCAGAGGGGAGGGAACCAGCCTGGAAAACCTGCAGCATGCCAGGCCAGGCACTGCCCTGCTGCAGAGGGAGGAAAAGGGGAAACAGAGAGTCCTGTCCTTTCATTCCTCCTTCCCCACCCCACAGCATAACCAGCACGGGCTGGGCTGGGTTTCAGTGTCTGTCCCAACACTGGAGGAACTGAGCAGTGAAAGCTGCCCCCAGGATCCCTCTGCTCCAGGAGCTGGGGCACTGCCAGAGCTGCAACCACTTCCTTCCCCATCCCACTCCAGGATCCTGCACATTTCAGGACTCAAAGGATGAAAATAATTCCGTTCTGGAGTTCTGCAGTTCCTTTATCAGGATGTGCCAACGAGTCTGAGCTCCTTTGAGCTTTGCAGTGCTGGGCAGGGGGAACCTACAGTATTTTTTAACGTAGTTTAGACTGGCTCTTCCCCTCAGCCAAAAGCATATTTAACATTTCATGTCATTTCCTTTAAGCCAATTAGACTAAAAGGCTTCTAAAGCCTCCTCATACAGAGAGTATCCATTGGGCACCACTTCTTACTCCTTTGAAGTGGCTTTTTTTGTTCAGATCTGTCCTGTCTAACATTAGAGAACTGTGTACACTACTGTCAGAGTAATTACTAGCTTTATTATCTTGTATTACAGACTCCTTTGAAGAGACTTTGGTGTGATGTATATGGGGTACAAATTTCATACGGAGAAAAGTGCAATATGTGTGTGTGTGGTATGTTCTTTAACGTATTTTTTTAAGGAGTTAGAGGGTTTAGTCTCTGCTTTGGGATAAATGCACTAGTTTTGTGAGCTCCAGTTTGGCAAGTTCATCCGTAGTATTTACATGCAACTGATCTGCTGGACTCTGTAAAGCAGTTACAGTGTATTAATACAAAAATAAAGAATATGTGCATTTCATTTTTAAATTTCTAGTGAGCTAAAGCAGCCCCTGCCGCTCTTGTCTTCATTTTAGTGAAGTTATTTTCTCTGTGAGGCAGCAAGCTACAAATGACCAAAAGAAGAAAATTAATGTCTACTGGATTTTCTAGACTAAAGTTTGCTTCCCATCATTCTGACATACTTGGGATAGTTGATAGCACTGACTTTGGCCAGCTGTGAATGCAAAAAGTGTCCATGCCACGAGATCTTTACAGCACTTTAATTAATAGAAGATTCATTCAAAATTGCTTAAGATGAGATCAGAAACCAGCGGGGCTGGGCCTCACCCCTGCACTGAGCTCAGCACTCCCAGTGCCTCTCCTGTGGCTGCTTCCCACACATCCTGCTCCTCTGCTGCCTCCTGGAGCTCCCAGCACGGTCCTGGGCAGGGATCCAGGCACGGAGGGTGACGTGCCTGCGTGTCCTGCTCGGCCACAGACGTCAGCAGGGAGCACAGGGTGACTCCAGCTGCACAGGGACAGGGGCTGTCACCCCCCAGCACAGGGAGGGCAGAGCACTGTCCCCCCCACACAGCCTGTCACTGCCCCCAGCCAGAGCCACCCAGAGAAGGTCACACCTTCAGGGGTTACCTCATCTAACCTTCCAAGCTGTCTGGAAGACACTCCCCCCCTTCCCCTCCTGCCCCCCAAATGCAAAGGCTGAGCCATCCTGCTCGGTGGGGACAGGAGAAATCCCTCCCCCTGCCCGGGCTGAGTTCTGACTCTCAGACTGGGTCAGAGCCTGTAAATCCCTCCGGAGTTGCAGAGCACAGCATTTCCCTGCTGGGCCTGGGGCCAGCAGAGCTTTCCTTTTCAGTGGGATCTGGCTGACAGTGCTGGTTTAAGTCCCTGGCAGGGGGATTAGCAGCAGGGCTGTCACAGGAACACAACAGGCACGAGGCAGGGGCCGATCCCAGCGTGGGTCACGCAGGGGGTGAGGGCAGAGGGCACAGAGCCCTTGTGCTGAGCAGGCTGGGGCAGTCCCAGGGGAGCTCCAAAAACGTGTCTGGGTTCAGTGCACGACATCCCTGTGGGTGGGAGCTCCAGCCCCTGCTCACCTTGCACCACATCCCAAACCAGGATGAGCCTGGAAAAGCTGCATCACCTTTGGGTACAGGGCAAAGGGGAGGGGGAAGATCAGCTGAAGGAATAGTGGAAGAACTGGTGCATTAGGGAGCAGGAAAGGGTGAGCATCTAGGAGAGGAGATAGCCCCAGACAGCAAATATTCCCATATCAGCTCAGAAGGACACAATCCCCCCAGCCACACGTGGTCCTGTGCACGTAGGAAGGAACAGGACGGAGACACGTGGCCAAGAAAGCTCCAGCAGGGATACAGCCAACAGCTGGAAGGCCCCACCAAGTTCATGTTCACATCCAGAAAAACACCCCCAAGGACTCAGATAATTTATCCCCAAGATGGACAGTGGGTGACCTCCTGGAAGGGTCTCAGAAGATGTTTCTGAGGGAGCTGACCCAAGAGAAGCTTTTGCTCATGGAGCTGCTGGAGGAGTTTCAGACATGCAAACTTGTCTGATGATGAGACGTGGTCTAAATACCCTTCCATGCAAACACATAATTATGTGTAAAATCTGTAAAATTCGTGTGGTTTTTTTTTTTTTAATGAGGGAGTAGAACATCACTATTTAATCATTTGTAAGGGCTCACTATACACGAAACTGAGGAACATTCAAGACTGACTATAAAACCACAGCAGAAATTAATTCTCCCCTCTTCCCTTTCTGCCTCCACTGCTGGACAAAGTGAAAAACTGGAAAGTGGGGCACAAATTCTACAGCCCTGACCCTGATGGGAACACTGCCAAGCAGGTCACTGAGTGTAAAGAACTGCAAGTTAAGACAACAGAGGTGCTGTGGGGGTTTCTGCTGATTCAGATTCTTTCCTGATGGGAATGTTACACTGCACGTTTGGGGGGGGTTGGTGTCAGGTGGCAGGATTTCATCATTTTAAATATGATGAAAAGAACCCTCTAACTGGGTGACTCTCACAGGGAATCAACTGTGAATCACAAATCAACCCGGCTGGAAAAGACCTCTGAGATCATCCAGTCCAACCTCTGACCTAAACTAGGTCATTTCCTGAGTTAGGAATTAGGTAGACAAACCCTCAAAGGAATAAGAATCAGGAAAATGAATGGAGAAATAAGGCAAATGTTTCTGCTTTTCTGTTTCTCCTCCGCTGTAAGGATTTTAAGAGGTGACTGCAAAGCATCTGTACCACTGCTTCCACCTCAAGGCACAGAGAATATCACAGTGTCACTAAGGCTTCCAAGGTTAAAGGAATAGACTCTGTGGACTAAACGTGGGAATAATCTGATTTGCACAGGTTGTTCTGATTCT